>NC_044037.1:233386480-234065766 GCF_901765095.1 Microcaecilia unicolor
TACATTACAACCAAAGCTTTTACCACACTTAGAACATGTGAATGGTTTCACTCTATTGTGGATTTTCTTGTGTGTTTTGTATGTTTTGTATTTGGACGTTTTTTGTTTGAAAATGGACCAAAAAATAAAACATCCAAATCATAAAATGTTTTTCCAAATAGTATTTTCAAAAGGAAAAGACACGTTTTTGTTTGTTGAAAATGACCTTCTTTCCTGTTTTTGTAAAACGTCCAAATTCAGATTTAGATGTCATATCGAAAATGCCCCTCAAAGAATATTTATCACATTGCATATTTGTTGCATGATCATTTTATAGCTCTATCATAGGCCAGTTTGTGAGCCACGTTATACTGTTCTACATCCATCCATTTATTTATTACAGAGAGAAATAAAAGGGTACAGTCTTTTTTTAAACACAATGCACATTTTATTTGTATGACCCTCTGGAATTAGGATCCAATGATCCAGTACCCAGGAGTCTTGTCACGGCTTTGCCATGACCCTTACCCAGTCTGACGGAACTTTGGCGTATGGGCTGGCAATCGGCTGGTGTGTCCCTCCTTCTCTGGCAGCATCTGCACTTCCAGGGCTCCTCCAAGGGTGTGTGCACACCAAAGAACCACCATTTATCCCAATGGCAACACACTGAGGAACTCCTGTGGGGGAAGGGGTGTGTCTTCCTGCTTTGAAGTATGTAAGGGAGTCTTCTGCACTTCCTGAATGCCTTCGCTTTAAGCCACTCTGTTTCTCAGCATCTGTTCCTGGCTTCCAGTCTTCACCATTCCTGAGTTCCAGTTTTCATTGTTCCTGAGTTCCAGCCTGCGCTGTTCCTGGGTTCCATGCTTCGCTGTTCCTGAGTTCCAGTCTTCACTGTTCCTGGATTCCAGCCTTCGCTGATTCTGAGTTCCAGTCTTCGCAGTTCCTGAGTTTCAGCCTTCTCTGTTCCTGAGTTCCAGCCTTCTTTGTTCCTGAGTTTGTCTTCACTGTTCCTGAGGTCCAGTCTACACTGTTCCTGAGTTCCAGTCCTCTGTCGCTCCTGAGATCCAATCTCCAGCCAATCCTGTGCTCCAGTCATCAACCGTTCCTAAAGTTCAACCCTTTTCTTCTTGCACTGTGCATGCTCTGTTCCTGCCAGCTCGACTCGTCTGCCATCGTTTGGGAACTCTGATCTCCAGGTCAGACACCCCTTGATGGTCCAAGGGCTCTCTTCCCAGTTTCAGGCTTGAACTGTGACAGTAAGCGAAGGCCATAAGCTTGACGGAGTCAGCCACTCTGTCACTGTTGCAACAGCTCGCTCTCCAACTCCAGCAGCTGTCTGGGTAGTGCAAACTTTGACTCAACAAATGGATGACCTTCAGAATGTAGGATCCGCGCAAGCAGAACACTACCAGTGGCAGCCCCTGTCCCGACTGTCATTCCCAGCAGCCAAGGGATTTGGGTAGCTCTACCCCCTCATTTTGAAGGTAATCCCAAGGCCTGATGGGGATTCTTAAAACAATGCCAGATCATGTTTAAACTGCAAGCTTTGTGAATGACAGAGCGAAAGTGCTTTATCTGATTTCTCTTCTCAGTGGTTTCACCTTGCCTGGGCCTCACCCATCTGGAAAAGGAATGACCCAATATTGAACAATTTGATTGACATTTTGATCCAGTTCTGCAGATTTTTTGAAGAGCCAGGGAAGGCTACCTTGGCAGCCTCAGAGCTCCTGAACTTTTGGCAGGGGTCGCTGACTCTGGGTGACTATGGGGCTCATTTTCAAAGCACTTAGCCTTCCAAAGTTCCATAGGTTTCTATGGAACTTTGGAAGGCTAAGTGCTTTGAAAATATGCCTCTATGCCATTCGGTTCTGGACTTTAACGGTCAAACGGCCGTATTCTGGCAAGGAGTTTCCCCTCAAATCAAAGACGAATTGGCAGGTCAGGATCTCCCTGTTACTCATGACCTGATCTTATTGTGCACTCGAATGGATATCCACTTTCATGAGTATGCACAAGAATGCCAGGTGGGTCATAGGGCCTTTTCATTGGATCCCACATTTCAGCACAAACCCACTTTCTCACCTTCTCTAGCTGCAACATCCAACAACCCTGGGGAGCCCAAGAAGATGGATTGGCTGGGTCTGTTGGACCAAGAGAAACAGCAGAGGTGGGCCAGTGCCTATGCCTTTATTGTGGAGATCAAGGACATTTCACTTGCCTGTGTCCAAGGAAGTCAGGAAACCTGCAAGCCCAGCCCTGGACAGGGAGGCAGGGCTAGGTCCCTCACAATGCCTCACACCCATTTGTTGCTCCTTGCTACTATTGACTGGGATATTCCATGGAGGCTTTTATAGATTCTGGCTCTGGAGGCAATTTCACTGACTCATCCCTGGTCCACCATTACCACATTTCTATGCAAGATCTACCACAACCTATTTCCGTTTCATCTGTGTATGGCCACGTTCAAGGTGTCATCAAGGTTAAAACCATCCCTCTTAGTAGTCTTAAGATTGGAGTATTACATAAGAAAGCAATAACAATGTATGTCTTACAGACTGCCATAAACCCTATTATTTTGGTTACAAAAACATAATCCTCTCATTGACTGGAATCAGGGGGAATTGATAGCCTGGAGTCAGTCCTGCCAGATCTGGTGTTTAAGCTCCATCACTCTTCCCATTCCTTTTGCTGTCAGCAAACTAGAGCTCAAAGAGGGCCAACCCCAGGCCTACCAGAAATATGCGAACATCTTCTCCAAATAAGCTGAGACCCTGCCTGCTCACCGTGAGAACAACTGCCTCATCGATCTGGTGCCCAGGAAGACGTTGCCTAGGGGTAGAATGTACCCCTTTTCTCGACCAGATTCTGAAGCCATGTCAGCTTACATCAGGGACGCTCTGCAGAGGGGGATTATTCGCCCATCCACATCCCCTACTGGGGTTGGATTCTTCTTTGTGGGCAAAAAGGATGGGGGCCTGTGGCCTTGTATTGACTATCGGGACCTGAATGCAATTACTGTAAAGAACAAATATCCGCGGCTACTCATCTCTGAATTATTTGACCATCTCCAAGGAGCCCGTGTCTTTACAAAATTGGATCTGCGAGGAGCTTATAGCATAATCAGAATCAGAAGAGGGGATGTACGGAAGACGACGTTCAATACCTGAGATGGGCATTATGAATATCTTGTTATGCCTTTCGGCCTTGCTAATGCTCTGAAGGTCTTCCAGAATTTCATTAACAACATATTTCAAGTCCTCCTGTATAAATGTGTCCTCATTTATCTTGATGACATTCTAATCTTCTCTTGCTCCCTGAAGCAACATAGGAGGCATGTTAAAATGGTACTTCAACGCCTACTCCAACATCTGCTGTATACCAAATTGAAAAAATGTATTTGAACATTCTAAATGACCCTTTTTGGGGTACATTATTTCAGATGGACCCCACCGAGTTGGCTGCCATTCATGACTGGGCTCAGCCCCATAGCTGCAAAGTCCTTCTGGGGTTCCTGGTATTTGCCAATTACTATCGACAATTCATCTTGAGCTACTCCTTGATCACAGCCCCCAAGACGGCCCTTACCTGGAGGGACACGAATCTCCGGGGCTGGTCACTTGAAGCTATCGTTGCATTCGAACATTTGAAGTGGACCCTTACCTCTGCTCTGATTCTTCAACATCCTGACCCAAAGAAGAAGTTTTTTGTTGAGGTAGATGCCTCTACCATTGGGTCTGTTGCCATCCTTTCCCAGTCTGCTTCCAGTGGTAAATTACTCCCATGTGTCTTTTTCTCTCAGAAATTCTTGCCAGCTGAGCGGAACAATCCTTTGGGGGATCAAGAGGTCCTGGCAATCAAAATGGCATTGGGGGAATGGCAACATCTATTTGAGGGGGCCAAGTACCCATTTACTATACTGATGGACCATATGAACTTACTATATCTCCAAGAGGCACAACGCCTCAATCATTAACAGGCCCGGTGGTCATTATTCTTTTCCCGCTTTGACTTCCAGTTGCTCTATCAACCCGCAGAAAAAACATTAAGGAGGATACTTTGTCTTACTCCAGGGGGAAGAATGAAGAGGCATTGGATCTTCAATTTATTATTGATTCAGCTCAGATTGTGGCTGCTCCAACCTATCCAGAGACCCCACCAGCAAGTCCTGTCCAAAATTTTCTTGAGGGAGGTCCTCCAGCTGCACAGCTTACTGGAATCTATCATCTCTGATAGAGGGCACCAGTTCACCTCTAAGTTCTGGAGGAGTCTCAACTGAGCCTTAGACGTGGACCTGCAATTTTCTTTGGGATACCACCCCCAGACCAATGGTCAGACTGAAAGGACCAATCAGAGCCCGGAAGCTTTTCTTTGTGCCTATGTGTCTGCCTTGCATGATGACTGGTCACAGCTACTATCCTAGGCAGAGTTGCTACAATAATAATGCCAGCAAGTCCACCAGGGCTTCCTCCTTTGGGTGGTGTTTGGTCATAATCCCCAGGAACCATTACCTGCACCTATCAACCCAGGGGTCCCTATGGTAGAGAGGTCCATCCACTCAGTTTGCACCATGGTTCATCGGACCATACCCTGTCATCTACTGGGTGTACCAACTCAAATTGCCCACCAGCCTTCAGGTCCACAACATATTCCATTTGTCCTTACTAAAGTCTTTCATCTTGAGGAAGATCACCCGGGAACCCCCTCTAACCCTACCCACTGATGTCGAGTCAGATAAGGAATATGAAGTCCAGAGTATCATGGAATCTCGAAAGGTATGAGGGAGGTTGCAGTACCCCATTGCTTGGAAGGGCTTTGGTCCTGAGAAGAAATCTTGGGAACCAGCAAATCAGGCGCATGCCCCATTCCTCCTTCGGACATTCCATCACCTGTTCCCTCACAAACCCAAGCCCAGACCCATGAGTTAGTGGGGGCATTGAGGAGGCAATGCTGTCACGGCTTCACCATGACCCTTACCTGGTCCAGTGGGGCCACAGCATCCAGGCTCTGGCATTAGCATTTCCGGGGCTGCTCCTAGGGTGTGCATGTGCCAAAGAACCACTGTTTATCCCGGTGGCAACAAGCTGAACTCCTACGGGGGGAGGGGGGGGCCTGACTTTCTGCCCCACAGTATGTAAAGAAGCCTTCTGCACTTCCTGGACACCTTCGCTTTAGGTCGTTCTCTTTCTCAGTAGCTGTTCCTGAGTTTCATCCTTCACTTTTCCTGCGTTCCAGCCTTTGTTGTTCCTGAGTTCAAGTCTTCACCGTTCCTGAGTTCCAGTCTTCACCATTCCTGAATTCCAGTCTTCTCTATTCCTGAGTTGTAGCCTTCACTGTTCCTTGGGTCTAGTCTACACTGTTTCTGAGTTTCAGTCTCAGCTGTTCTTGAGTTCCAGTCTTCTGTCGCTCCTGAGATACAATCTTCAGCTGCTCCTGCGCTCTAGTCCTCAGCCGTTCCTGAAGTTCAAGCCTTTTCTTCCTGTGCTGCTGTTTGCTCTGTTCTTGCTAGCTCGAGTTGTCTGTCATTGTTTGGGAATTCTGATCTCCAGGTCAAACGCCCCTTGACAGTCCAATGGCTCTCTTCCCAGTTTCAGGTTTGAACTGTGACAAGCCCCAGGCCTGTTGATTCTTGACTTAATGCTTCAGGACCTACAGGATCTTGACTCAAGGTTCTAAAGGTCCTTGAGTAGTGATTTCAGGTCTGTGGGTGAGTGATTTGTGACTTCTTTTTTTTTTTCTTTATTAATATTTTTTATAATATATCACAAATATCACAAAACAATGTGAATATGCAATCGGCATTCATTTTACAGGCAAAATAAAACTAAAATGCATTAAGGAAAAAAAATATATGGCCTTTCCGTCCACAATTTAAGAGAAAAAATGATTCCAAGATTTCAAGTATCTAATAACCATTAAGGAAAAATACACAAAATACAGTTGCCACCTCTGTTTTCAAACCCCAGCCTGCAATTTAGGGAGGGCATACAACTTTCACATCAACTCTAGCATCTAGAAATTCTTTAAGCTGTTTAGGTTCCACAAATTGAAATTGTTTACCCTCAAACATTACATTACAAATACAAGGAAAACGTAACACAAAATTTGCTCCCAATGCCATAACTCTGGGTCGCAGTTCTAAAAATGCCCTGCGTCGCATCTGTGTAGGCTTTGAGAGATCAGGAAAAATCCGGACCTTTGAGCCCAAAAACAGCTTTTCTAAGTGTCTTAGGGAAAGTCTTAATACAGCATTCCAATCTGGCTCCAGCACAAAAGTAACCAGCATAGTTGACCTCTGAGTAATGATTTCCAATGAACTTTCCAGGAAAGAAGTAAGGTTCATTCCTTCCCGCATCACGGGGGGGGGGGGGGGGGGGAATCCCTTCCGTCCCCTTAAAATTCCAGATATAATAGGCTCGTGTGATGGGAGGTAATGTATCTTTGTCCATTCCTAGAATTTCAGTCATTTCTAAAGGGGAAATTAATGGTGACTTGGGAAAATTGAGAAACCTAAGGTTAAGTCTTCTAACCTGGTTCTCCAGGTATTCCAACCGTTTATGTAAGAAATTGCTATCTTTAACCAAAGCATTTTCCAGAGTCCCCATGTCTTGAATCTTGTTATCCATATTTTCCATTTTTAAGGATTGCTGTGCAGTTACTTGCGCTTGAATCAGAGCAGCCTCAGAAAGAGTTTTAATATTACTGGTATTTTCTTTCAAAGTATTTTGCATAGAGGATTGAATATTGTAAACCATGTCCCAAAGTGACTCAAGCGTCACAATAGCTGGTCTAACCACACCACTAGCTGGTAAAGAGGAGTGAGATTGGACCTCAGTACGGGAAAGTTTGGAAACAATGTCTTGCGGTAATACCTTTAAAGCTGCTTGTATTTGTGTTTCACGCTCCTGGGATCTGCTCTCTCCTGCTACAGTCCTCCCCTCAAACAGGTCGGGTTGCACCCCTTCGGTATCCATCTCTGTTCGGGCTGCAACACAGAACTCTCTCCCAGGCTGAGGCGGAGCTATGCATTCCACGGGGCTCAGGGAAGCCCCGTTGCCGCTCTCTGTCGACGTCAATGCATCGGCAGTAGCAGAGGGGGTCGAAGTACCCAGAGGACCCGGTTGTTTCCTAGAAAATTGAAGGGTCATTTGCCTTATCGATGACACGGTTTCAGGAGCTGAGGGGTACTCCTTTACCTTTCCCCTCCGCTTCCCCATTAGCAGCGACGAAGCGAAGGCACCAGAAAAAGCTAAAGACCACGACAACTTCTAGGAGCAAGCTCAGGTGCGTATGTTCAGAGAGCCATCTTGGAACCCAGTTTTACCACCTGATTTGTGCCTTCTAATTGCTTCCAATAGATACGTTTATGAACGCTAAAACTTCAGTTCAGCTCCTAAAGTAAAAATTGAGTGTGAGATTGTTTAATTTTTAGCCTATTTCTCTGCACTTGTAGCAATATCCACAGCACTTCATTATCATGCAGTTTCATGGAAAGTATAATAATCAAAGCAAAAAAAAAAAGTAGGGATGGACAAATTGTCTTCCAGTGGAATTCAGAGGACACACTTGGAAGTAGATAAAATAATATCATTATGGTGGTATCAACTGTATCAGGATTCCACAATATCAGATAGTCAAGGGACTCGACACGGATCCATGTTTTGGCACCTACACACCTGCGTCAGAAGTTACACAATCTTATCAGAATCCTACTTTGGTGATAGACATGAAATTGCAACAGCAAATCTGTAAAACATATATAGCAAAAAACAGCTAAACCCTCAACAGTGCACAACAACGTCTGAGCACTAAAACACTTATTAAATCAGTAGTAGGGCTGGGATAGGGACTGCATGTATGTATTTAATTTAAAAGGGGAGGATCACATTTATGCACCTATATTTGCATTTCCAAATACACGCACATAATTTTGCCAAATAAAAATAACCACACAAACAGAAGGTGTAAATTTATACACGTACTTTTTCCAAGCCAAATTTTCCCTTTAAAATTTGTTGTAAACATTTGGGGTAAAAGGAAACCACAATCACTTTACATTTGAGTCCACAGTGTGAAAGCTGCTCCCACTGTACGGCGTTACTTATTTTTAGTAAATGTGAAGCAACATTTTTTTCTTACAGCTCAGTTAAAAAGTGACAGCTAATATGACACTCAGACTGGCTTTTGTTGTCACCAAAATAGAACTGTCAGAGGCTTCTAGAGATAAAATAATGCCATTTTTCCAATAATTTGCAACACCCAGCATGCTGTTCAATTTTATTACTTAATGAAATGCTGTTAACCACAATGGCTGGATAGTAGGATTGAATGTGCCTTAGATGTCTTTTCAGAAACGTAGCATCTACATATAATGTATTATTTCCCTCTAGTAGATCCACACTGCTGTGACAGCATTTTAATGCAGACTGGAGGCCTGTACTGAAAACTGAACATCAAACGATACTCCTACTGCATGACTCACACTTTCCCTCTGCCCCCAAATCAAGTGTTTTAGTCCCTCAGAAGAGAACAATTTGTTCCATATCAAATACACATATACCCACAAGGTGATGCAATAAGCAGCGCTAGGCTAAACACAGCTTGTTAATTTCCATTTTAAAGCAGATTTTTGTGTGTTTAATATTACTTTCAGTGTAGTACAGAGAAAGTAAGGGAGTGGACTAATTTTAGCACACTTCATATGCTAATGAATTGAATATGTAATTACTTCCATTGTAGGAAAGTGTAATAAAATTAGCACCCTTTTTTTTCATTTCCAGCTTAGTGCTGAAACTTTACTTCAATGCCTAACATGAAGTTTTGCTACTGCTTTCGACTCCTAACCATGACTCTCTTACTCAACACCCTCACTTATCACCCCTACCACTGCAATTTCCCCACCCCTAGCTGCATGTTCATCTGTCCAATTTAGATTGTAAGCTCTGTTGAGCAGGGACTTGCTTTTCATGTTAATTTGTACAGCGCTGCGTAAGTCTAGTAGCGCTATAGAAATGTTTAATAGTAGTAGTAGTAGTAGTAGTAGTAGTAGTAGTAGTAAGTTTTAACTTCCAAATGGCAATCATTTGTGAGTTAAAAATTTAGTTATGAAAGACCTGAGATTCTCAAGTTGGGTACCATTGGAGATGGGATGCCCAAGCTGGGACATTGAGGATTGACAGACCCAAGCCTAAAGACTCATATCTGGGCTTTACAAGTTCAGGACCTCTAACTCTTCATTCATTCTCTCACCTACTTCTCAACAACTCAGCTGGCCCCCACCTAACCACTAATCAAACCTCTCACCTACCTACACTCCTATGTACCCACTGAGCTTCTTACCTAACCCATAACCTCACCCCCCCTACCCAGCCACTAACCCACTCAACCCATTCACCACCCACCAACACCATCACCCCCCTATCCAACTTTCCATCCACCTAATAACTCATTCACAGCTATTTTGATACTACATAGGCATCTGTGTGCTTCTCCTGTCTAGGTACTTGTAAAATTACCTTCATTATATTTTTCTTGCCATATACTGCAGCAATACAATTAAATAAAAGGGCTTACTATCAGTTACCTCTAACATAACTAATTTTGGAGTTATATACAATTCAGGTTCAAGTTGAAGGCTATATTTGTTTCCAATATGGCAGTAAAAATGACATCCACATCACGGAGAGGGGGAGGGGTAAAAATAACATCATCCACACTATGGAGGTAATAGGGTTAGATAGCAAATATGCACATAAATACTGGTATTTTAGTCTTTTACGCAATTGTGGAATGCATTACCTACAGCCCTGAAAGCTATTGATGAAATAACTAACTTCCGTAAATCTCTGAAGACACATCTATTCAACAAGGCCTACAAAGAAAACCCATAGCCTTACAAAATTACCTCAACAACTCACCCAATTATTACAGTCCACCTTATTTCTTGCCTAACACCTTCCTTTTCTCTTCCCTCACCTAATCTTTGTACATTTCTAATTGTATCTGATATCATGGAATGATTATGCCACAACCAAACTCTGTAAGCCACATTGAGCCTGCAAATAGATGGGAAAATGTGGGATACAAATGCAATAAATAAATAAATGTACATGAACACATAAGTGCATGAATAACAATAATCCAGCTATGAGCTACTCTGTAAGTACACACAAATATTTGATGGTGTATACTTTGCAGATGGGCATTCACATGGGTGGAATATGGACAGCGCCTGGGTAGGGCACACATTTCCATATATAAATACAGAACACTAAGCTCTAGCTGCATACTTTCCCAATCCAAATGCAGGCATTTACACCAGCTCTATGGCTGCCATACATACTCATGCATAAAAACATACACATGTATTTGACCAGCTATGCTAGAATTCTATAAAGAAAGATAGAGGCCCACTTTTCTTACTAGGATAGGCTTTAAATAGGTGCACTGTTGGCACCTAAAAATAGGCAACTTCTTATATAATTATCCACCATGTGACCAGTTCAAAATGCAAACCTAATACTGAAGTCAAATTCTGGAGACATATATTTTCCTCCATTATACGTATCTGTAGCAAATTTGAAAAGAACTACAGTATAGTCTTGATTATCTAACCTTCACTAGTCCGACCATCCAGAATATCCGACAGGTCCCTCGCAGTGATGTTATCGTGTTGCTGTTAAGAAGTGTGCGGCTTCTCTTCCTGTTTTCCAGCTTCAGAAGCTACAAGGAAGCCATGTTTGAATTGAGACCGTGCTTCTCTGCAAGGGAGCCGTACTTTGCACCTGATACTCCTTCATGCACCCTTCATCGCCGTTAAGAAGCGCACTGCTTCTCTTCCAGTTTTTGATTTGAGACCATGTTTCTATGCATTACTTTTTGGACTTGGGACCCTGCTTTTGCAGCAAGGGAACTATTTTTTGATTTAAGTCTGTGGTTCTACGCAAAGGGAACCATAATATTTGGACCTGGGGACCCCGCTTTTTCAGCGAGGGAACTGTTTTTTTATTGAGACCATGCTTCTATGCAGTAATTTTTGATTTGAGAAAATGCTTCTATGCATTAATTTTTGGCCCTGGGACCCTGCTTTTGCATTCAAGAAACCATTAAAGATGTTTTGAGCTGAGACCTTGCTTTTACAGCATAGCAGCAACTTTTGGACCTGGGATACCGCTTTTTCAGTGACAGAACCATTAAAGATGTTTTGAGCTGCACTACAGTCTTTGATCCAAGAGCCTGCTTTTCCTGCCAGGGAAACTACTTTTGATCTGAGATCGTGCTTTTACAGCAAGCGAACCATGCTTGTCTGAGCACTGGATGATGGTAAAGGATGTGCTAAAGAAAGTGAACATTAAAGATGTTTTGAGCTGAGACTTGCTTTTTAAAGCATGGCAGCAATTTTTGGACCTGACATGCTGCACTATGTGACCCGACAGCCTACTTTTCCTGCCAGGGAATCACTTTTGATCTGAGACTGTGCTTTTGCAGCAGTGAACCATGGTAAGATTCTTGTGCACAATGAGTTTTATGCAGTACTGTCTAATCCTGTTTCTTCATTTACATTATAGCACTTTCTTTATTCTTACTCTCATTCTTACATCCGGGGAATTTCCAATTCCATTTCTACTTCAAATTGTTATTGACTGGAGAAGACAAAGCAGTAAGCTCTGCTCAGTTCACACTGCCTGCTATAGAACAGACAACTCTATTGAGGCTGATCATACAGTACATAAATAACCATATTTATGTACTGTATATTCATCTTGATTCTCATGCTCGGTTCTGTATTTTTGTTCACACTGCCTCTGTACAATTGTGAAATATGTATCATATACTGCTCTTATATTTATGCTCAAATTGCCTGCTGTATAAGAAGCACAATCATGTCCTATACTGTACAATTATTTTTCTTTTTTGTTGCCGATTAGTGTTAATAAACAATCTTTTTCAATAGATTCTTTATGCATAAAGTATGTTTTCCGTGCATTTTTAAAGGGTTGTTATTGTTTTCCATATTATCCTACTTTTAATTTATCTGACAGCAGGCCAATCCCATTTACGCTGGATAATCGAGACTGTACTGTTATTGCATGCTTTCCTTTGAAAATTAGGCAAAAGGTTTACACGTATGTTGCACCTAAAATTGCACACGAGTCCAAAATTAATCATACTAGAGGAGGGGTGGCAAACCTTTGTCCCCAGAGCTTAATGTCTCGCTCTTGTCTGCTCCAGGGGCTAGAAGGGTATCTCCAGGAGATCTGATTTGCTAGTTAAGTCCCCTTCCCCTCATTCTTTCTTTAAAGAGTTAGAGAATTTCCTCGTATGTGCCACCTAGTTAAAAAGGCATATGGTTCCAGTACTGCCTCATATATTTCAAACTCTTGCTAGACTCACAGAACATTCATTTAGTTCTTCCAGTGAATCAATACGTTATGTTGAAACTACCTGATATCCAGGGAGGAAATGTTAATAGGCAACAGATTACTTTCTACAAACTCTGAAGTCTCTTATGAATTGTTTCACTCTCGTTATTATAACATCATTACCACAGTGATCTCCAATGCCAGGCAACGTCAGCTGAAGTAAACACTAACAAACAGAAGGAATAATAACTACCTCCAGGATTCTGTTGTTAACAAACTCAACAATTAGATTTCCCCAAATTCAGAATAATAGTGGCAAAGTCCTTAGATCACGGATCACAATACCTTTATGCCACTGAATATAAGCACATATCAGAGAATAATCTACTACCATGACTTCTGCATTAGCTCATGGGTAGAATTTATAGCAAAATTAAAGGGGGGGGGGGGGGGTAGTTACTAATATGAGGTAAAAATTGGACTTTCACCACACCTTAGTTTAGCATGGGAGTCACTAACCTATGACATCTCAGTACTGCAGGTTAGTGACTCCCACAGTACATGAATAATGCAGCTTGCAATCAACCTCATAAGCTGTATTATTCATACTGCCTGAGAGCACTGGGTGGCTAACTTGTAGTCCCATTAGCTCAGAGACCAGATCCGATCTGCTATACCCTTAATAGGCTAGATTCTATATATGGTGCCTGAAAAATCTGCACAGAATAAAATTCTGCTTATGCGTATTCTGTAAGTGGCGCCTAGATTTAGGTGCAGTATATAAAATTCTCTTACTTTATATTACAGCATCTAGAACTACGCGCATCTATTTGCACTTTTTTGTCCTTTAGATTGTAAACTCCTTTGAGCAGGGACTGTCCTTCTTTGTTAGATTGTACAGTGCTGCATAACCCTTGTAGCGCTTTAGAAATGTTAAATAGTAGTAGTAGTACACCAAGGAAAACAGCATAAATGCTGGCATGTAGATTTAGGCGCAGGAGGGCATAGTCTATAACAGTGCATGTACATTTTGGAATGACCACAAAATGCCCATTTCCCTGCCCATAACATGCCCCTTTTTGGTTCTGTGCATTAGAATGTAGGTACTCTGCGTTAACAGAATACGCTTAGCGAGCTCTGTGTGTAAATTCTAATTATTGCCAATTAGTGCCCATTATTGCTTGCTAAGTGCTGTTAAAAAAGCTGATTGGCTCATTAAGCCAAATGAGTTACACGTGTTGTTATAGAATACGCTTGGATTTCATTGCAGAATGCCAGGCGCGATACATAGAATCCGGCGGAATATGCCTCTGCAACCCGTTATGGCATCACCACTAGAGTCTTGTCTCCTATGCACTCCCTCCTTTCCTTTTCTTACATTTAATTGTACACTTAATCCTTTTTTAAATTATTGAATGCAACCTAGGCCTCCTTTTCACTTTGAACTAGTTTGGATTTTAATTATTATTTGGATTTCCTAATCATTCCAATCACAACTATTAAGGAACCCTCCTATCTGTCCATTCTAATTACATCCTCACGACTGAATATTATATCTTGTCCTGATATCATTATGTTATGTAATGTTGATCTTTCAATCCACTTCCAATCCAATATGATTTACTTATGCACTCTTATTTGTAATAATTGTAAAATTATTATTCCGTTATTATGATTGCTTTGATATTCTACGTACCCATCTGTATCTATATTTTGAAATTCTTATCCTATAATGTGTACATGTTGCTATAACATTTTGTGAGCCACATTGAGCCTGCAAATAGGTGGGAAAATGTGGGATACAAGTGCAGCAAATAAATAAATAAATAAAATGTAAACCACATAGATATCTATATGATTTGTGGTACAACAAATAAAGGTGAACCATGAACTATAAGAACAAATGCATATTCTAAGGAAGAAATTAGTGACACCTTAAAATATAGAGCCCTGTTTACTAAGATGCGCTACCATTTTTAGCGTGCGCTAATGCTAGAAACACCCATATATTCCTATGGGTGTCTCTAGCATTAACGTGCGCTAATTTTTAGCATGCACTAAAAGCAATGGCGCATCTACAGTGCAGCTTAGTAAACAGGGCGTATGGTGTCTTGTTTCTATTAATGTTATAAGAACAGTACTAAATTTTTTAAATGTAATATCGAAAGCTCTGTAGCTGTATCAAAGCTTGAAGTTGTGGCTCTAACATTACAAACAAAAATTTGGTGATCTACTGTGCTAAATCCTACTGAAATAAACACTTGATTTCTGATTTCACATGGCTTCTTTTATTACTTGTTATGTTAAAGCTCAGTGCCAATTATTCATATTAGGTTACATAATATTTTTCATTATTCATATTCAGCCAAATAGTAAAATATGCTATTCGGTACAGCTCTAAAATTTACTACTGGCCCATGTTTGTAAATTGCTCTGATTGGTTCATATTAGAAGGCTCGTGTATCAAATAGTGTGAATAAATAAATACATAAATAAAAACTTTAATGACTTTTTCAAACACAAAACACAGACCTTCATCAAATGCAGAACAAGGGATCATAAAATAGAAATGAAGATGTAAAGATAAAAATTGAACAGGGAACCCCACGAAGTTAAGCTCGTCATGTACTGCAGTACTAGAGAAATACCAACACACACACTTTTATATAGACCACAATACAAAGACATTTGTGATGTACATATTCCAAAGTTAACATATTTTATTTTATAAATTCAAAACAAAATACTTTTTTCTACCTTTGTTGTCTGGTCATTTTATTTTTCCATCATGTTGGACCCAGTTTCTCTTTTCTGCTTTCCTGTCTGCCTTCTGCTAATTTTCTTTCCAGTAGTTGCTGTGCATTTGGCTTTTCTCCTCTCTCCTTCCTGTCTTGTTCCACTCCCTTGCTACACCTGATCTTTCCTGTTTAGTGAAAGAAACTTCATATACTGCCTTTCTGAGTTTTTTTGCAACTACATTCAAAGCAGTTTACATAGTATATACAGGTACTTATTTGTACCTGGGGCAATGGAGGTTTAGGTGGCTTCCCCAGAGTCACAAGGAACTGCAGTGGGAATTGAACCCAGTTCCTCAGAATCAAAGTCCACTGTACTAACCACTACTATTTTAGCTACTTTCTCCCTTTTTTCTTTTCTGCCTCTCTGTCCACTCAAACTTTATTCTCTTTCTCACTCTTCTCTTTCTTTCCTTCTCCTTCTCTCATGTCTTATCTCTCCTATTTCCCATCTCACTCCTTCCCTGGCCACTCATTCCTTTCCATCTTTCATCTACACCCAATTACCACATTTCTACCCTTTGTACTCACTACCTCCTCCCACTCATCTCTTTGTCACCCCTCTCAGCCTCTCCCACATGGTTCCACCATCTTCAGCATTTCCCCTTCCTCTCCATCCTTCCACTCTTGTTGTCCTGTATCTCCTATCCCTCTTCCTCCTCTTCCTTGTAGCCTAACATCTACATGTCCCTTCCCTTTAATCCTCCAGCACCTTCCTTTTCCATTTCTCTTCCCCTTTGCCCTCTCCTCTCCATGATCTACCATATTTCTTTTTCTACCACACAGAGTTATAAACTTATTGTGGGCAAGTTTGGATAAATCCATCTAATTGCAAAGTAAATATGTTTTTTTTCCTACATACAGTCTTTGTGGCTAATTTTTGAAATGGAAAGGGAAAAAATAACTACCCCAAAGTATGCACATAAAAATGGTTCATATATTTTGTGCCTCTTATATTTGTGGGAGTGGCTAGCTTTTGGCAAACTAGCAAATGTACACTGTTTTCCACTTTCTACTTAAACACACCTCCAGGAAAGCCTCTTTTTAACCCCATTGCACTGTAGAGCTGGGCAGTTTTCAGCCAGGTCAGTTTTTACTTTTGGTATTTTTTTTTCATGTTAGTTGTATTTATTGCTTATTAGTTATCTTCTAATTTTTGTCATTTTAATTTATTGTATTTTGGTTATGATCATGATACTATTTGTGCTTTAATTATTTTGTATAGGTATTATTTTGTAAAGCTGCTACTTTGCAAACTGCTGTGGCCAGGAATGTGCGAAGTTCCCAGCTATAGCAACATGCAAAAAATTTCTTGAGAGATTTTAGGGCTCATTTTCAAAAGAGAAAAATGTCTCAAAAAGTGCATAAAGTGGCATTTGGACGTTTTCCTCCGAAAAACATCTAAACTGCAATTTGTAAAACTTGGATTTGAGACATTTTTCTCTGCAGTGCATGCAAAACAAAGGGGGCATGTTGGGGATGAGATTTGGGTGTTCCCAAACTTGGATGTTGTTTTGTCATAATGGAAAAAAAACAAAAATGTCCAGGGCCAAAACTTAGATGTTTTGGTCTAGACCTGTTTCAATCATGACTAAGTCACAAAAAGGTGCCCTAAATGACCAGATGACCACAGGAGGGATTAAGGCACCCCCCCCCCCACTTCCCCAGTGGTCACTGAACCCCTCCCACCCATCAAAGATGTGAAAGAAAAAGTGAATACGAGCCTCTATGACAGCTTTAGATATTATGGCCAGTCCTATTAGAGCAGCAAGCAGGTCCCTGGAGTAGCCTAGTGGTTGGTGCAGTGCACTGTAGAGAAGGGGACCCAGACCCATAACTAGTACACTTGTGGTGGAACATTTCAGCCCTCCAAAACTCACCAAGAACCTACTGTACCTACATATAGGTGACACCTGCAGACATAAGGGCTAGGTTTTTGGTGGGTTTTGGAGGGCTCTCGATACAAGGGGGTAACAGTGAGATGTGTACCTGGGACTTTTTATGTGAAGTCCACTGCAGTGGCCCCTAGGGTACTCCACTGCTCTGCTAGGATGTCTGTGTGGCCAGTTTACTAAGAATGCTGCCCCTCTCCATATACATCCCAATGGCTTATTTTTGTGTGTTTTTCCATTGGACGTATATTTTTTCCCGAAAATGGTCCTAAAAGATAGACACACTGAACACAAAAACATCTAGCCAATAGCCATTTTTGAAAGAAAAATTTGGTCATTTTTCTGTTTTTAAAATGGCCATTTTGCTACTGGATTTCTCTGCCACCCAGAAGCAGGCTGAGAGTTCAGCAGTCCAGAGTTTCAGGCTTTGTGCAGGTTGAACTTTGAATTACCAAACTGGTCTAAGGGTCCAGGAAATAAAATAATTCTTTCATCTATGGCAGGTGGCAAAGTTCTGATAATCTGCCCAAGTGGGGTCAGCATTCAAGGATTGGAGTGACTGGACTACCAAGTTCAGGGCCTTGGCAGTCAAATATCTTGCAGGATTGAAGAAACTAGATGATTGAGACCCACTGGAATGGTGATTTGATTAATCCTGAAGGCCCCAAGCCACGTCATTCTCACACCATTCCCTTTGTCCCCACAACATGGTGATCTCAGCCATTACCCTCACTTGAACCACTGTCACGGCACTTCACTATTGAAGGGTCACTTACAGACAGGGGACGATACCTATTTGGAATTTTCCTGTGGGTTCTAGATACCCTGAGTGCGAGCAAAATGGAATTCGGTACAAGTGCTAGTTGCCATATAACACATCCTGCAAGTGTAGGGTCTTAAAGTGATCCAGACTTGGAAAATAAAGAGATCCCTTAGATACATTCCATAAAGTTGTCTGAGGGGTCCGCTATACTAGACATTTTTTAGCCTATCACCTTTAAGAAAGTGGAGTTGTGATCAACATATTTGTGCTTATTATAGCACTACCAATATAATGCAAAAATAAGAACACAGAATCTAGTAAAATGCATAGCCAAGGACAAATGCTATACACATACAAATGAAATGAACTACAGCTTTCAGCAAGCATGCCAGCAATTTTCTTGGCATTGGTTGGTTGTTGTGTTTGAATAATGTATAGGTTTAGCAATTTCTTGATACTGACCCCAGTTAGGGTTGAAACTGTTTATGCAAATTTCAACAGCCTTCAGGATCTTTACAGGACAGAAGGTCAAGCTGCTTCTAGTATAAATGGCCTTAAGGTACCTTAATATTCCTTTACTTCCTTTTTAGGTCTTTATTGCATTATACCTTAGAGCACACTACACTGCACGCCGAGTGCTAGTCTATAAACAGCGCTCCGAGTTGGGTGCCATTTGTAGAACAGTGCATAGTGCTGGGATCCACGCCCAACTTTTAGGCGCAAGGATTTACACACTGAAACCTAGTGTAAATTCCCACGCCTAAGTTAGGCCGTATCCCCTGAATTCTATAATAATGTGTGCATATTTAGTGAGGGCACCTGACCCACCCAAGCCCCTCCCATGGCCACACCTCTTTTCAATTGCGCACTATAAGATTTACATGCACATCTTTATAGAATAGTGCCTAGCAAGATATATGCGTAAATCCAAATTGTTGCCAATTAGCACCAATAATTGATAGCGCCCAATTATTGGCGTTAATTTGTTACTCAATTAAATCGCGTGTGCAAATTGGGCACAAGTCCAGAATTGCGAGCGTAATTTTAAGCGTCATTTATAGTATTTGCGAGATGCTGCAATGTGAATTGGCATATTAGAGCTGGGTATGACAGGTATTTTACTGAGCTAGTGACAGTGAAAGCCGTGAAGTTAATCAGTGCAAGTATATACTCATTAACACATCCACAGTATACAGAGATACTTCAGGAAAGGTGACAATCACAATTAAAACAGTGATGATGTGAAAACTTGCATGCAGACAACACAGAGAGCTCCTTTGCTACAGTAGTAAAGGCAGGGAAACTGCGCAAATGGCCCTTATTTGTTGAAATCAACTGAGGGGGCTATTCTAGAACTGGGCACCTCCATTTAGGTGCCCCAAGAATGTGTGGTGAGAGCCCATTCTAGAACAGCATATTGGCACCCAGATTCCATTATAGAACATGGTGGCATGCATTACATTTGTGTATCCCGCAGTTACACTAGCAATAGAACTGCTGCAACTGCAGTCACATACATGTAGCAGGAAAGTTCATATCTTACAGTATTGCAGTCGGAGTTTCCTAGAGTACTTTGACTCGCCACCACTGAACTTCCCCCCATTGCTGCCTTTACTAGGGGGCATGTTTACTAAGGTGTGTTATGAAAAATAGCACAAGAGCGCGTAGAGCTGCTTTCTACGCGCATTGAGACCACCATTAACGTGTGGCAGCAATAGTACTTGTAGGCGCTACCACGGTTGTTGCGCATTACAGGCACGTTACTGACACTGGCATGTTAATGACCACAATTAACATGCGTACATGTTCCAATGCATGCAGGAAAGTAGTCTTGTAGAGGAAATGGTGTGTGATGGGAGCTAATCCTCTGTCAGGGAGATGATCAAAGGTAAATGCCACACTACTCTAGTGGCTGCATTTACCTGAGCAAAATGACTACACGCTTCTAGTGTGACAAACAACGAGTGCACCAGGGAATACTGCTGTATTCCCCCCTTGTGATTAGAGATGCTTCTACTGCCTTAACCCTATGCCAGTTCAGAACTGGTGTTAGGGTTAAGAGGAGAGTGTCCCCCTGCTCTGACAAGGCAACCCAAGCTGTCTGTGTCAGCATGGGCTGCAGTGTCAGCTCTGGTGATCCAGTGGAATCCTGGACCTCCCCCCCTCCATCTGTAAGGGCCCAGTCCCCTGGACCACACATGGCAAAAAAAAAAAAAAAAAAACAGCCTGGTGGTGCAGTGGAACCCCTGTCCTCACCCCTTCCCCTGCTCCTGCTGTGGGTTCAGTGTGACCTATGACAGAGGGCCTGATCTGCTCCCTGCTCCCCCACTGGAATGTTTTCCTTGGTGGGCTAGTGGTGGAGGGAACCCTTCCAACCAGGGCTTTACTGATAGGGGTGGGGCTGTCAGTGTCAGCTTGTCACTGACAGCCCAGAGTCCTGGGAATGTGTTCAACAGTTGTGCTTAACCCACAGAATTTGAATGCACGTGCCAGGTGCCATCCGGTCGCTTTGCTCCCTCATGATGAACCTAATAGTGCGCATATCATTTGCATACTATTAGGTTTGATTATGAGGGAGTAACATCAGGGTGCTGCATTAGTGCTGGAGTTTTCATTACTGGGGTATGTTTGTTTTACCCTGTCACCAAGCTGGGAAAAATAGGTGTCCTGCAATAGCCCAGGTGTATGGAATTGCCACATGGCAAAGGTGGGTGTTTCCTTCCCACTGGGGGCTAAAAGGGGATTGTAACAGTAACATCGGCAACGCCTGTGCACAATGTACAAATGACTATGCGGCTAGTACTGCGTTTTCCCCTCTATCCCACCAATCACTAGATGGTGAAGGCTCACGTCTCACTTGGGTGGCTATCAGGCAGCGTGTCATGACTGGTGCATGCAGGCCGATGAGCACCAGTCACACCTTCTCACACAGGCTCTAAAATAGTCGCTATTGCACAGTACTGTAAGTGCCACAAAATAAGAGCAGGCCTACCGCTCGGCGCATGTCCGCAACTTCCAGTAGCGCAGCTCTGCTGGCCCCTCCTCCTTCAGTAGCCCTGTCGGCCTTTCCTAATAGGACTCCTTCGAGTGGGTAAAATGCAGCATCCCCTGCACACAAACAACTGCAGGGGTCACATCAGCTGACTGGCAAAGGTAGCTCATATGAGGGCCAGGGTATACTGTAAGAAGTTTGTACACAGTGGAGTGTGGTAATGCTTCCCTATAGTATCCCCATGCAGGGAGCGGAACATCTTCACTTTTGTGCTCCCCCACATCCAAAACATGTAACTGCCTAACCTAGGACGCCACATGTGAAGGAGGCCCATCACGTACATACATCCAGTAAGCCACAACGCCTCTCAATTTGTATTAAAGTGATAGTAAATCATTCTCACACCATTTCTTTTGTCCACACAACATGGCGATCTGAGCTGTTACCCTCAATTGAACCACTGTCACGGCACTTCACAATTGTGAGTCTGTACAATTGAAGGGTCACTTTGGAATAACATGCATTTCTTTACACATAACAGCTCTCACACATGTTGCTACTGCACATAGCCCACAGGTTTCTGCACAGTCCATCTGGTTTGGACACAAACAGCCAGCTCGGTAAGTCCCGCCCTTGGGAGTAGGTGACGTGCTATGTACCAGCATTCAAATGTCATACAAACCCATATTATGATTACAAGACAATCCTTGTGTCATCCTTCTAGGGGCAAATTCAGCAGTTTCAAACCCACAATCACAACTTCCAGCAGCAGGCACTTAAGTCACTGACCTATTCTAGGATCAGAGCTGAAACACTAATGTAGGCCACCCTGTAGAAAATGTTTCTATCTCCTTTGATGCCTCTACCCCAGGTCCAAACATACAGCTTTATAATGTTTCTGTGAGTTGTTGCCTACCTTACATGTATACTCTGCAGTAGCTAACAGTCAGGACATCTGCGTTATCATCCCTACTTCATGGTTTTGACTCTCAAGGTAGGTTGGGCTGTGTTTTCATGTTCTTTGCTGTTGTAAAGATAGAAAATCAGATGTCAAGGTGTAGAGAAATCATACTTGGAATGAATCATCTCTCATGTACAGCACCTTTAGACAAAACACAGTTTTACAACCTTTGTCAAATAGGTTGTATGTGGTCAACAGAATTTCTTATCTTAAAAGGTCAAACACATTTTTGGACTGCAGAGGTCTGCACAAATGTCAACCTACAATCTGTAAAAAGATATGGGTCAGTTCCAAATAACATTATATTTCTTCAGCATGACTCAACAGATGCAGTGTTGTCCATATAATAGACAGGTACTAATTGGGGGAGGGAACAGTGATTGAAAAGGAAAAACACTACATTGAGCATGATCACAAGAAGGTAGAGTAGGAATCTAACCCATCTTTACAGCAATAAAAGGGGCACTTGTTTGACAGGTCCAGACTGGTGTGCCACTGCACCCCAAACCTCAACACCCACTCCCCCTTCCGACAAAGGGTGTAGGAGGTCCGGTGGATCTCGCCCCCCCCCCCCCCCGACACAAGGGTCTGGAGATCAGGTGGATTTCAAGTCCCCCTAACCCCCCAACACCCAAACATAAGCTCTGGTGCCCCAATTGGGCTGCCACCCCAACCCTCATCCTTCCTGGTGGTCTAGCAGATCCTCCCTCTCACCCCTGGTACCTTTTTGGCGGAGGCCCTGGCAAGTAATGCCAAGATTTATTTGGCATGTTGAAAGTGTGCAAACACACAAGATGCATACCTGACCCATTAGCCACAGCCCTTCTTTGGGTGTTTAATGATAGGACTGGCTAGGCAGCACCAGCCTGTGTAGGTGGGGGAAAATTATATTCAATTTCCACCTTACAAAGGAGGCTCAAATATGATTATGGCATCAGAGTGACTACAAAAATGGGGTTGAGGGAGGTGTGTATGGGAGAAGTCCATTAGGCAGCTACTGTGGAACCGTACTATGAGGGAGTAGAACAGGTCTGCTCACAGGTCTCCATTGTAGTAACAATGGTAGTGTGTTGCAATGTGCCTTGTGTTGCAGACATATTACATACTATATACCAGAAATATCCATGAATCAGTCATATCAGTTATGTCAGCACTGTATGCATATGTGTTTGTATTGACTAGACAGGTGACCCCTGCATCCCTCATTGTCCGTACCTGAACTCAAGTGTCTTCCATCCTATATGGGAATATATCCCAAAAAGACAGTGACCTAAATATATCACATTATTGGACCACAATGGAGGGGATTAGAAGTATAATGCACTGCATCCATCCCCACCATTTCCATCACTATTTAAACTCAGGTCTACATGCAACATGCAAAACAAGAATAGGGGATGGCTCAAAGTACTACAGTATGCATGTTAGTGGATAGGTGCCATTGAAGGAACCTGGGGGGGGTGGTTGCATGGTGGGTGTCCAGTAAGGTTTGCCTTGTACATTGCACTGCTTTCTTCGGCCTTGTGAGTCAGCTTCTGCTTTTAATTCACATCTATAACTCAGTCTAGGGACTCTGCACCTGCCTTAGTTGGTTGTTGTATCAGTACACCACCACAGAAGCTTGTGACAGCACTGGCAGGTTATCACTGTAGCTCAGTCTTCACAACTGGGATGAAGGTCAGTGAGGATGGGGTATAACGTAGTGCAACCCTCCTCAACAGTGTCTCGTTAAATCACACTAAATCTTTGGGATGTTTCACAACCAGGGGTGTCCTCAATATTTTACCGATTACCAATGCAAGGCGTTCAACAGCAGCATGGTCTCAAGCACCTCTTTCAAAGCCAACTCTGTTTATACATCTGTAAATACACCCTCTATCACACCCTTCCCGGCTCACACATCATCCTGTGTATGTACTCCCCCCCCCCCCCGGCATGTGTATCTTCAATATGTAATGTCTCATGACAAGGTTGAGTCTCTTGACCTTTGCAAGCTGATCACAATCTTCTCTCCCCCATACTGTCCCCTTTTATGAAATGACTTCTAGCTTCATCAAAGGCAGCCCTTTGCAGCACAAAGATTAGGGTCACTAGCTCAGAGCACAAGGCAAGATCTCAGTAGAAATCATAAGCATTTTTGAAAAACAGCATGGGGAGGGGGCCAGAGGGGAGAAATGTGACCTTGGAAAGAGTAAGGCAGAGAAGGTGTCTTCATGGAGAGCTACTGCTGGAAACAGGGCACCTGTGGGAGGGGGAAGGAACATGAGGAAGAGATGGTATGTGAGGAGCTCACAACAGCAAACACAAGAAAGTGGGTTGGGGTGGAAGGAGAGCTATCTGAGTGTCAATTGGTGCAGGCTCATACACCTCCTTGCTGGAGGAACTATATTCGTGCCATACATCACACGACAAGCTAATTGACAACAAATCATGAGGGCCATGAACCCAGTTGTCACTAGGGTCCTTCATTGCTGCAAACCCAGTTACTGTCACACCCATTGTAGACTGTATAAAAAAAATAGCATCATTTGCCAATGCACCGCTCTTTTGTTAAGCAGGTCAAGTGGCCTAGGAAAAGGAGGAGATGGTGCCCCAGGAGGGGGAGCAGGAAGAGGTGGAGGCCCTGGAGGGGGAGCAGGAGGATGAGATGGAGGCCCCAGAGGAAACAACTGTGGCCACTCCCAGTACTGAGGTACAGCCTGCCTCCATCAGCACCAGCATTCTGGTGCAGCCTCCCACAACCAGCTCCACTCTGGCACCCCTGACACCTGACAACTCCAGCCAGCAGCAGGAACCTCCTGCTGTTGCTCAGCAGCCCCCCCACCCCCATCCCTCTGGATCATATGTCCCTCCCCCACCTCATCTGCCCCATTATCCTCATTGTCTCCCAATCTCTTTCGTCAAACTCTTTCTCCTTGTCATTCCCTACCTCCTTCCCCTGTTCGTCCTGCTCGGCCCTCCTCTGAACAGCAGTACCACCCTGAGAGGGAGAGGCTCCTCTATCCCTGGCTGCAACAGCAGCAAGCTCCTCCCCCCCTTACAGACATGGCCAGCAGGTCTCCTCAGGGCAAGGACATAGTGGTGCACCACCTTCATCTGAAGAGGTCACACTGGCTAACCTGTGGATGGAGCTGTAGCTGGTGCAGCAGGAGCTTCTGCTGTTGCGGCAGAGAGTGGTGGAGGTAAGGCACCACATCAGGGCCCATGATGGCAGGTTGGCCACTTTGCAGGGTTCCACAATAGGCAGCTTGCTTCTGAGGCTCTACTTCTATCAGAACTGCTGAACTCTCACTCTCACTGTGAGCTTGTATTCCCATCAGAACTGCTAAGCTCCCACTCTCACTGTAAGCCTGCACTTACTTTAGAACTGTTAAGCTCCTACTCTTGTTCTCCATATAACCTCAACCTAGAGGGCCAAGATCAGAGTCCTGGGCCATTGACTGAGAATCAGTGAGATGGGACACAACAGACCCCACTTAAGACCACAGAAGGCCCGAGACTGACTACACTACCAGAAAGATTAACACTTCTCTGTGTAAGGAACATAGGACAGTTGACATACAATGCAGGGCAGCATAGGGTAGTTTCGTAGCATTACGCTCCCCATTGTAAATAAGGAGCATAGGTGATAGAGGACAGTATCTTTTGTTTCCCCTAAGACACAAAATCAAAGTGTTGCCAGTGGATAAGTCAAACAACACACACCAGATAACATGATAAGCATTACTCACATATATCAGCTGGAGACCATACAAGACAGCATTGTAATGTGTTTCACCCAAGGAGTGTTACACACACAGCCTGATCGTCAGCAGCCCTAACACAGTAGTTTCCAAGTCTGGTCTCTGAGTAACCCTTCTAAATATTGTAATAGAGGAATAAAGAGACAATATCTATACCTCTTCTTAGTACTCTTTCTGTAACTGAGCTTAACAAACCTATCAATACCACAGGTTCATTGGAGTATAAACAACCTAAAGGGGAAAAAGCCTCAGAACCTTTCCTCCACTTCTTTATTACAGAAGAAAACTTGGTAGGAATATATTGGGTAGATTAACTTCATCACCAAGAACAACCCCTTGAAAAATCAATTGTTTTTACTACTAAAAAGCCAGGTGCAAAGGATCCTTTTAAATAAGTGACATAGAAATACAGATCAAAATACAACCTATCTTTTGAACATTCATGCTATTCTACTCTCAATGCAGCACATACTGACTTGTGGACAAAGCGTTGCTACTCAGGATGCGTCATGGTGCAAAGATGTGTCAGTTCAGAACTGCGTTGCTTACTTGAAGCGTGACCTGATCTGGTAACACTTCAAGTAAGCAACGCATGGAGTAACCCTTGGCAGTCAGGTTATCAAGATAGCCTATATAAATCAGCAGGACAGAGACTGCCATATAATGGAGGCAGTGTAAAATAATCATGTTCATGCATCTGACTGCCAAAGGGGACTCCAAGACTGGACTTTGGAAACACTGCCCTAGGAGCTAGCTCTATTGAGACTGACAGAGAGGTGTCTATAATACAGTAGGACAATTAGGTCTGGAAAACCCAAATGTGGGCCACAGATGCTAATCTCCTAATACTTCACATGTACCTCTCAGTTATTGTACACCATTTCTGCCTGTCCCAAACTGTGGCCCACCTATACATATATCATTGCACCATTTGTGAGAGGCAAAACCACCCTGACACATGCTTTTATTCACCACAAATAATCACCACTTGCAACTATCATTTCAACACAGAGCTCGTTGGACAAGACAAGTATGCAAAGTTGCAAACACAATGCCTATGGCCCATCAGTCTTTACAAGTGTAGAAGTCACCTGAGGACCTTCCCTAACCCTTAGATACATGGTACATCTCACCTCATTAACCATTATAATATCTCCACAGCCTACCTAAACAAATTCTACAACACAATTGAGAGACCCCCACATTAAGTATTGTCCTGTTATCACACATTTTCCCACACACAATACCTACCTTTGCGGAGCTGATCTTTCACCATGCCTACCTAACAGCCTTGATATGGAAAAGGCCAATACCTTCTTTGTCCAAACAGAATCATTAGCCACTGTAACATATGACATGACAGAAAAGAATTCAATTTCACCACAATCACATATACAGAATGACCCCCTCCAAGGTGTGATCTATTGAACCAAACACTCCCAAATGACACGCAAAGCACACTCCCTTACACTTCACAGACTTCTGACTAGCAGCCTAAACATCTAGGGTGCAACACAGCATTAGCATAACATGACTGAGGGAGCATGCAAAAGATAATGGCAGGATATATGTGATGCACACCCACCTTCACCTTTGCACTTGAGGCAACAGAACAGCAGAGATCCACAGCACCCACACGTTGGTCCACTTGGGCAATGAAAATACAGCACTGTGGTACCTTCAATCGCATCTGTGGCCGCACGAGAATGACATAATGTAGATGCACCGATGCATACATCATGTAGATGTCAATGGTGTATACGTCATATATACGCATTAGCCAATAATGCGTGACTAATGTCATGACGGCAGTATAACATGGGGGCTACAAAATATTTAATTTATTTATTTTGTATTTTGG
Source organism: Microcaecilia unicolor (assembly GCF_901765095.1). Classification (NCBI taxonomy): domain Eukaryota; kingdom Metazoa; phylum Chordata; class Amphibia; order Gymnophiona; family Siphonopidae; genus Microcaecilia; species Microcaecilia unicolor. The sequence continues at coordinate 233,413,826 of NC_044037.1, forward strand.
TCACACATTTTCAGTAGTAGCTCATGGTGAGTTACATTCAGGTACACAGGGTAGTAATAATATACTGTATGTGAGCTTGTCAACACCACAAAGGAGCAAAGGTGAGAATTAAACCCAGTGCCTCAGGATCAAAGTCCTCTACAGTGTTTCTATTCTGGCATGGGAGAGCAACCCCAACCAGTCAGTCAATGTGTTTAAGGACACCTACAGTCAATATGCATAAGAGATATGCAAGGCCAGCATTGCACTAATGCTAATCTGTATAATGGTATGTAGATTCCTATTCTGGAAACCTAACTGCCCAAGTAGGAGATCAGGACAGGCCTGAGACACCTGGGGTCAGATAATGTTATTATATAGGAATAGGAATCATGCTGTACCCTTTATGACCTGCTAGTGCAAGCTTTTCAAAACAAAGTGAATGTGCTGATGAGGAGGACACAGGGCTTAGACAGAAATCCGAAAGAACAAGAAAGTTTAGTTAAGAGCTCCTAATTCCTACCTACACCCCTGTGGAAACAGCTCTTACAATGGATTTACCCCAGCAGCAGAATGTAGACTTGACTATGACCACATCTGCTCATCCCTACACTAGGCTAACAGAGTTTAACTAAAAAAAATAAGTTGTCACACTAGTAGGCAGCTTTTCACATCCTTGAGACCCTCTAGACTATAGAACAGTGCACCTGTGTCACTCACTTCCCATAGGGAAATCACTCCATGCTGCTTAAAAAAAAGCACACGGTGAGGACTTCTCACATGGTCTGAAATTAAGGCCCTTGCTCCAGGAGGCTAATCAAGGAGATGAGACAGTTCAATTAAACCTTTATTGCCCAGCTCTGCAAACCTTTAACTAGAGTAGAAAGTGGAAAAACATCACAAAAACATGGTAATTCTTAACACATATTAATCATTCCAAATAACAGTTCCATTGCCAATTAGTTCACAGCTGTTGATGTGGAGATCAGAGCACCTGTGGATGATCCTTTCAAGCTGAATCTAGATGATAGCGATTCTTCATCAAGCAAATGCAATTAAGAGTTCCAGTGACAATTACTGCTGGGTGGAATCAAAACACCAGTGGTTGATGTGTTCTAATTTCATCCAGATGGCAGTGAATCTTCATCAACCAACTCACCTTCTTTCTTGCCAGATCTATAAGTGAACACAGATGAGACATTTGTTACAAACATACAACTCTCACCCACCTTTCATCAAAATAGAAGTACCTATATATTGGATAAATGCCTCACAATTAAAGAATTCTGCAACACCCTCATCAGTACAGTGATAAAATGTGACCACATGGCCCCAGGTCATAATGGCATTATGTGATTATTAAGCTGTGTACCTACCGCTCCTGTACCTGAGGTTCGCCCAGTAGGGGATGGTGTAAATGATTAACAACTGAGGAGAGACATGGTATGAGGGAAACTCACACCTATAAGGTAAGTGGTCATCTTTCACACATTATGGTGGGTGGGGCATCCTATGCCACAGAAATAGTGTTTGGAATCAGTAGAGACACACGTTACCCACAGTCATGCTTTTCTAGCTCATAATCCATAGTAGGATATGCGATAGCTTCTTAGGACCTGACCCAACCCTTTCCCTACCCCCATGACTATGTGACACCACTATCTGTTGCTAATTAAAGCACACAAAGTATGCTGCTTAGCTTCTCTAACCCTCCTAAGTCACAGTGCTTCACATTTCGAACCCAAATACTAGGACAAAAGCAGGACACCTCATATATATATATATTACATGGAATAAAAGAGAGGACCATAACCTCACAACAGCTTTCTGAGGGGGACAAACAACTGACACGTTCTATACACCTTTTAGACCCTCAGTAACAACTAGAGTCCCTATCCCACATGGTTGTATTCCCAACTACAAAACTGTATTTACATATCTTATCAGCCTCCAATTGCATACTTAGATATTTCAAGAATGAAGGTCCATGCAGTACTGCCCTTGTGTTGGTCAAATCACAGCCAGCTATGGTCTGCTTCTCCAAAAAACAGTTAACTACACAGCAATGCAATGCACCTGGTTACACTAATAATAAGTACTGTTTATATAGAAAATTCATTATCATGAGGTGCTGTGCCAAGCAACCACACACTATTATGTACCACCTCCCACTCCCATTACTTACTGTACTATGTACACATCACCACCTACAAATATTACATTTCCCATACTTACATATGACTTTGTACCACAAATTGTAACAGATTGAAAGGTTAATCACAGGGTATAATCACAAAAACATTAACAGTTCCACACCTGTTTCCTATCTTACTACCACACTCATTGCTACCTAGGTCACAGTGAAAAGTTTCTTGGCACATTCTTTGGTCAGGGAAGTGAATGAGGAGTATCTAAGGAAGTTTAGAAGACTCAAGGCAACCCTTACCAACATGCACAATCATTGTCCCAAACATTTAATCAAGTACTTTACCTCAAACATTAATCTCACCTGTCTAGGTGCCTCTCAAACACCCACAAGTTCATCTGTGCAGAGGAGTCATAAGGTCGCAGCTACCAGCACACCACCTAAGCTAAAGGTGAGGTGAGGGAAGGTAAAAACACAAAAAGGATTAAAACATGGCACCATTCTCAAGCATTAAAGGTCTATACCCCCCCCACACACACATTACTCTACCCAACCTTCTACAAACATAGGACACAACCTTGCGGCAAACACTGACTCCAGTAACATAGCATCAAATTTATAGGTGTGTAATGGCCAAAAGCATCCAACCCAGAAAGCAAAGACAGGACTTTTTAACCAAAGGTTTCAGCAGAGAGAACTTACCTGGAGACAGACAGCATAGTATGCACACCACTTTGTGAAAAGGCCATGGATTGCATCATGTGGCGCTTTATATAGACGAATGTAGGCGCGTAAAAAATATGCCACCATAACACACCCACATACTATACATGTGCAAAGCATCAGCGTGCCAATATTCCCAATACAAATTTCCAAAGTTGTCACTGACCTGCAGGAGGTGCTATACATGTGTGCCTTTCTGGACACTCTTCACAATCCATAAAATATGTTGAACACATTTAGGCCCACACTTTTCTTCAAATGCTGACGTAACAGGTAAGGTATGTTTGTACAATGTGGTTACCTTACACAACATGGGAGGTGAAGATACTTGATGCATCCTCCTGTGTGGTTTGTGCAGTGGACTTCACATCCTGTGAGAGAATGTCTGGACCAGCATACAGAGGAAAGCAGCCATCAAGAAGATGCCATGCCAGTGAGCAGAAGCGAATCAGAGCCATTCACTTTTCAGAAGAGGAGAACAATCTTCTTCTCAGGAAGGTATTGGCTAATTATGAGTCTCTCCAGTGCCTCTAAAAATGTTATTTTAGCCACCATCACCAGGGCCATTAACAAGTTAGGTGTGGCTCCATGGACCATGGACCAAATCAAACATAGGTTTAGAGACTTGAAAATGGAAAAAGAAAGAGGGCCATTATAAGGGCCCATTCCCTGGAAACTGAAGGAGGACTGCCCTGTGACATAGAGCTGACAGAACTAGAGGCGGAGCTGGTTCAACGGCTGGGGCCAGCATACTTTGAAGGCCTGCGTGAAGACCTAGACTCAGCCTATGAAGGTGCAGGTATGTGTTAACATAGCCTTTGACTCTGGATAGCCATGTTTTCCACCTTGTTTACAAGGGATCACTTAACCAGTATTCCTGAACACATGTGAACATGATTATCACATTCCCATATCACCAGCTGTCTCATATTTGGACACCAACGAGTATTCTGTAGTGGCAAGGGGACATGCCTATCTTAGACATTTTGTGCTCTGAGATACTGCTTCCCTAGGTCCAGTCCTGGAGTGCCCCTTGTCAGTCAGGTTTTCTGGATATCCACAATGAATATGTATGACAGAGATTGGCATATAATAGATGCACTGTAATCTAAACGTTTTCATGCACATTCAATGTGGATATTATGAAAAACTGACTGGCAAGAGGTACTCTAGAACTGGACTTGAGAAAAAACTCCTGCATGAGGAGGAGGCTGATGCTCTCAACAGCTAAACGACAGATCTGAGGATGTTCACATATAACAGTGGCTGCATTGAAGTAAATGTAAAACCACCTTGTTGTGTGTGTGTGCCATGTGCCCTTGGGAATATGATGTCATCTCCTGTACGTAAACCTCCTTGTTGTGAAAACCACAATATACATATTTGATGTTCAGGGGCCAATGTTCATACCCTGGTCACTGAGCCAGGCCAGGCTGTCTGCTTTCCCAGATAAGTACTACAGAGAGATGGCATGGTTGACAGTTCCAGCCTGGACATTTGAAGCTACTCGTGGATTTCTAACCACCCTATCCTGGTGCATTATGGAACTTGCAACACTGCTTTTGGGCTACTTCTCATTTTGAACTTATATTCCACAGCACTGTGAGATTTGTAGTATATATATATATATTCCTTAAACTGCCTGTGCTAAGTGAGCAGAGTAAGGTAAAATTATGTATCATACCTGATAATTTTCTTTCCATTAATCATAGCTGATCAATCCATAGACTGGTGGGTTGTGTCCATCTACCAGCAGGTGGAGATAGAGAGCAATCCTTTTGCCTCCCTATATGTGGTCATGTGCTGCCGGAAACTCCTCAGTATGTCGATATCCAAGCTCCATCCGCAGGACTCAGCACTTAGAGAATTACACCCACGAAGGGACACTCTGCCCAGCTCACCACCGCCGAAGCGGGGGAGGGGAATTAACCCAGCTCATCCCCACACAAGTGGGGGAGGGGAATCCGTCCAGCTCATCCCCGCGGAGCGGGGGAGGGACACCACACCCGCCGATGCGGGGGGATCTGGCTTATCCTGCAACCGCGGGAGGAGCTGACTGACCCTAACACCGCCGAAGCGGGAGGGGTACAAAACTGCCCTACTGCCGCACGAAGCGGGAGGGAGCGCCGGCAGAATTTAAGTCTCAATCCAGTCCCGTAAAACGGAGGGGAGAGGAATGCAGCAGCTCACTGTAACACAAATTCGTCTCAACTCTTGAAGAATTCATTGAAAAACTTGAACACGAAGTCCTCCTGAAAAGGAACTGAAGACTAAACTTGAACCTGAAATGCAACCAGAATATAAACAGTACAGATATCTGGGAGGGGCTATGGATTGATCAGCTATGATTAATGGAAAGAAAATTATCAGGTATGATACATAATTTTACCTTCCATATCATCATGCTGATCAATCCATAGACTGGTGGGATGTACCGAAGCAGTACTCACCCAGGGCGGGACATAGAAATCCCTGACCGCAACACTGAAGCTCCAAACCGGGCCTCCGCCCGAGCAGCCACAGTCAAGCTGTAATGCCTGGAGAAGGTATGGGCCGAAGCCCAAGTTGCCGCCTTGCAAATCTCTTCCAAGGAGACGGACCCGGCCTCTGCCATCGAGGCCGCCTGAGCTCTAGTGGAGTGAGCCTTCAGCTGGATAGGCGGCACCTTCCCCGCGGCCACATAAGCCGCTGCAATGGCTTCCTTGACCCATCTTGCCACTGTAGGCTTAGCAGCCTGCAGACCCTTACGAGGACCTGCAAACAGGACAAACAGATGATCCGATTTCCGGAAATCATTGGTCACTTCCAAGTATCTGATGATGACACGTCTCACATCCAGATATTTGAGAGCAGAGTATTCCTCTGGGTAGTCCTCCCTACGAAAGGAAGGGAGACAGAGCTGCTGATTCACATGGAAGCGAGAAACAATCTTGGGCAGGAAGGAAGGCACTGTGCGAATAGTCACTCTTGCCTCAGTGAACTGCAGAAAAGGCTCTCGACATGAGAGCGCCTGGAGCTCGGAAACTCTTCTGGCTGAAGTGATAGCCACCAAAAAGACTGCTTTCAACGTCAGGTCTTTCAGAGATGCCCTCGACAAGGGTTCAAAAGGCGGCTTCTGCAATGCTCTTAGCACCAGGTTGAGATTCCACGCAGGCACCACTGAGTGCAGAGGAGGGCGCAGGTGATTAACTCCCTAGAGAAAGCGCACCACATCTGGCTGCGAAGCCAGGGAAACACCCTTCAGGCGGCCCCCTGAAGCAAGTCAGAGCCGCTACCTGGACTTTAAGGGAACTGAGCGACAGGCCTTTCTCCAGACCTTCTTGCAGGAACGCCAACACTGAAGAAATTGGAGCAGTGAAGGGAGAAAGTGAGCCTGCTTCACACCACGCTGCAAAGATACGCCAAACCCTGGCGTAAGCAGTAGAAGTAGAGCGCTTCCTCGCTCTCAGCATAGTGGCGATGACCTTGTCTGAGAAGCCCTTCTTTCTCAGATGCTGCCGCTCAATAGCCAGGCCGTAAGACCAAAGGGGGAGGGATCCTCCATCACCACGGGACCCTGATGTAACAGGCCCTGCTCCACTGGCAGCCGCAGAGGATCGTCGACTGAGAGCCTGATCAAGTCCGCATACCAAGGACGTCTGGGCCAGTCCGGACCCACCAGGATTATCCAGCCCGGATGCCTTGCCACCCGGTCTAGCACCCTGCCCAACATGGGCCAGGGCGGGAACACATAGAGAAGCTCTTGTGACGGCCACTGTTGGAGAAGAGCATCTACTCCCAGGGATCGAGGGTCCCATCCTCTGCTGAAAAAGCACGGCACTTGGCAATTGGCCGATGACACCATCAGATCTAGGCTCGGCTGGCCCCAGCGCTTCGTGATGTCCAAGAACGCCTGAGCAGATAGCTGCCACTCTCCGGGCTCCAAGGTATGGCGACTGAGAAAGTCCGCCTTGACATTCATGACTCCGGCAATGTGGGCCGCTGACAGCTGTTTCAGGTTCGCTTCCGCCCACTGGCATAGATTCATGGCCTCCTTGGCTAGAGGGGCGCTCTTGGTACCTCCCTGGTGGTTGACATAGGCCACAGCCGTGGCATTGTCCGACAGGACCCGTACTGGCTTCAACGCCAGTACCGGGATGAACTCCAAAAGCGCCAACTGAATGGCTCTGAGTTCCAGGAGGTTGATAGACCACTTTGCCTCTGCAGGAGACCAGAGCCCCTGCGCTGTCCTTCCCAAGCAGTGGGCTCCCCAGCCCGACAAAGAGGCGTCCGTCGTGACGACAATCCACTCCGGGGTCACCAGAGGCATTCCTGCAGACAACCTGTCTGTCTGCATCCACCAGCTCAGCGCCTTGCGCACTGCTGGGTCCAAGGGAAGGCGCACAGCATAATCCTCCGACATCGGAGTCCAGCACTGCAGCAGAGAGTGTTGTAGTGGTCTCATATGAGCCCTGGCCCAGGGCACTACTTCCATCGTGGCCGTCATAGAGCCCAACAGCTGCACATAGTCCCAAGCCCGAAGAGGAGAGGCTACTAGGAACTGGTCCACCTGAGCCTGAAGCTTGACAATCCGATTGTCTGGCAGGAACACTCTGCCCACTTGGGTGTCGAATTGAACTCCCAGATACTCCAGGGACTGAGTCGGGCGCAGCTGGCTCTTCTCCCAGTTGATGATCCACCCCAGGGAGCTCAAAAGAGCAACCACCCGGTCCACAGCTTTGCCGCACTCTGCATAAGAGGGGGCTCGGATCAACCAGTCATCCAGATAAGGATGGACTTGTACTCCTTCCTTTCGCAGGAAGGCCGCGATGACCACCATTACTTTGGAGAAGGTCCGCGGAGCAGTAGCCAACCCGAAAGGGAGGGCTCTGAACTGGAAGTGTCGGCCCAGGACTGCAAAACGCAGAAAGCGTTGATGAGGAGGCCAGATGGGAATATGCAGGTACGCTTCCTTGATGTCCAAGGAAGCCAAGAACTCTCCTGCCTTCACTGCCGCTATAACAGAGCGGAGAGTCTCCATGCGAAAGTGCCGCACTTTCAAGGCCCGATTGACCCCTTTGAGGTCGAGGATAGGCCGGACAGAACCTCCTTTCTTTGGTACCACAAAGTAAATGGAGTAACGTCCCTTGCCAGTTTGATTTTCTGGCACCGGAACGACCGCACCCAGGCGGATCAGGTTGTCCAAGGTCTGCTGCACTTCCACAGCTTTGACCGGAGACTTGCAGGGAGTGAGTACAAACCCGTCTCTTAAGGGTCGGCAGAACTCTAACTTGTAGCCGTCTCTGATGACTTCCAGCACCCAAGCGTCTGAAGTTACTTTGGTCCACTCGCCCAGAAACGAGGACAGGCGTCCTCCAATCTGCACTGGGCCATGGACCAGGACCCCGTCATTGGGTACGAGACCCTGGGGGAGGACCGGAGGGCGTACCTCCGGGACGGCGGTCTCTGCGAAAGGAATGCTGCTTGGGGGAGAAGTTCCTTTTGAAGGAAGAGGGGGCAGAGGAGCCAGACTTGCCCGGGCGGTACCGACGGGCTTCTTGAAACCGTCCTCTGGAGATACCGGGGCGAGCACTGGCCCGAGCCCTGACCTCTGGTAACCTCTTGCCCTTAGATGTGCCGAGATCGGTCACGATTTTATCCAGCTCGACCCCAAAGAGCAGCTTGCCTTTAAAAGGCAACTTAGCCAGGCAGGACTTAGAGGCGTGGTCCGCAGACCAATGTTTCAGCCAAAGCCAGCGCCGCGCAGAGACTGTCTGAGCCGTGCCTTTAGCCGAGGCTCTCAAGACATCATACAGTAAGTCTGCCAAATAAGCCAAGCCCGATTCCAGGGCCGGCCAGTCAGCCCTCAAGGAAGGATCCGAGGGGGAAGCCTGCTGCACCATCGTCAGGCACGCCCTGGCCACATAGGAGCCGCAAACTGAGGCCTGCAAACTTAAGGCAGCCGCCTCGAAGGACGACCTTAAAGCCGCTTCCAATCTTCTGTCTTGGGCGTCCTTTAGGGCCGTGCCACCTTCCACCGGCAACGCCGTCTTCTTAGTCACCGCAGTGATTAAAGAATCCACGGTAGGCCAAAGAAAGGCCTCACGTTCACTTTCAGGCAAAGGATAGAGGCGGGACATAGCCCTAGCCACTTTGAGGCTCGCTTCCGGAACATCCCATTAAGCCAAAATTAAGGTGTGCTTGGCATCATGCACGTGGAAGGTTCTAGGCGGGCGCTTCGTCCCCAGCAGAATAAAGGCAGAGCCAACAGGGGCTGAGGGAGAGACGTCCTCTGGCGAGGAAATCTTCAAAATGCTCATGGCCTGCAGTAACAGGTTGGGCAAATCCTCTGAGCGAAAGATCCGCGCTGCAGAGGGGTCATCCGCTCCATCCGAGCGGGAATCCGTCTCCTCCAAGGAATCCCCAAAGGACCGTTGGGAGAACTCAGATACGCTGCCCTCATCTACATCAGAGGAAACAGCGTCCTCTAAGGCCTGGGAATCCACCCGAGGGCGTTTACTTCCGGGGGCCTCAACCCCGTTATCGGACAAGGGAGAAGGGGCAGCGTTTTGCATAAGGAAAGCCTGATGCAGCAGCAAAATAAACTTGGGGGAGAAACCCCCCAGACTGTGTATTTCAGCAGCCTGGGCCACAGCCCTAGACGCACCCTCAACCGGCGCTCGCAAGAGCGGGGGAGCAACATGCTGCGCATCCAAGATGGCGTCCGGCGCGACACTCCGCGAAGGAGCCGCGCGGGAAGAACGGCGCTTAACTTTAGCCGCTTTTTTGCCGTCGCCCAAATCAAGGGCGGCCATGGCATGAACGTCTCCCAGCTCAAGGGCGGCCCAAGAAGAAGCCGTCCGAGCAGAGTGGCCGGCCAAGATGGCGGAGGCGAGCAGCGGGGGATGGGCGTTTATGACGGGAAAAACCGCCGCGCCGGAGGAAGATCCGGGACACTGACGGCCTCCAAACTGACACCCAACAAGGGCGAATCAGACTTTAAAACCCCCGCATCCCCGCTAGAAGCGCACACGCGGTCCGGGGAGCGATTCTTCGCGCCCTCGCCCTCCGACGCCATAGGCCACGTGGAGATCAATCGGGGAACCCCCTGCCCGCTATAAAAAGGTAAAAATTACCTGCTTCTCGCTCCGAGCTGTAACGACCTGGTGTCCCAGTGAGTAGCTGCAATAAACGTTTAAATAAACGTCGAAATAAACGCCCTTAAGGACGTCCCAAATTTTTTTTTTTTTTTTTTAACGGAGCCAGCGGGAGGGGGGAGAAAAGGAGGGACCTGGCGCCACCAGGTTTGCACTTGCTCAAGAAGAGCCCTCAACCCCAGGCACTCAACAAAACCTAAAAATTAGGCTTGGAGGCCTAGCCAGAGCTGCTGCTGTGTGTGACCACCACCTGCTGAGATAGAGAACATACAGAAGAGGAGTTTCCGGCAGCACATGACCACATATAGGGAGGCAAAAGGATTGCTCTCTATCTCCACCTGCTGGTAGATGGACACAACCCACCAGTCTATGGATTGATCAGCATGATGATATGGAACTTAAAATAAAGTCAGTGAGGTTACGTATTTAACTCTAAGCCTACCTTTCCCCAAGTTTAAAAGCAATTTATGCTGGCCTAATGCATAGCCTACTAAAAATCTAATTTATGGATAGAATATCTGTATAACGTTATGCCTCGACTTTATGTCAGCCCTTTTAAAGATGCCCAGGAACATCAGGCCGTGGCTTTGAGGACCAGTGCTTCTAGGATGGAACAATAATGTTACTTGCAAGGTTAATTACAAGTAGCATTATTGCTGTACCATGGAAGTCAGTAATCTGTGGTACTCAGCTACCACCAGCTGGTAGCTAGCTCCCTTGCTAAATTGTCTACTTTTACCGCACTTTGATAATTTCCTCTCTTATACATTTATCTGCTGTCGGTAATACATAACTCTTTTTGAATATTTTTCAGTATATTATGTGTATTATGAGTTTATCATAGAACTCAATATCCAAAGGGTTAATGACGCCATTAAAACCCAAAGAAGTAGAAGAAGAAAATTTAGCAATTTTCAATTCTGGTGTTCACATGCATCTACTTCACTGATAAAATCTGTATTACCTGATTAGTTAAAAGGATGCCTCATTTTCCATGCAGGTTATAAACAAAGGCTAAATTTGTATGTTGACTTATGGGTTAAGCAGACTTAAATTTTCCACTTACCCTCAGGCTGGCACTACAGTTACAAATTTTTTTTTTGTAGTTAATGATTTCTATCAGCTGTTTTCTCATATAGCTATGATCTCCAGGGACAATTCATTAGTATACCACTTACATTATCTTTTAAATCACTGTTAGGTATTTTGTTTCCAGGCAAAACAGAAAATATTGTATAGTGTACTTCCTTGATTGTAAATGACTTAAACAACACTACATTTCAGGTAATCATTGATTGGCTTTGTAGAGGCACCTGCCGAAAGGTTTTGCCGGAAACAGTTTGACATAGTACGGGCTAGATTCTATATATGGTGCTTAAAACTTCAGCACTGACAAAAGCATTTTTCTATAAACCACGCTTAAAATTAGGTGTGATTTATAGAATAGTAATTACATCCAGAACTCACGCCTAATTTTAGGCATGGCCATTTGCACCAACTGAAATGTGGTGCAAATGTACACATCTAAATTAGGTGTGTATCGCCATTATTCTATAACAGCGTGCGTAAATTCTAGGAACACCTCCGTTCTACCCATGATCACCCATTTCTGCATCCCTTTCTTTTTATTCATGTGTAAAATTTAGGTTCAGATCCTGTGCCTAAATTTGCACATGTAAGTTCCAATTAAATCTAATTAGTGCCAATAATTGCTTGTTAAAATGCCAATTATTGACACTAATTGGCTTGATATTCAATTAAATTGCATGCACAAATTGGGTGTGCGCCCAAATTTGTGTGCACAATTTTTAGCAACTTTTATAGGAATTAGTGGGGTAGGTGTCTATTTAACTTTTATAGGATTAGGTAGTAGGTGTCTATTTAATTTTTATAGGATTAGGGGGGTAGGTGTCTATTTAAGGTTACCGTTAGAAATCCTTGAATGATGCCTGTCAAGGTAGTGACTGGATGCTCATTATAATTAATGATAAGTTCTGAGCAAAAATACTAAGGAAATCTTTTTCTTTTTTCCTAATTTGACTATAAGATTAGTCATTGAGTGGGCAAGGCAAGTGCTACTACCTTTTTTTTCCACGTGTTTTATGTCTTACCACATTATTAGCAAATGCATTAGTATTTTCTTTTTCTTGCCACTTACCTGCACTTCATTTATATTACCTTCAAGCCAGGAAGCTGAGTTTCTGTAAAATACAATGTCTCATTCAGCAGGTTTTCTACAGGCTGTGAACAAACTAACTTGGTGTCATCATAAGGGGTTTAACTCACTTAAATCTGTGACAGAACAAGTGAAGCCCCCTTATACATAGAAGAGAGAGACTGGACTTGACACATCTAGGTCGGGAAGGGCTGAATTCCAGTGGTATTTTAGAAAATGCTCCTTAAAATGTACTACACTGCTAATGAATATTCTTCCTATGTCATGCCCATTTCCTGGTTTGAACAGCTGCTCTCTGATCATGAATATAGCTACAGCAGGACCCAATAGACTGTGGGTTATGACTGTTCTCCTCTTCCTACAGGTAGCATTGAGGAACCAGAGGAGATACCCTTCTTTACCTCTCTCTCTCTATATATGTGTACTGTTAGAAATGGAGCAATTTAAGCAGGCAAGAGAGGCTCCAGTCCACTTAAATCGCAGTGAGCTGACCAGCCACTGATATTCAGTGGCACTAAACTGGGCAGTTCTGTTGAATACTGTCTCTGACAGCCCATGTTAAAAGTGGTGGGTCAGGAATGGCACAAGGTGCACTACAAGGGAGGAGCCATCAGTTTTGTGGGTGCTGGCTACATTCAGTGCTGGGACCCACATAGCTAACCTGGCCAAGTTAGGATACCTCAAAAGCTGCCCTAACTTGGCCTGGCTAGCATGGGCGTAGGTTGAGGGGGTGAGGGAGGGGGGCACTGCCCAACCGAACGCAGGGCCGGCACAACCCGGCTGTAGGCAGCTCTTGGTCCCTCTCCCCCCCCCCCAGCTCCCCGACAGCCCTCCTCTCTGTTCTTGCCACCTTACGTTTAAACCTTTTATCTTAAGTCACAGCGACAGCACTAAGAACATTAACATAAATTTATAATATCTTGTTTTAAAACAGCTCAAAACCTTTCTTCAGGCTTCTCCTCAGTATTGGAGATCTGAACCTCTCTTCACTGAGTGATCACAATAATTTTTTTTTTCAAACTCTTCACTAGTCTTTTCATTCACATAGACATCAACACACATCCACCACCTTCAGCTTTCAGGACTATTCTCCTCACTCACTCTCAGGGTACTGTCATAATACACTGTAAACACTTCCCACGCCGCTTGGCTGTACTTCGATTTTCCCAGACCTGGGCCCAACTCCACACCAGGTTTACCAGGTAACTCTGGATACTTGGCAGTTCAAATAATATCAAACCAGTCAGAAATTTCCTGTATTGAATTAGAAACAGTCTCTTCCCTGGGTCTATATGCCTCCCCGGGCTTAGTACACAGCTCCAGCACTCTTGTAGTTTCAACTCAACAACAAAAAGGAAAACAGAAAACAAGCTCTTTTCCCACAGGTATTAACCCAGCCCTGAGTTCCACAGTCCAAATCCTTTCCTCCCCGAGTTTATCAAGACCACTAATCCTTGGGCAAAAGTTCCAGCATTTTCCTCAGCAAAAAGGTTTCCAAAGTCCATTCAGCAAAAAAGCCCCAAAGTTCTTTCACCCAAAAGTTCCCCAAAGTTCATTCAGCAAAAAAGGTTCTGCTGCGCGCTTCACACTCACCCTAGCAAACCCTCACCTCAGAGTAACCTGAGGAAAGGGGACCCCCTCCCATTCATACCAGCCATTAACTCCTGGTATCCTCCCCAAGGGTTATGCTTGAGCCCAGGTCCAGGTGGAAGCTTCTTCCCCAGGGAATCTGCTCAGATACTTCTCTGTGCTTTTCTCTCAAAGAATTGAATTGACCGGTTAATCGAGGTTGCTAACAGGTCCTGAGATTGCCCCTTTTCCACCTGGGCTAAGGCAGAAGTATCCATGGGCTCTACCTGCATTCCTTCACCAACCTCGTTGGCCTTGGTAATCACCTCCTCAGGCATCCATTCCATAGGATCTATCTGCCTCTCCCCTCTCCCCAGCTGCTATCATGAGCCTGCTCAAAAGCCTCCTCCTCCTCCTCCTCCCCCTGGGAACCTGGGAGTTGTAGTTGGGTCTATTATTCTTGAGCATGTCAGACAGGGGAGCTGAGAGCGTGGCAAAGTGGGGTATGAACCTCCTGTAATATCCAATTAGCCTAAGGAACCCCCTTAACTGCTTCTTCACACTGGGCACTGGGAATTCCTTAATACTCTTGACCTTGTCTAAAAGGGGTCTAACTTCTCCCTGTCCTACTTTATATCCCAAGTACCTAACCTCCCTCTGAGCAAAGTGGCACTTCTGGGGATTCAAGGTTAACTCGGCCTTCCTAAAAGATCTCAGAACTGCCCTCACTTGCTTAATATGGGTCTCCCAGTCAGGACTATGGATAACAACATCGTCCCCATAGGTGGCCGCATAGTCCTGATGGGGGTGCAAGACCTGATCCAGCAAGCGTTGACAGCTAGCTGCCACAGAATTCAACCCAAATGGCAAATGCACAAACTGGAATAACCCCACTGCTGTGCTGAAAGCCGTTTTCGGACGAGACTCCAGGGTGAGGGGAATTTGCCAATAACCCTTGGCCAAATCCAGTGTGGTAAGATATTGTGCAGGACCCAAGCGATCCAACAGCTCATCAATCCTGGGCATGGGGTAAGCATCTAAGGTGGAAACGGCATTAACTTGCCTAAAATCAATGCAAAACCTCCAGGTCCCATAAGACTTGGGAACTAGAACCATGGGACTTGACCAGGGGCTATAGGATTCTTCAATAACCGCAAACTTTAACATCTCGCGAACCTGCTTGATAACCTCCTGCTTTTTCTGGGGAGATAGCCTATATGGTCGTTGCCTAACCACCTTCCCGGGCTCCGTTATAACCTCATGGTAAAGTAGGTGAGTTTCTCCGGGACATGAGGTCAACACATCTTTGAACTCATCTAAAATCTGGGCTAAATCCTCCTGCTGCTAGGGTGCAGATGAGAGTTAATGTCTAGCTTCTTGGATTTAAAAATTTCCAATATCTGTAGACCTAACTCCTCTTCTTGCTCCTCCCTTAAATTAGCCATAAGTACAGCCCTTTCATGCCAAAGTTTCATTAAATTAATGTGGTAGGTTTGCCTACGCTCTTGGTCATTTTGTACCTCATAGGTATAGGGACATAACTTGCGCTGCACAGTCAATGGCCCTTTCCACCTAGCCGTGAATTTATGTGGGGATCCTGAAACCATAATCAGGACATTGTTCCCCACCTGAAACTCACGTTCTACTGCACCCTTGTCATAATACGCCTTCTGGCGCTCCTGACTTTGCTTTAGTCTTTCTTGTGAGTACTCTCCTAACCGTCTGAGGCGTCCCTTTAAGTCCCGCAAATAGGATACAACTGTTCGGTCCTCTGGGTCCGGAGGCATCCGTTGTTCCTTTAAAATATCTAGGACCCCCCCGCGGTAAGTGCCCAAACATGAGTTCAAAAGGGGACACCCCCCAACGAAGCCTGCCCACACTCTCTATAGGCATACAACACAAAAAGCAGGAGTTGGTCTCAGTTTCTATAATCCTGCCCTAAGCCTCTTCTAAGCATAGATTTTAAGGTCTTATTAAAGCGCTCCACAAGCCCGTTTGTTTGAGGGTGGTAGGCTGATGTACATATATGCTTAATATGGAATGCCTCCCAGACTTGGGCCAGGGTATGGGACATAAAATTGGTATCCCTATCTGTCAACACCTCCCTCAGGAAGCCCACCTCACAAAATATACAAATCAATTCTGCGGCAATTAGTTTTGCAGAGATGTTATGCAAAGGAATCGCCCAGGGAAACCAGGTAGCCGTATCCATGACTACTAAAATATAAGAATAACCACGGATAGACTTAATAATGGGCCCCACTATATCCATAGCAAGACGAGCTATGGTTTGCCCCATTCGCGGGAGAGGGCACAAAGGAACAGACCTAGGAAACTTATCCGTTACCTTCTGACAGTTCTTACAAGAATTGCAGTACAGTTCTACCTCTTTATAAACCCCAGGCCAATAGAAACGATTTAAAACCTGGGCTAGGGTATTTTACACTCCTTTATGCCCCGCAAGAGGATGGTCATGAGCTAGCCGGATCACTAACTGCCTAAACGCCCTAGGAACCACTAGCTGCTTTTTTCACTTCATCTCCTCCATTCCCCTTCGCTAGGCGGAATAGGCCATTCTCTAGGAGAAACCTAGGGTGGCTGTCCACACCCCTCCTTTCCTGCTTGCTCTAGGGAAAACTTTAAGGATGGGTCAGATTCTTGCTTCCTATGGAACTGGGGAAATTGTTCCCTAAGAAGGCTTGGCTCTGTGGGGAACTCCTCCTCCCGTTCAACCCTGTCCATAGTCTGCTTCCTGATCCTACGGGCAGCCCTCTTAAGAGCCCTACCTTTCCGGGTCTTTCCAGGTGCAGCGACTACCTCTGGGTGAAAAGGGAAGAGCTGCTCGAGGGACGGCTCCCTATCCTGTTTTTTTTTCTCCTGAGCATGTGTAGTAACCAATGCCTCCTTCTCCTTTATACACTGGAAGAAAGGAGGCCAGCCAAGCCCTAATATTAATTCCAGGGGTAACTGGGGGAGGACCGCTACGGGAAGAAAATGCCTACCCGAAGGTCACCTAATCCCCACCCGCTGCAAAGCATAACGGATGGTAGCCCCATGAATACACTGTATAGCTGCATCACCTTTATAAGACTTCTCTCAAGAGCCCCCTTTCCCCTGGATACGCTGCCATAGCCCCCGAGACATCATAGTCTGATCGGCCCCCAAATCCAGCAGGGCTACACAAGGAATCCCCTCCACCTCTACCCGCTGCATATACCAGGGCGATATTCCCTGATCCGAGTGAGAGGCCAACCACAACCTTCCGGGGCAATCTCTGCGGTAATGTCCTCTCCTCCCACATTTATAACACAGCCTTTCTCTATACCCTCCTTCTGGCACCAGAAACCTTTCCCCTTCCCCCTTTTGGACCCTAGGGAAGGGAGGCTTATGCCCTGACCCACCTCCACCCCTCCCAGGCCCCTGGGCAAGTCACTTAACTCTCCATTGCCTCTGGTACAAAATAAGTACCTGAATATATGTAAACCACTTTGAATGTAGTTGCAAAAACCTCAGAAAGGCAGTATATCAAGTCCCATTTTCCTTTCCCGTATCTGGCTTCCTCACCTGCTGGGATTCAAGGAAATACTCCATGTTCTTCACTGCCTCCTCCAGGGTCCTACAATCCCTTCTAACCACATCCACCCTGAGCTCCCTAGGGAGGGCATCTAATTATTGTTCAAGGATCAGCCAGAGAATAAAACTGTGCATTATCTCTTGCACAGTTTTATTCTCTGGTTCAAGCCACTTCTTGGCCAGATCTGTTAGTTTTTGGGCTAAAGCCCTAGGAGTCTCCCCCCCAGACCAAGTTTCCCTAAATTTCCTGTGATAGGCTCCCTTATTCAACCCAAATCGGTCTTGAATGGCGGCCTTTAATTTTACATAGTCCGCCGCCTCATTCGGTGGGAGATTCTTGAAGGTGGCCAGGGCCTCCCCGGGGCTAGGCGTATGGCCCATTGCTCCAGCGGCCACCCTGCGGCCGTAGCAACCCTCTCAAAAGCACAAAGAAAATCATCCACATTATCTGTTTCAGAGAGTTTGCCCCAAGAAAGCAAATTAAGGTTGGGTGGTCCTACCATTCCCGAAGCCCCATCCGTTCCACTTGGCTCTAGGGAGAAACCTTGTCTCCTACCAGACACTCCGTCCTTCTTCAAAAAGTCTTGGAACATGTCCAGCAAGGTCTGCTGCTGGGCCCTGGCAGCAGCCAATGAGTCCTCCATCACTTTCTGGGCCAACTCCTGCTGCTTCTGAAACTGGTGGGTCATCCACTGGAACAGTTCCTTCGGGTCCATACTGCTCCTGCTCCATCTTCCCACCTAAAAAAGACCAAAAAGAAAAGCACAACTCAAGTGCGGCCGCTTTGACTTGTTTCCCCTTCCCAGGATCTGCAGAACAAACAGCAATTCCTGTTGCTTTGGTATGTGCTTACCAGAAAGAGGAAAACATGCGCCTGTCAGTAATATCCTCCAGACCGGTCTTCTGAATCGCCTCTCACAACGTCCGCTGGCCAGGCTCCCGTCCTCTGGTTCTCCACACGCATGAAGGTTCAGCAGATCCCATTTCTAACACCAATTGTAAACACTTCCCACGCCGCTTGGCTGTGTTTCGACTTTCCCAGACCTGGGCCCAACTCCACACCAGGTTTACCAGGTAACTCTGGATACTTGGCAGTTCAAATAATATCAAACCAGTCAGAAATTTCCTGTATTGAATTAGAAACAGTCTCTTCCCTGGGTCTATATGCCTCCCCGGGCTTAGTACACAGCTCCAGCACTCTTGTAGTTTCAACTCAGCAACAAAAAGAAAAACAGAAAACAAGCTCTTTTCTCACAGGTATTAACCCAGCCCTGAGTTCCACAGTCCAAATCCTTTCCTCCCCGAGTTCATCAAGACCACTAATCCTTGGGCAAAAGTTCCAGCACTTTCCCCAGCAAAAAGGTTCTCAAAGTCCATTCAGCAAAAAGTGTCACAACAAAGAGCCTTCACTTAAGCTACATTCATTAAATACTTTTTCCTTTGTCACACAAGATCTCACTTTGATAGAGATAGTTTTGGTTCTCTATATTATCTTCTTTTAAAAGCCAATAACATCACACCTGTCAAAACCCCTCACATCAGCCCTAATGATACATACTTTTACTTTTTTTTTAAATTTTCACTCAGAAACCATAACCAACCCACCTAAATATATTCACTTATATATATATATATAGAGAGAGAGAGAGAGAGAGAGAGAGAGATTTTTTTTTATTAATGCTTCATTTTCTTTCTTGCTCTCTTTCACTTATGTAGAGACCAGATTCCTCTCACCACTGACCAACTGTTCTAGGCCTCAATCTCACACAGAGAGCAGACACCTTCACACACATCTACTCTCTTCAAGGTCCAGAATTCTTATCAACTGTCTAAGGACAGGAGACATTACTACAGAAACATTGGCTTGGCTTGGTCACCTGATCTTCAACCAATCAAGGCATATATAGAATCCAGAGGTTTTTTTTAACCATCCATCCTTGGAACCTTACTTTAACATTCTATATTCTCCATTTTGGTTTTAAATTTTCCCATAGAGAATAATGAAGTAATGCCATTTTTAAACTATTTTGATAGTAAATTACATTCAATTTAATTCATATTCGTCATACCGCTCACGCACACCTTACTTCACATCCCTATAATTTTAGATTTTAAAATATCCCATTTTAAAAGGACACCACACAATTTTTCTTCCCAAACCTTTGAATAGTTTTGTGTCATCTGCAAATTTAATCACCTTGCCTGTCATTCCCATTTATAGATATTTTATAAATATGTTAAATAGTACTGGTCCTAGTACAGATCCCTGAGGAACTCCACTATTCACTTACTGAGAGAAATGGCCATTTAACCCTACCCTCTGTTTTCTATACATTAACCAATTCCTAACCCACAACAGAATATTGCCTCCTATCCCATGGGTTTTTAATTTTCTCAGGAGACTCTCATGAGGGACTTTGTCAAAAGCTTTCTGAAAATCTAAATAAACTGTATCAACCTGCTCACCTTTATCCACATATTTATTCACGCTTTCAAAGAAATGAAGCAAATTGGTGAGGCAAGACTTCCCATGGCTGAATCCATGTTGATGTTGTACCATTAAACCATGTTCAGTAATCTTATCCTTTATAACAGTTTCCACTATTTTGCCTAACACTGACGTCAGACTTACTGGTCTGTAATTTCCCAGATCACCCCTGGAACCCTTTTTAAAAACTGAAAGATCCAAAGGTAGCAAAACAGTGTGATAAGGCTGGAGATGCTGGGGTGCATAGGGAGACATATAGGGCCCTGTTTACTAAGCTGTGCTAAGGGCGTGCTAAATTCAAAAGACACCCATATATTCCTATGGATGGCTCTAGTGTTTAGTGTACGTTAATTTTAGCATGAGCTAAAAACGCTAGCGTGCCTTAGTAAACAGGGTCCATAATTAGCAGAAAAAAAGGTAATAAAGCTCCTACGAATGTCATTGGAGAAACCACATCTAGAACGTTCTTTTCATTTCTGGAGGTTTTACCTCCAAAAAGATATAGATAGGCTATTTACTTATTAAGTCACACTTGATTTTCTACACTATCAATATAGGTTCACACAAAGGCAAACAAAATGGAGAGGTGATAGAAGCTAAAATGGTAACAGACTTGAAAATATAAGTGGATAAACACAAAGGATCCTTACCTGAAAATGTGAAGGAATAGCAAAGCCTTACACAGTGTCATGGGGATAGCTTACAGGAACTAACATCTTGCTTCCAGTAAGGTAATGAAGTAAATCTGCACAGAGCAGATTTATGAGTTGTTTTTAAATTATTTTGTAAACCCCTTTGACAGGTCCCCATAAGTTGGTGTATCAAGATTAATAAATCAAGCTACTGGGTCAATATTGAAAAGCACTTATTCGGATATTTGCAGCTGCTGACCAGGATATTCAGAGGCCCTTTCTGAATAGTCCCTCCGAATATCCTTACATATAACCTCAGCACCATCCTGACAATGCTGGGGCAGAGCATCAGCAGTCTTAGAAGCTATCCAAATAGAGGGAAAAATTCAGTCTGTTATCAGACATGAAAAGTCTGTTCTAAACTATCTGAATAAGTTATCTGAATTGTGGACTGAATATTGCCTCTTCTGCAATGCCCAGCACAGTAATATGGTAGAGAACTAAACCAGTTGTCAATATTCACCAGAACTTGATTTGAACCTTAGTTTCTACTGTTCTTTAATACAAATAAACCAGTCACTCACAGAATTGAAGTCATAACTGAACCAAGGAACTCTGTCAAACATGGAAAATTTTCTCAACTGATTCAGATCAACCTTCAGACCAGGGGGACTATGAACTCAGCTGCTGAGAAGTCGGTAACTTGGTAAAAGTATTTAAGTCTGTATTGCCTAAATTAATGTCTGTGTAGTGACAAGCAGTGCTATCTACAGTTGACAAGAAAAGGTGCAGTAAATCTGTTTACAGGGCTTGAGGTACTTTAGCACACTGAGGGCAGGCGGGGATAAACAGCAGGAAAAGGGGCAGAAGCCAAGGCCATTGAGAAAAAGGCACTTGTGACAGGAAACTGAGGCAAACAAAAAAGGGGAAACAAAAATCCTCCCGTAAGCAATGCAAACAAAGAAACAAAACAGACGGAACCAAACACCACAAGACAGGATGTCATTAAATGGTTCAATTTATTAAAAAATGTCTTCAGGAAACAATATCCGGTAAGAGTGTCCAATGTCCAGTAAAGAGTAGTGTACAATAGGTACTTCAAGATATAGCTATAGATAATCCAGCAGTGTTTCAGCAAAAAAATAATAATAAATAATGCCTTCTTCAGGGATCCTTATGCGAAGTACTCAATACATATGTACTCTACTTAAATACCACTCCTAGATATATTGCTGAAAACTGTAAAGAATCCGCTAAACATGAACAGTGTCACTGAAATGGTATTTGGCAATGGCACACATCTTGAAAACGTTTATAATCTGAATGAATCCCTACTTAGATAACAAATGAATACCCAAATTTACAATTTATAAACCCCTAAGAATAGAGGCCCTAGAAATAACACAGATAGAGTCTTTTTGCTGTAAGGTTTTGCACTTCCTGGGTGATAACTGTTGAGGGTATTTCCAGCATGTTCCCATACAATTATCGTGCAGAAAAATACTTTACCGTGTGGAAAGTATACTTATAGATACTACAGATGCACTTACCACCTCTTATTTAGGACATGGTAAGTGCATCCATGTTACTGTACCAGTGAAAGCACACAGTAAAGTATCATGCCCTAGCTGCAATGTGTACTCAATGCCCATTCCCTGCCCATAACCTACCCATTTCCTGCCCCATAACACATCATGCAGTTAACATGTAAATTATTAAGTGTTGTCCAGCATGCCAGTGTAGTACAGTTTAGTAAGAGAGTCTCAGAAATCTGAGAAAACAATCTTACCACGGCGCCCAGATTTGTGTGCTATAAATTGAGCACCTCCAGAGATTCAAGTGCAAATTAACTGGCTAACACATCAGTTAACATTAATAATTGGGTGCTAACAACCAATTATTGAGGTTAATTGGCACCCATTAAAATTTGTGTGTGCATCTGGCTGCGCACTATTCTATAAGGCATAGTGCCTAACTGTAATAGCATGTAACTCAAAAGGGGGCATGGCCTTGGGCGTATTCTGATAAGTTGTATGCACAGTTACAGAATACTGCCTCATAGCGCCTAATTTGGGTGCCAGAATTTACACCAGGTTTCAGTAGGCATAAGTCTAGTGCCCAAAGATAGGCATGGATGCACACCCTTAATAGAATAGCGCAAAGTGCTGAATATTTTCAGCACTCAAGTTTGGGCACCATTTATAGAGTTCCCTAATGTATCTCAGTTGCCCTGATGGGAACATTAAGGAATGCCAGTACAGAAGCAGGTAAACATGGTTGCTCTGTCACCAACTAATTTTCTGACAATGTTCTGACGCACAGCTAAACCTTGTATTTAACATCACCAGATACACTCAAACTTTTGATTCGATTCTTCTTTAATGCAGTTAATCAAAAACAAAGAAAAACAAGACTTACTATTGAGATGTACTGGAATAAGAGTTGCTGCCTTCTGCAAACTAAGGGGTTCTTTTACTAAGCTGCGGTAAAAGGGGGCCTTTGCTAGCATCAGCATGTGTTTTGATGTGCGCTGAGGCCCCACTTTTAACGCAGCAGGTAAAAGGCTGACTTTTTTCTCAAAAAGAGATGGCAATGTGGTGAGTGAACCACTTGCTGCGCTGCCATTTCAGTGAGGAGCACTTACCACCACCCATTGAGGTGGGTAAGGGCTCCTGTGCTAACCCAATGGTAATCGGGCAGTGCCGAATTCCACCGGGTAAGAACCAGTGCTACAAAAATAGAAAATATTTTTGTAGCGCTGGAAATGGTGTGCACTGGGGGTGGGAACTACCGCTGGGTTTCTGTGATAGCGCAGTGGTAGTTCCAGACTGGCACATGACAAGCCTGTTGCCGTATGTCAACCCTTCGGTAAAAGGGTCCCTAAGAGTCCATTCTTAACCAGCCTTCTCCAGGCAAGAGAGCGGGTGGGGGGGGGGGGGGGGTCTTGGGAATCTGCTACACGCTGGCTGGTAATATTGTCAATACATATGTACTGGTGAAAACTCAATAACTTCATAAGGATTTGGAAAAACTGTGCAGTCAGATTACAGCATAGGCAGACTTTGCTCAGGAAACTAGGCTCTGCTGTGTCTTCTAGAGGCTTTTTGTTAATGCTGTGGCAGAAAGTTCAAGTTTTAAAACTATGGGGAAAAGGGTATGGAGACTAGTTAATAAAGTTTGCTTTTTAAAATTTTTTAAAATTCTGTTTTGTCAATAACCTACAATTCCTCTTTTCAACCTCAATCTTTAAATTATCAAAGCACAGAGCAAAATAATATTCATTTACCCAGAGAAATGTCCTCTTCTTTCAGAACTTCTCAGAAAGAAAGTTCAGTGGGACCTTTCCTCTCTCTACAGTTTTGATTCTAAGGGGACTGCTTCAAACAGACCCTTTGAAGCTAAGCCAGTAATCAGATTGTCCCAGTAACATTTGCAACTCTTCTACTTCCTCACACCTTAACACCTAAATCAGGTCAGTAGCAGTGCTACTTCTCCAGCAGCCAAAGAACAGAAAATAACTTTCTTTTAGGACAAAGTTTGAGCTCTGCTACTATCCTTTGTAATGCTCTTGGCTGTTAAGTTTCTACCTTTAGAGAAAGCATCAGTTAAAAATTATGGGGGAAAGGGTTGTACACTATGGAAACCACTCAATAATGTTTGCTTTTCTTTCTTTTTTTTAAGACAGAACTAGGCCCTGCTGTCTTCTAGAGTCTGTCTGTTAATGCTGTGGCAGAAAGTTCAAGTTTTAAAACTATGGGGGGAAGGCTATGGAGACTAGTTAATAAAGTTGGCTTGCTTTTTTATTTTTTATTCTGTTTTTATCAATAACCTACAATTCCTCTTTTAAATCCCATGTTTTTTTAGTTAGGTAGGCTAAAAGAGACTCATTTACGAAAGAGAAAAATATCTAAAAAGTGGCATAAAGCAGCATTTGGACGTTTTTCTCACATAAAAGTCCAAATTGGCATTTTCAAAACATACTTTTCAGAGATATTTTCTATGCTGTTCATCTGCAGTGTATCCAAACTTCAAGTGAGTGTGTTGGGGTGTGGGGAGGGGGTTAAGGGCGGGATTTGGGTGTTCCTTAGACTTGGACATTTTTCAGCCATAATGAAACAAAACAAAACTGCCCATGACTAAAATTAAAATGTTTTGAACTAGACCTGTTTTTATAACGAATAAGGCACAAAAAGGTGCCCTAAATGACCAGATGACCACTAGAGGGAATCAGGGATGACCTCCCTTTTCTCCCACCCCCAGTGGTCACTGACCCCCTCCCCCCTCCCCCAACAATGTGATTAAAAACATTACTTACCAGCTTCATAATCAGGTCTATTAAAGCAGCATGCAGGTCCCTGGAGTAGTCAAGTGTGTGTGTGTGTGGGGGGGGGGGGGGGGGGGTGCAGTGTACTGCAGACAGGTAGACCCAGGTCCACACCTCTCTCTACCTGTTACAATTGTGGTGGAAACTGTGAGCCCTCCAGAAACCCACTATACATACATATAGATGCCCCCTTCACCCATAAGGGCTATTGTAGTGGTGTACAGTTGGGGATAGTGGGTCTGGGCTGGGTTTTGGGGGGGCTCAGCAGACAAGATAAGGGAGCAATGGTGAGATGTGTATGTACCTGGGAGCATTTATTTGAAGTCCACTGCAGTACCCTCTAGCGTACCTCATTGCCCTCTTGGGATGTCT
The DNA here is from genome assembly GCF_901765095.1 of Microcaecilia unicolor. NCBI lineage: Eukaryota > Metazoa > Chordata > Amphibia > Gymnophiona > Siphonopidae > Microcaecilia > Microcaecilia unicolor. Next base: position 233,438,944 of record NC_044037.1, read on the forward strand.
GGGGGACCAGTCTAGTAAATATACTGGCCCCTCTTACATCCTCAAATGCTTGATTTTCTATGTTTTTCATTTGGCGGGGTTTTGTTTCCTAAAATGGTCCAAAAAAAACCCCGTACAAAGCACAAAACTTTGTTTGAAATGGTATTTTTTTTAAATAAAGATATTTTTCTATTTTTCAAGAATTACCTTCTTTCCTATTCGGATTTTGGACGTTTTGTGCAAAACATCCAAAGTCAGACTTAGACGTCATATTGAAAATGCCCCTCAAAGTCTACCACGCTTGTTGCCAAATTTATGATACTTATGTTTCCTAAACAACATTTTTTCTGGTAAGTTCATGGTTTAGGGGATTCAGTAATACTTTAGTAGCTGGAGAGGGAGTATGCAGATAAGCCTGTTTCTAACAGAATGATACTTTGCACTATTTGCTTTGTTGTATATGCTATAATATCACTGTGAATTACAGTCTGTATAATTTAGTCATTAATTCATGCTAGAAAGGTTAGTTCAGCTTTCTTTTGTCTCTGATGTCATGCAATCAAAGTAGTAACAATTTATATATTTTGCTGCACCATATCAGCAGTTAGACATACCAGCATCATAGAATTTCTACATTTTATAACTTCCTCTGGAGGAACAATGTTGTAAAAACTGTCTACCTTTGAGCTAGCCATGGGTGAAATGGCCTTTCTTAGTAAATGTCACAAGATTTAATGTCACAGTACAATAATTGGGATGAAAGGATAATTGAGCAAAGCCCAACATCTTTCTCTCCATACTAACACACTAATAGTATTTGAGAGTGTTAAAATATGTTTTATTATGGTCATATTCACACAGAGGTGTTTGGGAAGTGCTGGCAACCAATTCTTTCACTGCCCACCTTACACATAGCTCCAGACAATTTCACTCTGAATAACAGAGAGCTAAGGTATAGGAAATATTAGCACAATGATTCAAATGGTCAACAAGGGCACTTTAAGGGGTACTTTTACTAAGCTGCAGTCAAAAGTGGCCTTAGTGCACCCTTACACAGGTCTTTCCCACACTCTAAGGCCATTTTTATCGCAGCCTTAAAAATGGCCTTTTTGTATTAATGACCATGTGCCAATGTTGCCATTAGCATTGAACCATTAAAAAAATTTACCCTATGGGCGCTTAACACACCCATTTTGTAAAGTGTAAGGGCTCACGCGCTATGAGTGACCTAACCAGTTAGCGGTAATGTAGTTGTGCTGATTAGTGCAGGAAAGCCTACTCTCTACTCCTTGACATGCCCCCTCAAAGAAAATTTAGAATTTGCATAGATTTGGCAATTAGCACAAGATGCCTGAGCATGTCTTGCGGTACACCATTTTAAGCTGTATTAGGTGCATATTAGCTCCTAATGCAGCTTAGTAAAAGGCTCCTAAATTTGACAGGAGCTCAAAATTGGCCTACTATCAAAGAGAAAACTAAAGAGACAAACACCAAAATCCCACGAAGAGAAGGACAGTACAAAGACAGTTGGAAGTGGGCCAATGGCTCAAGAGACCAGGACAACAGTCTGGTGTCAAAAATGATTTTATTATTAAGGACTCCAGAGGCAGGCCTGTGGCTGAAACACAGATCTGTGTCAAGTTCTTCATAATAAAATCATTTTTGACACCAGATTGTTGTCCTGGTCTCTTGAGCCACCGGCCCACTTCCCAAAGAGAGACCCAAACCATCTAAGGTATATTATAAGTATATTACAATTAAAAACATTTTTATTCTTACAAATTCCAAATAATTTTCTGAGATGGTTTTATCAAACATTTGTGATTCTTGAAACAGAAATTCAAGGAGTTGAGTACTAACTGGGCTCCTTTTACAAAGCCGCACTAGAGATTCCGGTGTGGCAAATGCGACGAAGCCCATTCACTTGCTATGGACTTCATCGCATTTCCCACGCCAGAATCGCTAGCATGGCTTTGTAAAAGGCACCCTCTATTACTTAAAATTTTGACTATAGTTTGATAATATTAATAATCATACTGTGTTAACTGGAGTCAAAATTAATTCAAATTTATTTTGAACATCTGGAGAATGAATACTGGAATAAACTGAAATACATAAATCCCACCAGCTCTGCTGCAGATAACTCGAGCTAAGCTTTAGTAAAAGACGCAGTCAGATAAATTAAGATCCAGATATATTCATCCCTATTCAAAGCTAGAGTCCAGACTGGTATGCTGCCACAGTTACCCACACTCCACTCCTTCTCAGAAGAACAGTTTTCACCTATAGAAAAACAAAATAACTAGTTTGAAGAAACTCATCATTTACTCTATCAGGAAGAACTCCTGAAAATTAAACAGCTTTGCCATGTTTGTAAAGACTAGCTATATTTTCCCATGTAAAATCTGTCTGGTCAGTACTTAAAACCATGGTTGGCATTTCTTTTAAATGCCAGTTGTGGCAATTAAAAATATTCTCGGACATTTAGAATCTGCTGCTATGCGGATAACAGCAGTGAACATCTGGGTATACCATGAAATGTTGGAGTTATTAGATAACAGCAGTACTGAGTACCACTAACTGGATAACTAACCAAATAACTCAGAACAGCAATTTTTCTCACCTAAGTTATCTGGACAGTAATCCAATGGGCAGGGTGCCATGGTCACTGCCCTAGATCAAGAGGGTCCTGGCCCCATCAAAACTGTTCTATAAAACAAAATCAAAGAAAAAGCATGTCATTTAACTCGGTGATCATAACATGATCAAATCTGAGCTGATATCTGGAGTAAAGTCACTAAAGAAATCTGAAAATGGTGACTATGAAAAATGAGAAAAATGGTTAAAAAGAAGCTGAAAGGGTAGATCGCAAAGGTTAGGACTTTAAATCAGGCATGGGTGTTATTTAAAATTACCATCGGGGCAGTCCAGACCAGATGCATTCTACGTATTAACAAAGGAGGAAAGAAGAGCAAAACGAGAGCCAGCATGGTTAAAAGGTGAAGTGAAATACGCTATTAGAGCCAAAAGAGCAACCTTCAAAGAATGGAAAAAGGATCCAAATGAAGAAAATAAGGAACAAAATAAGCAGTGTCAAGCTAGATGCAAAGCACTGATAAAGAAGGCTAAGAGAGAATATAAAGAAAAACTTGCCGTAGAGCATAGGCGCCCCGTATAAGAGGCTTGAGGAGGCTAAGCCTCCCCAGCCCGCCACTGCCCCGCCCCCCCGCCAACGCCCACCGTACCTTTAAATATTATAGTTTTGCTGGAGTCGCGGGCAGCCGGCATTGAAAACATCAGCAGGCTCATCGCGTTCCAGCAGCCTTCCCTCGTCGCAAGTCGGATGATGGCTCCGCCCTCGTAGAAACAGGAAATACGTCAGAAGAGGGCGGAGCCATCATCCGACTTGCGACGAGGGAAGGCTGCTGGAACGCGATGAGCCTGCTGATGTCTTCAATGCCGGCTGCCCGCGACTCCAGCAAAACTATAATATTTAAAGGTACAGCGGGGGGGGGGGCAGGAAGGAAACAGGGCAAATGGGAGAGGAGAGGAGGGTTGCTGCACATGGTGGAAGAAGGGGAGAGGAGAGGGCAGGGGAGAGGAGGGTTGCTGGATGGAGGGAAGGGGAGAGGAGGGTTGCTGGACATGGTGGAAGAAGGGGAGAGGAGGGTTGCTGGACATGGTGGAAGAAGGGGAGAGGAGAGGGCAGGGGAGAGGAGGGTTGCTGGACTGGTGCAAGAAGGGGAGAGGAGAGGGCAGGGGAGAGGAGGGTTGCTGGACATGGTGGAAGAAGGGGAGAGGAGGGTTGCTGGACATGGTGGAAGAAGGGGAGAGGAGAGGGCAGGGGAGAGGAGGGTTGCTGGACTGGTGCAAGAAGGGGAGAGGAGAGGGCAGGGGAGAGGAGGGTTGCTGGACATGGGTGGATGGAGGGAAGAGGAGAGGAGGGTTGCTGGACATGGGTGGATGGAGGGAAGGGGAGAGGAGGGTTGCTGCACATGGTGCATGAAGGGGAGAGGAGAAGGAAGATGATGCTGGTGGAACTGAAAGAAATCTTGGTGAGCCTGGAAGATGTACTGAGCCAAACTGACAAATTAAAGAATGATAAATCTGGACTAAATGGCATACACCCCAGGGTACTGAAAGAATTCAAACATGAAATTGCTGATCTGTTGCTAGTGATCTGTAACCTGTCGTTAAAATCATCCATACTACCTGAAGATTGGAGGGTAGCCAATCATGTAACACCGATATTTAAAAAGGGATCCAGGGGTGATCTGGGAAATTACAGACCGGTAAGCCTGACTTCAGTGCTCGGGAAAATAGTGGAAAGTATTATAAAGAATAAAATTAAGGAAAACATAGACAAACATGGTTTTAATGGGACAGAGTCAGATTGGATTCAGTCAAGGGAAGTCTTGCCTCACCAATTTGCTTCATTTCTTTGAAAGCGTAAATAAACATGTGGATAAAGGTAAGCCGATTGATGTAGTGTAGCTAGATTTTCAGAAAGCTTTTGAAGATGTTCCTCATGAAAGACTCCTGAGAAAATTAAAAAGTTATGCAAAGGGATGCAATGTCTTTCTGTGGATTAGGAATTGGTTATTGAACAGAAACACAGGGTAGGGTTAAAAGGCCATTTTTCTCAACAGAGGAAGGAGAACAGTGGAGTGACGCAGGGATTTCTACCAGGACCAGTGCTATGTAACGTATTTATAAATGATCTGGAAAATGGAACGAGTGAGATGATTAAATTTGCAGATGACACAAAACTATTCAAAGTTGTGAAAACACATGCGGATTGTGAAAAATTGCAGAAAGGCCTTAGGAAACTGGAAGACTGGGCATCTAAATGGCAGACAAATTTTAATGTGGACAAATGCAAAATGATGCACATTGGGAAGAATAATCTAAATCATAGTTACCTGACGCTAGGGTCCACTTTAAGAGTCAGCAATCAAGGAAAAGATCTACGTGTCATTGTAAATACTTTGAAATCTTCTGCCCAGTGAGTGGCGGTGGCCAAAAATGCAAACAGGATGCTAGGAGTTATTAGTAAAGGGATGCAAAATAAAACCAAGAATATTATAATGCCTCTGTATCTCTCCATGGTGTGCTCTCACCTTGAGTATTGCGTTCAATTCTGGTCACCGTATCTCAAAAAAGATATAGCAGAATTAGAAAAGGTTCAAAGAAGTGCGACCAAAATGATAAAGGGGATGGAACTCCTCCCATATGAGGAAAGGCAAAAGAGGTTAGGGCTCTTCAGCTTGGAAAAGAGATGGCTAAGGGAGGATATGACTGAGGTCAATAAAATCCTGAGTGGTGAAGAACGGGCAGAAGTGAATCAAGTTTTCACTCTTTCAAAAATTATAAAGACCAGGGGACACTCAAAGAAATGATATGGAAATACTTTTAAAACAAGAGGAAATATTTTTTCACTCAAAGAATAGTTAAGCTCTGGAACTCACTGCTGGAGGATATGGTAACAGCAGTTAGCATATCTGAGTTTTAAAAAGCTTTGGACAAATTCCTGGAGGAAAAGTCCATAGTCTGTTATTGAAATTGTCATGGCTTTCCCCAGGATTGGTAGCATCAAGTGTTGCTACTAATTGGGTTTCTGCCAGGCACTTTTGACCTGGATTGGCCACTTTTGGAAGCAGGATACTGGGCTGGATGGTCTGACCCAGTATGGCTATTCTTATGTTCTTATATACTTTTAAAGTAAGAGAACCTATAGTCCTAGACTATTATTAGAACCATACAGGACACATCAATTTTACCTATGTAGCCAACATTTAGTAAAGTGGCTTCTATAACCTGTCCTTGGGGAATCCCCAGTAAGTTGGATTTTCAGGATATCTAAAAAACAACATGCATAAATTTGCATTTAAAGCCGGCAATGCATGTAAATTCTAAGATCAAACATGAAAATAGAAAAATATTTACAAGGAGATTCTGTTGCAATCACTATGGAAATTAACTGGGGGCGGCGGGGGCGGGAGGTGCTTTGAGAATTCTGTAGATGATTACAAAATACTGAAAGGAATTTAAAGAATTGCTATGAAGGGCTGCCAGTATAATAAATCTCAGAACTGCAATGTGACTTTCATATCTGCATTGTCTATGTAACATGGAGTTGCATCTGATCAGTCTATACAACTCATTAACAATATCAAATTCTTTTTCCATCACTTAAATACACATATCTGCTTCTCTTCCTTTTTTTCTTTGCAGAAACCAGTGAAACATGGCTGCATAAATGCTTTTGAGTACCTGTTAATGAGGAAGTGTGCTGACTGAAATATGGTAATCACTTTTGGTCTCTTAATCTTTCTCCAGGGTGATATCACATAATTATGCTCAATGGGCCTTCTTTGTCTTTCTTTGCGCAATTCCAGATGTTGCTTATTGTAATGAAACTGAAAATGTACTATGCAATGGAAACCATGAGCCCCATCTAAAGGAGGCTGAGGCACTCACATCTTTTAAGCCATGCTTTCTAAATACAGGGTGTAATTATTTGTATTTACTGCAGTCAAAAATAGTTTTCTTCTATATCACTAAGTTCTGAATGTTGATGAAATCAACCTTTAAGGGTGAAAATCACTTTCATTGTCCTGTTTAAATACAATGGAGTCGATAGTCAAAGTGATTTAATCGGACAGAAATGGCTCCTGGCCAGTTAAATTGATTGCTTGGGAATAAGTTATCACCCAACACAAAACTGGCTATTTTGGGGGTGTTCTGGGGCGGAGTCAGCTCTTGGCCAGTTAAGTGCTGATATTCAGCACGTAAACAGTCATGGAAATCACATAGGAGTCCTTTTACAAAGCGGAGGTAAGCTCAACGTGGGCTTACCACTTGCTAAAAGGGAAGTACCGCTGGGCTACTACAGCAACCTGGCGGTAGTTCCCACCCCCACGCGTGACATATCCGGTGCCACCTCAATTAAGACTTATTTAAGGATTGGTATTGAAAGCAAGAGATCAGATTTGTCACTTTGTGAGATTTGGGATGAGTGGCCTAGAGATGTTGCAATGCTTGAAGATGCTCCACATGGGATAAGCATTTCAGAACTGTTACTTCATGAGATTAGGGATGACTGCCTCAGAGTTGTTGTGGGGATTTTGAAAGAGTTCTGAATTAGAACTTAAACAACTTTACAACCGGATGATAAATATTTGGAGGTGTCTACCAATTGCTAGGTTTAAAAGCGATTGTCAATGTGACTTTGAAGACTCCTTTAAGGATTGTTATTGAAGGCAAACAGACCCTAGATTTACAGTCTCTTATGTGCTTTGAAGAACTGTGCTTAGAAGCATTTAGTACTGAAAGTTATAACCTTTGTATGTAGGATTATCTCCCATGGGACTCATTTGGTTATACTACTACTTACTACTACTTAACATTTCTAGAGCGCTACTAGGGTTACGCAGCGCTGTACAATTTAACAAAGAGAGACAGTCCCTGCTCAAAGGGCTTACAATCTAATAGACAAGTGAACGGTCAGTCCGATAGGGGCAGTCAAATTGGGGCAGTCTGGATTCACTGAACGGTAAGGGTTAGGTGCCGAAACATAGAAAAATTAAGGCACATAAAAGCCATATATGGCCTATCCAGTCTGTCCATCCATGCCATCTACTCTCCCTTTCACTCCCTTAGAGATCCTATGTACTTTTCCCAAGCTTCCTTGAATTCAGATACAGTTTTCATCTCCACCACCTCTACTGGAAGGCCATTCCATATATCCACCATCCTTTCCATGAAGAAGTATTTCTACAAGTTACTTCTGAGTCTATCCCCTTTCACCTTCAACCCATGCTCTCTCAGTCCAGAGCTTCCTTTCAATTGAAAGAGACTCGCCTCCTGTGCATTTATATCACGTGGAGGGGCATAATCGAACGAAAACGTCTATCTCCATGGGCGTTTATCTCCGAGAACGGGTCCGTGAAGGGGCGGACCGAACCGTATTTTCGAAAAAAATAGACGTCCATGTTTTATTCGACAATTTGTGAGCTGGGTGTTTTTGTTTTTCAGTGATAATGGAAAATTAAAGCGCCCAGCTCAAAAATGAATAAATCCAAGGCATTTGTTCGTGGGAGGGGCCAGGATTCGTAGTGCACTGGTCCCCCTCACATGCCAGGACACCAACCGGGCACCCTAGGGGGCACTTTTACAAAAACAAAAAAAAAGGTTAAAGAGCTCCCAGTTGCATAGCACCCTTCCCTTGTGTGTTGAGCCCCCCAAATCCCCCTCAAAACCCACTGCCCACAAGTCTACACCATTACTATAGCCCTAAGGGGTGAAGGGGGGCACCTACATGTGGGTACAGTGGGTTTGGGGGGGTTGGGCAACTAAGCATTAAGCAGCACAATTGTAACAGGTAGGGGGGGATGGGCTTGGGTCCACCTGCCTGAAGTCCACTGCACCCCCTAACAACTGCTCCAGGGACCTGCATACTGCTGCCAGGGAGGTGGGCATGACATTTGAGGGTGAAAATAAAAAGTTGTGAAACATCATTTTTTGTGGTGGGAGAGGGTTGTGACCACTGGGGGAGTCAGGGGAGGTCATCCCAGATTCCCTCTGGGGGTAATCTGGTCATTTAGGGCACTTTTTGGGGCCTTATTCGTGAAAAAACAGGGTCCAGGAAAAGTGCCCTAAATTCTAACTACAAACGCATACTTTTTTTCCATTATTGGCAAAAGGCACCCATCTTTGTTCGGGTGATAACCATGCCCCAGTCCCGCCTTCACCACGCCTCCGACACCCCCCTCCCCGTCAACTTTGTACGCTTCTGCGATGGAGTGCAGTTGAAAACATCCAAGTTCGGCTTTCGATTATACCGCGTTATTCGTTTTTGTGAGATAAACGTCCATCTCCCGATTTAGGTCGGAACTTGGGCGTTTTTCTCATTCGATTATAAGCAGGATAGGTATTTAAATGTCTGTCATATCTCCCCTCTCTCACCTTTCTTCCAAATGTGACCAAATGTTCTTGGATACTCTTTTTATCTATGGAAATTTATAGTATTTTAATATGGTGATCATGATTCTTTTTTTAATTGGAGTTTTCATTCAATTTACATGAAAGTAACAAAAGGTAAATTATCAGAATGCAAAAAAATAAATCAAAGCAGATAAACATATCCTTGTTCATATTATACAGCAAGGTGTCATTCACTTCAAGAAACAAGTAATAACATAGATAAAAGATAAAACAGCCCACCATCTTTAAATATGCAGTGAAATCCTAAAACAATCTAATATCACCTAATACCGCATTAACCCCCCTGTTTATAAAGCCGTGCAGCAATATTTTCTCCCTAGCTTAGGAAATTTCTACTCCAAGCCTGGGTGGCTCTAGAAACATGAAGGAGAAGGTATATCCAAATCTCCTCTTTCTTACAAAAGTAGGCTTTCAAATAGTAGCTTTGTCTAACCCTGTGGAGAAAAAGACCAGCAGAGTTGCACTTGAGTTCTAGACTATCTAGTAAGGCAATCACTTGGCTGATTCTCCATTAATGTACAGCTGAAATATAATACAGCCTAGAGATGTTAATACTAACCATGGTAGAAAATGACAAAAGCCTGCACCTTGATAACCAGCGCCCTAAGTGCTGGCACTTAAACATTTAAGTTCTGAGCTACCCTTTTACATGTGTAAGGTTTGGCACTTACATGGGCAAATCACCGAGTTCCTTCCATTGATGTTTTCCACGTTGACAAATGTAAAATGGTTGCTCTTGCCGCACATAACCGGTACCTACACATGCATTCCTGCATATATTTTAGAAAAGGCTCAGTGTCCACGCTGTGTCTCAAATATGGCAGCCCATTTATACGCGTATCTATCTATACATACACATAACCACTCACTGTATATTTTTAGATTTTCTTTTCCAAATTTGTCATTCTTTCTTCAGGTAGATATATATTCACAGCACAATTGGCATAGGATGAAAAATGCCTCTGTGCCCTAATAGATGAATGTACACGGTGGAAAACATTTATATTAATTGTTCCCTTTCCAATTTCATCAGGTTTTATATATATATATATATATATATATATATATATATATATATATATACACAAAAAGAATATTAATATACACTTATTTCCCCTTGATAAATATTTTACATATACAGCAGCATTAAAGGAATCGGAGGTAGGGTATTATTATGGATTAAGAACTGGTTGAAAGATAGGAAGCAGAGAGTAGGATTGCGTGGCCAGTATTCTCAGTGGAGGAGGGTAGTTAGTGGGGTCCCGCAGGGGTCTGTGCTGGGTCCGTTGCTTTTTAATGTATTTATAAATGACCTAGAGATGGGAATAACTAGTGAGGTAATTAAATTCGCCGATGACACAAAATTATTCAGGGTCGTCAAGTCGCAGGAGGAATGTGAACGATTACAGGAGGACCTTGCGAGACTGGGAGAATGGGCGTGCAAGTGGCAGATGAAGTTCAATGTTGACAAGTGCAAAGTGATGCATGTGGGTAAGAGGAACCCGAATTATAGCTACGTCTTGCAAGGTTCCGCGTTAGGAGTTACGGATCAAGAAAGGGATCTGGGTGTCGTCGTCGATGATACGCTGAAACCTTCTGCTCAGTGTGCTGCTGCGGCTAGGAAAGCGAATAGAATGTTGGGTGTTATTAAGAAGGGTATGGAGTCCAGGTGTGCGGATGTTATAATGCCGTTGTATCGCTCCATGGTGCGACCGCACCTGGAGTATTGTTTTCAGTACTGGTCTCCGTATCTCAAAAAAGATATAGTAGAATTGGAAAAGGTACAGCGAAGGGCGACGAAAATGATAGTGGGGATGGGACGACTTTCCTATGAAGAGAGGCTGAGAAGGCTAGGGCTTTTCAGCTTGGAGAAGAGACGGCTGAGGGGAGATATGATAGAAGTGTATAAAATAACGAGTGGAATGGATCGGGTGGATGTGAAGCGACTGTTCACGCTATCCAAAAATACTAGGACTAGAGGGCATGAGTTGAAGCTACAGTGTGGTAAATTTAAAACGAATCGGAGAAAATTTTTCTTCACCCAACGTGTAATTAGACTCTGGAATTCATTGCCGGAGAACGTGGTACGGGCGGTTAGCTTGACGGAGTTTAAAAAGGGGTTAGATAGATTCCTAAAGGACAAGTCCATAGACCGCTATTAAATGGACTGGAAAAATTCCTCATTTTTAGGTATAACTTGTCTGGAATGTTTTTACGTTTGGGGAGCGTGCCAGGTGCCCTTGACCTGGATTGGCCACTGTCGGTGACAGGATGCTGGGCTAGATGGACCTTTGGTCTTTCCCAGTATGGCACTACTTATGTACATAAACCTTACCAATATGTCCTAATGTATTCATACACAGTTAAATTAATGAATGGTTATGCACAACCCTCTTCATTTGATTGTTATATTGATTTAATCTCTTCACAGTCAAGTTTACTTGCATGTTTGTGACTTAAAAAATGTGAATTTTACAAAAATATTTTCAAGCCACAATAACTTTCTCTTTCTACAGGGGCACTCAAACAATATATTGTTCTCAGCACAAGAGCTTTCTATTGGCACTTAGTTCATGTTTTTGTGTTGTTCAATTTACCTACAATCATTTTCCATCTAGGGTAAATATGTGGAAGTAAACTGTTTTTTTTTTTTTTTAACGGGATATTGCTAGTAACATACTATCAGTCAGCAACTCCTAAAACCCTTATTTTGAATTTCAGAAGATGTCACTTGTGGCAGGATGTGAAACTTTGCAGACACTATTTTGCTAGGAAAATCTTGCTGTGGGTCACAGACTGGATGCAACCTTTTATCCACCCGCTTTGAATACAGTATTTTAGTGGTTCCCAAGCCTGTCCTGGGGAACCGTAGCCAGTCAAGTTTTCAGGATATCGGTAATGAATAATCATGAGTTAGATTTGCATACAATGAAGGCAGTGCATGCAAACCTAACTCACAAATATTCATTGCAATTATCCTGAAAACTTGATTGGCTGGGGTTCCCCCAGGACTGGTTTGGGAACTACTGCAATATCTAAACAAAAAAATATCCTAACATAGCTTCTATTTTTTTCCAGTTACATATAGTGAGGCAATCATGGTAAAAGTCCTACTCATGATTTGAATATACATAAACTGACATTTAGACATGTAGATCCTGATTTCAGAAAAACACTACTATTTTGGGTATCTCAATTTCAATATAGTTACAACAAGTAACTATGTAATCCAATAACCTTTATTTGTTACAAACGTCAAAAATGTTCTTTTAAAACTTTTTAACACATTTATTCATAATCCACCATTACTAGTCTAAATATCATTCACTCAACTCCCTCAAAATGCACACAGTTAAGCTTCATACTTATATCAATTATTTGTCTTCAACATTCTTCCATATATAGATAATAATCATTCCTATGAATATCAAGGGTACACTGTCTGATATACCTTCCCTATATCATATACTTATCTTAAATAATCCAAAGAGTGTTACTCAAATTATAATCTAGAACACTTTCAAATATAATATATATGTCCCTTAATATTTTATCTTAAATTTTCCCTTTTGAAACTGTCAAAATCCATAGATGAGATGCCAGCTGTATGTTGCTCCACTTATTTCACTCAATTTAAAAGTACACTAAATCCAAGTCTATTCCACTATTTTAATCAGCTGCTCTTTTCTTGCTATGAATTACCAGCCACTCCTTGCTCGCTTTGTCTGTATACTTCAATCCACTCACACCGCTGCATGTAGTTGGAATATATATGCCCATTCCTGCATGCATTTTAGAAAAGACTTTACACTGGTAGATCTTTTTCTAAAATACTAGCAGATATTGACAATTCCCAACTTGGGTATTTCTATTCCGATTTGTACATTCTTTCTAAAATCTGCCTTCAGGGTGAAATATTTTTATATTTCAACTTGTCTTATTAATAAATAGGGTTAGCATTTTGGGTGTATTATTTGACAATACTTAGAGCCCAGTAGGAGTTCCGAGCTATTGGTAGCACTAGTTTTCTTCCGCTTCTGGTCAAAGTGGCAGTATATCACTTTTTACTCACACTAGAATCTCTTATTCAGTATTTTCTACATATTTCAGTTTAATTCTGGTGGAGCCCAAACATTTTCTTCAGTATACATTAAGGGGTCCTTTTACTAAGCTGTGGTAAAAAGTGGTCTGCAGTAGTGTGGGCGCATGTTTTTGGCCCGCACTGGACCATTTTTTACCGCGGCTTGGAAAAAAAGCTTTTTTCAATGGGGCAGTAAATGGTCATGCCCTAGAATTAAAGGTAGTACGCAGCTATTTACTGCCTGAACCCTTACCGCCACCCACTGACCTAGTGGTAAGGGCTCATATGCTACACACGTGGTAATCATGTAGCACGTGCCAATGTGGCTGCGCTGCCAATTACCGCCAAGAATGCCCCCAACGGTAGAGAATAGAAAAAAATATTTTCTACTACCGCCGGGTGGGTGCACTATCTGGGCGGTAGTGTTGATTTGGCACACGCTTCACACACGGTAGCCCTACTGCCGCTTTCTAAAAGGGCTCCTTAATTTACTCTGTAATTTTAATTCTCAGACTGATAGAGCACTAGGCTTCTTTTTCCCGTGATCACCAAGTTATTTGCTTATCATTTCTCTTATAGTACATCCACATTTCTAAGCAATTTTCTGAGATCCCGTGCTACAAGTCACTGTCTAGATCATTGATATCACTTTTAGAAGCATGCAATTTATTTTTCTCTGGGGGAGTTCTTCTGTAGCAAAGAAACAAGTCAATAGCCACATCATTTGTCTTTGGGTGGAAGTCATACTAGTCCAAAAAAGTATTTTTAAAGCAGAAGCAATCAAATCCACAATTAAATCAACCCAACACTTAACATTTCTTTCAATATTTTGGAAAAGGAAAGGCTATACTATTGGGTCACAAGGAAGCCTCATTAGCACACAAGAATACACCCTGTGGCTTTCCAAATCACACTGCATCAGGACACAAGGCCCTTACTCATGATGCCATACAACTTAGGAGTCCCTGTGCGTCTCAGCAGCATGGTGAAACATGGCCCATGTTGGTGCCGGTTCGATTTAATGCTTCTAAGAAACAGACAAGCTTTATGAAAAATTTAATTAAAGAATTTGATATAAAAAATTATACATTCAAAAAAAACATGATTAGTGATAGAATGGGATCCTAAATTAAGGAGCCAATGATGGCAAACCACAGGGTGTATCTATTTGTGTGTTCCTGAGGCTTCCATATGACCCAATAGTATAGCCTTTCCCAAGTTTTCCTTTTCCAAAGTATTGAAAGAAATGTTAAGCATTTGGGTGGAAGTGTGTATCATCCTCAGATAAATTTTGTGCGTCTTTGAATGATTTCTATAACATCACAGATTAAAGGGCAAATCTTCCATACCGCTTTTCTATTGCCATAGACTCTCTAGAAAGGTACATTCCTAATACCATCTGGTAAGGATTAAAGTAATTTTTACCATTCTACCTAAAAGAAATGCTAGTTGCTTGCTGTAGTATTTTTGAGCCTAATATCACAAATGAACTCAGGGTCACCACTGTCATTCCCAACAAGACTAATCCATTCTTACATCGCTCTTATTTGTGTCCATCTTCTCCACTGCTAATTCTCAACTTAGTACTTTTAACCTTGCTGTGCTGTTTGTCTACACGAGCTTTCTTGAATTGATGCGTCATGCTCCTTGTCTGGCCACATTTTAAATCCAGACTTAAAATTTGCCTTAAATCCAGACTTAAAATTTGCCTTTTTTGTCCACTTTTATTTCTTCACCACGTCTCTATGATACATTCTCCTACAATCTATGGTTTTCATGTATATCTGTCTTGACTAGACTGTAAGCTTTCTTAGATGTGTCTATACAGGGCTCCGTATGTCTAGCAGCACTTTAGAAATGACATTAAGTAGTAGAAGCGGTACTAACATACCTTGAAAATGATCCAGTCCTCTTGGGAATGTAATGCAGAAATCATTTCTGGTGTTCTTTTTTTCATTTTATTCTTTAGTGACTGAAAACATAAATAAATACATTTACAAGGTTTATATAATATGTTCTTTAATATGAATAAATCATTCTTTTGCTAAATTTATTCTACAGCCGGTCACACCATCCTGTATCCAAACTATGGGCATTTACTAAAGTGAGCTAACGAATTTAGCGCATGCTATCAATTAACATGCACTAAATTCTAAGAACCCCATTTTATTCCTATGGGCTTTTTAGCACTTGGTGCATTCTAAATCCATTAGTGCACCTTAGTAAAAGGAAACATACAACTGTTTTCTGACCAATAGGTTGCAAATTACCAAAGACATTTTCAGAGAAAAAGGAATTCAGTAGGTCAATAAAGTATGCTGTTGACCATAGTTTCAAGTTTTATTTACATTTACATTACAATTAGCACTTATAGGCTGCATGTACCCAAAATTTAGTTCAGTGCGACCTACAAAGAATTTGTATTATATATCATGTATGCTCTAGAGTTGGGCAAACTCTAGAGCATACATGATATATAATACAAACTTCTAAAATAACCAAGCTATTAACAGATTTTAAATGATCAAACAATTAAACTCAATGTGGAGTCACATGATGCCCACTCCGTATGGGGCAATGTTGTGGAGATGACAGAAGGCCCTGAGTGATTCTGGTCAAGTTGCACAGACATCTGCATAAGGCTGCAGTGCTAAAGCTCTATAAATCGCGGCGGGAGGAGGTACGATATGATGGTACCTCTTAGCTGCTAGCATCATACAGCTTGAATGTCAGTTGGCAAAGCCCAAGACAGCATTTATACAGTGCCTCTCCCCATCAAATAGGGAGCTTTATCACGCTGCCCAGATAACATTGAACACAGTGATTTATGAACATACGAATCACTCCATTTTGTATAGGAAGTATTAATTTTACAAATTTGGTAACAAATCTGGGAAGCTTTTAGCATGGCTAGTCAAAACAGGGGGAGGGAAACAGGCGGTCCCCATCCTTAGAGACAATCAAGGGAAGGCAACGGGGGATCATGACCGTATATTGAAGATTTTTCAGGCCCACCTTGCTGCCTTGTATGAGGGAGAGGGAGAAGTCATATCTTCAACCACGCTTAACGATTTTTTGACTAAAGCCTCGCTCCCCACCAACCCTGAGGAGGGATTGAGAGATCTTAACAGGCCCATTCAGGCCAAAGAATTGCAACAAGCTATCAAGTCTCTAAAGATTTACTTAGCCTCGGGCCTGGGCAGGTTTTCAGGAGGGTTCTACAAAGGGCTACAGATGCAGTTATTGGGGCCTTTGCTTTCCTATTTCACATAGGTGGTTGAGGGAGGTTCCCTGTCACCTTACTCTAATTCCACCTTAATAACCCTAATCCCAATGCCCGGAAAACCTGCGGATAGGGCAGACTCATACAGGCCAATCTCTGTTTTGAATGTTGATGTAAAATTATTAACAAAACTCTTGGCCACATGACTAAGTGCCCTTTTACCAACAATGATCTCAGAAGGACAAGTGGGATTTGTTTGTACCCGTCGATCCTGCTGGCCATGATGCACTGTTTTCAGCTGGGACTTCAGGCATTGATTGTGAGTTTAGATGCTGAAAAAGTTTTTGACAAAGTTTGGTGGCACTATCTTTTTGTGGTGTTGGCTGCTATGGGATGGGGGAGGGGGTAGTTTTGTCAGGCCTTGAGTACATTATACAAAGACCCAATGGCACAAATCATGGTTAATGGGGAGAGATCATCCCCATTACAAATCAGCCAGGTTATGAATTAGGGCTGCCCTCTGGCACCAATGCTATTTGTACTCTCCTTAGAACCTCTTTTACAGGTACTTAATAGCAATTCATGAATTGCAGGAGTGCAAATATTTGACACTCAAATCAAGGGACTGGAGTTCGCAGAGGATCTGTTAGTAATGTTAACAAACCCTCAAGAATTTCTTACTAGCACTTCTCACCTTAATTGCTCAGTACGGGAGATTGTCAGGATTTTCCCTTAACCTCCGAAAGTCCAGAGCTTTACCAATCGGGAAGGAGGTAAGATCTAACTGGACAGGGACCTTCCCATTACAGTGGGAAGATGAAGCCCTTCGGTATTTGGGAGTACTTATCCCCTCTGCCCTTACTACTCTCTATGAAAAGAATATATAAACATTAATAGAATTGACTAGAACAAGGTTGGGCTTTTGGGGTACCTTCCCTTTATCAATTTGGGTACAAATAAAGTTGTTCAACTTGAAATTGGCCCCAAAGTGGCTGTACACTTTTCAACTGCACCCTACGCCTGGAATAAACTTCCTGAGCCCCTACGTCTTGCCCCATCCTTGGCCACCTTTAAATCTAGACTGAAAGCCCACCTCTTTAACATTGCTTTTGACTCATAACCACTTGTAACCACTCGCCTCCACCTACCCTCCTCTCCTCCTTCCTGTACACATTAATTGATTTGATTTGATTACTTTATTTTTGTCTATTAGATTGTAAGCTCTTTGAGCAGGGACTGTCTTTCTTCTATGTTTGTGCAGCGCTGCGTACGCCTTGTAGCGCTATAAAAAATGCTAAATAGTAGTAGTAGTAGTAGTAGTAACTGCTTCCGCTCTTTTTATGGGGCTGTGATGATCGGAAATTACGGAAGTTTCTGCAACATTACATCTGGCAAGGTAAAAAACCTAGGCTATCAATGGTGATATTGCAGACGCCAATACGGCATGGTAGTATAGGGTTACTCAATTTAAAATATTTATCTATAGCAAGTAATGTGCACCATGTCAATGATTGATATAGAGACACTAATTACTCTTCCAATACTCTGTTAGATTAATTCCAGATGTCTTCACCAGTGTGCTGCATGGTCTAACCTCCTCGCCCAAAGGAATTTACAAAAAATATCACCTTCTAAAAGCTACCAAAGAGACATGGAAGTGGATCTGCAGGCGCTTGCGCTTTTCATCTAGAACGACACCATTTCTACCTGTCAGTGATAACCCAGATTTCCCATCAGGACAAGGAAAGAGTCCATTTACTTGATGGCGAGAGCAAGGAATAACTTACACACTTCAAACTATGGACCTTGAAGGCAGACCCAAACTCTTTGAGTAAATGCAGCAGGAGTTTCGTATTCCTGCTTCAAATTCCTTTTCATATAAGCAGGCATGACATTATATAAGTTCTTTATGTTGAACGGATCTGATGGAAGATCTATAAGACTCACTTGTGGAAACCTTTACTTTAGGATCACAACTGTTGGTACCATTGTGCTTTCATCATAGACAATTGTTGGATATGACCCCAGACACTGATTATGCCTGATTAGTACAACAATGGAATGCAGAGTTACACATGGACCTAACAGGAGACCAAATGCAAGCTTTTATACTCAACAGTCAGATTTATTCTGAATGTGTTATCCACAAGGAAACTCTATACAAATTTGTGCTGAGATTATACATAGCGCCTAATCAAGCTTACAAGTCTGGTATAACGTCAACAGGTCAGTGTCCCAAATATCGTAGCAGCAGAGCCCATCTGGGACACATATTTTGGTTTTGTTCAGAGGTTCAGTTATTTTGGCATTCCCTACACCAGTATTTTGTTCAACTATGGGGCATCTTAACAGCTTGCACTCCTTTAACCCTTTGGAACGTATTCTTTGAATCTGCCATGCAGTCAAGGGAGCAAATGTTTCCTCAAAAGAATGGAAGGGATGGTGGATTATGTGAGGAATGTAACAACTGAGAGGAAACTTGTTATTATAAGGTTCATGGCATTATTCATTGTTGATAAATCAGTTATGTGCTTGTCTGCTACATGAAGATTCTGAGTTTAATCAAAGGAATTTACACAAACTCATAATGTATGTTCTGTAACTTACAAAGGACGAAACCCCCTAAAATTTACAGATCAAAGCCATACTGTTATCACAGTTCAGTATAATGCACTTCTAGAATAGCCAAGTTTTTAACAATTTTTGAAAAATCATATAATCAGACTCATATCATATGTTCTTTGGAAACATGTTCTACTATTTTATTGCTTGATATGGAACAGTTACGGAGAATTCCATCTTGTAAATTGCACAATGAAGTGAAGGGAACTGAAGCATCAAATAATGTCTATTTGCTAATGCAATTTTCATTATTAAGTAAAGAAATTAATTTAACATACACTGCGGTGCTTGAACATATAAGATTAAAAAAACCAACAGAACTTAAAAATTAAACATGCAATGGCCTGGCACTTTCAAATCTAGCAGTTTTATTTATCAGTCAGGCTGCTGTGCTCTGTAATGTCTGTAGCCGATGTTAGATAGATATATCACATCCAACATATATAATGGTGCAATAGTCCAGATGTTCTTTTTTTAGTGTCTGAACTACAAGTTGAAATACTCTAGGTTTAAAACAAGCCCTAATAATACACCTTAACTTCCACAATAATTTAAACAACTTTGTTGTCAGTAGCTGTACATGGGATTCAAAAGATAAAAAAACATAAAAAAAAAATTCAGTTGTGATTCCAGCTTGTAACCTACACCATCAAGTATAAAACCACTAATTGAACACATCAAGTGAGGGTGACTTTTGTCTTTTCAGTGTTCAACTTTAATTTAGATGCATAGCCCAGGACTCTAAACATTGCAACCCCTGCCTGATCTTGGATCTCTCCATCAAATGGCTAGGTGATGGTTACATCATCCACATACATAAAAGAGCGAAGCCCCAATGCCTCTAATTTTAGGCCCAAAGGGGTTATAAAAATGTTAAAAAGAATTGAAAACATTAGGGAGCCCTGCCAGCTTATTTTCAAAAGAGAAAGACGCCCATATTTCAACCCAAATTGGGAGATGGGCGTCTGTTTCCCATGGGCGCCCAAATCGGTATAATCGAAACCGTTTTTGATGAGAATTTGGTCCGCTTTATTTGGACCCTTTTTTTCAGGTCCAAGTCCCAAAAAAGTGCCCCAACTGACCAGATGACCACCAAAGGGAATCGGGGATCACCTCCCCTGACTCCCCCAGTGGTCACTAACCCCCTCCCACAAAATAAAAACACTTTACAAGCTTTTTTTCCCAGCCTGTATGCCAGTCTCAAATGCCGTACCCACCTCCACGACAGCAGAATGTGTTCTATCCTCTGACAGCCTTTCCCTGGTTCTGATGTGGGTCTCGGGTGAGTGTGACACCTTTTCTGTTAATGGCACTGCAGAGTCACATCAGCAATGCATTGTGGTGGGTGTAGGGTATTGGGCTCCGTGATTCCACTAGCTTGTGTTAAATGCTCACGATGTTGGTAGTTGGTAGGCTCTACTCCCATGGTGCTTTTCCCTCTGCTTACTGGGTCAGAGTGTGCCCTGTTTTGTTTTCGGTAGTCCATGAGGTAGTGGCCATTTGTGTAAGACCCTTTTAGATCCCTTTCATGTGTTAGCCACGTTACCTTGAATGTTGCTGAAAGAGGGCATTGTACACCATTCTGCCAGCTCGGACCTACTGCTAATCTCAGTACCATCGACACTCGTTGCCAGTGGGGCACAACCTCTGATCTGTAGTTAACTGTGAGTAAAGGTGCTTATTCAAATAAAGGACGTTTTCAGCGAGATTAGTCTTCAGGTGTCAACTGCTGTGCTAAGGTTATACACCAGCAACAAGTCCTGTCCCTGGAACACTTTTGGTGGGTACTGCAGTGCACTTCAGTCAGGCAGACCCAGGCCCATCCCCCCCCCACCTGTAACACTTGTGGTGGTAAATGGGAAGCCTCTAAAACCCACTGTACCCACATGTAGTTGCCCCCTTCACCCCTAAGAGCTATGATAGTGTTGTACATTTGTCCCTCCCATGACCAAATGGCTTGGATTGGGACGTTTCTGAGCTGGGCGTTTTTAGTTTCCATTATCGCAAAAAAAACCCCGCCCATCTCAGAAGGGACCAAATCCATGGCATTTGGTCCGTCCAAACCGTATTTTCGAAATGAAAGATGGATGCCCATCTTTTTCGATAATACGGTCTGTCCCGCCTCTTCACATACCCGTTTTCGGACATAGATGCCCATGGAGATGGGCGTTCGCGTTTGATTATGCCCCTCCTGGGGCACTCCAAATCTAGGTATCCACTCCAAAGATAATTCACCCATCATTTTCACTTGGTAAGATCTTTTAATGAGAAAACCAATAAACCAATGCAACACTGTTCCTGTTATGCTATAAAAGCTCATTAAATTCAGCAATATGTCATGATCTACCAAGTCAAATGCACGACACATATGAAACTGTAATAACAGAATTCACTTGCCCAAACTAATTTCCCCTCTAAGTTCCGAGACCAGTGTAACTAAAACTGTTTTCATGCTAAATCCACTTCTAAAGCCCGATTGAGAGTAGTGGAGAATATTATGTTTATTAAATATTCCACCAATTGTATAGTAGCTATACTCTCTATTACTTTTGTCAAAAGAGATATGGAGGCCACTGGTCTATAATTTGTAATTTCACTTCGAGATACATGTGGATTTTTTGGTATAGGTGTAAAAATTATTTTACCATCCTCCCCAGGAAACTTATCAGTAGTAAAAATCTGCTTCATTAAATTCATAGAGGTTTACAATAAAATATATTTTAAAAAAACAATTTTAAAAGTTACAGCATAATATAAAAGAAAGAACAGCAAACGTATGTCTTCTTGCTTCAGATCAGAGTCCATTACATTGACTGCCAACACTAAAAAAAACATGTTTTATCAAAATCATTTTTTAAAGGCATCTATAAAAAGAAATATTTTGAGGCCTTTTTTTAAAGTTTGAAAGGTGGTTTCTAGTCACAATTGTAGAGTTGGCCCAACTACACTAAAAATAAGCTCTTGAATGGTGTCCAGGCTGTTGGTGGTATGAACCCCCGTTTTCTATTTCTGTTGATGGCTCTCTCATTCTCCCTGTCTCCTCAGCTCGAAACCTTGGGGTCATCTTTGACTCTTCTCTCTCCTTCTCTGCTCATATCCAGCAGATTGCCAAGACCTGTCGTTTCTTTCTTTACAACATCCGTAAAATCTGCCCCTTTCTTTCCGAGCACTCTACCAAAACCCTCATCCACACCCTTGTCACCTCTCGTTTAGACTACTGCAATCTGCTTCTTGCTGGCCTCCCACTTAGTCACCTCTCCCCTCTCCAGTCAGTTCAAAACTCTGCTGCCCGTCTCATCTTCCGCCAGGGTCGCTTTACTCATACTACCCCTCTCCTCAAGACCCTTCACTGGCTCCATATCCGTTTTCGCATCCTGTTCAAACTTCTTCTACTAACCTATAAATGTATTCACTCTGCTGCTCCCCAGTATCTCTCCACACTCGTCCTTCCCTACACCCCTTCCCGTGCACTCCGCTCCATGGATAAATCCTTCTTATCTGTTCCCTTCTCCACTACTGCCAACTCCAGACTTCGCGCCTTCTGTCTCGCTGCACCCTACGCCTGGAATAAACTTCCTGAGCCCCTACGTCTTGCCCCATCCTTGGCCACCTTTAAATCTAGACTGAAAGCCCACCTCTTTAACATTGCTTTTGACTCGTAACCACTTGTAACCACTCGCCTCCACCTACCCTCCTCTCTTCCTTCCCATCCACATTAATTGATTTGATTTGCTTACTTTATTTATTTTTTGTCTATTAGATTGTAAGCTCTTTGAGCAGGGACTGTCTTTCTTCTATGTTTGTGCAGCGCTGCGTATGCCTTGTAGCGCTATAGAAATGCTAAATAGTAGTAGTATAGTAGTAGTAGATATGGTGCCAGGAAGTCAGTATGTTTAGTAAGGTGAGACTGTTTGATCCATTTTTCTCTGGTGTGGTAAAGTAGTTGGTGCATGATGTGAAATCTGTGGTAACAAAAATAGTTAATCAATCCTTGCAAGAAGGGGTTGTCTAGAGAGTTGTAAACAAGTGACCATTAAACCTTGGTTGAAGAAGGAAAGGCTAGACCCATTAAACTTGAGTCATTATCACTCAATTTTGATGATACCATTTTTGTGGAAAATTTGGAGAAGGCTGTGTGACAGCAACTGGAACATTTTATGGAGAAAACAGGCTGTCTAGATCCTTTTCAATTTGGGTTTAAATGTGCCCATGGAGCAGAGACATTGTTGGTCTCTACAGTGGACGTATTGAGGAGGAGAATGGATACTAGTAAGAGATTTTGTATTGTGTCTTTGGATGTATCTAATGCATTTGACTCTTAATTTGGAGTTGTTGTTGTTGAGATTGAAGGGGTTGGGAGTAAGTGGATATGCATATCGATGGTTTTCATCCTTTCTTTTAGGAAGGACTTTATGTGTGAAAAGTAATCAAATGGTGCCTCAGGTGGTACCTGTGGATAGAGAGAGGTGCCACAGGGTTCTGCCTTGTTGGCACTCCTATTTATTTGGCTCCATTGGGGAAAGTGTTTGAGTCTGTGATTGTGTCATACCATGTGTATGCAGATGACATTCAGGTTTTTTTTCCTGATTGATGAATGGGGGGACGTGTTGAAGGATTGGTTGAAATTGTGTATGACAATGCAGGAATGGATGTTGGAGAATATTTTGATGTTGAATGTTGCTAAAACAAAACTTATGATTGGGGGTAGGTTACATTTCATCTTCTGTCCTTAGACCAGTTTTCAAGGAAAAGTACATGAGGACTTTGAAAACAGGCCTCAGTATAAAGTATATACAGACAGTTGCACCTGTATTTTGTGTAGGTTGACTGTAGCAGTGTCTTCTCCTTCATTCTGCACTGCTGCTGCTACTGTGTTAATGCTTTTTACCTATCTTTCATGTGCTGGTACCCGAACGAGTTCACTGTCATTCCCTGGTCTCTGGCTCACCAATCTCTCCTTACCATTTTGACCCAGTATGTAAGCCCAAGTTCATCTTTTAACTATAAATTAATGAGCTGCAGCAGCATTCCGAGCCTTCAGCAGGCAAAGCCTCTAAATTTATTATAGTCTGGATTAAATATTTGGTATGTATGGTTCTTTATTCTTCTTCTCTATTTTAGTACTTTTTCATGATGCTCAGCTAATGCTTTCTCTCTGGGATATGTCCCAGCTATCTCATACTCTATACCGGTTTGTTGGGGCAACAGATCATACTTTATGTGACCTAATGTTACTTCCCAGTGATATCTGATCCCAATTTCAATAAATCGATTTTCTAGGACTTCACAGGTTGATTTTCGCCAGTTGCCCTGCTAAACTGTTGCTCACTTAAGTTCAAAACTTCATAAGATATACTAGTCTCTGCTGGTTATCGTTTACTCTGCCTCACGGAAACCTGGTTGAAACCTGGGGAGGAGTCTTTTCTCTATCAATTCCTCCCTCCTGGTTATGAGGTTTTATCTGTCTCTTGTTCTTCAAAGAGATGGGGAGGTCTCGCACTCATTTACGATGCTTCTATGTGAATAACGGAATTACCACAAGAACTCCTTTATCCAGAATCTTTAACTGTGAGGATCAATGCACATTCTCCATTCTATCTGTCTCTCTTTTACTGTCCTCCTTCTTAAATTGAGATCACTACTATCAAATCATTGCTGACCTGGCAACTCACTATCAAGATTTGCTTATTGTAGATGACTTCAATAATCATGTTGATAATTCTCAAAATTACCGTTCACATCAATTTCTTTCTTATTGTACAGACCTTGGCTTTCCCCAGCAGTTTTCCACTTTGCCTTTTCTAGAGCAGTTTTCTTCCTGGCAATCAACTATCTGTGGTCCATGATGACTTTGCACCATTAACAAATATGATGAAAGTGTTGACAGGCAGAACGCAAATGGAGGAAGTCTAAGCTATCATCTGATCATGCTTGTTGTTATTCGGTACATCGACACTACAATTACCATTTGCGGAAAGCTAACCAAACATATTCCTCTACCAGGATTTTGAAATCTACGAATCCAGCGAAGGAACTCCATTCCATTTTCGGCTCCCTTACCTGTAGTAATTCAATCCACTTAGATTGGTCTACTCTCCTGACTTAATCTGTACTCGCTGAGTTCTTTGTTGCTAAAATAGAAAATTTGCATAGGTCTATTCCCACCTGCCCTCAGTTGACGTCCTCTCAGATGGACTAACATTATCAGAATCATTGTTTCTATCAAATATTCTTTCCAGTCCTTGGGTTACATTTAATTCACATACATTGGTGTCCTTAGGTAGGGTAATGGTTTCTATGTGGTCCACCTTTTGTTCTCTAGACCTGTTTCAATCTTCTTGGATTAAGTTGTCAAACTTTGGTTTACTTCCTTACTTATTGTTATCAGTAAATTCCAGTCTAGTATTAGAGCAAGTTCCACCAGACTGGAAAGTAGCTTCTGTCAAGCCAATTCTGAAGAAACCTAACCTTGATCCATCACTTCTTAATTATAAGCCTGTCTCAAATCTTTGTTTCATATCAAAAGTGGTTCAAAAGGTTGTTTTCCAGTAGCTCAGTTAGTAGAGCAGAAATTAGTGCTACACCCCCGACAATCAGGGTTTAGAATAGGTTGCAGTACTGTAACCATCCTAATATCTGTTCTTAATGAGGTCAAATCAAATCTAGATAGTTATTATATCACACTAGCAATTTCATTGGATCTCTCTGCTGCATTTGACTTAGTGGATCATTCACTGTTATTAGCACAGTTAAAATCTTTAGGTATTTCTGGTGCTGTTATGAAATAGTTCCATTCTTTTCTTTCTGATTGATCCTTTCATGTTATATTTAACTCCACAACCTCTTCTGATAAGTTCTTGACATGTGGGGTACCACAGGGTTCTATATTTTCCCCTCTTTTTTTTATCATTTTCTTAAGCCCTTTGGCTAGCATTATCCAAGGTCACTGAATTTCTTGTCACACATTTGCTGATGACATTCTGTTACTATTTAAAGTTAACCCTCTCATTGTCTGTGGGATATTGCTCAGTGGCTCTCGGACCATCGCCTTGTGCTCAACTGGGACAAGCTAGTGGCCTGTTCCAACGTATCCGCTTCTCTTGTTTGACATCCCAACAGCACCTGTGATTAGTTTCCATTATCTGGGTGTACTTCTTGACTCCTGCCTCTCTTTTGAACCTCAAATCCTGGCATTATGTAAGTCTCAGTTTTTTCTACTTCACCAACTGTATTCAGTTCATTCTGTTTTCAACCATGACACATTCCACTCTCTACTTCTCTACCTTTTCATGTCACGCTTGGATTATTGTAACATTATTTGCCTAGGGATTTCCAATTCATTACTAAAGAGTTTACAGACATTGCAGAACACAATCATTTGTCTCTTATGTCACCTATGGAAATTTGACCATGGTTCATCCACCTTGAAAGACCACCACCACTGGTTACTAGTAAACGTTTGTATCCAATTTAAGATACTACTCATCTTTTAAAACCTTTAGGCAGGGTATTCCTTCTTACCTTTCATCATTAACAATACCTTATTCCTCAACCTGTGTTATATGGTCTCTTAATGATCACCAAATGGTACTACCAGGACCTTGATTTGCCCAGTTAGAAACTACATGTCACAGTGCATTTTTCTTCATTGCCCTGCATTTCTAGAATTCAATGCCATTAACTATATATAGCAAATATAACTTAAAAGAAATTAAAACATTACTAAAGACTTGGCTATTTCAAAAAGCATATACTAGTAAGTGAGGAGCATTTGTCAGGTGGAGGCATTTGAAAGATAGTAGATACAAAGGTATATATAGATTTTATGTAAATTTTCTTCTGTGTATGTTTTTTCTTTTCTATCATTTATTGTATTTCCTTTCTTATACATTTTTTTATTTTATTTTGTAAACTGCTGTGATGTTTGTCAGCTTCAGCAGTATATCAAATTTTGAATGAATGAATAAATAATGAAAAGTACGTACATAGCTTTGAAAATGTCACATGTCTATTTTTCGTTCCTTGACCTAATCATACCTACGGGAAGATCTCCTCTCAATGTAGCTAGGTGTATGAAAGATGGGCAAAATGGTTTTTACCCATGTATATCACTTTGATAATTGCTCTCAGTGTGATTTTAATTTAAAAAAAAACTTTTGTCTTTATTTATTTATTTTCACAATAAATCACAAGATAACTCTTGTACCAGAAATACAGAAAAAGAAACATATATGAGGAACTATAGAAATAAACAATCGTTAAATAATTCAAATCTTCTGAAGACCACAAAAAAAGGGGGGAAAGGGACGGTGGTAGGAAACAAACAGGAGAAATTAAAGGAAATATCTATAAACCTGTTAAGACAGATTATCTAAGAGATGGCACTGAACTGACCCCCCCCCCCCCCCCCCCCCCAACACACACACATATCTACTCTAAAGCCATAGAAAATACACTCAAAGGATCTTTTAATATTTAGAAAAACTCTCAGTTCCTTTGGGATTAAAAAAGAAAACCATATTTCGTCCCTTCTAATTTAACCACAAACTTGCATGGATAAGCTAACAAAAACATTGCACCCAAATCTCATGTCTCATAGCTAGAAACAGTTTCCTTCTCTCCTGCGTACTTTTATTAACATCAGGATAAATCCAGATCTTCTTCCCATAAAATAAATCAGATGCATGATGAAAGTACAACTTCAAAACAGCATTTTAGATCTTTTTCAAATACCAGAGACACCAATGAGGTAGCTCTTTCTGAGGCCTCAGAAACAGACTCTTCTAAAAAACAGCTGATATATTATTCAAATCCAACTGAGTCCCCAGGCCACGGTCATCCTCCACATCACCCTGGAAGTTTTAAGAAGGCACATAATAAATTTTGTTCAAAACTTTTGTCTTTTTACGGAAAGATTCATAGTGAAGTATATACAAACAAAATATTTACTTTCACAGATCTGACATGGCTGCTTTGAATAAATAGGTATATTTGGGTATTGGAATTTTAAAATCACATAATTTGTAGATTGCAATTTAATGGTCCTAATCATTGAAGTTTTATGCAATATTGTTCTCATGGGAATAATCTTTAATGAAGAGGGCTTGACATGTTGTTTTTTTAAGAGATGCTAATGCTATTTGGTTTGGATTGTTTTGCCAGAACTTGCTGAAGCAGTGAAACACTTCACAATTTATGAGTACTGCTTACCATGTTGAAGTTTATTGACGAATAAGCTAAAAAAAACCTTTAAGTTAATTTAGCAGAAAATCTTATTCAGACTTCAGCAGCACAGGACAGTGGTTTAGAAAAGCTGAAGTTTGGTCTAGCCACATGATTCTTGCCTTAGGGATCCAATCAGGCCTGGACACAGCACAGACATAGGTAAGCTCAGACGTAGGGAGGGTTAAAAAAGTTAGCTGTCACCAGTCTAAAGCAAGCACAGTAAGCGTTGTGCATTATTGGGCCTCCAGTACATAAGAAAGGATTAAGGACAGAAGACCCTCAAATTGTCCCACCCTCCTAAAATACCCCTGCAAATGCTTTATCACCCTCCCATCCCCCCCTACAGACACACAAACCGTAGCAGGAATTGCTTATCCACTCCTACTCCAGCTGAAATCTTCTTATACCTTTTCTGACTTCATGTGCAATTTTTCCATAAAGTAGTCATACTTATTTTCTATTTAACTCCTATTATCCTATCTTATCTATTTATATGTTGCACCTCTGCTTATACCATATGCTGCATATTTTGATGTTTTAATTTGTATTGTGTTGACTCTGTAAGTAAGGCTGCATTTTGTCTAAACTTTTTAAACGTGGTTAATCGCACAATTAAAGGTTATTTATTTATTTCCTACTGTAGCTCCTTGTGACTCTGGGCAAGTCACTTAACCTGCCACTGCCCCAGGTACAAATAAGTACCTGTCAGGGGCATAGCTACCATTGAGCGAACCTGGCAAAATGCCCAGGGCCGCTCAATAGTAGGGGCCACCCGCTGTTGCACCCCTCCTCCCTTCCTGTCCTGGCATCTTTTTCCTGCTGCAGGTCTTTGCACTTCTCTCCTCTATCTGTCTCCCCTCCCCGTAGCAGGTCCGGTACCCCCCTGTGCTGGGTGGCCAGCAGAGATAGCGAGATAAACAGACTGTCTACAGGCACCACTAGGGCCATTCCACTGCCATGTCCTGTCTACAGGAAGTGACATCAAAGAGGCAAGACATGGCAGTGGAAAGACCCTGGTGGCACTGAAAGACAGTCTGTTTATCTTGCTGCCTTGGTCAGACAGCTGGCAGTCCGCCATGGGCTCTGGAAGTAAGAGGGAGCGGGTTAGAGAGATGCTGGGACCCAAGGGGATGGGGTTTAGAGAGATGCAGCCCTAACTGTAAGTATGGCATAATTAGAGGGGTTTTTTTGTTACATTTGTACCCCGCACTTTCCCACTCATGGCAGGCTCAATGCGGCTTACATGGGGCAATGGAGGGTTAAGTTACCATATGGCTCCAGAAAAAGGAGGACAGATTGAGCCAGTCTGGGTTTTATTTCCATTGCTTTCAATGGAAGCAAAACCCGGACTGGATCAATGTGCCCTCCTTTTTCTGGAGCCATATGGTAACACTAGGCATAATGTGCAATGTTATTTGAATATTTTTACTTGTATTGTCTATTGCCTATGTCCAGCTTACTCTTTCTGTACTTCACCTTGGTGAATTTCTTTAAGAAGATGGTAAATAAGTCCCAATCAATAAATAAAATACACACATACATTCTCAAAATGATAAGCAACACACAATTACAGGCACATATAAACACTCACAGTCCCCCACATTTACCAACCCATAGGCAACACAGATATATATATATATATAGTATAAAGGGCAATTCTCCAGCTTATTTTCAAAAGAGATCGCTGGCCATCTTCCGACACAAATCGGGAGATGGTCGGCCATCTCCTGAAGCCGGCCAAATCGATATAATGGAAAGCCGTTTTTGGCCGGCTCCAACTGCTTTCCGTTGCAGAGCCAGCCAAAGTTAAAGGGGGCGTTTCAGAAGGGTATGGAAGGCGGGATGGGAGTGTGGTTATGAGATGGCCAGCTTCGGCCAATAATGGAAAAAAGACAGCCGGCTCTGACGAGCATTTTGCCGGCTTCACTTTGTCCATTTATTTTTACGACTAAGCCTCAAAAAAGTACCCCAATTGACCAGATGACCACCGGAGGGAATCGGGGATGACATCCCCTTACTCCCCCAGTGGTAACCAACCCCCTCCCACCCAAAAAAAATTAAAAAAAAACTTTTTTTTTGCCAGCCTCTATGCCAGCCTGAAATGTCATACCCAGCTCCCTGACAGCAGTATGCAGGTCCCTGGAAAAGTTTTTTGTGGGTGCAGTGCACTTCAGGCAGGTGGACTCAGGCCCATTCCCCCCCCCCCCTACCTGTTACACTTGTGGTGGTAAATGGGAGCCCTCCAAATCCCCCAAAACCCACTGTACCCACATGTAGGTGCCCCCCTTCACCCATTAGGGCTATGGTAGTGGTGTAGAGTTGTGGAGAGTGGGTTTGGGGGGGGATTTGGGGGGCTCAGCACCCAAGGTAAGGGAGGTATGCACCTGGGACCAATTTTTGAAGTCCACTGCAGTGCCCCCTAGGGTGCCCGGTTGGTGTCCTGGCATGTGAGGGGGGCCAGTGCACTACAAATGCTGGCTCCTTCCACGACCAAATGCCTTGGATTTGACCGGGTTTGAGATGGCCGGCTTCAGTTTCCATTATCGGCAAAAACCAATGCCAGCCATCTAAAACCCGGCCATCTCTGACATTTGGCCGGCCCCAACCATATTATCGAAACAAAAGATGGCTGGCCATCTTTTTCGATAATGCGGTCGGGAACTGCTCTTTGCAGCACCGGCTATATAGATGGCCGGCCATCTATTTGGTCGGCGCCGTTTGATTATGCCCCTCTCTAAAACTAGGCCCTCTTATTTACGCACCTCTTGCACGTGAATGTGCACACTTATCTGCGAAAGTGCAAGCAGGACACATAAGCGCTATTCTGTAAGAGCATGCCTAAGTGGCATAGCATATAAATTCATGGAGTGCATACACATGGGCTGACAATGGACAGGGTTTCCACACTTACATGCATAACTTACAGAATACTGCAAGTTACATGTGCCAGGTATGTGGCTGGTGTATCTGCAGGTGTTTAAACATAGAGTGTGCTGATACCACATTATACTGCTGTTCTATAATGGAATTTGGGCACCCGGATGCCATTATAAAATAAACTCTCACCACACGTCCTTGGGGAGCCTAAATAGAGATACCCACTATAGCTTTGCTCCAACATAGTCAGGTTGGGAAGATTTCTGAGTAAGTCTACTTTTCAGATAAAACCATTTTCTATAACAGACACATTTTGGGACACAATTGCTAAATTGAATAGCTCGATAAATTGAATAGCTCGATATCTCAAAAATTTCTTACTTTGCCTAAACAAATCCAAACATCATTGCATAATTCCAAATTATTGAGCCAACATGCACATTCTTTGGAGGGAAGGTCAAGTAGGGGCTAATATCAAATAACTGGTAGAAAGCCAGGCTGTTATTATTAAAGGAAGTGAAGAATATGGTGCATTGCAGGACTTTGCATTTTATAAACTTTCTGAAAGTACCATCTGTGGCTTCCCACTGACACCTAAACAATTTTTTCTAGAAATGTAGAAAATTTCTGAACAATCTTTCCTACCAATATGAAGGGTTTATTATTTGCCACCATTTGTTAAAGAAGTAAATGGGTAATTACTGGTTCCAGGATCTAATAGATGTACTCAACTGGACTCAGAGTTTTCTTTACATTTTGCTGATGCCTTCCGGTATTTAGTTTCAAACGGTGCCTTTTGGACAGCTTTATCTTTATCAGTTCAAATATATTGTAACCCCTGAGGCAGGCGTTTTATTACGTTGAAACACGGACCGTGTCGGGTCTTGCTATATTAATACCCAATAAAGCAACTTTTAAGCACTAGTCCCTGTGTTGGAGTGTCCATTGCCCACCTTCTACTTGTATTTGATTTGATAAAACTTAAGCCTGAAAAGCATATTTTTTATGAGCAAGTTCACCTCTCCACCTTTCTGAATTCCAGATTGGTTGGAGGTTCTTCCCCCACCTTGGAACCATTGGTAACATTGACTTAATGATTGTAGACACTCCACAAAGACTATCTGTTAATTTTTTAATTGAACTGATATTATTTTCTGTTCTTCCTCTCTGAATAGTGGGCGGTGTGTTAGAAAGAAGGTGGTGATGCTTTTTTCTTTGTTTGTTTGTTTTATTCCTTTTTCAAATTGATATCTCTGTCTGATTTTGTTACAAGAATTTGCTCTTGGATATACAATAATAATTTTAAAAAATAAATGGGCTCTTTTAGTAAGCTGCGCTAAAAAGTGGCCTGCACTATTACTAACGCAGGGTTTTCCCACACACTGAGGCCACTTTTAGCACAGCTGTAAAATTACCGCATTTTCCATTTACTCCATTAATGGCCACACACTAATTTCTCCATTAGCACATGGCCATTAGCATGGGAGCACTTACCACCACCCATTATGTAGGCGGTAAGGGCTCCCACGTTAGCCACATTAATATAAGTATTGCCATACTAGGACAGACCAAAGGTCCATCAAGCCCAGCATCCTGCTTCCAACAGTGGCCAATCCAGGTCACAAATACCTGGCAAGATCCCAAAAAAGTACAAAACATTTTATGCTGCTTATCCCAGAAATAGTGGATTTTCCCCAAGACCAATTTAATAATGGTCTATGGACTTCTCCTTTAAGAAGCTGTACAAACCTTTGCTAAGCTAACCGCCTTTACCACATTTTCTGGCAACAAATTCCAGAGTTGAATTACACGTTGAGTGAAGAAATATTTTCTCCGATTCGTTTTAAATTTACTACTTTGTAGCTTCATCGCATGCCCCCTCGTCCTAGTATTTTTGGAAAGCATAAACAGTTAGCGTGTGGCAATGCAGATGCGCTAACCGATTAATGCAGGGCATGCCTACTCTCCATCCCAGACCTGCTCCAGCGCTAAAAAATATTTTCTATTTTATAGCGCATGGGTAGCATGCGCCGAACACAAAACTACTGCGGAACGCCTGAGCACACCCCGCGGTAGTGCCTTTTACTCTATGGCAAGCATGCATTAGTGCTTACTGCAGCTTAGCAAAAGGACCCCAAAATGTTAAAAATATTTCAAAAAACATAGTTTACCAAGGAGTTTTCCAAAGACAAAAGTGAAAAAAAGTTGTTAGAATGTTAGTCATTGGAAAATCAATTTAAACATCTTATTAGGTTGTGCATCAGTCACAGAGATGGAGTGGATGTAATGAAAAACCTACATCAGCCAGAGTGGTTGGCCTGTTCAGCCTTTTACCTATTTACAATCTGTGTGGTGACAGGGTCTAACAAGGTGAAAAGTCTAGAACTGGAGCCTTAACATTTTTTCCTAACGTTAATTACCTACCAGAAACCATTAACGTTGTGCTGTCTCAGTACCAGCCATGGTAATATCCTTATTGTGTATGACTCAAATTAATTAAAGAAGAGCTACATCAAACTGGTGGCCAACGTAAATATTCAGTTTAAAACTGCATTCTATGAATCTGATGATAACACACAATTGCCTGTGATGTGATTAAGTAGGACTATATTGACCATAGCTTCCACATATGAACACCTACAATTATGGTTATTGAAGATGCAATACAACAATAATTCATTAGAATACACAATTATTAAACCATAAGCTATTTTCCAATAAAGTATAAAACTTAAAACCTGATTGAAACTGCTAGTTTAGCATAAATCTGACATGCCTTCATTCTTTAATATAGTGAAATGGATAAGCTTTCTGTTGAGCTATTAATTGATACTGACAAGCAATAACTACTGGATTGAAACTGCAATTATAAGAAGCAATTAATCACACTGACTGTCACTCCTGGTGTCAAAGGAAATGCAATGATTTTCTAAACTGTAAGCAAGGAATTTCTACTTTTTTTTTTTTTTTTTTTTTGGGGGGGGGGGGGTAATTTTATAAAGATGTTTCTGTGTGTAAAGCCACTGCTATACACAGAAAAGAGCTTTTAAAAATAGCACAATAGCATCTGTGCATAAAACCTATGTGCAGAGAAAGTGTGTGCCTTCCCTGCTAAAAAAAAAAAAAAAAAAGCAGCCAGCATTCGCTGCCTAATGTAGGACTGGGGAGGAGTTGGCTATGACATGGCGGGCAGAAGGCTTAAAAGGGTCATGGCAGCAAGTATTTATTTATTTATTAGGATTTAGTTACTGCCTTTAGGAAGGAATTCACTCGAGGCGGTGTACAATAACAACAGATCAAATATGAGCAATAGGCAATTAACCTGGCTGGAGAGGCTTCGGCCTGGTTAAATCATACTGAGTGAACTCAGGAGGAGATACTCAGTTGCACTTAAGTGGACAGTACTGCCAAATATCCCTTTTGACTGCCACAGCATTGTCCAGGCACAACCTGGGGCAGTCTGGTGTCGCAGTTTGCATGGTCCCAGAAGTTATTCAGTGCTAGTCCTGCACAGCTAACCAAATATTGCCCATGTGTGCACCTCCCTTGCATTTACAAACTATGTAAGTTACACGTGCCATTACCTACTACTACTACTACTTAACATTTCTAGAGAGCTACTAGGGTTACGCAGCGCTGTACAAATTAACAATAAGGACGGTCCCTGCTCGGAAGAGCTTACAATCTAAAGGACGAAATGTCAAGTTGGGGTAGATAAGTTTTCTGAGAAGAGGTGTAGTGATTAGGTGCCGAAGGCGACATTGAAGAGGTGGGTTTTGAGCATTGATTTGAAGATGGGTAGGGAGGGGGCATGGCGTATGGGCTCAGGGAGTTTGTTCCAGGCATGGGGTGAGGCGAGACAGAAGGGACGGAGCCTGGAGTTGGAGGTGGTGGAGAAGGGTACTGAAAGGAGGGATTTGTCTTGAGAGCGGAGGTTACGGGTAGGGACGTAAGGGGAGATGAGGGTAGAGAGGTACGGAGGGGCCGCAGATCGAGTGCATTTGTAGGTGAGTAAGAGAAGCTTGAACTGTATGCGGTATCTGATTGGGAGCCAGTGAAGTGACTTGAGGAGAGGGGTGATATGAGTATATCGGTTAAGGCGGAAGATAAGACGTGCGGCAGAGTTCTGGATGGACTGAAGGGGGAGTAGATGGCTACATGGGAGGCCGGTCAGGAGTAGGTTGCAGTAGTCAAGGCGAGAGGTAATGAGAGAGTGGATGAGAGTTCGGGTGGTGTGCTCGGAGAGGAAGGGGCAAATTTTGCTGATGTTATAGAGGAAGAAGCGACAGGTCTTGGCTATCTGCTGGATGTGCGCAGAAAAGGAGAGGGAGGAGTCGAAGATAACACCGAGGTTGCGGGCAGATGAGACAGGGACGATGAGGGTGTTCTCAACTGAGATAGAGAGTGAAGGGAGAGGGGAAGTGGGTTTGGGTGGGAAGACAATAAGTTCAGTCTTAGACATATTCAGTTTCAGGTGGCGGTTGGACATCCAGGCAGCAATGTCGGATAAGCAGGCCGAGACTTTGGCCTGGGTATCCGCAATGATTTCTGGTGTGGAGAGATAAAGCTGGGTGTCGTCGGCATAAAGATGATAGTGGAAACCATGAGAAGAATTCAGGGAGCCTAAGGAAGAGGTGTAGATTGAAAAAAGAAGGGGCCCAAGGACAGATCCCTGGGGAACTCCAACAGAGAGCGGAATAGGGAAGGAGGACGAACCATGAGAGTGTACTCTGAAGGTACGATGGGAGAGATAAGATGAGAACCAGGAGAGGACAGAGCCCCGGAACCCAAGGGAGGACAGTGTGTCAAGAAGTAGGTTGTGATTGACAGTGTCAAAAGTGGCGGAGAGGTCGAGGAGGATGAGGATGGAGTAGTGACCTTTGGATTTGGCGAGGAATAGGTCATTGCAGACTTTAGATAGTGCCGTTTCTGTTGAGTGTAGGGGGCGAAAGCCGGATTGGAGCGGATCGAGGATGGTATGAGAGGAGAGAAAATCAATACAGCGGCTGTGAACGGCGCGTTCAAGTATCTTGGAGAGGAAGGGTAGGAGGGAAATGGGGCGGTAGTTGGAGGGACAGGTAGGGTCAATTGATGGTTTTTTGAGGAGTGGAGTGACCACAGCATGTTTGAAGGTGTCCGGGACAGATGCAGTGGAGAGAGAGAGGTTAAGTATATGACAGATGGTGGGGGTGATGGTAGGTGTGATGGTGTTAAGTAGGTTGGTGGGGACGGGGTCAGAGGAACAGGTGGTGGCTTTCGAGGAGGAGAGGAGATGGGCGATTTCCTCTTTGGTGATAGCAGGAAAGGAGGAGAAGGAGGGCTGGGTAGGTTGGATGAGAGAGTGAGATATAGGCTGAAGAGGAGGAGAGGGAGTAGTGGTGAATTCGAGGTTGATCTTCTGGACCTTGTCACGGAAGTAGTGGGCCAGAGATTGAGTAGAGAGTGAAGGGGGGGTGGGAGCAGAGGGCACTTTGAGGAGGGAGTTGAGGGTGGCGAATAGACAACGAGGGTTAGAGCTAAGGGAATTGGTCAATTGGATATAATAGTCCTGCTTAGCGAGGAATAGGGAGGATTGGAAGGAGGATAGCATGAATTTGAAGTGAATGAAGTCAGTAAAACTGCTTGGCTCTTTTGCAGGTATGTAAACACTTAAGTGCACAAGTGCTAGTATTCTATATATTTACAAATGCAAGGGGTGCTTAAATGGGTTCCTAGATTAGAGAATCACCCCCTTTCCCCCAGATTCTATTCTATTCGAGGTATTTATATCAATACTGAATCTAAGCGGGTTATAAAATTTAAAAACATACCAGTAAAAACAAAAAAGTTCTAATAAGATCACTCATTCAAATACTTATTGAAAAGATATGTCTTCAATCCTTTGAAAAACTGTAGATATCCAAAAATTATCCGGATTTGTACAGGTACAGAATTCCACAGTTTACTAGCTTGAAAAATAAAAATCACCGTGAAATATCTTGTAATGAACTTGTTTGACAAAAGGAAATCTCAACTGTAAAGTAGAATAAAAATGGGTATTCACTTGAAATGCTGGATAAGTTATCAACTGTGGAAGAAGGGGGGATCAATCCCCCTGTAATACGCTATACAATACATACAGTTTTAAAAACTATCCATGCAGAAACTGGTAACCAATGCAAACGTCTTAGCAAAAGTGTCACATGATCATAATAAGAACAGCCAAACATCATTTTGGCTGCAGTATTCTGTAGTAGTTGTAACCTTCTGACTAATCTTGAACTTAGTCTACATATAAAACACTACAATAATCCAACCAAGATAGCACAATAGCCTGAACCAACATACAAAAGTGTTCAATAAAAAAAGATACCTTATTGCCCTCAATTGTCGTAATTAAAAAAATATATATTTATTTACATTTATAGCTCACCTTTATCCAAAGTGGGTAACAATATTCACATGCATAGTCTTGAACACGTAACAATCGCTAAGCATGTTAAGCTAAAATATGATCACTAGACTGGTCCTAAGAAAAAAAAACACGAAAAAAGAACGGTCAATCAGATAAGTCTTCATGTAGCCAAAAAGGCTTTCACAAACAGATGCATTTTTAGCAACCAGTTGAATTGTTGAATGTCTTCACATGATCTCAGGTACCCAGGTAGAGCATTCCACATGGATGAGACAGCGAAAGAGAAGGCCCGCAGTTTTATCTCAGCATAATTATATGATTTAGCAGAAGGTAAACAGAGCTGATGGAATGTCTCAGATCTTAGTGCTCGTTTTGGTTTATACAATTGCAGGGTATTTCAAAAATAGGCTGGAACGTTCCCAAATATACGTTGATGAGTCAATACAAGAGTCTTGAATTGAACTCTGTATGTTACTGGGAGCCAGTGCAATTTTTTAAATGTTGGAGTAATATGTTCAGACCTTGAGATTCCAGAGATCAGTCATATAGCTGCATTTTGGATAGCCTGCAGAGCATGGATTCGGGATGATGATATTCCCAGAAACAGAGTTACAATAATCAGTCTTTGTCAGTACCAAGCTCTGCACAATTGTACAATCATCCGAAAATGCAAATCTGCATGTGCAACTTAATTGATTAATGAGCCAATCAGTCCCAATAATTGGGTGCTAACAATCATCGGTGCTAATTGGCATTAATTAAAAATTACATGTGTATATTTACATGTGTGGCTCCAAAAAGGGGGCGCGGCTATAGGAAGGACATGGGCAGATCTGGGGTGTGTTATAGAAGAAGAGATTTAGGCATGGAATTTACACCAAGGTTTCACTGGTGTAAATAGTCACCAATGTAGTTTCCCGGCACTAAGCGCTATTCTATAAATGGAGCCTAACTTTGAGCGCCATTTATAGAATAGTATTTAGTGCATTTTTTAGCCAGCACCGATTTTTCAGTGCCAATAGAATTCAGTTCTTTATGTCTATGACAATTGAGCATCAGGAGAAACAGTCATTCCTCATTAGTAGAATCATTTAAAGTATCATGTCAGTACTCAACGGGGAGCTAAAGCTCTCAATTACCAAGATTCCAAGCTTTACTATATCAATTACTGCAGCAAAACAATTAAAATCCCTTTATCAAATATGTCAGTTGCAAAATAATGAGGGCAGCATGTCAACTTTGGAAGCACTTACCAAATTTATGAAGTGTGGAGGCTCACTTTGAAAGCACATAGACTTACAAAGCTACAAAGGTAAACTTTCAAAAATGTGCATGAAAATTAAATAAAAAAAATAGAAATAAAAAACATACTGTAAAAGCTGAAAAGTACGGAAGCTACAAAAATGGGAACATTAAAGAACTGTTTATGGTGTGAATGTAGAATGCTCATACCAACAAAAAGATGACCACATGACATACACTGGTGTTGCACCGATCATGACAAATTAGTTAAATGCAAAGCACAGTTTAAATATCTGTAAAACTTTTGTGTTGTTGCTTCCCTCTGCCTTGTTCTTGATTCAACATATACAGGCTCTTTTACTAAGCTGCGGGAAAAGGGGGTCTGCGCTGGTGTCAACATGTGTTTTTGACGTATGCAGGTAAAAGGCTGTCTCTTTTTCTTGGAAAGAAATGGCCGTGCAGTAAGTAAACTACTTATCATGTGGATATTTCAGGGGGGAACACTTACTGCCACCCACTGAGGTGGCATTAAAGGGCTTCTGTGTTAACCAGTGGTAACCTAGTAGCATGCGGCACTGACAATTACCGCTGGGTAAGAAACAGCACCACAAAAATAGCGCCAGAAATGGTGTGCTCTGGGGGTAGCCCGGCAGTGGATCCTGTTTGGCACACATTAAGCCTGCGGTGAGCTTACTGCCATTTAGTAAAAGTACCCCATAGGTAGCCATGGTTCATTGGCGTAGCAAGGGGGGCTGCCACCCGGGGCGGTTCACCGTTGCACCTCCTCCCCGAGTGCAGCACAATGACATCCCTCCCCCTTGGCACATCAACACCCCCTCCCGACCCAGTGCTAACCCTCCTCAACTCCATCCAACCAGCTCCCGCACCCTACCTTTAAAGAAATCTCAGAAGCCGTGGCAAGGCTTTTGTGTCGCTTTTTGGACGCGCTTCTCTTTTGAAAATGAGCCTGATAAGGAGGCTAGCTCATAGCTGATTCCGGGTTGCATCGGGTCACCGCTCACACATCGCGCTTCCCTTCGCTTGTGCGTTGCGCTTCCTTTCCGGGGCCGCTGGTATTTTTCCTGGTGTCTCTTCCTGCAAGCCTCCCTGCCTGAGAGTGTTTCCAGCGCTGCATCTTTCAGTTTCCATTTCTGCGTTGCGGAGGAGGAGCCCGTCTCAATGCTAATCAGCTGTTCCTCGGAGTTGCAGTGATGGAGGTCCCTGGCTGGAGTGCCCCACGGCGGTTGAGACCGCGGAGGACGGCATGTTGGTCCGCCATCTTGTTCCCTGCTCTGATGGCTGCATCGCTGTGGAAGTTTTGTCTCCAGCTTCATTTGTTCCATCTGGGCCCGGCTGCTGTCCCGAATTGGGGATCATCTTGCTGGTCTTCTCTGTGTCAGCCTGGCTTTTCATCTCTCTCTTTGGCCCGCCAGGACTTTCGCTGGTCATCTCTGTCTTATTTCCCTCCCTTTCCTGTTCTTCCACTCTAATTACTAAATTGTAACTGTAATGTATTTATTTTGATTTATTTTAATTAGTTCATTTTAAGCCGCTTTGGGGCTGTAACACTATGGCAAAAGGCGGGGTATAAATGTACTGAACTAAATGAATAAATAAATAAATAAATAAATACATAAACAAATAAATAAATAAATAAAAGACAGCCTAACTTCTCAGCAAGTTACACCAACTTCTAAAGAATAGAAAAGCAAAACAAACCACCAAAGAGGCTATTCATCCAATACTACACTGGAATATGCCTCCACATCAACATGTATCTCATACTTCAGTGAGAAAGTCTAAGTGACTTAAGTGGGACGTTATAAACATGAGCTACCATTAAGATTTGTTATTTTACTTTTAACTCCACTTATTAGTAAGTAGATATCAAACATATAAAATGCGAGTGACTGTACTCACCCGCAAATGCGCAGTAGAGACTTCCCTCTGTGTCCCGCCCCCGCATCAATACGTGATGATGAGGGCGGTACAGAGAGGGAAACTGCGCAAAGGGGAGGGAGGGAACCGCTCCCCCTCCCCGAGGTCGCCGCTACCGTCACACGAGGGCGAGACATAGGCAGAGAAGAAAGGCCGACGGCAGCTCAGCTGGTCTGCCCTGCTGCGTTTTCAGCGATGTAAGTTCAATAACAAAGAGAGGGCCCGGGCCAGGTGGAGGGGGGCAGCGGCGACTCCGGGGGGGGGGACGGTAGTGGCGACCTCGGGGGGGAGGGGCGGCGGCGACCTTGGGGGGGAGAGAGGGAGGGCAGGAGAAATGCTGGACATGGGAGGTATCAGAAGGAGGGGGGCCTTGGAGCTGGGAGGGAGGGACGGACGGAGGGGGGCCTTGGAGCTGGGAGGGAGGGACAGAGGGCCTTGCAGCTGGCAGGGAAGGAGGGGGGCCTTGGAGCTGGAAGGGAGGGACAGAAGGGGGCCTTTGAGCTGGCTGGGAGGGAGGGACGGAGGGGGGCCCTTGGAGCTGGGACGGCATGGGGCCTTGGAACTGGGAGGGCAGGCAGTGGGCCTTGGAGCTGGGAGGGGGGAAGGGACGGAGGGGGGCCCTTGGAGCTGGAATGGGGGGAAGGAACGGAGGGGGGCCTTTGGAGCTGGGAGAGAATGGGGCCTTGGAGCTGGGAGGGAGGGATGGAGGGGGGCCTTGGAGCTGGCAGGGAAGGAGGGAGATCAGGGGGCCTTGCAGTGGCAAGGTGGGGGGAGAGGGCCCTGCAGCGGCGGGGGAGGGGGCCCTGGAAACCCCCATACCTGTACTCGCCCGTTTTAACGGGCTTAACAGCTAGTTATTGCATAAAATGAGACCTGTGCTAGAATAGCATGAGTTAGTAGTAAAATAGCATGAGTTAGTAGTCCATGTTGATAGCTATGCCCCTTGGAGTACAAAAAGTATTTCATGAAACAATCAAGGATAAGTAAAAGAGTAGCCTAATGGGAGTAGTAGGCTGAAAACCAAGGAAGCTCCCTGTGGTCTTGGGCAAGTTACTTAACCTTCCATTGCTTTAGGTACAAATGTAGATTATAAGCCCTCCCTGGGACAGGAAAATACCTATTGTACCTGAATGTAAGTTGCCTTCAGCTACAACTAGAAAAGATGAGAGCTAAATGCAAAATCCCTTCTTGGTCTTGTAGAAAAACAAAGGATTCCACAAGGAGAGCCATGCTATGCTCCTCATCACAAGATTCTTATTGGAGATTTCTAGGATGTCCAGAGCAGTACTGGAGAGATATACTCCTTCTTGAGGACTTATCACTCTTCTCCCCGAAGGCATAGAATAAGCTTTCTCTGTAAGTGGTACAGCAGTGTCAGGTGTGTTTCAAGATGTTGGTCTGTATCTCAGTCAGTAATGGCGGGGCTTCTTCAGCATCACTGCTGAAGGAAATGTCTCCTCTCAATTATCAACTGGCTCGGATCCCACAACAGGGGCTCACAGACCCTGCATTTGGGTGAGTAGCCTTATTATAGATGCCTATTGAAGTCCAAGTCCATACAGGGAAGGCATGGAAAGCTTCCTCTCCTTTTCTTTGTATGCCACACCAAAATGAAAGAGGTTAAACAAAAAAGAACAATGAAATAGAAATAGGAGGAGCACCTCAGCAAGCTACTTCTCTGGTGGAGGACATCTTGGATCCTTCAACCTGGTCTCATTGATCCTTCTCTTTCATCTTTTTTTTCACTTCTCTGCCTCTCTACTAATAACTATATTTTACTCCTGATTCTACCCTTCTCTCATCTTCCAGTAGGTGACTCTCTTTACACCTCTCACCTACCTACCAGCTTTCCATTTCCTATTCTCACCCATTCTCCAGCTTTCCAATTGCCTGCCTCTCTCTTCCTTCCCAGCCTCCTATTTCCCCTCTTTCACTGATTCACTGGTCTCCCATTTCTACCTCAGTCCTTAACTATCTTCTTCTCCTATTCATTCTTTCACTCTTCTTTGTCATTTAACCCCTCCTGTTATCTAGCCTTTTTATTCTTTCTCTTATCCCACACCTAGTTTCTCCTTTCCACTCTTTAATCTTCTCCCTAGTCCCACTTTTTCATCCCTTTCTCCTGTCTCTATACTAGTTTTCAACCCATTCCTAATCCACTTCAAATCCTTCATACCATCTCTTCTACCCACCCTCAAACACATCCCCATCTCAGCAGAGCCAGTCTTACCAAAAACATTGTCTGCTGTTGCCACAGAACCAACACAATTCTCCTGCTGCCAAGCCCAGAGGTGAGGAAGAGGATCAGAAGGGTGGGCAGGCAAAACAGTAATGCTCCTACCTGTATTGCAATCCTCTTTTCTTGGGCGTCCCTAAAAACAATTCCATAATAGTTTACATATATTAGAAAACACGGCTGCCAAGGCAGTTCTTAGGTGGAAAAATGAGAAAAAGCTACACCTGTTTTAGTTACAATACATTGGATACCTATTGACTTGAGTGTTCTTTTAAATTTTTGTGCATCAAATACTGCAGTGAATTGGTCCTAGGTATTAGCAATCATTTGCTGTGAGATATGTTCAAGTGAGATCTCTTTGATCACAAAGGGAGCAATTCTATAACCTGGCACCAAGAAGTAGGCAACACAATGGGGTGCACTTAGAACACCTAATCCATTATAGAATAATTAGTGCAAAACCGCACTGGTGTGCCAAAATGTAAGCGCACCCACCTAGGGCACCTCAATGGCTGAAGTTTGCACACCTAAGTACATAATGCAATGTTTGCAACTGACACATTCTATAAGCTGCACACATCGCTTAGCAACATGCCCATGGCCCACCCATGCTCCTCCATGTGTATGCCCCTTCACAGTTACTTGTTAAGCAACTTTGGCTGGTTCTTTATAGAATAGTGCCTAGCACTTGCACACGTACACAAAACAGAACATGTCAAAACATAGACCATGCCAAAAGATGTGGCACATATGTGTTACGGAAAAGACCTAGTTTTCAACAATCAAGAATTAAGTATGGTTGGGGTCTGGCCATTAAAGATCACCATCTGTCAAGCAACCAGGAAAGCATATTTTTGGTTTCATATTTGACTTGGACCTTTTATAATACATATGGACCAATTATTTTAATATATTTTCAGAGTGAAAACATTTACGTTTTTTTTATTGGTGGTTGTGATTTTTATGTGACGTGAACTTTTCTGTGAGAGTGTGTGGGTGTCTTCTTTCAGAATATGTCTGTTCAGCATTTAACTTTTCTGTTATTAGTCAGTTTTCAGTTTTGCCTCCAGCTCTGATAAAGTAAGTGAAACACAAAAATAAGAAAAAGCAGTGCTCAATGTACTGAAAATAATGACTTTAGGGAAAAAATAATTACTGCTATCAACCTCACCTCTTCTATATTAATTAGGGACTGTTCTAAAAGGTCAACACCTCCTTTAGGTCTAAGACAAAGCCCTCCACATTAGTCCAGAAATGAACACAACTCATTTGTTACTTTGTCTGACTGCTTTTTGCTAACTTTTGTACTGCGGTTTACAGACGTACTCAATTTTGAATTAACATGAAGCAAACAAGTAGGAAAACCACGTGGATCAAGGCTCATGGAATTCTTTCCAACATCTCTGCATATAAGCATGTGTGTGTGTGCCCATGTTTGTATCTATCTATCTATCTTTCTATATGCGTGCACATGTACTTGTCTGTTGTTTCTGTGTGTCTCTGGTCTTGAGGGGGGGAGCAGTTTGAATGGAGTGATTCCCAAACATTCCCTAGTTTGGAAAACTAATAAAATTAAACAATATTTCATAATATAGCTATTAGATATCACCGCCAACAAACTTCAAAGCACTGAATTTAGAGATTAACCACAGGATGTCACTGTCCGAAGGCAACAGATATTGCCACATTTCTCAACCATTAAAAGGCAGTACACATAGAGGGGAATTAAAAAAAACAAACATCTAAGTAAAAAAGAAACAGCCATCAAGCAGGAAAAACATCTAGATTTCCTGTTTGATTATGGCTGTTTTTCCACTGCTGCTTGGGATGGCACCTCAGCAAGGACCCCAGATGTTTATTTTTCTTTCTGGCAGTGCTAGAAGGCAGAAGTACTGTCTTGTGACACCATCCCAGGGAGCAGTGGACAAGAACT
The DNA here is from genome assembly GCF_901765095.1 of Microcaecilia unicolor. Classification (NCBI taxonomy): domain Eukaryota; kingdom Metazoa; phylum Chordata; class Amphibia; order Gymnophiona; family Siphonopidae; genus Microcaecilia; species Microcaecilia unicolor. Next base: position 233,483,700 of record NC_044037.1, read on the forward strand.
GCTGCCACTGGACAACACTTCCATGGCTCACAGAGGTCCTAATGGGTGTGGGGGTGGGCTGGGGTGGTTTTGCATCATTTTATCATATAATTAATTTTCTAGGATTGTGTGCTAGTATGGCAAATTATTTTCTAGAATCCCAAGAATAATGCACATGCTTACTATCAAAATTCAATTGTGCATTCTTCCTGACTAACTTTCTATCAGAATGTCAAGTGAAATGTTATTTGTTCTGGGGGGAGGGGTGAAAGGGGACGGACTTGTCCATAACGCTGTGTCATGCAATACAAAAGCATGTGTCAGAACTGCAGTTAAATAATACAACTAATATTGAGCATATTATGTTAATCTCTTCTAGGAATTAATTTGTCATTGTTGTAGTGAGGGCCACTTGAGCAGTTTCTTTTTTTATTTGTCAGCATCTCTAAGGCATGGAGTGCACCAGCTTCGGGAATTGCTCCTGAGTCATGACACAATTCCAGGCAGCAATAAGAAACAGTTTCCTTTCTTTCACTAACTCTCTCTTCGCTATTTCCAGTGACACCTTATGCCATAAATTCTCAATTGGATTGAGATCTGGAGACTGTGCTGGCAATTTAATTGTCTTCATCTGGTTCTTTTTCTTTCCTTCTGCCACTGTTTTTGCTTAACGGCATTGAGCATTGTCATCCCGTAAGAAGTAATCTCCAGGAAACAACTGCTGAGCTGATGGCAGCATGCACTTGGTGAGGATTTCAAAGTATTTGATTGCACTGATCATCCCATCAACGATGTGAACTCTGCCCACTCCACTGGCTGCCATGCATCCCTAGATCACTGATTTTGTTGGATGCATAATCAAGAGACCCAGGCACTCTGGTTTATATTTTCATCCTGGCTACCTTCTCCCAAATGTTTCTCCATGATTTCCAAGGATGTAGAAAGTGTTTTCAGCACTAAATAACACTTTTCCCCATTCCTTCTTGCTCCTATTACAATAGTAACATAGTAGATGACGGCAGAAAAAGACCTGCACAGTCCATCCAGTCTGCCCAACAAGATAAACTCACATGTGCCATTTTTTGTGTATACCTTACCTTGATTTGTACCTATCTTTTTCAGGGCACCGACCGTATAAGTCTGCCCAGCACTATCCCCGCCCCCCAACCACCCGCCCCACCTCCCACCACCGGCTCTGGCACAGACCGTATAAGTCTGCCCAGCACTATCCCCACCTCCCAACTACCAGCCCTGCCTCCCACCACCGGCTATACATCTCATATGTCTCTCTTGTCATCTGTCAACAGTGGCTTTGTCCTTGCTCTACAACCTCTCAGTCCAAATTCCAAGCATCTTCTTCTTACAGTTGAAGTAAAAACATCAACTGAGCATTTCTCTTTCCATTCTCTGAGCAGTTGAGGAGAGTTGAACTTCCTGTTGTTCAATGATATCCTGAATAACACACAATACTCTCTTTTTGTCCACGTCAATACCTAGCCTTCATGCTGCCAGTCTCCTTATGCTTTTTTATGATTTTAAGGCTGTACTTTAATTACATCCAACCTTTGCAGAAATCTCCCAACTAGAATACCCCTCCTCATACAAAACTACCATACAAACCCAGTATTCCTAAGACAAATGCAGTCTGCACTTTGGATTTGTTTTCATCATTGAACCACTTTCCAGAGTGGCCAACAAGCATTCAATGTTTTGGTAATTCCTGCCAAAATTCATGCTGCCTCCCACCAACATTTATACTGTCTGAGCTGTATTTCTAACTGCAGTATGATTGGCTAAATGTTCTGCATTTCTACTGGAAGACAATTGGGCCATCTCAATCCTAGCCTGATACAGAATCCATGCATTCTACAAACTCTACATTACGCCTGGAATAACATGTATAAAGTACCATAACATTTCATAAACCCACTCAAAATAAGTGTAATATTAATTTCTGAATGAAATGATATATGCTATATATATGTTTCTATGACATACTATGTCTGTGATCCAACTAAACATAAATGTGAAGTTTTGCTTAGGTCAGAGATCCTCAAATCCAGTCCCCGAGGTCCACAACCCAGCCCGGTTTTCAAGATTTCCACAATGAATACGAATGAGATCTATTTACATTCACTCCTTCCATTGCATGCAAATAGATCATATACATATTCATTATAGAAATCCCGAAAACCAGGCTGGGTTCTGGACCATGAGAACTGGACTTGAGGACCCCTGGCTTAGGTAATGCAAAACCTTTCTACAGTAATGTAGGATTACATAAATATAAACAAATATAATAGATACAATCAAACTTAGCATAATAACATATTAAGATATCGCAACAAAATTATAAGTGAACAATAAAATAAAAAATATAATAACAAAAAAACTTTAAATGAGTACATATGAATGTATCACTAATTAAGTGCTACCTGTGTCAAATTGTTGATTATGTCATACCAATATCAGATATATCAAAATACTAAAATATACATTTTAAAAAATCATAAATGAGACAGAACCAAAATCTACCATAATTTAACATGACTGAGTAAAGTTATTTGAAAAATAAAGAAAATTCATGATTCATATGTTCCTCTCATACCACACAGGTCTAATGTATGGATCTTGATCAATGAAATGCACATATTAATTACAGAAATCAACTGATGGTTTAAAAGATAAAAAATACTCTGGATACAAATAATAGAATAATATAAATGCAGCTATAGTAAATAATATGCTGTAGGTATTTAGACAACCAGCATACTGTCAATAAAAAAAGAAAGTATAATTGTCATAAGTGCATATAAAGAACTGAAAACACTTGATAAACTTTCAAAAATGTGCATGAAAATTAAATAAAAAAAAATAGAAATAAAAAACATACTGTAAAAGCTGAAAAGTACGGAAGCTACAAAAATGGGAACATTAAAGAACTATTTATGGTGTGAATGTAGAATGCTCATACCGACAAAACGAAGACCACATGACATACACTGGTGTTGCACCGATCATAACAAATTAGTTAAATGCAAAGCACAGTTTAAATATCTGTAAACCTTTTGTGTTGTTGCTTCCCTCTGCCTTGTTCTTGATTCAACATATACAGGCTCTTTTTCTAAGCTGCGGGAAAAGAGGGTCTGCGCTGGTGTCAACATGTCTTTTTGACGTGTGCTGAGGCCCCAATTTACCACAGCAGGTAAAGGCTGTCTCTTTTTCTTGGAAAGAAATGGCCGTGCAGTAAGTAAACTACTTATCATGTGGATATTTCAGGGGGGAACACTTACTGCCACCCACTGAGGTGGCATTAAAGGGCTTCTGTGTTAACCAGTGGTAACCTAGTAGCATGCGGCACTGACAATTACCGCTGGGTAAGAAACAGCACCACAAAAATAGCGCCAGAAATGGTGCTCTGGGGGTAGCCCGGCAGTAGATCCTGTATGGCACACATTAAGCCTGCGTTGAGCTTACTGCCATTTAGTAAAAGTACCCCATAGGTAGCCATGGTTCATTGGTGTAGCAAGGGGGGCTGCCATCCGGGGCGGTTCACCATTGCACCTCCCCCCCGGGTGCAGCACGATGACATCCCTCCCCCTCGGCACATCAACACCCCCTCCTGACCCAGTGCCCACCCTTCTCAACTCAGTCCAACCAGCTCCTGCACCCTACCTTTAAAGAAATCTCAGAAGCTGTGGCGAGGCGCATGTAAAAGAAGTGTGGATCGTCTCATCGGGCCTTCCCTCACTCTGTCTGTCCCGCCCTTGCGGAAATAGGAAGTTGCGTCAGCGGAGGGCGGACAGACAGAGTGAGGGAAGGCCCAATGAGACGATCCACACTTCTTTTACATGCAGGTGCGAGGTGCTGTGCCTCGCCTCGTCACGGCTTCCGAGATTTCTTTAAAGGTAGGGTGCGGGAGCTGGTTGGACGGAGCTGAGGGTAGGCACTGGGTCTGGGGGTGTTGATGCGCCGAAGGGGGGGGGTCATCGTGCTGCACCCAGGGGGGAGCTGGCAGGGAGCACTCCCCTTGAGCTGACACCCGGGGTGGACCGCCCCACCCGCCCCCCCTTGCTACGCCACTGCCATGGTTTAATGAGACAAAGCTAAACCAGATTTACCCAGAAGTGCTACTTACATTTCGTTATGTTTTCTGAAGGTATGAATAAACTTGAGGATAAAGATGAGCCAGTTGATATAGTGCATCTAGATTTCCAGATAGCTTTTCACAAAACCGCTCATGAGAGAGGAAACAAAAAAGCTATGAGGTAGGAGGCAATATTTTATTGTAGATTGGGAAGTAGTTACATATAGAAATGAAGAGAGGTCAATAATGAAGTGTCCAAGGGACAAGTACTCGACTGATGCTTTTAACATCGAAATAAATGATATGAAGATGGGAACAAGTGATGGAACAAAAGTATTCAAAGCTGTTAAATCACAATTGGATTGTGAGAAATTGTAGAAGGAAACCCCAAGACTGGAAGCCATTTTTTGAAGATGCGGTAAAAACTGGCCCAGTGGGCGCCCAATACATGTGCCTACACTACCACAGGCCACTTTTTACCGCGGCTTAGTAAAAGGACCCCTTGGTATCCAAATGGCAGATGAAATATGATTTGGATAAGCAGAAAGTGTTGTAGATATAGCATCCTCATACCTTAGAAATCTATTTCTGCCCTCTGTAAGTTTACTTCTAATGGAAAAGATAGACCGTGAATACTCAAACTATCTTGACTAGCCTACCACCTTATATCATGTTTTTTTTTGTTTGATTTGTTTACTGATCTTTATTTCTGTACTGCCAAGAAAGGACACATCAAAATATTATTGATACAAACCTGAATTGTGGCTGTGATGTTCACAGTACAAAAATAACATTCCTGCATATTTTGGTGCTGAATTCAACCTTCAAGGACAACATTTATCTCTACTGGACAGAGAGGATTTATTTACTAATAAAAGCCAAAGCTGCCAAATAAAGTGGACATGTCAGCCCTTTCCAAAACATAAATCTCCATCTCTTTCTAGACCAGAAAAGTTTGAGTCTCTTTGTAGAATACATTTAAAGGATCATTTTTTTGTCTTTGAATCTCCTGTAAATAGTTTTTGAATAAAAACACCAGTTCTAACTTCTGAAAACTTTCATTATTTTGCCTGCTTTCCATGGTATTAAAAGGGTTATCACAGCTCTAGTAACTGCAGTAGCGCTGATCACAGGTTGGCATAGCAACTCCTATCAAATCAACAGGGTGCTACAATTCCTAGAAGGTAAAATGCTGGCACATAAACTAAAAACAGAAAAACAGTCCATACCTTATTCAGGGTAATTTCCTTTTCTCTATCTCAGCATACATATCTTACTGCTTTGGAAAATTAATTCAGAACAAGTAAAATAAAAGTCCTAGAAGCTTATTTACTAAGATGTGCTTGAGATTTAATGTGAGGTGCCTTAACAACACAAGACGGATTAGGACCGTGCCTTACATTTAATGTGGAGGTTATTACTGCACACTAACTCTGAACATGGCAGATACCACAAAGCAGTCAGTGCCACCTCAAGAGTACTACTACTACTACTACTATTTAGCATTTCTATAGCGCTACAAGGCATACGCAGCGCTGCACAAACATAGAAGAAAGACAGTCCCTGCTCAAAGAGGTTAAGCTAACTGCTCTCACACATATCTGCTGGGCAATTAACATATAGTACCAACTTTTTCTCTGTCTTCACTGCAAGGCAAAATGCTGGGAACAATCACAACGGTTAATGTAGAGGTTATGGAGTTACGACACATTAATTTTAGCAATTGCCATGTAACTCCAAAACCTAAAGGGCCCTTTTACAAAGGCGCACCAAAAAGTGGCCTGTGGTAGTGTGAGTGCATGTATCAGACATGCGCTGGACCATTTCTCCATTGCAGCTGTAAAAAAGGTTTTCTTGGGGCCGGGAAATGGACGTGCGCGTGTCTATTTATGGTCTCAGTCCTTAACACCATCCATTGACTTAGCGGTAAGGGCTTATGTGTTATCCGTGTAGTAACTGTTCAGCATGCACCAGTTGCAGATTACCACCAGGAACGCCCCCGCGGTAGAAAATTATTTTCTACTCTGGGTTTTTGGCGTATGCCAAACTCAGAATTATCACCAGGTGCAAGTGCTAGCTGGGCAGTAATGCCGCTTTGATGCGCATAGGCCCTTACGTGCCTTTGTAAAAGGGTCCCTTAGTGCAGTCAAGTAAAGCACTTGTTTGGCAATCCTGCTTATTTTCAAAGGAGAAGGCCGGCCATCTTCCGACACAAATCGGGAGATGGCCGGCCTTCTCCTAAAGGCTGGCCAAATCAGTATAATCGAAAGCCGATTTTGGCTGGCTTCAACTGCTTTCCGTCGCAGGGCTGGCGAAAGTTAAAGGGGGCATGTCAGAACTGTACTGAAGGCGGGGCGGGGGCGTGGTTAAGAGATGGCTGGCCTCGGCCAATAATGGAAAAAAGAAGGCAGGCTCTGACGAGCATTTGGCCGACTTTACTCGGTCCTTTTTTGTTCCCGACCAAGCCTGAAAACTGTGCCCTAAATGACCAGATGACCACCGGAGGGAATCGGGGATGACCTCCCCTTACTCCCCCAGTGGTCTCCAACCCCCTCCCACCCAAAAAAAAATTAAAAACATTTTTTTGCCAGCCTCTATGCCAGCCTCAAATGTCATACCCAGCTCCATGACAGCATTATGCAGGTCCCTGGAGCAGTTTTTAGTGGGTACTGCAGTGCACTTCAGGCAGGCGGACCCAGGCCCATACCCCCCCTACCTGTTACACTTGTGGTGGTAAATGGGAGCCCTGCAAAACCCACCAGAAACCCACTGTACCCACATCTAGGTGCCCCCCGTTCACCATTAAGGGCTATGGTAGTGGTGTACAGTTGTGGGGAGTGGGTTTTGGGGGGGCTCAGCACACAAGGTAAGGGAGCTATGTACCTGGGATCAATTTGTGAAGTCCACTGCAGTGCCCCCTAGGGTGCCCGGTTGGTGTCCTGGCATGTGAGGGGGACCAGTGCACGACAAATGCTGGCTCCTCCCACGACCAAATACCTTGGATTTGGCCGGGTTTGAGATGGCCGCCATTAGTTTCCATTATCGGTGAAAACCAATGGCGGCCATCTCTAATGCCGGCGATCTCTAAGGGCAGGCCAAATGTTGAGATTTGGCCGGCCCCGACCGTATTATCGAAACGAAAGATGGCCAGCCATCTTGTTTCGATAATACAGTCGGGTATGCCACTTGACGGGGCCGGCGTTAGAGATGGTCGCCCTTATAGATTGCCGACCCCGTTCGATTATGCCCCTCAATATGACCCATTGTGATAGTACCGAGAGACTACCACTAGAGGTCAGTAGTACAATTTTGCAGCAGGCATGAACAAATGGGGATTGTTTCTGCCCCCACTGCCCTTTGGACCTCTTGTGATGAGTCAGGGTGCCGGGGGAGTGGCAACCAGACATGATACTATACTCAACACATATGTTTTAAGAAGTGGAGTTGGGAGAGAGGGATAGAATGGCTCTCACTGAGCCACCAGGTCATTGATGTCTCCCTGAAAAACTGGGTCTAGGGCAATGGTTCTCGTTCCAATGCTCATGTTTTCAGGATATCCACAATAAATATGCAACAGATAAATTTTCATACACTATCTCCACACTCTCAGTGGTTACTGACCCCCTCCTACCCCATAAAGATGTGAAAGAAACTGTACATACCAACCTATACGACAGTTTCAGATGTTACGGTTAATCCTATCAGAGCAACAAGCAGGTTCCTGGAAAAGCCTAATGGTCAGTGCAGTGCACTGTAGCGAAGGGGACCCAAGCCCATAACCCACTCTAACTGTTACACTTGTGGAGGAAAGTGTGAGCCCTCCAAAACCCTACTATACCTACATATAGGTGACACTTGCAGGCATAAGGACTATTGTAGTGGTGTACAGTGGGGTACAGTAGATTTTTGGTGGGTTTTGGAAGGCCCACCATACAATATAAGGGGTAGTGGTTAGATGTATACCTGGGAGTTTTCTTTTGAAGTCCACTGCAGTGTTCCCCTAGGGTACCCCACTACTCTCTTGGGATGTCTGAGTAGCCAGTATAGTAAGAATGTGACTCCTGCTACATCCCAACAGTTTGACTTTGTGTGTTTTTCCCTTTTTATTCCAAAAATGGCTCAAAAAGATAGATGCACTTAGCACAATAACATCATGCAACTGGCCGTTTTCAAAAAAATAAAGGATAGACATTTTTCAGGTTCAAAAATAGCTATGTTTGCTACTGGACTTTTGGACATTTTCTGCAAAACGTACAATGTTGGGTTCAGACTTATCAAAAATGCCCCTCGACAAGTACCTGATTTTGGTTGGTATTCTATAAACTGAGTGTGCAACTGCAAGGGGGTATAGACCTTGGAGGAGCACGGGCAGGTCAGGGGCATGCCTAGGAGTTATGCTTGCCGGTTATATAATACTAGCAGTTATACACATAAGTTAGATCAGCACCCCAGCCATTTGGCTGGCATAAGTGCTTGTGCCTAAAGTTAGCCACGGAACTGTGGATTTACATTAGTATTCTGTAAAAGTAATAGAATTCATGCTTAAGTGCATCATCCCAGAACCTAAATTTCTGTGACTTATAACCCTATATCCAGATATTCACTCCAATATCCAGACAACAGCTGGTGCTGAACATTCTGGTACAACTTCAAACACTGCAACCGGAAAAGTTGGACTACTGACCCAAACAAAGACAACTAGTTTTCTGACAGTAACAATTTGTGGCCCAGGCATGTTTACAATACACTGTATATTCACATACTCTGTTTTGTACGGTGCAAAATTATTGGACAAGAAATTAAGAGCAGTTTCCCAATAATAAATCACAAAACATTTGAGATTCTACAAAAGAAAACAGGTTCTACAGCTGGAAGTAAATCTTGAGTCTGAACATAACCAGCAAAATTGAAAAGGAAAAAAAAAGAAGTTTTATTTAAGACTATCCACTAGTATCGGAACAGTCCAGGCTCATTGTGATTCTCTATCCTCATTTTCAGAATGATAGCAACTGATTCAAATCAAATCAATTAAACTGTTATCTTTGTTTTTTCCAAATTGCTACAAACATTCTTAGTATTGCCATCTTGTGGTCCAAAAACTACCAGCTCTAAGACCAAACATTTTATTTATTCACAAATATGACATATTGGAGGAGAAAGCATTCTTCCATTCACCAAAGTTTTCATACAGATTCATGGCCCTTGTCAAATCATAATAATATGGGCAGGCAAGTACATTTTCAAAATCTTAAGAAATTTCTAAAGTGTCTTAAAAAAAAACTAGCTCTGCCATAGTTTTATTAAAGTATCACAGTGAATTGTTAAGAACACTTGACATAATTATTACTTTTGGGAATTTAATATGATTACATTTTTCTGTGAAAACATTTTTCATTCATGTAATAGAGGATATGCAGAGTCTATAAAAATGCAGGCCTACCACATCAGAACACTAATAGTAAGAGGAGTGGCTTGGTGATTAGAGCAATGGATTGAACATCGAGGCAAGTGGGGCTCAAATCCCACCTTCCACTGATGCTCCTGGTGAAATTGGGCAAGTCACTTTGGGGCCCATTTACAAAAGCACAGAAAGCCATGCAGCAATTTTGACACCCACTGTGCACCATTCCCAGACCTAGAAAATATTTTAGTTTTTTCTAGTGCCAGGGGCATGCCCGACAGTAATTGGGCAACGCCGCACGCTGCTTGGTTACTGCCGGGCTACCGCGGGAGCCCTTACTGCATCCTAAATAGGTGGCAGTAAGAGCTCCCCCAGGAAATGGCCAGCAAGTGTTTAACTTACTGCATGGACAATTCCTTTAAAAAAAAAGCCTTTAATTGGCGGTGCTAAAAGGGGGCCTCGGTGCACAGCAAACCCGCATGCTGACGCCACCGCAGGACCTCTTTTACTGCTGCTTGGTAAAAGGAGCCCTTTATCGCCTATTGCCTCAGATACCTAGTTAAACTGTAAGCTCTCTGTGGCATGGACTTATTCTACCTAAATTAAATTTAAAAACTTGAGCTGTATAATATTAATTTCTGTCTGAAACTGAAGAAGTATCAAATTTTGGACTATCATTTGTTCCAGTAGTGTAATTTGACCCACCTAAATTATGTTTGGACATTTTCCCCCTGTTTACTAAGCTGTGCTAGCAGTTGCCATGCGCTAATGCCAACATAGCTCATTCACTTTGAATGGCTGTGTCAGCATTGCCATGCGGCTTAGTAAACGGGGGGGGGGGGGGGGGGGGTCAGTGATTTATTTGGAAGTTACAAATGAAATTATTTTTTTCATATCACGGTACTGTAGATGTTTCTTTGGTTCACCTTAAATCAACTTCAATCGCCACCGGTAACATAGATTCCCTTATAAAAATGTTTTGTGACTTAGGGAGAGAGGTATCAAGCAATGAAACTACTAAACAGTAAATTTAAAACAAACCGGTGAAAATATTTCTTCATTCAACGTGTAATTAAACTCTGGAATTTGTTGCCAGAGAATGTGGTAAAAGCAGTTAGCTTATAAGGGTTTAAAAAAAAGGTCTGAATAATCTCCTAAAAGAAAAGTCCATAAACCATTATTAAGATGGACCTGGGAAAATTCACTGCTTATTTCTAGGATACTACAACATTACAAAAAATGGCGTCACTTAATCTTGAAAAGACTTTGTAAGGCTACACAACAAAAATCAGATTAAGGACTATTGCAATAAGGAACTAATTGGCTGTAGAGGTTATCTCATAGTATTTTAGACGTCCATATATACCATTGGTTGGTTTGGTTTTAGGGACTATATATGTTTCTAATCATTGATAGCCTCCAGCCAACCAGTAGTACAAAAGAGTATTTATGTACGTATATAAGCTTCAATGTATGAGCTTCAATCAACCATATGTACTACTGGTCAAATGTTTCAAAAATTCAACATTATTGCAAAAAACGCAAATAATGCACTAAAGGTACTTAGCTTGCAAGCTTCAGGTTCTATCTTGTTGTTTTCTGAAGCAGGAGTTTCCCAAATACCATCGTAACTAGTAAAGTTTTACTGGCAACTTCGATACCGTTGTGTGCCCGACAGGACCCTGTTTCGCGGTCTCTGGCTTTGTCAAGGGCATAAATCACGTATTATCTGTTGTATTCAAAATGTTGCCAGTTCTAGGATAAGCAGCATAAGATCTGTTTTACTCTTTTGGGATCTTGTCAAGTACTTGTGACCTACATTGATCACTGTTGGAAACAGGATACTGGGCTTGATGACCTTTGGTATGTCCCTGTATTGCAACACTTATATTCTCATGTGTTAGGGCACTAATCCATGTTATTTGCCTCTTAATATGTATTAAAGGGTTCTAAACCTGGCGTGGTGCCCTAACCCAGCGATAAATAGGTCACTGTGTATCATAATAATGAGCTGGGTTATTTTACTGCCCAGGTGTATACCACAAACAGCGGTATTGCTAGTAAAATAATTCCAGGTAAAAGCTGGAGTTATTTTACCACCTGGGAGTATTGGGCCACCAAGTCATTACATGATGCAACCAGGCCATCTCTAAAAGGGGCCATCATCCAACGTTAAAAGAGGTGGCCAGAGCATTACCTACAAGCAGACAGTTCCCCATCAAGTCCCTCCGTGCTAACTCAACCATTCCCCCCCTTCAAATCCTAATGCCCCCCTTAGTGGCTCATCCCCCAACACACAATGGACTCCCTCCCCCATCCAAACCTCCTTCCAGGTAGTAACCCCTGCCCTAGGCCTCTGTCCCACGGGCCCCTCCCACTTAAGGAACGTATTGCATTTAAGATCTGCACACTGGTACACAAAATAATCCACGCAGACTCTCCAGCTTACATATTAAACCTTGTGGACCTACCTCCCAGAAACGCCACAAAATCATCCCGCAAATTTCTCGACCTCCACTTCCCCAGCTGCAAAGGACTAAAATACAAGTCGATGCATGATACTACCTTCTCGCACATGAGCACGAAGCTATGGAACACTTTACCTAGAAACCTGAAAACAATCAACGAAACAACTATCTTTCGCAAATCCCTCAAGACATATTTCTTCAACAAAGCATACAATGAAAACCCAGAACCTCACTAATCCACTGCTGAAAACCCACCGTCTACTATACCTAATAAATACCTTCCTTCTACTCTTTACTTCTTTCCTTACTTAATCTCCGCACAACAATTATTGTACCTGACATCCAGGACTAACTGTACTAACAAAACTATGTAAGCCACTTTGTGCCTGCAAATAGGTGGGAAAATGTGGGATACAAATGCAATAAATAAATAAATAAATCCCTGGTTTCTAGTGATAGGAGCAGGAGGGCTCTTAAATAGCTCCTGCCCTCATTGGTGCCTTCTTCTAAGATTGTAGTCTTGCCAGGGGTCACACGAGGTGGCTCACAAGCAGTGCTATTATTTTACCATGGGAGTCAGCAACTTGATAACCTCTCCTCTCAGCTCTTAGTGGGTTGGAATATAAAGGCATTTTTACCCATGTTTCACATAACTAGACTTCTCAACAAAGGTAGGCTCTGTTTCAACCTTGTAAAAATTCTGATCAAGAGAGCAGATAAGAGTGGTAGTGTAATATAAATTTCAATAACATAGTGAGATGTTGTGGCAACTTTCAAATACAGTACATTCAATTGGTTGATGATCTGACTTTGAAATTTAAAAATATATATTAAAAAAAACACACACACACAGAAGTCTTTAGGCAGATAAAGACCATATAGCCTATCCAGTCTGCCCCTCCATGCAATCTATTCTTCCTTAGAGATCCTATGTTCTTGTCCCAAGCTCTCCTGAATTTGGGATACTGTTTTCATCTCTACTACTTCCATGAACTGGTGAATCATGCTATACTTCAACCAATCACCAAGATGGAAGCTGGGTTTTTTGTGTGTAAATCACCTGAAGATTTTGAAGCCTCAGGCAATTCAGGTTAAATCATTTTTACAACATCATCACACCTTTTGAGATTGCTTGCTGAATTGGTGTTTCCTATTAACGCCTTGCCTTCTTGTTAGAATGAATGTTAGAGCAGAATACAACAGAACAGTGACTCCCAATCCTGGTCCTGAAAGCTGGGGTGCCTCCAGGACCATGGAACCACTGCAACAGAATAAGTACGGTCAATTTTTAGTTCTACTCAAATTGGTCACTATATCTCTGCTGAATTTTTATAAGACCTTTTAACTATCAATGTGGGCTACAGTTTAGTCAGGTTATTTTACCACAAGTCATGCTATTTTAGAAAAGGGTCTGCACGGACTAAGCAAAACCTAAGGGGCCCTTTTACAAAGGCGCACTGAAAAATGGCCTGCGGTAGTGTAGATGTATGTTTTGGGCGCACGCAGAATCATTTTTCAGCACACTTGAAAAAAATACCTTTCTAAATTTTTCACGAAAATGGACTTGCGGCAAAATGAAACATGCAGCGTGTTCATTTTGGGTCTGAGACGTTACCGCCAGCCATTGACCTAGCTGTAAAGTTTCACATGGTAAATGGGTGGTAATGACCTATGCATGTCAAATGCCACTTTGCCCAATATGCGCGTCTGAAAATAATAATTATTTTTCGGAAGAGCGTATCAGATTGCTCTTTCAGTAATGAAATTACCGAAAGAGCCATGCGGTAGCTGGGCAGTAACTCCATTTTGGAATGCATTGGGCACGTGTAGACTCTTACGTGGCTTAGTAAAAGGGCCCCTTAGTTTGGAAAGGCCTAAGCTAATGTCTTTAGACTTTGATGAAAAGTCAACATTGATGAGATTGACTTCAATTCCTGTGAAAGTTAATTCCTTAATTTTGGTCCTGTTACAAAGAAAATTCTAGCCTGGTCTTTGTTACTGTATTAAGTTTGAGGAACACCAGAAGCTGGTGGTGTAGACAGTTTTCAAGGAGAACCACTGCCTCACCCAATAGTTTAAGGTTCCTAATAACAGAGTAAACTTTATACTGAGACTTTATCAGTTTGCTGTTACAGCGTTGTTCAGACCACACAACTCTACAATGGATTTCACTATGAGCAAATTTCTCATGTATCTGAGTAACTACTGCAATATTTACATCGCCATAGGGCTTCTGCAGGATTAAAATGAGCTCCATTTAGTTCATAAACCCATTGACTATGGAGAAATTATTCCAGGACAACAGCACAGAAAATGTGTTGCAAATTTTATCATAAGAAAGTAATGTTTTTATGATTTGAATTTCCTCTCATTGTGAGCTACATAAGGCTTGTGGCTTCTTGGAATACAACAGTATGTATAGTTAAGATACCAAGATTCAATTTATCCCTCTCGATTTCAGTAAGTTATGCGCTGATATATTTTATGCCTACAAAATCTCATATTATTATTACATACACTATGATGGCGTGCATTATTTCTTTTGTCTTCACTATATTCCCCAAGGAAATAGAAAATAATAACACACAAATATGGAATATGGGGTCAGCTGCAATAGTGCATGGTGTCATCTATTATTGTGGTTGATCACAAATGTGACATTTTCTACTTTGTATCCAATGAATTTTGTATCTCATAACAAAGACATTTCTATATCTGTTTTTCTGGGGGGAGTTTCATTATGGGATATCTCAACCAAAGCTATTGCTGATCTGGACTGAGAATAAGCATTTTTGTATAATTTATATTTCAAAGCAATAATGTAAGGAGTGATATGAATGTAAGGCACATATCTTCACTGAAATTGCATACTGTATAACTGCTACTCTGTTCCGGGATTGCATTGATTAAGTAACAAAATATACTTTTTGGAGATTAAACAACACTGTTAATAGGTAGAAACAGTGGCGTACCAAGGTGGGGGCGGTGGGGGCGGTCCGCCCCGGGTGCCAGTGGGTGGGGGGTGCTCCGCTCCCGCCGCCTCCCGTGGCCGTTCCCGCGGCGCCGCACATTAAAAAAACTGGCGAAGCAGCGTCGCAGGCAGCGCCCCTCGTGCCCTGCTTGTAAAAAAAAAAAAATCAAATCTCCTTCCTTCTCCTCCTCGTCTTGACGTCGACTCGGGCCTTCCAATCAATTTGATTGGAAGGCCCGAGTCGATGTCAAAACGAGGAGAAGGAAGGAGATTTGATTTTTTTTTTACAAGCAGGGCATGAGGCACTGCCTGCGACGCTGCTTCGCCGGTTTTAACGGGACTGAGGTGGGGAAGGAGAGGGGCGAAAGGGACTCGGGTGGGGGTGTTCAGAGGGGAGAAGGGAACTGGGGTGGGGGTCTCAGAGGGGAGAAGGGGACTGGGGTGGGGATCTCAGAGGGGAGAAGGGGACTGGGGTGGGGATCTCAGAGGGGAAAAGGGGACTGGGGTGGGGATCTCAAAGGGGAAAAGGGGAGGGAAGAAGGGGACTGGGGTGGGGGTCTCAGAGGGGGGAGGGGAGAAGGGGACTGGGGTGGGGATCTCAGAGGGGAGAAGGGAAGGGGAGGGGAGAAGGGGACTGGGGTGGGGGTGTTCAGAGGGGAGAAGGGGGCTGGAACTGGGGGCTGAAAAAAGGGGCAGAGAGAGAGAGAGGGGACAGATCCTAGATGGAAGGGGGAGCGAGAGGGAGGGCAGACCCTGGATGGATGGGAGAGGGAGGGCAAATGGTGGATTGAAGGGGCAGAGAGAAAGGGCAGACAATGGATGGAAGGGACGGCAAAGAGGGCAGACACTGGATGGCAGAGAGAGAGAGAGAGTGAAGACAGATGCTGGATGGAAGGAAGACGGTGAAAAGAAGATGAGGAAAGCAGAAACCAGAGACAACAAACTGTAAATAAAATATATTTTTTTATTGTTTTTGCTTTAGGATAAAGTATTGTAGATGTGTTAAATGTTTATAATAGAACATGTAAATAAGGTAATCTTTTTATTGGACTAATTTTAATACATTTTGACTAACTTTCGGAGAACAAAACCCCCTTCCTCAGGTCAGGATAGGATACTGTAACAGCACTATACTGTACTGACCCGAGGACGGAGGTTTTGGCCTCTGAAAGCTAAATGTATTAGTCCAATAAAATGGTATTATTTTACTTTCTATATTTGTTTTATTTCTATTTGTTAATTTGTAAAGTGGTGATTGGTACTTGTTAGTTTTTTTCAAATTTACATCTGCTGTCTTTACATTTTGCACAGTACTAGGGGACAGTTTCTGTTTCTGTGGTGTTGCATTGTATGCAGATTCTGGCATTGGGGGTTCAGTTTAATTTTTGTCTAAATAGAAAGGTTATGATTACTTATTCTATAGTGGATTAGGGTGTATCTGTGTTTGTGAAAAAGACATGGCTTTCAGTTGGCATTGACTGTGCAGGATCTACGATCTGTACTATTCTGTCTGGTTTCGTTTTACAATAGGTGAATTGATATTCTAGTGCTCACTGTAGTGTTTAAGATGCTTTCCTTTTCCTTGTGTGACTCGTAGAAATGACTGCTTATGGTATGGTAGAATTGCTCTATAGGTCCTGAGTGTTTTGTATTCTCGGCATGCCTAGTACTGGATTTGGGGGGGGGGGGGGTGTTAAAAAATGACCGGCCCTGGGTGTCAACTACCCTAGGTACGCCACTGGGTAGAAAGGCAGTTTTAAAGAATCATATTAGATCGATTGTGCTGCACAGTATTATAAATGGATGTAAATTGATATTTGTCAAAAATCTTTAAGGTCCAAGTCTAGGAATATCATAATCTTTGTTACCTTTTATATGTTATCTGATGGATATGTATCCTAAGGGGGCGATTCTATAAGGGAGCCAAAAGTTAGATGCCATACTGCAGCATGCTGAGTACACATTCTATAAAGACATCTGGGGAACCAAATTCCATGATAGAATATTAGCATAAGATGACATTTATGTGACAACATCCAGACGTGCCCACTTAAGCCACGTCAATAGCAGGTGCACATGCGTGCACTTAATTGTAGCAGTTTAGCATGTAACTAACAGTATTCTATCATTTCTGTGCATAATTGTGGGACACGTCCATGCCCCATCCATGTGCCCCCACGAACGCCCCCTTGCATTTACATGCTAAGGGGTCCTTTTACTAAGGTGCACTGAAAAATGGCTTGCGGTAGTGTATGCGCGGGTTTTGGGCATCAGCTGATCCATTTTTCAGCACGCCTGTAAAAAAATCCTTTTTTAAAAATTTTTGCCAAAAATGGCGTGCAGCAAAATGAAAATTGCCGCGCATCCATTTTGGGTCTGCGACCTTACTGCCAGCCATTGATCTAGTGGTAAAGTCGCACACGTTAACCGGGCGGTAATGACCTATGCACGTCAAATGCCATTTGGCACGCGTTCGATATGCACATCCAAAAATAAAAAATTATTTTTCGCCATGCCAAAAATGAAATTACCACGAGAGCCACACAGTAGCCGGACGGTAACTCCTTTTGGTGCATGTTGGGTGCGTGTAAACGCTTATGCAGCTTAGTACAAGGGTCCCTAAGTGAGTTGTGCACTAGTGTGTAATCCTGTCCCTTGCCCCTGGGGAGGGGAAAACACTTCAGCCCTATAGGCTGGAATAAGAGAGACAATCAGACTTAGGTATAGGCACAACCAGTAAAATTATTTATTGGTATCTCACTAAGCCAATACAAAATAATTGTTCTCTTTGGAGCAGGTTGTCACACAGAAAAGCCAGGCACAAAGACTGAATAACAAAACTGCTCAGCAAAACCTTCCTAGCCATCACATATATACTGTTGTAAGTTGTGTTTCCCCTAAATCATGTGATTTCTCCTAAACTAACTTGTGATCATATATGGATCTTCCTGTTTCCTTCCATTACACAATATAGTAATATACAAAAATGGCAATTTCCTCCATTGTATCATCCTCTTTATCAGTAATGTGTGCTCACAGCGTGCAAAACCATGTAGCAAGCAAGTAAGTAGTATGAAACACCTGGTGTCCTTCTTCTCTGAACACATATTTCCATTGGAACATCTTGGAGTCTGCAGAGTCCTCAGTCTCTCATCAACATCAAGGTTATATCCATGTGTATCTGCCATATATGGGCCACATAGCCTCAGTTCCTCCTAAGTGTCACCTTGACATGTAACATGTACTTTCCATTTACCGAGAAAGCACTGTAGCTTACATGCAGCTGCAGGAAGAAACTAAAAATATGCTGACGACAGCAAAGCAAGGAAAACGGAGGGCCAGCAGGGCCAGAGTACAGGTCTAGTATAGGAAGGAATATACACTAGTTATAGAATACTGGTTAGGGCCAACTAGCTCTTACGCACGAAACTGTAACAGTCATGCATGTAAGTGCTAATATTCTATAACTTAAGCACTCATACTGATGCCTAACTTTGGGGCTAAATGTATTCTCTGGTGGTTAAAGAATAGTTCGTTTGAATGATCCCACTGCAGCGGATTGACATTTTAAAACAGCATTGATGACCTTGTGCAGTTTATGTGGCTGTAATGTGACTGTCTCCCCAGATATTCAGCGCTATTTAACAGTCCAGAACAGCTGCTGACCAGTAAAATAGTGCTTAACCGACTATCTGCCGATATTAAGCAGGGAATAACTGGCTATCCCCCACTGAATATCCCCAGTTAGCGGCTAGTCAATTATATCGCACAATATAGCCAGTTATCCACCAATTTTTAAAGTGAGTTTAGTGGCCATATTTGGCTGCGTAAAACCGTAGAATATCTTTGGACAGTTTCAAGATAACCAGTTACGTCTGAATATCGACTTAGCCAGTTATCTTGAAACTGGCCAAAAATAAAGCGGATATTCAATACCGGTCACAGGAAATGTATTTATTTATTGCATTTGTATCCCACATTTTCCCACCTTTTTGCAGGCTCATTGTGGCTTACATTATGCCGTAATGGTGATCGCCATTTCCGGAATGGGAAATACAAAGTGGTATTGCATTAAAGTTCATAAATGATAGAGTAAATTATAGAGTAAGTTAGAATATCCAGGCTCGGCAGTGACTACAGGAGTTATCCGGTCTAAGTCCTGCGGTCTGAAAATTGGCTTGAATATCTTTATTAACATGACAACATTTTCTTCTTCCTAACCTTCTCTGCATCATACACCCTCCCCTTCCCATTTATATCTGTACATACAGATGCGCATTTTCGATATGATGTCTAAGTTGGACTTTGGACATTTTGCGTTAAACATCCAAAATCAGAACAGGAAATATGGCCATTTTTGAAACCGCAAAACATCCATCTTTTTTTGTGCTCTGTGTGTGTGTGTTGATATTTTCAGGCCATTTTTTGGAAAAAAAAAAAAAAGATACAAGTGAAAAACATAGAAAATCAAGCCATTGGGATATAGGAGGGGGTCAACAATTTTAGCAGACTGATCCCTCAGACATCCTAGGAGAGCAATGGGGTACCCTATGGGGCAGTACTGTAGACTTCATATAAATGCTCCCAGATATACATCTCACCGTTATTATTATTATTATTTATTGCATTTGTATCCCACATTCCCCCACCTATTCCCTTATCTTATCTGCTGATCCCTCCAAAACCCACCCAAAACCCACTACCCTACCTATACACCACTACAATAGACCTCATGGGTGAAGCGGAATCTATATGCAAGTACAGTGAGTTTTGGAGGGCTCACAGTTTCCACCACGTGTAACATGTAGGGGGAGGCATGGGCCTGGGATCACCTATCTACAATGCACTGCACCCACCACTACACTACCACTGCTCTAATGGACCTGGTTATAACATCTGAGGCTGTCATAGAGGCTGGTGAGTACTATTTTTATTCACTTTTTTGGGGGGGTGGGAGAGATTCAGTGACCACAGGAGGAGTAAGGGGGTCATCCCTGATTCCCTCCAGTGGTCATTTGGTCATTTAGGGCACATTCTTGTGCCTTATTCATTATAAAAACATTGATGTTTTCACCCTAGACATTTTTATTTTGTTCCATTACAGCTGTAAAACATCGAAGTCTTAGGCACACCCTAAGCCCACCCTAATCCTGCCTTCGAAACACCCCCAACATGCCCCCTTGTGATTTGGACACATTGCAGACGAAATGCATAGATAAACATCTGCAAAATAGGTTTCAAAAATACTGATTTGGATGTTTTGAGAAGAAATCTGTCCAAATGCTGCTTTATGACACTCTACCTTTGCTCTCATCCTATGCTATCTATTAATATGTTTTATTGTGTATTGTGTCAACATTGTAAGTAACATACATATTAAAAAATCCAGGGCACAGCCCCAGTCAATGCTACTTATCTGGGTAGCAGCATTTGGTACCTGGCCAAGTAGCTCTGAATATCAGGGTTAATAATTCTTTGCATTTATAGACTGATTATTATTTGATTGATTTTGGTGAATTTCATAATACATAATGAGGTACAACACATTGGCAAGCTTTCAGCTTAAATTCTTCTTAGCAGAAAAAAATCTTGTTTAAACAAACAGGGAAGAACTATTCAAATTCAAATCAGGTTTGTCCCATAGATGAACATTACTTGCATAAGCTTATGATGATTAACCTTCTACATATTGCTCTCAGAATGCTACATTCAGTTAATCATTAATTTTTTTACCAAGGTGTCTTCTGCAATTAAGTAAAATACTATTTATCCTCATTCTATATTTAGATGAATTAATAGACTGAATTTAATCTCTTTTCATTTTCCATTAGATACTCCATATGGCAAATATCCTACAGTTCCATTAATAAGCTAAGCATTGGTCTTCCCATTTAACTGAACCTTGACAGAAGGATTACATCTTTCACACCCTTGATCTTCCATTAGATCTGAGAACCATTAGTATAGATGAAGCAAGTATTGATTTTTCATCAACAGTACAAAAAAGCAAAAAAAAACAAAAACGAACACGGCTTTAAATATCAATTCAAGCAGGTATTTTTACTCTAAATGTGTTTCACTTGCTACCTCTTTGCCTTTGCCTGAGATGAGAGCTTCGGGTGGCAGTTTGAGTGGGGTGCCTTTGAGCCTTGTTGAACATATGGCTCCCCCGCAATCAAGATGTAGCTTCACAGTTGGAGTGCAAACGACGATGGTTAACCAGTTGGGGGAGAAAAGAATCTCGTCGCTTCTGGGGGATTTCCTACTGCGAGTACAGCTTCAACTTTGAGCATGCAAAGTACGCAAACAGGATCCTTGATGAAGGAACTGTTAACGCTTTGACTCAAGTTGTTAGCTAGACTACTCCTGATTCAAGTTGGGTTTTCGCGAGACCAGCCGCAGTGACATTGGAGTCACTTTGGGTCACCACTGGTAATATGCAAACTTCCCTGCTGGATATCACTAGACAAAATACTAAAGATACAATTTCAGTTTCTGATGCAGTTTTGTTGCATGCTCAAGCGATGGGCCAATTAGCTCTTGAAGTTGAATCTCTTAAACAAAAGAGTGGAAAGTCTGGAAGCAGCCTCAGTTAAGGAAAAGAACTTTACCATAAGGCTATTGGAATATCCGGAGAACCAAATTTAGGGGTCCTTTTACTAAGCTGTGGGGAAAAGGGCCCTGCGGTAGCGGTGGAGACCATTTTTCCTGCTCGCCAGGGCCCTTATTTCTGCAGCGGGAAAAATGTCCCCCCTCTCCCCCAAAAATGGCCATGCGGTAAGATAACCCTTACCAAGTGGACCTTGCAGGGGGAAGCACTCACCACCACCCACTGAGGTGGCAGTAAGAGCTCCTGTGGTAACCTGGCAGAAACTGGGCAGCATGCGGTAATGCCCAATTACCACCGGGTTAGCACCGCATTACAGAAAACAAATTTCCAGAGTGCCGGAAATGGTGTGCGCTCCAGCAGGAACTACCACTGGTAGCTGCATTGGGCCAGCGGTAGTTCTAGATTAGCAAGTGGTAAGCCCGCAATAGGCTTACTGCCGCTTTGTAAAAGACCCCCTAAAAGACTTAATTTGAGACTCCTGAACTTTCCAAGGTCTCCTTTGATACCGGCTTTAAAAATGTTTAAAAATATATGGTGGAAATATTAAATATGCCGCTATATTCTTTACCTCCTATCACCAGGTCTCAGAGTTCTGATGGCCTGGCTGCTCAGCCTAGCGGTGAAGAATATTTGAACTTAACTGCTTTCTTAGAGTCTTCACTGGAGGTTATTACCCAAAGGACTACATTGGTAGTGACTTTCACGCTTGAACCTAACCCTAATACTGTACTAAAGGTTTCCTTTCAACATTTGGAAACTTTGTTTATAGGCTCAAAATTTTAGGGGTGTTTCCTGATCTGGCAAGAGGAGCACAGGCAAGGTGCAAGGCCTTCCTAGCCCTACGGACCAGACTTCAGGCCCTAGGCGCCAGTTTTGTGTTACGTTTTCTTTGTAATTGTATGGTTTCATTTGAGTGTACTACTTATATAAAGTATTCCTTACACCTTAAGTATCTTAAACTTATTTCTTTATTATATTACATATGCCTAATACCTCTACCCTCAAAACTCACATTCTCACATTGCATTCACACATAGCTCACAGTACCTTTATATATTGCCTAAACATTAGTAGGCACTTTAACCTGTACTTAAGAAGGATACCGGAAGTAGATCTGGAGGCATCGATTAGAAATGTTTTGAAACAAGGCAGTGAAACAACTGTATAGCTAGTGCATTGTATCAGAAAGTGAATGTAGAAGTTAAACGGTTGATTAATTGACAAGGCAATATATAAAGGTACTGTGAGCTGTGTGTGAATGCAATGTGAGAATGTGAGTTTTGAGGGTAGAGGTATTAGGGATATGTAATATAATAAAGAAATAAGTTTAAGATACTTAAGGTGTAAGGAGTACTTTATATAAGTAGTTCTAGAGTGTGTACTCTGGTAATAAACTAGGAACCTCAGGTAGTAAAGAATTTCATTTGAGTGTAAACAATTTCAGTTTTTTGAACCTACACAAATTGAGGATTTTTTGATTGCTAGGGAAGATGTGCATGTTATAATGTAATTCCATAAGTACACTGTTAGGGGGCAGCTGAGGTAATCGAGTGAGAGGGATGAATCTCTAATAGGTATTTATTCTTTTCCTTTTTTCCTTTTATCTTGGATCTCATTTCCTTATTTGTGGGTGAAGAACTTTTTTCATTTTAAGATGCTAATTTTCTGTATATTCTGGAGGTTTTTTCGTGCACAAATCCAAATTGTTGCCAATTGACGCCAATAATTATTGGCAATAATCGGCTCGTTAGGCAATTTAGTTGTATGTACCTCTCAGAATCACATGCAATTTTGCACCCAGAAATTTGTGCACCATTTATAGAATCCAGGGAAAGCTGTGTAAGAAAATCAAATAAAATTCCTTGTATCTCTAGCCATTTTCCAGGAGGATAAATCAACAGACAGCCAAATACACATCAAAGTACAGTCAGAAATTTTTTTTACTACTACTTTATTTCTATAGCACTACTAGACGTACGCAGCGCTGTAAACTTGAACATGAAGAGACAATCTCTGCTTGACAGAGCTTACAATCTAATTAGGACAGACAAACAGGACAAATAAGGGATAAGGGAATTATTAAGGTGGGAGTGATAAAACAGACATGGGAATAAGGTAGGAGTGCCTCTTCTGAGAAACACAGTGACCTCCTTTTCCTCTTTTATTTACTTTCCTAACAAAGAGGTTTATTGCCCTTAAAATATCTTTCAGTTTTGCCCACTGCTTTTTTAAAAAATTTTTATTTATCACCAATTTCTATATTACAATCATAACTACATAATTGAGATAATAAGAAATTACATACATACTTAATATCACATTACAAATAAGAAATAAATTTAATTAATATTCAACCACAATCATGAATATAATCCCAGATTAAACACACTTGAAGGAAAATATACTCAAAAATTTAACAGACGCATTCTGTAGCTGATATACTTGTCTTAGCCAACCTCAGTGGATTGAGGGACAATTACTTGGACCCTTTCACCTTCCCTAGGCACTAAAAAATCTACTAGTTTGTCTGGGTTCAAAAAACATATAAGATTTATTTTGAAGAAAATATAACACAGGGACGGGGAAATCTCCATAAAAACTTCAGTCCCAATGCTTGTACTCTAGGCCTAAGGACCAAGAATTCTTGGCATCATTTCTGAGTATGTCTTGAAAAATCTGGAAATACTCTTATTTTGGACCCCAAAAACTTCTCAACTACTTGGAAATAGATTTCAAAACCAAAATCCAATTCATTTCCAAAGCACAAGTAGCTATAAGAGTTGTTCTCTGAGTTACTATCTCCAACGAAGATTCCAAAAAACTCTGACATTCACCACAGACTGCTCCTTATTTTTCACCAAATCAACTTCAGAACTAGACACCAAGTTCAAATACTGAGCTTTCAGCACTGGAGGCAAAGATTCTACCGGTGTCTTCAAAACCTCACGTACATATTTCTGTAACATATCCACAGATGTTATCAAAGAAGACTTGGAAAATCAAAGCAGTAAAAATTGTTTGAACTTTCCCAAGTACTCCAACTTTCTATGCATGAAAGCATTGCCCTTCATCATTGCACTGTAAACATCACTCAGTTCACCAATTTCTCCAAGGAGCTAATTTTTGAAGATTGCTGACTCAGTTCAGAAGAATGGAACTCAATCTTTTCTTTTGAGCTAACCAGCTCTCCAACAACTTTCACCAACGGATAACGTTAAGAGTCTGGATAGCATCCCACAAAGATTCCACAGTGACTTTAGAAGTCTTTTGCAACCATGGTGCAAACACTTCAGAGAGCTTTCCAAGCTCTCTGGAACCTGTAAAGGTACTCACACTTGGTTGCAAATGTTGTAAACCTTCCAGGCTGCTAGTATCCACAAAGGAGGAGGATGCAGAGGTCGAGCCTCCATTCTGCAGAGTGAAGAATTGACCTCTCCATTAACTCTGTCCACAGCCTCTCTAGGTTTCCCTCCTGGCTGCACAAAATCCTCTGCGGGGGACTTAACGAGACACCACTCATACTGCCATAGTAGATAACTCCAATGCCTAGATAACTCCAATGCCGGCAGGGTCAAGGGAGAAGCAGCAGCACAGACACCAATAGCAGCACAGAACTGCTCCAAAGTCATCTGTCTCATTGGGGGAACAGAATCAGAAGCTGGAGGAGCTTGCTGGATAATTCCATGAAATTTATGTGAGTACCTTCATACTAGTTTATATTCTACTGGCATTTACATGTGTTCATAGCACCTAAAACTAGGTGGCTCCTTAAAAAATCATGCCTTTTGTCGCCCTTATTTTAGAGGTCCCATTTGCAATTTACATATGTAAATATCTGCATTTATACGTGTGTATCAAATACATGAATAAAAACTGTTTATTACTTATGTAGTAAACCTCATTAGCCCCAGAGGCTGTGTTCACATCGGGCTCCTACAATTCAGCTTATATAATACACTTTTAATTTATTTGCTCCTCAATTTATGCTGGTGCCAGTCCCGAGTTTTCTTTAGAGTTTTCTTTTTTCATGTAGTTAATCTCATTTGTATTGTTTTAATAAAGGCAACTTTTTGTCTCCCTGCACTTTTCAAGCAAACACCCTTTCTCTTTGTTTGTGATCTGAGCTGGATCTACAACAAAAAAGCCTCCAGTGATCTGCGTCAATTGGATCATCAAAAGACATTAGAATCAGAAGCTGCACAATCTGTGAATTGAAATTCCATATGTTTAACTTATTTTACCTTTCTGATATCCTGCTGAGTCTCCAAATGAAATTCACACAGGACTGAAATGCAGTCATTTGATTTACATCTCTAGCCAACAGAAGTGCCTTGTTAGATATTTGATACTGGACTTTTAAAAACTATTTTACCTTGTTTCAAGATTTAAAAGCACAAAATGTAGATAGAATAAGCAGATCTACAGGCTGACTACATATCTCCTACAGAATCTCAATTCCTAGGAAGACACTTCGAAGGGACTCAGACTCTCATCAAGCACTGTCTAACAATCCACTGTAAATTGATACCAAAGACAAACTGGCTTTTTGTTATACTGAATAGCTAGAGAGCTCTGTCATCTTACCTACTTTAAACAAGAATGTGCTTTGGCCTAGAAAACCAAAGATCTTCATACATTCCAGTAATTTGGGAAAGAAGAAACAACAGACTCCCCCATCCACCTAGAGGACACAAACTCAAGATGTAAAACATCTAACTATACTCACTTGAATACCTCTCTACCATCATCAAGTAACCCCTACAACTAACATACCACTACTTGGCAACATGGGCCTAGTAAATGCTAGATCAGCCAATAAAAAATGTCCTATGATCCATTATATCATCATTGAATAAAACCTAGACATCCTGGGAATAACTGAGACCTGGCTGGTGAAAGCGTAGGAGTCCCACTGACTGAACTATGCCCCACAGGATTCACTATCCTGCACCAACCAAGACAAGGGAAGCGAGGTAGAGGGGTAGCAATCCTGATATGAGAGACAATCAAACTGTGCAGACTCTCCATCCCCCAACTGCTTGAGTCAGAATGCCTACTAATCCAGCTGGGAGATAAGGAACCACTGTGGCTGCTCGTGATCGACATAGCACCTCGCAACAACACATCATCTACCCTAAGTTACTGATCATGGGAGACCTTAACTTACACATTGAAACTCCAGACACCACTACTGTGCGCCTTCCTTGATATGATGACAACTCTAGGATTTGCTCAGGTGATCAAATCTCCAACCCATGAAAAGGGCCACATTTATTTATTTATTTATTTCACAACATTTATATCCCACATATTCCCAAGATAGCAGGAATCTATGTGGCTAACAGTGTTTAAAAAGAATGGACATCAAACAAAGGCAAGGGAGGGAAGGAGAGGAAGGAACATCCTGGGGGAAAGCAACAGGGGGAACGGATGAGGGGCGGTAGGAGGTTAATGTTCAACTGAGTAAGTTCTATCACACAGATGAGTCTTGAGGAGTTTTTTGAACAGGGAGTGGTTGGTGGTCTCCTTTAATGCTGATGGCAGAGCATTCCAGAAACGAGGGCTCACAAAGCAAAAAGTGGAGGCAAAGAGCAATTTGTACCATAGGTTCTTGCAATTAGGATAATGGAGATTTAGATAAGTACGGGACGGCTTCTTGGAATTTCTGGGAGGCAGGTCAATCAGGCTGAACATATAAACAGGAGCATCCCCGTATACAATCTTGTGGGTTAGAGCACATATTTTGAATTCAATTCGCTCTTTGATTGGGAGCCAATGGAGTTTTTCTCGTAGAGGTTTTGCTGGTTCGACCCGAGATTTGCCAAATAGTAGTCTCGCCGCCGTGTTTTGCGCCGTCTGGAGTTTCTTACGGGTCTGTTCTTTGCATCCGGTGTAGATTCCATTGCAGTAGTCAAAGTGGCTCAAAACGAGAGAATGGGTTAGAGTTCGAAATAGGTCAAATGGGAGGAACTGCTTGACACGTTTAAGTGACCGCATGGAGAGGAACATTTTCTAATCACATTTTCTATTAAGGACTATGAAAAACAGATGGACCCAACCAAAGTTTGGAAGGAATTTCGAGACATGAAAAATCTGACTTGATAACTTCCTAGAGGCCTTGTCCTACCTCCATGTGGATGAAAAGATAATAACATTGTCAGAACAGGTTGATATCTGGAATGCACGCTTAGCAATGGTATTAGGAAAAAAACGGCCCCTATTCTCTACGCACAAACAGCTCTCATGGTTCACCCCAGAACTATGGGTCCTGAAGCAACAAGGATGCCAACCTTAAAGAAAATGGAGCAAATCTCACCTAGATGAACACAGGCTCAACTGTAAGAAACATATGCCAATGTACCACCAAATCTTAACAATAGCCAAAAAAACAACTCAACACACTGAACAAGCTGCAAATTCAACCGAGCAACTATTTAAAATAGTAAACAGCCTACTGTAAACCCCACAACAGAACCACCCTTTCCAGTGTCACGTCTGTGGCCGTGACCACCCTCAGACTTACCCTGTTTCTGGGAGTCAGTGGCTGTGCTGGCTTCTGCTTGTCTCTGTGTCTGTGTCTGTCTTAGTTTCTCTCTGGCTCTGGTGCTGATTGCCTTACTGGACCTCACCTGTGTGGGCTATGCCTCTTCCAAGATGGCTGCCGCCTCCTCCTCTATGCCAGTATCCAAGATGGCTCCTGCTTGTCCTTCCTGTGGGCTCACTTCCTCTGTGTGTCAAGCCTCTGTTTGGAGGCAAGGAACTTCCTGCTTCTGTCCTGCTGGTGGTAACTCATCAGTGAGTTCCTTTATAAGGAAGGCCTGTGCTTGCAGTCAGGGCCTTCGCATGGTGTCATTGTCTGGTGTCATGCCCAGAGGCCGACAGGTTAGTTAGTGTGTTGCTGCGCTGCTTCTAAGCCTGTCTTCTGTGTGGGCCTGCCCTTCTGTCTGGTACCTGTGGGCTTCTTGCCCTTCTGTGTGGGCTTGCCCTTCTGTCTGGTACCTGTGGGCTTCTTGCCTTTCCGTGTGGGCTTGCCCTTCTGCTTAGTACCTGTGGGCTTCTCGCCCTTCTGTGTGGGCTTGCCCTTCTACTTAGTACCTGTGGGCTGCTTGCCCTTCTGCGTGGGCCGCTAGCCTTCTGCCTTTAGTCTGTGTTTAGAGCCTGCTGTTCAGCCCTGGTTTCCCCATCTGTGTTTACAGCCGGCCCTACTCCCTGCTTGTATATTCTGTGTGCACATCCTGGCTTTTCAGAAGGCGTTTGACAAAGTGCCGCACGAAAGACTCCTGAAGAAATTGCAGAGTCATGGAATCGGAGGTAGGGTATTATTATGGATTAAGAACTGGTTGAAAGATAGGAAGCAGAGAGTAGGATTGCGTGGCCAGTATTCTCAGTGGAGGAGGGTAGTTAGTGGGGTCCCGCAGGGGTCTGTGCTGGGTCCGTTGCTTTTTAATGTATTTATAAATGACCTAGAGATGGGAATAACTAGTGAGGTAATTAAATTCGCCGATGACACAAAATTATTCAGGGTCGTCAAGTCGCAGGAGGAATGTGAACGATTACAGGAGGACCTTGCGAGACTGGGAGAATGGGCGTGCAAGTGGCAGATGAAGTTCAATGTTGACAAGTGCAAAGTGATGCATGTGGGTAAGAGGAACCCGAATTATAGCTACGTCTTGCAAGGTTCCGCGTTAGGAGTTACGGATCAAGAAAGGGATCTGGGTGTCGTCGTCGATGATACGCTGAAACCTTCTGCTCAGTGTGCTGCTGCGGCTAGGAAAGCGAATAGAATGTTGGGTGTTATTAGGAAGGGTATGGAGTCCAGGTGTGCGGATGTTATAATGCCGTTGTATCGCTCCATGGTGCGACCGCACCTGGAGTATTGTGTTCAGTACTGGTCTCCGTATCTCAAAAAAGATATAGTAGAATTGGAAAAGGTACAGCGAAGGGCGACGAAAATGATAGTGGGGATGGGACGACTTTCCTACGAAGAGAGGCTGAGAAGGCTAGGGCTTTTCAGCTTGGAGAAGAGACGGCTGAGGGGAGATATGATAGAAGTGTATAAAATAATGAGTGGAATGGATCGGGTGGATGTGAAGCGACTGTTCACGCTATCCAAAAATACTAGGACTAGAGGGCATGAGTTGAAGCTACAGTGTGGTAAATTTAAAACGAATCGGAGAAAATTTTTCTTCACCCAACGTGTAATTAGACTCTGGAATTTGTTGCCGGAGAACGTGGTACGGGCGGTTAGCTTGACGGAGTTTAAAAAGGGGTTAGATAGATTCCTAAAGGACAAGTCCATAGACCGCTATTAAATGGACTTGGAAAAATTCCGCATTTTTAGGTATAACTTGTCTGGAATGTTTTTACGTTTGGGGAGCGTGCCAGGTGCCCTTGACCTGGATTGGCCACTGTCGGTGACAGGATGCTGGGCTAGATGGACCTTTGGTCTTTCCCAGTATGGCACTACTTATGTACTTATGTACTTATGCTAGCCTTCTGCCTTTAGTCTGTGTTTAGAGCCTGCTGTTCAGGCCTGGTTTCCCCGTCCGTGTTTGCAGCCTGCCCTACTCCTTGCTTGTATATTCTGTGTGCACATCCTGAACCTTGTATATCCTGTGTGCACATCCTGGCTGCTAGCCTTCTGCCTTTAGTCTGTGTTTAGAGCCTGCTGTTCAGGCCTGGTTTCCCCGTCTGTGTTTGCAGCCTGCCCTACTCCCTGCTTGTATATCCTGTGTGCACATCCTGATCCTTGTATATCCTGTGTGCACATCCTGGTCCCTGCTTGTTCGTCCTGAGTCCTGGTTTTGGCTAGCTAGTGTTATCCGGTTTCCCGCTCTGCCTAGCTACCTTCTGTCCCATGTGTCTACCTTGTACCTTGCTTGTATATCCTGTGTGCTTATCCGGATCCCTGCTTATGTATCCTGATTCCTGTATCTGTCTAGCTAGCGTATATCTTCTGGGGGATTATCCTGTTACCTGCCTCGACCTAGCTAGTGGGTTTGCCCAAGGGGTATTCCCAGTCTCCCCTTCTTCCTTGCTTGCATGTCTGCCCTAGTTCCTGCTCCTGATAAGCTTCTGTCTGTCTAGTCTGTCTGGTGTGTCTGGCTTAGCGGCTGCGTGCAGCGCTTAGTGCAGTCTAGTATTGTTCCCCTGCGTTTCCTAGACCCGAGGTGGGTCCTCTGGATCTTCAGCTCCGACCTTGCCCTACAAGTCCTGTCAGCCGCCCGCACGCTAGAGCTCAACTCTAGCGGAAAGGTGGCTAAGTACAGGTGAAGCGGTTCCTGTTCTGCCGGTTCAGTTGCCTACTTCCAGTCCAGAGTTTCCGGTCCGGTCCTTCCGGACGTCCAGTTCCAAGACGGTCTTGCCTGCCTCTGCCGCTCCGCGGCAGGGGCCCAAGGGCTCATGATTCCCAGTGCTGCCTTGAGGACCTGACAGTATGCCAAGGCCCTCGAGAACACGACATCCAGTCACAACTAACCAGCAATGATTTTGCCAAATACTTTGCCAACAAAATTAAAGGTCTCCATCAGGACCTACAGACAGTTCCATCAAAACTATCACCAGCTAAGAAGATGAACATTCCCTCTCCTCCACAATGCACAGCCATCTGAGACTCATTGAATCAGGACACAGAGGTTTATGGCCAACAACCTGACCTCTTGACCTCTGCCCAACAGAAATAGTACAGTGAGGAAGCACAGGCTTCATTGAATGGGGCCACAAAAATTGTTAACTCCTCTCTTGTACAAGGGCAGCTGCCAATAACTCTAAAAAAAAACTGTGGTGCATTCACTACTGAAAAAGAGCTTCCTTGACCAGAACAAGCTTGAAAACTACAGATCAGTTTCTAAAATTCCTTTCATGGCAAAACATATAGAACAGTCTACATTCAGCTCAATGACTGGCTTCAGACCTGGGTACAGAACAGAGAAAGTTCTTGTGTCCCTTCTCTATGATCTGCACAGAAACCGTGACAGGGTATCTGCCTTGATACTAGTGTTGCTGGATTTCTCAGCAGCCTTTGAAACAGTGGATCATAACCTATCATGCTTACGAGGCTGGCTGAAACACGTATCAATAGCATGGTATTTACATGGATTAAATCAGTTCGTTTCAACAACAGCACATCATTACCTTGGGCACCAAACTGTGGGGTGCCAAAGGGATCCATAATGTCTCCTATATTATTTAATATCTACCTCAAGCCTCCGGCTGAGCTACTTTGGTCAACTGGCACAAAATTCTATATCTATGCTGACGATGTGCATCTACTTGTGCTCACTGAACCAGATGTACCCACAGCTCTGAATAAACTTACTGCCCATCTAACTACAACTCAGAAATGGGCAAAAAACAACAAACTCTGCCTGAACCCAAGGAAAACAGAGATTCTTTGCAGGCCTAACACAAGTGGACAAATAAATGATTTCAGAATACCTTTGGGAAGTATGAACTGCACCTAAAATCATAGATCAGGAATCTTGGGATACTGCTGGACTCATTACTTACTCTGATCCCGCAAATTTGAACAACCTTTAAAAATTGTCTCTTATCACCTGTGGTAACTATGAAATCTCTCTCTATATATTGAAAAAACGAGTTTGACCAAAGTGGTCCATGCCGTGATAACGTTATGACTATACTACTGTAATGCTGTCATGCCCTGTTCACTGATCAAATCAAAAAGAGATTGCATCACCTACAACTAATTCAGAATGCTGCAGACCGACTTCAAGCAGTGTGACCACATCACACCCTTCCTGCAAAAACTACACTGGCTACCAGTACTTTACAGGGCTAAATTTAGAACTCTGTGTTTGATATTCAAGGTCCTCAGAGAAAATGGGCCAGAATATTTAAGTACATAAGTACATAAGTAGTGCCATACTGGGAAAGACCAAAGGTCCATCTAGCCCAGCATCCTGTCACCGACAGTGGCCAATCCAGGTCAAGGGCACCTGGCACGCTCCCCAAACGTAAAAACATTCCAGACAAGTTATACCTAAAAATGCGGAATTTTTCCAAGTCCATTTAATAGCGGTCTATGGACTTGTCCTTTAGGAATCTATCTAACCCCTTTTTAAACTCCGTCAAGCTAACCGCCCGTACCACGTTCTCCGGCAACGAATTCCAGAGTCTAATTACACGTTGGGTGAAGAAAAATTTTCTCCGATTCGTTTTAAATTTACCACACTGTAGCTTCAACTCATGCCCTCTAGTCCTAGTATTTTTGGATAGCGTGAACAGTCGCTTCACATCCACCCGATCCATTCCACTCATTATTTTATACACTTCTATCATATCTCCCCTCAGCCGTCTCTTCTCCAAGCTGAAAAGCCCTAGCCTTCTCAGCCTCTCTTCATAGGAAAGTCGTCCCATCCCCACTATCATTTTCGTCGCCCTTCGCTGTACCTTTTCCAATTCTACTATATCTTTTTTGAGATACGGAGACCAGTACTGAACACAATACTCCAGGTGTGGTCGCACCATGGAGCGATACAACGGCATTATAACATCCGCACACCTGGACTCCATACCCTTCCTAATAACACCCAACATTCTATTCGCTTTCCTAGCCGCAGCAGCACACTGAGCAGAAGGTTTCAGCGTATCATCGACGACGACACCCAGATCCCTTTCTTGATCCGTAACTCCTAACGCGGAACCTTGCAAGACGTAGCTATAATTCGGGTTCCTCTTACCCACATGCATCACTTTGCACTTGTCAACATTGAACTTCATCTGCCACTTGCACGCCCATTCTCCCAGTCTCGCAAGGTCCTCCTGTAATCGTTCACATTCCTCCTGCGACTTGACGACCCTGAATAATTTTGTGTCATCGGCGAATTTAATTACCTCACTAGTTATTCCCATCTCTAGGTCATTTATAAATACATTAAAAAGCAACGGACCCAGCACAGACCCCTGCGGGACCCCACTAACTACCCTCCTCCACTGAGAATACTGGCCACGCAATCCTACTCTCTGCTTCCTATCTTTCAACCAGTTCTTAATCCATAATAATACCCTACCTCCGATTCCATGACTCTGCAATTTCTTCAGGAGTCTTTCGTGCGGCACTTTGTCAAACGCCTTCTGAAAATCCAGATATACAATATCAACCGGCTTCCCATTGTCCACATGTTTGCTTACCCCCTCAAAAAAATGCAATAGATTGGTGAGGCAAGACTTCCCTTCACTAAATCCGTGCTGACTTTGTCTCATCAGTCCATGTTTTTGTATATGCTCTGCAATTTTATTCTTAATAATAGCCTCCACCATCTTGCCCGGCACCGACGTCAGACTCACCGGTCTATAATTTCCCGGATCTCCTCTGGAACCCTTCTTAAAAATCGGAGTAACATTGGCTACCCTCCAGTCTTCCGGTACTACACTCGATTTTAGGGACAGATTGCATATTTCTAACAGTAGCTCCGCAAGTTCATTTTTTAGTTCTATTAATACTCTGGGATGAATACCATCAGGTCCCGGTGATTTACTACTCTTCAGCTTGCTGAACTGACCCATTGCATCCTCCAAGGTTACAGAGAATTTGTTTAGTTTCTCCGACTCCCCCGCTTCAAATATTCTTTCCGGCACCGGTGTCCCCCCCAAATCCTCCTCGGTGAAGACCGAAGCAAAGAATTCATTTAATTTCTCCGCTACGGCTTTGTCCTCCTTGATCGCCCCTTTAACACCATTTTCGTCCAGCGGCCCAACCGACTCTTTGGCCGGTTTCCTGCTTTTAATGTATCTAAAAAATTTTTTACTATGTATTTTTGCTTCCAACGCTAATTTCTTCTCAAAGTCCTTTTTTGCCCTCCTTATCTCCGCTTTGCATTTGGCTTGGCATTCCTTATGATCTATCCTGTTACTTTCAGTTGGTTCTCTTCTCCACTTTCTGAAGGATTGTTTTTTGGCTCTAATGATTTCCTTTATCTTACTGTTTAGCCACGCCGGCTGACGTTTAGTCTTTTTTCCCTTTTTTCTAATACGTGGAATATATTTGTCCTGAACCTCCAGGATGGTGTTTTTAAACAACATCCACGCCTGATGCAAGTTTTTTACTCTGCGAGCTGCTCCTTTCAGTCTTTTTTTCACCATTTTTCTCATTTTGTCGTAATCACCTTTTCTATAGTTAAACGCTAGCGTACTTGATTTCCTAGTTTCACTTCCTTCAATGCCAATATCAAAACCGATCATATTATGATCACTGTTATCAAGCGGCCCTCGTATCGTTACCCCCTGCACTAGATCATGAGCACCACTAAGGACTAAGTCTAGTATTTTTCCTTCTCTTGTCGGCTCCTGAACTAGCTGTTCCATGAAGCTGTCCTTGATTTCATCAAGAAATCTTATGTCCCTTGCGTGTACAGATGTTACATTAACCCAGTCTATATGCGGGTAATTGAAATCCCCCATTATTATTGTGTTGCCCAGTTTGTTTGCGTCCCTGATTTCCTTTAACATTTCCGCATCCGTCTGTTCGTCCTGGCCAGGCGGACGGTAGTACACTCCTATCACTATCCTTTTCCCCTTTGCACATGGAATTTCAATCCACAGTGATTCCAAGGAGTGTTTTGTTTCCTGCAGAATTTTCAATCTATTTGATTCAAGGCTCTCGTTAATATACAATGCTACCCCTCCACCAATCCGATTCACCCTATCACTACGATATAATTTGTACCCCGGTATGACAGTGTCCCACTGGTTATCCTCCTTCCACCAGGTCTCAGAGATGCCTATTATATCTAATTTTTCATTTAGTGCAATATATTCCAACGCCCCCATCTTATTTCCTAGGCTCCTGGCATTCGCATATAGACATTTCAAACTATGTTTGTTGTTCCTAAGTACATCATGCTTAGTACTTGACAGTATTAATTGGCAATCTTTTGTCTGATTTTTATTGTTATTTAAAGATACCCGATCTACTACAATCTCTTTTGCAACCTCACTATCAGGATACTCTATCTTCCCTGTTATGGTGATATCTTTGAAAGATACCTTATCCCGAACCATGCTCTTTTGAGCGACTGTCGGCCTTCCCCCCATTTCTAGTTTAAAAGCTGCTCTATCTCCTTCTTAAACGCCGATGCCAGCAGCCTGGTCCCACTCTGGTTAAGATGGAGCCCATCCTTTCGGAATAGGCTCCCCCTTCCCCAGAATGTTGCCCAGTTCCTAACAAATCTAAAGCCCTCCTCCCTGCACCATCGTCTCATCCACGCATTGAGACTCTGGAGCTCTGCCTGTCTCTTGGGCCCTGCGCGTGGCACAGGTAGCATTTCAGAAAATGCTACCCTGGAGGATCTGGATTTCAGCTTTCTACCTAAGAGCCTAAATTTTGCTTCCAGAACCTCTCTCCCACATTTTCCTATGTCATTAGTACCCACATGTACCAAGACAGCCGTCTCCTCCCCAGCACTATATAAAATCCTGTCTAGGTGACGCGTGAGGTCCGCCACCTTCGCACCAGGCAGGCAAGTCACCAGGCGATCCTCACGTCCACCAGCCACCCAGCTATCTATATGCCTAATGATCGAATCACCAAGTACAACAGCTGTCCTAACCTTTCCCTCCCGGGCAACATTTGGAGATATATCCTCGGTGCGAAAGGATAATACATCCCCTGGTGGGCAGGTCCTGGCTACAGGAGTACTTCCTACTTCACCAGGGTGATGCTCTCCTTCTAGGAGACCTCCCTCCTCCAAGGTAGCACAGGGGCTACCTGACTGGAGGTGGGACTTCTCTACAACATCCCTGTAGGTCTCCTCTATGTACCTCTCTGTCTCCCTCAGCTCCATCAAGTCTGCTACTCTAGCCTCAAGAGAACGGACAAGAATAAATTAGCCCTCTACACACCTTTGAAACCTCTAAGGTCTTCTCAAGGAGCACCACTCTTTGTACCCTCATCAAAAGAAATTATACAATTGGGCTCATTTTCGAAATAGGAGGATGCCAATCTTTCGACATAAATCTGAAGATGGACGTCCTTCTCCTAGAAACGTCCAAATCGGTATAATCGAAAGCCGATTTTGGACGTCCCCAACTGCACTCCATTGCAGGGACGACCAAAATTCAAGGAGGCATGTCAGAGGCGTAGCGAAGGCGGGACTTTGGCGTGCCTAACATTTGGACATCCTTGACCCATAATTGAAAAAAACAAGGACATCCCTGATGAGCACTTGGACGTTTTCACCCGGAACCATTTTTCTTAAGACTAAAGCACAAAAAGGTGCCTGAAATGACCAGATGACCACCGGAGATAATCGGGGATGACCCCCCGTTACTCCCCCAATGGTCACTAACCCCCTCCTACCCCCAAAAAACATCTTTCATAATATGTCGTACCAGCCTCAGATTTCATACTCAGGTCCATCACAGCAGTATGCAGGTCCCTGGAGCAGTTTTAGTGGGTGAGTGCACTTCAGACAGGCTGACCCAGCACCATCCCCCCCCCCTACCAGTTACGTTTGTGGAGGAAACAGCGATCCCTCCAAAACCCACCACAAACCCACTGTACCCACATCTAGGTGACCCCTTCACCCGTAAGGGCTATGGTAGTGGTGTACTGTTGGGGGTAGTGGGCTTTGGGGGGCTCAGCACACAAAGTAAAGGAACTATGTTCCTGGGAACATTTTATGAAGTCTACTGCAGTGCCCCCTAGGGTGCCCGGTTGGTGTCCTGGCATGTCAGGGGGACCAGTGAACTACAAATGCTGGCTCCTCCCATGATCAAATGGCTTGCATTTGGTCGTGTCTGAGATGGACGTCTTTGGTTTCAAAAATCGGCGAAAATCAGAAATGTCTAGGGACGGCGAAATTTCAGGATTTGGACGTCCCTAACAGTATTTGAGAAACAAAAGATGGACGTCCATCTTGTTTAGAAAATATGGGTTTCCCCGCCCCTGGATTGGGATGTTTTGCAAGGACGCACAAATTGAAACTTGGACGTCCCGTTCGAAAATGTCCCTCAATGTGATACCCGTCAGCAAGCCTTCTCAGGAGTAGCCCCTACACTCTGGAATTTACTCCCAGAGGGGCTACATCTAACTCGAATCTACTTCTACTTCAGGAAGCAGGTGAAAGTCTGGCTGTTGTCACAAACCTTTAATACATGTGGTGAGTGACTATACACTCACTCTGCACCTGGACTAGCTTGCTGCACAACCTGTAACTTAGACCAGCTCTTCATATCTGACATCAACTTCCTGTTCCAGGGCAGGGGACCAGCAGAGCTGACAGCCATGTGCATGCAGACTGCAGCTCCATGACTGCCCAATGCAACCCCTTATTGTTTGGAGGGGGGTGCTCCACCCCAGGTGGCAACCAAGCTAGGTACACCACTGCATGCAAGTTGATGTTTTCATAACTTACACATATAAATTACATGTGCACACTTGCTATTTTGCAAAACTACACATGTATGTTTTGAAATATATGCTGGGGAAGTCAACCACAAGAGCAGAGGAACATAAATCCCTATGAACTTGGCATGAAAAAAAATGACACTTCCAAAAACACTAGGGAGTCAAAAAGTTCTTCATACACAGTATTTATATTTAATAAATACACCTTGAAGACTCAACACAGAACCGTATTTAGGCATTGAATCTCTGTCTCAGGCGTCTTTGCTTGGATGTATAATGAATATTATAAGGAAACGCTATGTATCAAACAATGCTGTCTGACCGCGATTTGCACTCTATAATTGAAGATTGTTTGATATACAACATTTCCTTATAACATTCACTATACCACAGCTTTCAGTGCAGAGAACCTTATATCCTATATATCCTAATATTTTAACACCCTCACTAAAGAAAGTAATGGTATACAGTAGCATCCTGATTACAATTCCACTTTGATTTACCCTGAATAGTAAAACCAAAAGGATATCACTGATCAGCACTTAGTGAAGCAGAGATAAATAAAACCATCAAGCTTTATATGTAATAATTTCTTCTGCTTCACTAAGGACAGCTCTATGGAGCAACTGGTGCAGGAGCCGACGAGAGAAGGAAAAATTCTAGACTTGGTCCTTAGTGGAGCGCATGATCTGGTGAGGGACGTTATGGTACTGGGGCCGCTTGATAACAGTGACCATAATATGATCAGTTTTGATATCGACCTTGAAGTAACTGTACACAGAAAGTCAAATACGTTAGCGTTTAACTTTAAAAAAGAAGACTATGATAAAATGAGAAGAACGGTTAAAAAAAAAACTTAGGGGGGCAACTGAGAGAGTAAAAACTGTATAACAGGCATGGACGCTGTTCAAAAATACCATCCTGGAGGCCCAGGCCATACATATTCCGCGAATTAGAAAAGAATGACGGAACTCCAAAAGACAGCCGGCCTGGTTGAAAAGTGAGGTGAAGGAAGCTATTAGGGCTAAAAGACACGCCTTCAGAAAATGGAAGAAGGAACCGTCTGAAAATAACAAGAAGCAGCATAAGGAGTGTCAAAGCAAATGCAAGGCGCAGATAAAGAAGGCCAAGAGGGATTACGAAAAAAAGATAGCATTAGAGGCAAAAAAACACAGTAAAACTTTTTTTCGGTATATTAAAAGCAGGAAGCCGGCAAAAGAATCGGTTGGGCCGCTGGATGACCGAGGGGTAAAAGGGGCGATCAAGGAAGACAAAGATGTAGCGGAGAGACTGAATGAATTCTTTGCTTTGGTCTTCGATGGGAGTAACTAGCGAGGTAATTAAATTTGCTGATGACACAAAGTTATTCAAAGTCGTTAACTCGCGACAGGATTGTGAAAAATTACAAGAGGACCTTACGAGACTAGGAGACTGGGCGGCTAAATGGCAGATGACGTTTAATGTGAGCAAGTGCAAGGTGATGCATGTGGGAAAAAAGAACCCGAATTATAGCTACGTCATGCAAGGTTCCACGTTAGGAGTTACGGACCAAGAAAGGGATCTGGGTGTCGTCGTCGATAACACACTGAAACCTTCTGCTCAGTGTGCTGCTGC
Source organism: Microcaecilia unicolor (assembly GCF_901765095.1). Classification (NCBI taxonomy): domain Eukaryota; kingdom Metazoa; phylum Chordata; class Amphibia; order Gymnophiona; family Siphonopidae; genus Microcaecilia; species Microcaecilia unicolor. The sequence goes on from NC_044037.1 coordinate 233,523,199, forward strand.
GGCTAGGAAAGCGAATAGAATGTTGGGTATTATTAGGAAAGGTATGGAAAACAGGTGTGAGGATGTTATAATGCCGTTGTATCGCTCCATGGTGCGACCGCACCTTGAGTATTGTGTTCAATTCTGGTCGCCGCATCTCAAGAAAGATATAGTAGAATTGGAAATGGTGCAGCGAAGGGCGACTAAAATGATAGCGGGGATGGGACGACTTCCCTATGAAGAAAGACTAAGGAGGCTAGGGCTATTCAGCTTGGAGAAGAGACGGCTGAGGGGATACATGATAGAGGTATATAAAATATTGAGTGGAGTGGAACAGGTGGATGTGAAGCGTCTGTTCACGCTTTCCAAAAATACTAGGACTAGGAGGCATGCGATTAAACTACAGTGTAGTAAATTTAAAACAAATCAGAGAAAATTTTTCTTCACCCAACGTGTAATTAAACTCTGGAATTCATTGCCGGAAAATGTGGTGAAGGCGGTTAGCTTAGCAGAGTTTAAAAAGGGGTTGGACGGTTTCCTAAAGGACAAGTCCATAAACCGCTACTAAACGGACTTGGAAAAATCCAAAATCCCAGGAATAACATGTATAGAATGTTTGTACGTTTGGGAAGCTTGCCAGGTGCCCTTGGCCTGGATTGGCCGCTGTCATTGACAAGATGCTGGGCTCGATGGACCCTTGATCTTTTCCCAGTATGGCATTACTTATGTACTTATGTAAGCTATACAGCTATATGAAATGCATCTAACTTTCTTAAGTGAAGAAATGGAAAACATTCTATTCTATTTAATGCAGAATACTGAATTTTACAGTAGCTTAGATTTTAGAACACAAACATTTAACATACTTTTCTATTTGTTTCTATTTTATTCTAGTGTGTACATATAGGTTCTTGCAAATATTTGTTTTATAATTTGCACATGTATATCTATATTCTCGGGCTCCTCGTCCCTCTTCTCGAGCCACACCTAGCCAGTGGGGCTTTCAGAATTACCACAGTGAATAATGCCAAGAAAGATTTGCATACAGCAGGTCACTAATCTATGCACATTTATCTCATGCACATTCATTGTAATAATCTTGAAAACCCAATTGGCTAGGTATGCCTCCAAGAGAGAGTAGAGAGGTACAGTTATACTCTATAGTATGACTCCACAATGTTAACTATTTTGTCTTCAAATTCTGGCCCTCATTTATTAACCTGGGTTAATGGTTTAATGCACACTAATGCAAGTTATGTGTTTAGGGATCTATTTATTAAAGCTTAGCAAAATGCAGTTATACCGTGTTAATTACCAATATTAACACATGGTAACTTCAAAACCTCTGTTAGGAGTGTTCAGTTAATGCAGAAGAAATGGCATAGGAGGAAATGTCCTACTCTGGATTAAAAACTGGTTGAAGGATAGGAAACAAGAGAGTGGGGTTAAATGGGCAGTATTCACAATGGAGAAGGGTAGTTAGTGGGGTTCCTCAGGGGTCTGTGCTAGGACCGCTGCTTTTTAATATATTTATAAATGATTTAGCGATGGGAGTAACTAGTGAGGTAATTAAATTTGCTGATGACACAAAGTTATTCAAAGTCGTTAACTCACGACAGGATTGTGAAAAATTACAGAAGGACCTTATGAGATTGGGAGACTGGGCGGCTAAATGGCAGATGACGTTTAATGTGAGCAAGTGCAAGGTGATGCATGTGGGAAAAAAGAACCCGAATTATAGCTACATCATGCAAGGTTCCACGTTAGGAGTTACGGACCAAGAAAGGGATCTGGGTGTCGTTGTCGATAATACACTGAAACCTTCTGCTCAGTGTGCTGCTGCGGCTAGGAAAGCAAATAGAATGTTGGGTATTATTAGGAAAGGTATGGAAAACAGGTGTGAGGATGTTATAATGCCGTTGTATCGCTCCATGGTGCGACCGCACCTTGAGTATTGTGTTCAATTCTGGTCGCCGCATCTCAAGAAAGATATAGTAGAATTGGAAACGGTGCAGCGAAGGGCGACTAAAATGATAGCAGGGATGGGACGACTTCCCTATGAAGAAAGACTAAGGAGGCTAGGGCTTTTCAGCTTGGAGAAGAGACGGCTGAGGGGAGACATGATAGAGGTATATAAAATATTGAGTGGAGTGGAACAGGTGGATGTGAAGCATCTGTACACGCTTTCCAAAAACACTAGGACTAGGGGGCATGCGATGAAACTACAGTGTAGTAAATTGAAAACAAACCGGAGAAAATTTTTCTTCACCCAACGCATAATTAAACTCTGGAATTCGTTGCCGGAGAACTTGGTGAAGGCAGTTAGCTTAGCAGAGTTTAAAAAGGGGTTAGACGGTTTCCTAAAGGACAAGTCCATAAACCACTACTAAATGGACTTGGGAAAAATCCACAATTCCAGGAATAACATGTACAGAGTGTTTGTACGTTTGGGAAGCTCACCAGGTGCCCTTGCCCTGGATTGGCCGCTGTCATGGACAGGATGCTGGACTCGATGGACCTTTGGTCTTTTCCCAGTGTGGCATTACTTATGTACTTATGTCATTAGTGTGCATTAACTCCCAGATTCTATATACAGTGACTAAAGTTGTACGAACAAATTTGACAGTGCGGCCAATTGCTCATGCAAGTTAATTGTTTAACAAGCCAATCAGCGCTGCTAATTGGCCGATAGTGAGCAATTATCGGCACTAATTGGAATTGCATGTAACTTTCTAAGCGTATTCTGGAAAGTAGTGCGCATAAATTCTAATATGCTGATCTCAAAAGGGGCATGCCCGTGGGAGGGGCATGAGCATTCCTGTAAACTACACACACTGTTATAGAATACTCCTGATCCACGCCTAAATAAGGCATGGGCATTTATATCCAGTTTTAGTTGGTGGAAATGGTCACACCTAAATTTTAGTCATGGGAATGGGTGCTACACATTCTATATAATAACTCTCACCACCAACGTTCTAATGTGGGACTGCCTGTGTCCATGGCTCCTGGAGTTGCTGAGCTAGGCTCCATAGCCAGGATGACTTCACTCACAGCTGATTCCCAGGCAAGGGGAGGAGTAGGGAAACACACGGAGCGTGTTTCCCTACTCCTCCCCCTGCCTGGGAATCAGCTGTCAATGCGCCGCTCCCTGCCACTTCAGAGCAAGTGGCAGGGAGCGGCCCATCAAAAAACTACAAGCGCAGCACCACAGAACCCCCCCTCGGCGCATCACCCAACCCCCCCCCCCCCCCCGGCACATCAAACACCCCCCTCCCACCACCCGAAGCACATCAACACCCCCCCACACACACATGTCATGGTGTTCCTCCCTCCCAGATCCCCGAGTTTCACGGTCTCCTCCCAGTTCCAGGATCCCCCCTCCTTCCCTCCCTCCCAGTTCCAGGATCCCCCCTCGCTCACAGTTCCAGGGTCATCGTGCCTTCCTTCCTCCCTCCCTCCTGTCCACTGCCAGCCCCCCTGCTTATGAGTTTTTGAAGTCTCACTTACCCAGTTGGGGTTACGGCGGACGACCGCGGCGGCACCGGCAGCAGCAGCAGCATCGGTAAACGGCATACAGGCTCGGCCCATCTGTGTCATGTTGTGTAACAAATTCTTCAGGGCAGGCAGGAAAGATCTCCGGTCCTGCCTGCCTGCTGCTGGCGCTGACGCTCCCCCGCTGCCGGATTGCTGTTCAAAATGGCCGCTGATACTTACAAGGGTGGCCTCCAAGACTTCAGCAGAAGTCTCGGCGGCCATTTTCAACAGCGATCCAGCAGCAGGGGAGCGTCAGCGCCAGCAGCAGGCAGGCAGGAATGTGGATCTTTCCTGCCTGCCCGAAGATTTCGTTACACAACCTGGGTGGATGAAGGAGGGGCAGGTGAGAGAGCAGGGTCGCTGGACATGGGTGGCTGCAGGGGGGGCAGGGGGAGAGCAGGGTCGCTGGACATGGGTGGCTACAGGGGGGGCAGGGGGATAGGAGGGTCGGTGGACAGGGGTGGCTGGAGGGAGGGGGTGAGGGGGTCCCAAGACCAGAACGGTGGGGGTGGAAGGGGGGCCTCAGACCATAAAGGGAGGGGGCACACACACACACTCTCACTCACTCTCTATCATATACACTGTCTCTGACACACTCTCTGTCTATCACACTCTACATCTCTCACACACATTCTCTCTCTCAAACATACACTCCGAGGAAAACCTTGCTAGCGCCCGTTTCATTTCTGACAGAAACAGGCCTTTTTTTACTAGTACTCTATAAACCGCGCCTAATGTTACAGAATAGCACTGAAGTGTGTTTTTTTGAGCCAATTTTTTCAGCACAATATATAGAATCTAGTTCTAATTGCATTGTCTTGTGTGTTACCAGTTAACATGCAGTAACTACCTCCACATTAACTGAAAAGCATACTCCTTGTCCATTCTCCATCCCTTTTCTAATCTATTCTACGTTACCTTTAATGTGGAAATTACCTCATGTTAACTAATATTATCTGTTAATTGCCATGTTAACACAGCTTAGTAAATCGGTCCCTTAATTAGTGGAAAAACCCCACTGAGAATAATGGAACTTCTGTTAAATAGCATTAACTTGTATTAACACTCATTAATGTGTATTAATGCACTTTAACACATTAACATAGTAACATAGTAGATGACGGCAGAAAAAGACCTGCATGGTCCATCCAGTCTGCCCATGACAAACTCATATGTGTATACCTTACCTTGAATTTGTACCTGTCCTTTTCAGGGCACAGACCATATAAGTCTGCCCAGCAGTATTTCCCGCCTCCCAACCACCAGTCCCGCCTCCCATCACCGGCTCTGTTACAGACCGTATAAGTCTGCCCTCCCCTATCCTCGCCTCCCAACCACCACCCCCTCTTCCCCCCAACTGCTCCGCCACCCAATTTCAGCTAAGCTTTAACACATTAACATTATGTGGTTATTTATTTGTTAATCTCAGTCTTCAATTGATGGGATATGTCATAATTCAAATGTGTATCTTTTAGACATTTCCTCCTACTCATGGGTCCATATATGATAATTCATTGGCTAGAATTATATGATCCACAAACTACATAATCTGATAGTTTGTGGATATCAGTATCCATCAGTTATCTTTCTCACTACTGACTCAGGCGGCAGGCTGTAACTCATGAGATGAAAAATCTTAGGTGTGTGTGATGTAATTTAATCCTCTTGAAAATTCATCAAATTAAGGAGCTTACATACTAAAGGACCTTAGGGTTAATGACTTTCTTTAATGGATATCTAATGTGCTTTATTTGCATGTATATTATGTGGTAAGGCCCCCTCTGAGTTAGCTTTCTGGGACAGGAGTTCAGCACTGAACTCCATTATCATGCATAAACAGGATACTGGTGTACTATTCACATGCTTTATTTACAAGTTTAAATGAAAGGTTTCTCCATAAACTTCTTAACATCTTTTTTACATTTAGCAGACAACCATGCACAACTTAATCCAAAGTGCTTTCCTCAATTGCTTTCCTCTCTGGTCCAAACTTCAGCCTTTGGCTTTAAGAAACAAACACACAGGGCTTTCTCAGGTGATGCTCCTGGCTTGTTTGCCTTTAAGTACAATGAAAAATACATTTATAAACAACCAATGGATCTTTTCGAGTTACTAATCCAGGCTTTGTAGATTTTTAGCACAATAATTGTTGAAACTTAGGGACCCTTTTGTCAAAGTGCAGTAGTTTTGAATTTACACTATGTTAATGCAAGACTTAACATACAGTAAGGGGCCCTTTTACTAAGCTGCAGCAAAAAGGGCCCTGCGCTAGCGGGAGCACGAGTTTTTGCCGCACGCACAGTCCCCTTTACCACAACAGGTAAAAAGGTGGAAAGAAATGGCCATGCGGTAAGTTCGCACTTGCCTTGCGGCCATTTTGGGAGAAGCACTTACCGCCACCCATTGAGGTGGCGGTAAGGTCTCCCGCACTAACTTAGTGGCAATCCTTTAGCAAAAAGGCCCCTTAGAGCAAAGCATGTCCAGGCATGTAACGTGTGACCATGTGTTAACACATGACAGCTACCCATGGTGGCACTACCAGTTACCGTTCCTCCTGGCCCCCCCCCCCCCCGGCAGACCCAAGGCCCCCGATCACCATATTACCCCTTCCAACAGAGACCCAAGGCTCCTTCACATCATAACCTGTGACAGAGACTCAAGCCCTTGATCACCACATTATTCTCCCTCAACAGAGACCCAAGGACCCTGATCACATCAAACCTTGTGGGAGACCCAAGGCCCCCGATCACCACATTATACCCGATTGCTATGTTATACCCCCCGATAGACTCAAGGTTCCAAATCACATTAACCCTTCCCCAACAAAGATCTGAGCCCCCCAATCCCCTCATCAAACACCCCCCCCCCCCACACACACACACATTATACCCCCCTCCAGACAGAGACCTGAGGCCTCAGATCATCACATTATATCCCCAATGGAGACCAGGGTCTAACCCCCACCCCTGACCTGACATAGCGGAACACACCCTGAGAATTTTTCCCCAAAACAGTAACTGCTGGTACTATCACTAAATAACTCTGCATTATTTCAAGAACGAAAGTTTAAGGTCCAATTTACTATGCTTTAGTTTCACATAGATACAGAATAGAAAAGAAGCCTTAGTAAAACAGGCTCTAATATAAACTGAATTTATCATCCTGAATTAATGAGGCAAAACACATACAAACACTGATCTAACATGGATGTGTTTTGAAAACAACACTGAAAAATTTTCTGGCCAGGTATTGGGGTTTGGGACACTCCAAAGGCTAGGCAAGAAAGCTATACACAGTGTCAAGACCCACATGGGGAAGAAATGGTACCTCAATATCTCGCACTAAGCTTTTATAAATGAGTCTCTTTTGTAGCTAAGTATAAATGTAAATAGAGAACACATATAAATGATAACTCCAAAAAAGATTAATTATGTGGAGAGACAAAGGGCATGATAGGGAGATGAGGGGAGATCTGATAGAGACGTTTAAATGTTTAATCAGCACTTAATATACCGCCTTTTCTGTAAAGAGCTCAAAACGGTTTACAATCACAATAACAATAATAAAATTACAAGAAAAGAACTACAATTATAGACAGGAAAGACACACTCGACAAGTGTTTCAAAAACACAACTCAGACAGAATAATCAAGGGGTCCTTTTACTGAGGTGCGCTAAAAAATGGCCTGCAGTAGTGTAGGCGCGGGTTTTGGGCATGCACAGAATGGTTTTTCAGCGCACCTGTAAAAAAGGCTTTTAAAAATATTTTTGCTGACAATGGACGTGCAGCAAAATGAAAATTGCCGCGCTTCCATTTTGGGTCTCAGACCATACCCTAGCAGTAAAGTCTTACGCGGTAAAGCCCAACGTTCGCCAAATGCAACTTGGTGTGCATCCGATACGCACGGCAGAAAATAATTTTTCAGCCACATGTATTGGACACGTAGCAAAAATTAAAATACCACAAGAGCCACGCGGTAACTCCATTTTGGCATGCGTTGGGCACATGTAGACGCTTACACAGCTTAGTAAAAGGGCCCCTAAACTGATAAGCAAGAAATGCTGAGCTTGTACTATAACACAGGGGGAACAAAGAGAACGTCTCAATCTGGAAGGCTACTAAAAAGCCAGTTGAAAAAAATAAGTCTTCAACTAGGTTTTAAACCCCGAAATTGAAAGCTCAGATCTATGGTGCCAGAAAATAATAGGCTGCATTCCTAGTAGACTCATGGCACGCGACCCTAGGAGAAGGGATGACCAAACGATTGCATTCTAAAGATTGGAGTGCTCGAGCTGGGGCATAGGGGAGGTGAGTCTCTTTCAATTGAAAAGAAGCTCTGGAATGAGGGGGCACAGGATGAAGATGAAAGGGGACAGACTCAGGAATAACCTGAGGAAATACTTAGATACATAGAAACATGACGGAAGATAAGGGCCTAAAGGCCCATCCAGTCTGCCCATCATCAGTAACCACTAACTCTTTCTTTCCTAAGGGATCCCACATGTATGTCACATGCTTTCTTAAACTCTGACACAGTTCCCATCTCCACGACCTCCACCGGGAGGCCATTCCACGCATCCACCACCCTTTCCGTGAAGGAGTATTTTCTTAGATTCCTCCCAAGCCTATTTCCTCTTAACTTCATCGTACGCTCCTCATTCCAGAGTTTTTCTCCATTTGAAAAAGGCTAACCTCCTATACTGTAACGCCACTGAGGTATTTAAACATCTCTATCATATCCCCTCTCTCCCGCCTTTCTTCCAGCATTTACAGGAGTCCGATGGTAGTGCATGCCCCCACTACGAGTCATTTCCGGTACCTATATGTAGGTACAGTAGAACCAGGAGCTTTCTGGTGGTAATCGAGCAGCTCCATTCACTGCCCAGTTACTGCTGGGTTAGAGCGGGAGCCCTTACCACTTCTTAAATAAGTGGCAGAAATTGCCATGTGGCAAGTGTTCACCTTACCGCACAACTATTTCGGTTTTGTAAAAAAAAAAAAAATTTACTGGATGGTGGTAAAAGAGGGCCTCGGTGTGCGGCAAACCCGCACACTGATGCCACCACAGGGCTCCTTTTACCACCACTTGGTAAAACGGGCCCTTTGTTAGTGATACAAAAAATTATGAGACGTTAACACAGCTAGTATGTAATCCTGTATTCATAGATGCTCTCTCAGTGATCCAGTGTGTAACGAAGTAGAAATCTGCATGGGCTAACCAAATATATATGGATGCACAGCTACCTACCATGTGTTTTTTTTATCTCAAATAAATGCAGAACAGTATGATATAAACCTGATTGTAAAGATTTTCAAAGCCCACCTGGATAAGCTGCCTTTACATGCTACATAAGTACATAAGTGTTGTCATACTGGGACAGACCAAAGGTCTATCAAGCCCAGTATCCTGTTTTCCAACAGTGGCCAATCCAGGTCACAAGTACCTGGCAAGATCCCAAAAGAGTAAAACAGATTTTATGCTGCTTATCTTTGAAATAAACAGTGGATTTTCCCAAGTCCATCTTAACAATGGCTTATGGACTTTTCTTTTAAGAAATTATCCAAACATTTCTTATACCCTGATAAGATACTTGCTTTTACCACATTCTCTGGCAATGAATTTAAGTTTAATTGCACGCTGAGTGAAGAAATATTTTCTCTGATTTTACTTTACTTAGTAGCATCATTGTGTGCCCCCTAGTCCTGGTATTTTTGGAAAAAGTAAACAAGCCATTCATGTCTACCTGTTCCACTCCACTCATTATTTTACAGACTTCTATCATATCTCCCCTCAGCCATCTCTTCTCCAAGCTGAAAAGCCCTAGCCTCTTTAGTCTTTCCTCATAGGGAAGTCGTACCATCCCATTTATCATTTTCATCACCATTTTCTGCACCTTTTCAAATTCTGCTATATCTTTTTTTTAGATGAAGTGTCCAGAATTGTACACAATATTTGAGGTATGGTCACACTATGGAGTGATACAAAGGCATTATATTTTCATTTTTTGTTTTCCATTCCTTTCCTACTGAAATTTCTGCTGTGGAGAGGTAGATCTGGGAGTCATCAACGTAAAGGTGATACTGAAAACCATAGGATCAGATCAGAGCACCAAGGAAAGAAGTATAGATGGAGAAAAGAAGAGGTCCCAGGACAGAACCCTGAGGAACACCAACTGATAGTGGGATAGAAGTGGAGGAGGATCCACCAGAGTATACACTAAAAGTGCGATGGGAGAGATAACAAGAAAACCAGGAAATAAGAGAGCCCTGAAATCCAAGTGAGGACAGCGTATCAAGGAGTAGGCTGTGATCAACAGTGTCAAAGGCAGATGATAGATCGAGAAGGATGAGGATAGAATAGAGACCTTTGGATCTGGCCAGAACAGGGCATTGGAGACTTTAGCAAGCACTGTTTCAGTTGAATGAAGAGGGAGAAAGCCAGACTGAAGTGGATCAAGAATAGTTTGAGATGAAAGAAAGTCCAGACAATGGTGGTGAATAGCACCTTCAAGTAGCTTGGATAGAAAAGAGAGGAGGGAGATGGCCAAATGCCATTTTTGAGATATTTTTCTCTTTTGAAAATGAGCCCCATAACAAATTATGTGATGTTTCATCATTGTTTGAAACACTGCTTTTTTACAAAATATTTGACCATATAATGAGATTGCTATTAAGGGTGAAAGCTGGGGTTTAGTATTAGTTTCTAGGACAGATTTGTTGTTTTTAATTTTGCATGTAAGATATCCATTATGTGGAGAAAATTTTGAAATATTTTATTCCGTAATCCACCTGAATTGACGGTTGGGCGGAATATAAGTGTACTAAACTAAACAAAATGACAGTGGAGAGCACAACACTTCCTTCTGTCTGTCTGGACTACTCTGTTTTATTGTGTTAATCTTTGAATAAACGTTTTTTTAATGTGTTCAGTGGTTTGTTTATTTATTTGGATTTAGTTACCACCTTTTTGAAGAAATTCACTCAAGGCAGTGTTCAGCAACAATAAGCTGGACATAGACAATAGATAATTGTAACAGTAGAAAAATTCAACTGTACAAAATAAAACATCTAAATGGATAGCATTGGGTGTAAGCAGCATATATAGACAGAATAAGATGGAGTAACAGAATTAGATAGAAAACAAGCATAACTAACAAGGGAAAATTGCAGTTGGAGTCAGAAAAAGAACATGACAATGTTCTCAGTTATTGTGGATAAGCAAGTCCTGTTACAGTATTCGCAACTGGTACTAGTCCTTCTATAGATGACTAACTAGTTGGCATTTACATGAAGGATTTGGTTTGTTTTCAAGTTTTCTATGAAAGAGATGAATTGGAGAACCCTTTGTATGTTAGGTTTATATTACTTGATACATTACATTCTATTTCATTCCTATACAATAGCTGCAAGTTGGTTCCTTAATTGTCCAGCATAACAATGAAATACATTCAGTACAGACTGACTAAAAGTAAATTTTATACAATCTTGACAGGCTATTGTACAGATTAATTATCACCAATCTTTATTAAACCTAGTGAGAATACTTTACTTGCTAGGGAGAAAGTAATGGTTACATTCCAAATAGCATTTGTTTAAAAATATGACAATTTTACATTTTTCCCAAGCAGGTTGAAAAATATATTGTTTTCTTCTCAATTAATACTCACCACTTGCTCACAGAAACAGGGATACCTGCTTTGCCAGTCAGGCTCTGCCTTTTTAACAATCCATTTTCAGCAAGATTTTAAGATGCTGTAACAAATCTAGCATCAGCCAACCACGAACCAATATATAGTGCACTCCATTTAAGTGCACGTCGGATAAGCGCATGCTCTGTTTAACTGCATGCCGTACTTCAGTCCCGTTTTTGGTGCCATCAATTTCTATGGGGACAAACTTCAGTTTAGCGCACCACTGATAAGTGCAAGATTCGCTTATATGCATGGTTTACGACTGCTCCTCTGCAGGAAAGACTCCGCATAAGCGAACACACGGAATATGGAAGTCGATTGGCACGTGACAAAGGGGTGATAAATTTGAAATCTCATTGGTTAACTGCCATAGGCAGAATAAGTGAAAGAAAGTTGTTAGAGTGTACACTGGAGTTGTCGTCATAGCGCAACTGTAAGCCTTTAACACTGGCTAAACGAATACAAGTTCTTCAAAAATTAGAAAACAAAGTCAAGCATTTGTTGCTAAAGTAGATGGTGTCAATCCCTGTCAAATTTCACATATCTTGAAGCAGAAAGATCAGCTTCTGGAAGACTGGCAAAACAATACAAATTCACGCAGGAAGCATAAACAGGCGAAAAAAGCTGAGGATGTAGAAGATGCTCTTCTTCGGTGGTTTTCTCAAGTCAGGAGCAGACAGTTTCCTGTCGGTGGTCCACTGCTTATGGAGAAAGCTAATCAGCTAGCTGAAAGTCTTGGACTAACTGAATTCAAAGCCACTGTTGGATGGTTGGAAAGATGGAAGGAGAGGAACAACATAAAATTCAAGAAACAGCACGGTGAAAAACAAGACGCTGATGACTTTGGTGCTGAAAGTTGGGTTGTTTCTGTTCTTCCTACCATCTTGAATGAGTTTGCACCTCTTGACATTTTCAATGCTGATGAAAACGGTCTCTACTGGCGAGCGATTCCTGATGGAACACTTGCATGCAAACAAGCTGAAACTACAGGAGGTAAAACAACAAAGGACCGACTGACGATCCTCCTTTGCTGCAATATGGATGGGAGTGAGAAGTTGGAACCACTCGTCATTGGAAAGAGCAAACAGCCCCGTTGCTTCAAGAATGTTAAGCGACTTCCTGTGTCATACGAGGCTAACGCAAATTCATGGATCACTGGGTAAATTTGAAAGCAGTGGCTAAAGAAGTTAGACACTAGAATGCGGGCACAAAAGCATCAGATTTTGTTGCTTTGTGATAATTGTGCTGCACACAGTGATGATGTCAGGCTGTCAAACGTCACGGTGGTCTTCCTGCCACCAAACACTGCCTCTCTGATCTAACCTATGGATCAGGGTATAATAGCCAATTTTAAAAAACATTATTGGGCTCTTGTGCTACGTCATCTGATGAGCATTATGGATGACCAGACTGGCAAGGATAAACGTGCTGTTGAACTGGCTCGTAATCTATCACTGTTGGATTCCCCACATATGCAGAAAGAAGCCTGGAATCATGTTACACATGCAACCATTGTGAACTGCTACAAGCGGGCAAGTTTTGTTAGGGATGTGGAGAGGGACGAAACAGATGCAGCTGTTGCAAATGCGTCAGATGAACAGGCTATTGACATCCCAGCTGGTGTTACTGAAGAGGAGTTTCATCACTACGTAGCTGTTGATTATGATTTACAAACAGCTGACGACAGCACTGATGTCCAGATATGCGCCTACACACAGGCAACGGCAGATGATGAAACAGATGATGAAATGAGCAGCGAGGCACATGCTGACGAAATTCAACAACCTCCTCCTGTCACTTTTGCAAGAGCGCTGGAGAGTCTCAACACCGTGCGGGCCTATCTGGAGGCCACTGGATGTCAGTGCTATGACAGTTTTTACCGTCTGGCAGACGTAGTCTATGGAACTCACAGACACAATAGTGTACAGAAGACTATGACTGATTACTTCAAAGTAAGCCTAACATCAGTTAATGGAGACTGTATAACGTCAGTTAACGGAGACTATATACTGTATGTATAATAAACAGTACTGTACATATGTTTATCAGATGTCAAGCTTCTTTGGGTCACAACGGTTAAGTGCATGCCTGGTTAACTGCATGTATTTCTTTGGTCCCAGCCCCTTGAACTTAAGCGGATTGCACTGTATTTATGAAAGATGTATTAAATCATTTGCTGAACTGTAAAAATATTTGCACATTTTGGACTAGATTCTATATATCACGCCTAAATAATCAGCAGCAAAATGAAATACACCTGGGCGTATTCTATAAAGTATGTTTCAATTTAAGCATACTTTAGAAAATAAACCTAAATTTCTGTGTGGTTTATAGAATATGCCGAGCGCCCGTCCGCATAACTAAATTTAGTCGTGGGTAGGTATGCCATGTAAAATACCACAGACCAGGTGTACTCTATAACAATGCATTCCATGTCCATGGTCACGCCCTTTTTCAACTACGTGACTTAGAATTTACTCATATCACCATATAGAATACACTTAGACAGTTCTGTGTGTAAATTCTAATCAATGTCAGTGCCAATATTTGCTTGCTAAGTGATAATTATCACCGCCGACTGGCTTGTTAACTAAGTTGCGTGCATAAAACTAGAATATGACTGGATCTGTGTGTGCAATTTAAATCACGCTATATAGAATCTGGGGGTTTAGGAGTAATTTCATATAGGTCAGTCTGGAGGATGTATGCTCCCCCCCCCCCCCCCCCCCCGAGATGGCTGCGCAAGTGCTTCACTTGCCGCACGGCCATTTCCTGAAAAAATCCCAAAGACCTGCCTTTTCCCCGCAGCGGTAAAAGGGGGCCTTCATGTAGTTTTAGGCTCTGGGATATCAACTAAGCGAATTCTATATACCGCACCTAACTCTAGGTGCAGCTTATAGAATACACTTAGGTGGAAATGTTTACCATGTGGATTTTTTAGGCACCATATATAGAATCTGGCCCATAGTGCATAAAATAAGAACATACATCAGTGTGTGGACATTCCGCTAGATTCTGTGGGGTCCTTTTACAAAGTGGTGGTAAGCCAAATGCGGGCTTACCACTCACTAAAAGAGAAGTACCGCCCCCAGCGCATGTCATATGCCGGTGCGTACCCAGTAGTAATCGTGTAGTGCTGCACCCTGCCCGGTTACCGCCAGGTTAGCGTGGAAGCCCTTACCGGTGAGGCCCCCTTTTATCACAGCGAGTAAAAGGCAGGTCTTTGTTTTTTTTCAGGAAACGGCATTTCGGGGGGAAGCACTTAATGCCAACCATTGAGGTGACGGTAAGGACTCCTGCGTTAACCTTGACGTAACCGAGCAGTGTGCAGCACTATATATGTATGTATTTATCTATTTAGTTAAGGTAGCAAAGCTGTGCTTGCCTCCTTTTGAGATCTGTATATATTAGACTCCTGAGGCAGGCACTACCGCAGAAATACAGCCTGTGCCGAATCCTTCCTGAAGGTCATGTAATTATTTTAAGTCAACTTGTTTATTACAATTTTTTAAGAAATAACTTTGGCTACACCCTAGTCCTTGGTCATCTCCACTGATCCGGTTGCTATAGTAGCATTCTGTGCAACTTGTAGTGTTTTTAGCAAACATTTTGACATGCCCATTAACAAACTATTGCAATAGTCAAAGTGAGAGATCATTATACTTTGAATTACCATTCTAAAGTTAACAATATTTAGGTTATCCCTTAATCATCTGATTATTCTGAGCTTCTAAAAAAAAACACATTTTTTTTGTGCTTCAAATTTCACACTACAGTAGAATCCAAAATAATACTAGATTTCAAATGTTACCAACAATTGGAATGAAAACATCACCAATAACAAAAATTGTCAAAATATCAGTGGAAGGATATCCTGATAAAAACAAAATCTGAGTTTTAGACATATTTAACTTCAAATGGTTTGCTTTCATCCATTGGTTACTTGCATGTACATTAAGGCAATGTAACTTACATAGAGGCAACAAAAGATATAGAATAGCATAGCTGAAAGAGAAGATCCTTGAGAAACGCCAGACAGGGTATCAATCAATGAGGATCTGAGAATCTTCTATATAACAGAAATGATGGAAGCCAGACAAGAACGAAACAACACATTCCAATGGATTATAGCCAGCTAATCAAAATTTTATGATTTACAGTATCAAAAGCAGCAGAAATGCCTTAGGTAACTAGAAAAAAAAAATACTTTCCCCTAACAAAGCCAGACTTAACAATGTCCAGGATTGAAATTGGTAGCATCTCTATGACATGCTCAGCACAAAAGCCAAACTGATTGGTATCCAAAATGTTATGTAATTTGAAAAATTCCGATAGTTGGTCTTAAACTACCTTTTCAATTATCATGGATAAAAATGGCAAGGATGATACAGGCCTGTAGCTGTCAACTGAATTAGGATCTAAGGCATGATTTTTAATTAAAGGTTTTACAACAGTCTTTTTCAGGGAATCTGGCTATTATCCTTCAGAAGATGACTTATTGAAAAACGAATTAATGGATAGCTCTTTTAAGGCTTTCACTATGCATGAGTGACAAGGATCTGAGGACAGAATAACTCTTTAGATTGTAAGGGAGCAGATTCAATGGTGGTGTTGAGATATAGCTTCTTAGCATTTAATGTTGCTGTTCTATAGAACTGGGCATTAAGATTGTATTGCTCCCAAGTTATTCTAGAAGGGTATTTTCTCCATTCTCTCTCACTCTGCCTTAGCCTATGCATTAGATGTTTCAATCATCATTAAAGGGACTCTATGTGATGGAGAGAAGCGCTGTTATTTCATAGGTGCAATCTCATTTAATGAACTCAACAAGACGATGCTCCAGGTATTGAGTGCGGTTGAAACATTCAAAGAATCAATATTATTCTATTTGGAGGATAGGGCTGATTTTAAATTTACAATTTTTAACTATCACAATGAAAATATGATTTTGCAGAGTTAGAATGAACCCTTCCTACCTTTAACTTCAGAAAGAGAGAAATAGTACATTGATCAGATCAAGGAACAGTTCTAACCTCCCCTATTCTAGCAACCGTTCATCAACAAAAATTAAATCTAAGCTATGGCCACCTTCATGGGTCGGTACAGCAATGATCTGTTTCTAGCCTAAGGAGTCTACAGTTTGCAAAAATTAAAAAATTGTATCATAAGAATAATTTTTTTTTCTATATGCAGATTAAAATCTCTGAGGGGCCCTTTTACAAAGGCGCACAGGCACTTACTCGTATCCAACTTGCACTATCGCCTGGCTACTGCGTACCCTGGGCAGTAATTCCATTTTTGGCGCACACCCAAAACACGCAGTAGAAAATACTTTCTATTTTATACCGCGGGGCCCTTGCCCAGCGGTAATCAGCAGTTGGCATGCGCTGCATGCATACCGCCTGCCTAGTTAGAATGTGAGACCTTGCCACTAAGTCGATGGGTGGCGTTAAGATCTCAGGCCAAAAATGGATGCGCACTGGTTTTTCATTTTGCTACACATCCATTTCCCGGCATATTAAAAAAATCCCTTTTCCAGGCATACTCAGGAAATGGACCAGCGCGTGTCCAAAACACGTACCTACACCAGCATAGGCCACTTCTGGGTGCACCTTAGTAAAAGGGCCCCCTAGGATTTTATAAAATACCTGGTGCACTATAGCATTGTATAATATTCAAAACTGATTCCATCAACTTCAGGCAAATTATCTTGAAATAAAATTACTACACCACCTCCTCGTTTATTTGTTCTGGGTTGAGAAATAGCAAAATAATGAGGTGGACATAATTGGTTCATTAAAACTATGTCTTCAGCCAAAAGTCAAGATTTGGTAATATACAATCAAATTTGGTACTTTTAACAAAGTCAAATAAAAGAGATGTTTTGTTTCTTACAGACCTTACTACTACTACTACTACTTATCATTTCTAAAGCGCTACTAGACGTACGCAGCGCTGTACACTTGAACAGAAGCAAAACAGGAGCTTGCTGTAGAGTATTCCCGCACAGTACAGCTACATTTCAGATAAGTGGTGATTCTTCCTCATACAGTATTAACACACAGAGATAATATTGGGGTTAAAAGGCAGACAGAATCCCCCCACTGGAGGTTTTTTTTGACTAATGACGAGCTCAGAGTGTATTCAAGAAGTACATTTAGAAATCAAAGAGAATACACAGCAATCCGCCTTTTCCATTTGCAAGCAAAGCAGCGAGAAAGCGGAGTCTCTGAAGTCTTTTCCTCCATCAACAGAAAGAAAGGCATGATCGAGAGTTTTCTTGTAATATTTATATATTGAATATTTCTTCCCTTACAAGAACCACAGTGAGAATTAATTGGCTATTTATAAACTTCCAGTTATAAAGTTGCCCGCTATGGACTAGATTCTATATATCATGCCTAAACATTTGGCACTAAAATGATATTCGCTTGGGCATATTCTATAAAGTACACTTTAATTTAGGCATACTTTATAGAATAAGCCTAAATTTCTACACGATTTATAGAATACGCCAAGCGCCAGTCCAAACGACTACATTTAGTTGCGATCAATTACCCCAAGTAAAACCTGGTGTAAATCCCAACGCCTAAATTAGGCGCGGAGTGGGTGTATTCTATAACAATGTGCATAGATTTTAGAAACGTCCATGACCTGCCCATTCCACATCCACTTTTCAACTATGCAACTTATACTTATGCGCACCACGTTACAGAATAGTAAGTAGTGCGTGTAAATTATAATTAGTCAGTTAGTGCTGATAATTGGTTGTTAACATCCAATTTATCAGTGCTGATTAGCTAGTTAACTAATTAAGTTATGTGCATTGTTTGATTTCTAAACGGAAATCTCGGCTTGATATATTGGGTAATTTTATAAAAGTATTTCTATGTGGAAAAGGCCTTTTACAGAAGTATCCCACAGTATATGCATGTATAAGTACATATGATAACAAGACATCACATACTTATATGCATGCAACATGTAAGCAATTACTAGGGTGTAGTATGGGTGGAACAGGGGTTGAAATCTCCTAAGCAAAGTTCAAGACGGGTTTAAAAACATACTTCTCTCTTGTATTCCGTGTCTGACTGGGTGGCAGACAAAGAAGGCTGACTTTGAGAGCTTTGCTGTATCTTTACTACTTTCCCCATAGCCCCCTTCTGAAATATCTTTTCTATACTATTATATGACTGTGATTGTAAACTACTCTGAGACATATGAAAACTAACAAGCAAACATAGAAGAGCCATATCTCTATCCTGAATGTTATATAAAGCACAATAGAAGTAGTATGATCTAGAGCATTGAATGCTGCTGAAGAATCAAAGTAAAATTAGGGGAGATATGATAGAGATGTATAAAATACTGAGTAGAGTGGAACAGGTAGATGTGAATCGTTTGTTTACTCTTTCCAAAAATACTAGGACTAGGGGGCAAGCAAAGTAGCTACAAAGTAGTAAATTTAAAATGAATTGGAGAAAATATTTATTCAGTCAACGAGTAATTAAACTCTGGAATTCATTGCTAGAGAATGTGGCAAAAGCAGTTAGCTTAGCAGGTTTATGAAAGGTTTGGATAATTTCCTAAAAGAAAAGTGCATAAGTCATTATTAAGATGGACTTGGGAAAATCCACTGCTTATTTCTAGGATAAGCAGCATAAAATCTGGTCTGGTATCTTGAAAGGTACTTGTGAACTGGATTGGCCACTGTTGGAAACAGGATACTGTGCTTGATGGACCTTCGGTTTCTCCCAGTATTGCAATGCTTATGTTCTTATGTACTTTAACAGTACACATATATAGAGGTGCCCAGAGGACAGACTGACAGAGGTGCATAGTTTACAAAGGAAAGTAGGTGCCTACTTTCCTTTACAGAATACTAGCTTAACAGGGTATATTCACTTGTTACAGTATTCTTCCTATTATTACTTGATTTGCCATTTACTGTACCTAAAGAGAAAGCCCACAAGTGAGCACAGCAAAGACACAGATTACCATTAGATAGAAGCAATAAAATACAGCACAACCTACTTACTTACACCTCCATCCTGAAGCTTTTGTCACCACTGCAGCTTTAGAAAATAACAGAAACTTTGAAAAGACAGATAGGACCTAAGGGCTCACCCTGTAAGAAAGCCAGCTTTTCTGCACTGCTAGGACATCAGATATTTGCAACTGTGCTAGATAAAGATGGAGAGAAGGCCTGCTGGGCCCACAAAATCTGCAGCACCAGGATGTGGCAGGCATTCAGGCAACTGTGCAAGCATTCATCAGCACAGGAGGTTTTTCTTTGACATAGGATTGCTAGATAAAAGATTGTGCTCTTAAAACCAGACCATCATTATTGTAGAGAGCCTTCAGGCTCATGGATAGGAGCAATGAAAGTCAACAGAAGATAAATCCTAAGGAAGACAGAAAACCGCAGTAAGTTTCCCACTGCTAGTAGAGCAATCCCTCTTCATAAGAAAAAAAAATTCTACCCATAAGATCATCAGTTTTTAAAAAGGTGAAGTTGACTGAGCCATTCAGGGCAAGCAGAAGGTACCTGTCATTGACCAGGTGATTGGGAAAGCAGTAAAATAGGGCAAGCACACAGATGTCTACAGTTGAGTTAAAGCAAGTACTTTTAGGTGTCTTACAAAAATTACCTCTGTTTTATAAATAAGAACACAAAAAATGAATGCCATTTGAATGGGTATGTTTATGTCCTTCACAAAAACCAGGACTGTGAGTATTTTAACTAAAAAATAGAGAGACTTCTTCAAGAAGGCCCAGGCAATGCAGACTGGAAAACCAAGAAAGGGGACCTCAAGTCAAGTTATTGTCTCCACTGTGGATGATGCCACCATCACTGAGATCAGCCTGGTGGAAATGCCCTACTCTGCTACCAGAGAATATACGCTGCTGGGTTACTCAGCCATGCCTTTTGCACAGTTTTCCCTTTGCTTGCGTGAAAGCTTCTGTCTCAGAGGTACAAGGGATAGATCAGCCCCTCCAGGTTGGCAGGTTTCAGAAATTATGAAGCTGCTGTCTTTGAGCCCTTTGACATTTCACTGGAAAGATGTAGTAGCAGCCAAATGCTTCTTCTCCACTCTCAATGGAAGGGTGAGACAGGAAGAGCTCCAGGACTAAAGAACTTGTGGGAATAATCTGAAGTAAGGCCACAGGCCATGTGATGTCTGCAGAGGTACCTAGGGTACTCATTACAGGCTGCTCCTGTTCTAAAGTCCCGGCTTTCTGCTCTGGGGTCTCATGTGCACTTCTAAGCAATGTTCTGACTCTGGGTACTCTGTATCATTTTATTTTATTTATTTATTTATTTGCGGCATTTATAGCCCGCTCTTTCCCGCTCAATAGCAGGTTCAGTGCAGCTTACAAAGTGTAGTACAACGTATCACAGAGATAATACAGGTTTGGGAACAATGTATCAACGAGATGACATAATTATATAGAGTAGGTTCAGTGCAGCTTACAAAGCATGGTACAAAGTATCGCAGGGATGATACAAAAGTATGTTTCTGTTGTCAAACCAGTAGCTGAAGCAAGGTCCAGGCTAGAGGAGGCAGGGGATGACCAGAGTGGCACAGGAAGGAAGGAGGAATCAGGGCTGACACAGCCTTGGTGCTCCCCAAACTCAGGACAGTCCTCAGGTGAGAGGGTCTGTGAAACAAGATGCAGCAAATACATTGCTGGATCCAGGGGACAAGGAGGATATGCTAGAGGACAATACATGAAATGAGCAAGAGACCACTGAGTGCAGGTCTATATTAGCTATAACACCACCAGTGCAGGGCGAGTCTTTGGCAGAGCCGAATGTCAGGTCCAATGGTTCAGAGGATCTGCAAGAGAGAAAGAAAACCCTGTTGTCAGGTGAGCCATGAAACTCGCAGAGCAAAACAAACCTAGGTCCTTGTCTTCTTCTAATATCCCTGTTTTTCTCCTCCTTTATTCTATCCCCCTTGTGCCACACCTGAGGCTCCTCACCACAGGGTTGTCCATCAGTGGCTTGTCTTCCCAGACTTTGCTGAAGTAGCCAGGAAAACCTCAGAGGTGATAGGAGTAGACCCTTCCTGAGGCCTGTATGGCATCCAAATCAACTCCAATGAAGAACAGCATGTGCTTACAAAGCTGCAACACCCTTCCCCATCAGTGCAAGCCTATGTGCATCCCTGCAAATGTCGATACTGTTGTATATATTCATTGTAAATAAATGAGCACTTGCCAGCTAGAAATATCTGTGAATGAGTTATTTCCTTGCAGCTACTTCCTCAATTCTTTGGGAGTGATGAGGTTCCTGCTGTCAGGCTGCCTCCTCCTTCTCCTCTTCTTTGCCAATGTCTGGGGATCCATGCTGAAGGTCTAAGAAGGAGACAGTCTGGAGGTCAGGGCGACAATATGGAGCATGCATCAGGCCATGGAAATGTTACATGCCTTGGAAAAGAGGGGGGGGGGGGGGGTGTAAAGCAGCACTCTCCCTAATCTGCACAGCAACTGTTCTACAATTTGACTAGGGATGAAAAGAAATAGATTGAGTCATTAAGGGTGGAAATTAATATAGTCACCAAACAAGCAGATAAAGGGGGTGTGATAGTCATCATGAACAAAAATGATTATGTAGGAGAAATTAATAGACAGGTTCATGATTTTTATAAACCTTTGCAAAGTGACCCCACCAATTCACTAAAGAAGAAAACTGATTCACTCTTGGAGATTTGGAAGCAAGCAAGGTATTTAACTACTGAGAGGTATAATTTCCTGCAGGTTCCTTTCCAAGGATTCCTATTATTTAAATATTGCCAAAAGTTCACAAGTCTCTGATAAATCCACCTGACAGATCCATTGTTTCAACACTTGGGTCCATATTAGAGCCGCTGTCTATACTTGTTGACACTTTTCTCAGACAACTGATTTTTTCGATTCTGTCTTATACATGGGATTCGACTCATATTATTAATATCTTGCAGGATAATGCCAATGACAGACACGGATGTTTCTTGGTAACCCTAGATATGGAATCATTATATACTAACACTCCCTAAACAGAGGCATTAGACATTATCAGAGAGACATTTAGGGTCCTGTTACTAAGGTGCGTTAGAATTTTTAGCATGTGCTAACCGTGTAGTTGTCCATAGGAATATTATGGGCATCTACATGGTTAGCGCGCATGCTAAAAATGCTAACACGCCTCTAGCGCGGCTTAGTCAACAGGGCCCTAAGTAAGAGAACTACCACCTTAAAGATACCTACAGAGTATATAGCTGAGCTGGCAACATTATCATTAAAAGAAAACAGATTAAAGGTACAGCTAAGAGGGCAACTGTGACAGAACAGTGGGTTTTTTAAGCCTATAAATTGTATTAATTATTTTCTGAAGTGTATTTCTCTAGTTTGGCCAGCAGGTGGTGCATGTTTATGTTTTGAAGCTGCTGCAGAACCAAGGCTCTTTTCTTTATTTAAGTCTTTTGGAAAGGCAGTCTGCAGTATACTTTCAAAGATTGTTGCCCTGAGCTCTGATTAGCCCAGGACCTCATTTTCATTTGGATTTTACTGGCTTTTTCCCCAGTCTTAGCCCAGGAGAAGAGAGAGACAGATCTCTTTGCTGGGGTCCTGTGATCAGTTATATTTGATAATCTGAGAGCAGTATATTTCCTGATCTCCCCAGGTACTTTTTAGAAAGCAAAGAAATGTTTAGGTAGTTTTATAATCGATCCATATTTCAGTTACCTGTTATCGTTTGCTGATTAAACTTTTTCTGTTCTTTGTTCAATATTTTTAAGACAACAAACAATTTAGTTTGTTGCCTCTGTCTGTCTAGACTGATAAAGAATCCTGGTGGTTTGTGTGTTGGGTCTGTGAGTGCTTTCTGGGAACTGTGGGACTACTGGGAGTGTGGCCCCAGTAACCTAGAGATCACTGGGGATCATTTGAGAGCGGGAGACACGCCCAGAGATAGTTCTGACCCAGTTGGTGGGAGGAGGGTGCTAGTGTAGAGCACAAGTGGCAGGTGCATGTGGACCTGAGCTGTGCTGGGGATAGACCCTCTAAGTGGCCATGGGGTAGCCCTAGGCAGGTGGCTAGCCATTTTGTGATAGCAACTATAGCCCCTGAATAGCTCATTTTTACATTGCAAATTTTGAAAGCCAAATTTTGACACAGTCCATATAAAAATAAGATATTTTTTATGGCAAAAATATCTTGATGATATTTTGATGATTTGTAATGGAGGACTTGAGGATCTTTTGGCTTTTCATGCGTGGTTAAATACTAGAGATGAATTTGAAGTTTCAATTAAATTATAATACAGATGAGATCACATTTTAGATATTAAGCTCATATATGTAAATGGTACATTCAAGATCACTATTTATTGCAAACCTACAGATGCTGATAAATTACTACATTAGAAGAGTAGTCACATATGGCTCTCAAGCACAACCTGCCTTACAGACAATTTTTAAGAGTGAAAAGAATTTGTTTGGAAAACCAAACATGTTAAACCATGTTAAAGTGACAGCTTCCAGGGTTTATGATAGAAATTATCCTGTTAAACATGTCCTAGAGGAGTTAATTAAAGCAGGACAGCAGGATATTCACTTTGGACTGTCTATCCCAAGAAGAGCCAAGACAAAGTAGTTTGCACTTTATATTATAATCACCTTTTCTAAGATATAATTCATACACTCAAAATATATTGGCCTACTGTACAATCCATCCCACATTTTGCTGATAAAGATATAATGGTAGCCTTCAAAAGATATAAAAACTTGAAAGATATTTTAGCTCCATCAGCCCTTCCAGTCCCTCAGAGGAAGGATATTGTTTGGGGTCACTTCCCTTGTTTGAATTTTTCTATCATGTCAATTTGAAAACCAAGGTTTTTATACACCCAACTACTGGAGATAGATATAAATTACGAAGTATTCTAACTGCAAGACTGAACATGTTTTTTATGCAGTCATTTATCCGTGTAAACTGATATATACTGGCAAACCTAAGGGCCCCTTTTACCAAGCTGCAGTAAAAGAGGCCCCATTGTGATGCCTGTGTGTAGATTTTCCGAGGTCCCCTTTTAACACTGTGTGGCCATTTCCTGGGTGAGATCTTCCTGCCACCTATTTAGGAGGCAGTAAGGGCCACTAAGAGCATTAGAAACCACCCCTGCAGAGGCAGCCTAGAAGCAGTAGAGAGAGAAGAGCCTCCAACCATCCCAGTTGGCTGAGAGGAGATAAGAACCCAACACTACCTCGAAGCATGCCGCAAGGATCCAGCCCAAACCAGGCAAGAAGAATGCTGAGCTAGCCAGCATCCCTGAAGAACCACACTGAGCCCCCTGACCAGACACTGAACCAAAGGAAACAGGCACGAAGCAGACCCCCAACCAATCACCTTATCCATCCCGTAATGATGACAGCCTTCTGGGCCATTGATCAGACAGATAAAATGCCCACAGAAAATGAGGACCAGCGCCACCGTATCAACAGAGCTCCACCAGTGTAAGACAGCCCACCCAAATGCCAGCATACAGGTACCCGTGTTGAGACTGCACTACCGACGAGCAGGAACTGCACTGTGCATCACTCACAATGTCAGACGGAAAACTGCTGCCTCAGCCCTGCCAAGGGGGAAATCCCTAATGAAGCCAAGCTGTATCCCGAAAACACAGGACCTAGCAAGAATTGACACCGAATTCCAACTGTTAACAACCGGTAGATGAAAATCGCAGACAAATCGTGGGAAGACAGAACCGGAGAACACAACTGACAGAAGCAGCCTGGGAGAAGCCTGCAGGAGTGTCTGGCGGTTTCTGTTTCTTTTTTTTTTTTTTTTGTAACACTAAACTCAACCCCAGGAAAGAAAGGATAGGCAGGACAGCACCAATGAGCTGCTGTCCCTGCCACTGGTCTGAGAAAGAGCAGAAAGCAGGAGAGCAGCATGGACCCAACATGGGACTGCATGGGGAGAGGCTGTGCAGGGCTGGCCCTAAGGTTTCTAGCGCCCTCCTGCAGTCTATTAGTTGGCGCCCCTACCCATCCAGAGGCGGGATCACTATGGCTCCGACCCCACAGTAGACACACCCCTTTTACCAGCCATGGCATCATTGAAAATATTACACCAGTATAGAAGAAAAATAACTTAGCACACAGACCAGGAATTAGGAGAACAGACAGTCTTGCCAACTCTGAAAAACAATGTGTTATCAAAATTTCAGAATCTAACAAACAGATCCCTATTCAGACACTTGGCCTTGCAGTCACACATGTAGAACAGAGATAGCCCCTCTTCAAATTCTTCAAAAATTAACCTGAAATCCTAAGAAGTTAGACTCTGCATGCAGCACAATAGCCTTCCCATCGAGCACAGCTTAGGATCTAGCTAGGACAGACTTAATCAGCATAAACTAACATATTCTACAATCTGAGTTGGACAGAATAACAGGAGTTACTGAAGTGGGAATGAGAGATAGGTGATGGTTAGGAATTGAAAGCATGCATCTAGCCCTCCTGTCCTGTGAGTTGCTGTGTTGGGGGTGGGGGTGGAAAAGGGTGGGTCAGGTGCAGCACTAAACAGCAGTCTCTGACAAAGCAAGGGTCCAGGCTCTGCTGTGCTGTCTCTGTCTGAGCCCTCTCTGGGCAGAGGACAGAGGTTAGCTGAGCTCCCACAAGTTATTCAGAGCCAGATTCAGTTGGAGCAGTGACATCCTCTGACAAATACAAGGAGGATATTTCTCTGCTTGGGAGGGGGGAGGGGATGGGACAGAGACCTGACAGCTTTGGAGCCAGACTGAGATGAGCAGCAGAGATTAGATACTCAGCAGAGCTTGACTGCTTGCAAAGTGGCGCCCTTGAAGGCACCCTTGAAGGCATGTGCCCCCCTGCAGTGCTTACCCTGCTTACCGGGTTTGACCGGCCCTGAGGCTGTGGCAGACAAGAAGGGATGAACAGCAAAGGACATAGTCAAATACTTGCTGTTTAAACCTGTTCTACAAGGCATCCAACTGTCGGAACAATGGAGAACCTTCTAATATTCCTCTACCCCACTAAATCTGGATGAAGAGGAAGCCATGGGGGGAGGCGGGGAGGGAGCCGGTTC
The DNA here is from genome assembly GCF_901765095.1 of Microcaecilia unicolor. Lineage (NCBI taxonomy): Eukaryota > Metazoa > Chordata > Amphibia > Gymnophiona > Siphonopidae > Microcaecilia > Microcaecilia unicolor. The sequence goes on from NC_044037.1 coordinate 233,549,502, forward strand.
CACCGGATGTCACCCCAGCTGATGGATAAGGGATCCAGTCCCACATCAACTGCATCAGGAAATCTCCAATTATCAGCTATAACCCCCTGCTCAACTGAGAGATGGAAAAATCCAGATCAGGAGCTGCCCTTGAAGCACCAAACAGGAGCTGCACAATCCATCCACCATCCGCTAGGAGACAGAGAAAATACTGAGAACCCCAGGCTGCAAGATACTCTTAAGGTGTGGTAATAATGAACCTGTCTGGGCCTTCTCTGAACCAAAGCCTAAGGCCCAAAGCTGTTTGCTTGTTCTAAAAATCATGTACCTTGACTGACCTAGAAATGAGCTTTTGTGACAAGCTGCAAAAGCCAGCTTTCAGAAAGAGGAACCTGGAGCTAAAATGTTCCAGCCAGGGGAATTGGACAGAATGTGGTTGGGGGGGGGGGGGGGGTTAGAGCTAGCTGGACCTGCAGGCACAAGATAAAAGGTTGCTAGTGAAATGAACTGTGAAGCAAGCTATAAACATTGTAATCAGTATAATGTTGCGCTGGATCACCCTAAATAATCTTGATCAGCTTTAGAAGCAAAGAGGAAGAAGAAATGGCCTAATAGTTAATGCAGAGGACTTTGATCCTGGGGAACTGGGTTCAATTCCCACTGCAGCTCCTTGTGACTCTGGGCAAGTCACTTAACCCTCCATTGCCCCATGTAAGCCGCATTGAGCCTGCCACGAGTGGGAAAGCACGGGGTACAAATGTAACAACAACAAACAACAAAAAAGGCAGGACTAATGACAGGTATCCCACAGACTCAATGCTAAGTTTACCATGTACAGTGGGGGAAATAAGTATTTGATCCCTTGCTGATTTTGTAAGTTTGCCCACTGACAAAGACATGAGCAGCCCATAATTGAAGGGTAGGTTATTGGTAACAGTGAGAGATAGCACATCACAAATTAAATCCGGAAAATCACATTGTGGAAAGTATATGAATTTATTTGCATTCTGCAGAGGGAAATAAGTATTTGATCCCCCACCAACCAGTAAGAGATCTGGCCCCTACAGACCAGGTAGATGCTCCAAATCAACTCGTTACCTGCATGACAGACAGCTGTCGGCAATGGTCACCTGTATGAAAGACACCTGTCCACAGACTCAGTGAATCAGTCAGACTCTAACCTCTACAAAAGGGCCAAGAGCAAGGAGCTGTCTAAGGATGTCAGGGACAAGATCATACACCTGCACAAGGCTGGAATGGGCTACAAAACCATCAGTAAGACGCTGGGCGAGAAGGAGACAACTGTTGGTGCCATAGTAAGAAAATGGAAGAAGTACAAAATGACTGTCAATCGACAAAGATCTGGGGCTCCACGCAAAATCTCACCTCGTGGGGTATCCTTGATCATGAGGAAGGTTAGAAATCAGCCTACAACTACAAGGGGGGAACTTGTCAATGATCTCAAGGCAGCTGGGACCACTGTCACCACGAAAACCATTGGTAACACATTACGACATAACGGATTGCAATCCTGCAGTGCCCGCAAGGTCCCCCTGCTCCGGAAGGCACATGTGACGGCCCGTCTGAAGTTTGCCAGTGAACACCTGGATGATGCCGAGAGTGATTGGGAGAAGGTGCTGTGGTCAGATGAGACAAAAATTGAGCTCTTTGGCATGAACTCAACTCGCCGTGTTTGGAGGAAGAGAAATGCTGCCTATGACCCAAAGAACACCGTCCCCACTGTCAAGCATGGAGGTGGAAATGTTATGTTTTGGGGGTGTTTCTCTGCTAAGGGCACAGGACTACTTCACCGCATCAATGGGAGAATGGATGGGGCCATGTACCGTACAATTCTGAGTGACAACCTCCTTCCCTCCGCCAGGGCCTTAAAAATGGGTCGTGGCTGGGTCTTCCAGCACGACAATGACCCAAAACATACAGCCAAGGCAACAAAGGAGTGGCTCAGGAAGAAGCACATTAGGGTCATGGAGTGGCCTAGCCAGTCACCAGACCTTAATCCCATTGAAAACTTATGGAGGTAGCTGAAGCTGCGAGTTGCCAAGCGACAGCCCAGAACTCTTAATGATTTAGAGATGATCTGCAAAGAGGAGTGGACCAAAATTCCTCCTGACATGTGTGCAAACCTCATCATCAACTACAGAAGACGTCTGACCGCTGTGCTTGCCAACAAGGGTTTTGCCACCAAGTATTAGGTCTTGTTTGCCAGAGGGATTAAATACTTATTTCCCTCTGCAGAATGCAAATAAATTCATATACTTTCCACAATGTGATTTTCCGGATTTAATTTGTGATGTGCTATCTCTCACTGTTACCAATAACCTACCCTTCAATTATGGGCTGCTCATGTCTTTGTCAGTGGGCAAACTTACAAAATCAGCAAGGGATCAAATACTTATTTCCCCCACTGTATAAGTGAATGTATTTCCTACTTCTGTGGAGATATGCTTAGACTGCACCTGTCTGCGTCCCATGTACACTCCCATGAGAAAAGCATTGTAGACTTATTGGCTGTCTGTTTTTCAAAATTTGGTAAGTGAATAAAGCTCAGTATTTTTCTCATATCCTTGTGGCATCCACTCTGTTACTCCTTAGCTACTGGAATGCGTGGAGCATTCCTCTGGGTTGGGAAGAGCAGATAAATAAACAAACAGGTGCAAATTACTAGAAACTATTTTCTCTGTCTCCTTCCACTGGTGGATGGTCATAACCAATTGGTCTAGACTGGTCTGGTAGATGAAAAGGAAAAAAGGTTTGGACAATTTCCTAAAAGAAAAGTCCAAAAGTCACTATTAAGATGGACTTGGGAAAATTCACTACTTATTTCTAGGATAAGCAGCACAAAATCTGTTTTACTATTTGAGATCTTGCCAGGTACTTGGACCTGTATTAGCCCACTGTTGGAAACAGGATACTGGGCATGATGGACCTTTGGTCTGTTCCAGAATGGCAGTACTTATGTTATTATGTTCTTATGGGTGCTAAACCGTTGGAAAGTACCCCTTCCTGAACAGAATCAAAGAGTTTGCTCTTCAGCTTGGAGAAGAGACAGCTGAGGAGAGATATAATAAAAGTCTATAAAATACTGAGTGAAGTGGAAATGGTAGAAGTGAATCGCTTGTTTGCTCTTTCCAAAAATACAGGGCCTAAGGGGCATGCAATGAAACTACTAAATAGTAAATTTAGAATAAATTGGAGAAAATATTTCTTCACATAACATGTAATTAAACTCTGGAATTCATTGCCAAGGAATGTGGTAAAAGCAGTTGGTTTGGCAAATTTCCTAAAAGAGAAATCCATAAGCCATTATTAAGATGGACTTGGGAAAATCCACTACTTTTTTCTGAACAAGCAGCATAAAATCTGTTTTACTCTTTTGGTATATTGCCAGGTACATGTGACCTTCTGCCTTTGTGGCACTTCTTTCTGTCATTAACATATCTTCTTTTGTGTTCAAGTCTTTTTATTGAATTTCTTCCAAAATATACTAAATATTATAACATTATAGTATTACAAAGGGTATGTAAAGTCATTTACTATAATTATTAAGACCCTCTATTTAGTGACATATTTTTCAGTCGCATCCCATTTCTGATAATGCTTATTACACTTTTCATACATTGTCCACTCAAACCTCTGAAAGAGGCAACCTTGAAATGTAAGACGTAATTGTTCTACCAATTGCTGAGTATTCTTTTAATGCTCTTCTGATCAGCAGAATTAATAGTTGTGAGTTCTGCTTCATTAGCAGCATTCTAAGCCTAAGGGATCTCCAAATCACACTCTAATAAGTCAGCGTCTCTCTAATCTAAAGCACATCATATATTATATTCTATACTAGGTTCCAAAAAAAGGTAAGGTTGACACAGATGTATATTTGATATGAAAAGGTCCCCAGTTCTAATTTAGAAGGCCCACGGGTCACATTCTGTTTTCCAACAACCTTAGCAATTTTGGATTCCATAGGACTTTTTGTTCTAAGAAATATAAATACTGGGACAGATAGGTTGATAATGAAAGGTGAGTGAACTATCCCTAAAAATCTTCCCAACTCCTATCTGGTAAAGTATAGGTTGATATTTAGCTCGCAGTGGTCAATGTTGGCCCTGGCCAGACATCAGCACTGAATGTCTGGGGTTAATTCAAACAGAACTATCCACTGGAACTTTTGTGGATCACGGCTGATTTCAGCCGAGATTCGCATAAGACACTTTGTGCGGGCCCTGGCTAAATGTCGGACAGGACCTACATAAGTAGTTTCAGGTGCTTCTGCCCCTCTGATTCCTCTCTTAAATGGTACTGCTCCCTTGGTTTTCTGTAGCCCAAGTGCATTTTTACATACTCTTTCGTCTCCAGGAGGTCCAAACCATATTCCCAAATATTTTATTGCCTCAGAGGTCCGGTTATTAGGGAAGCCATGAAGGTCTACTGTGGAGGTAAATTGGTTTAATTGCAACATATCAGATTTTGTTAACTTTGTAACTGGATGCTTGAGAGAACTACTTGATGACAATCAGATGTTTGGACAATGAACACGCAAGAAGGCCTTAATATCATCTTTGTGAATTGATAGCTTGCATTCTGTACTGAAGAGTTCCTAGATTTAATTTTCCTGTCTGGCCAGCACTAATCAGTGTCACTAACATATTGAGGTGGTTAAGCTGTAGTCCGGGCATGCTTAGAACCCTCTTTCTGTTTGGAGTAGCATAAGGGAGCCTCAGGAGGGTGTAAGAGATCAGAAGGGGAGGAAAAATACCCAAAGCAGAATCCTAATGGCTGGAAGCAGTTGTAGTGTCTCCTAGGAACAGGGCAGATACCAAAAAGGGAGAAGGTTCCAGACACCTTAAACCAGTGGCGTAGCTATAGGGGGTCTGCCTCCCCCCAAAAATGGGGGCTCTCAATGAAATTACATGGAAATTATTTTAAAACAAATAGGAAATATTTTTTCACGCAAAGAATAGTTAAGCTCTGGAACTCGCCGCCAGAGGACGTGGTAACAGTGGTTTGCGTATCTAGGTTTAAAAAAGGTTTTGAGCGCACAGAGAGAGAGAGAGAGAGAGAGGAGAGGAGAAGGGAGTTCCTTCCTAGAGAGACAGCCAGCAGGAGTAAATAAGCTAACTTCGGGGCAAGGAGGACCTCAAACTAAAGGCTGAGCCAGGAAGCTGTGGAAAAGCTTAAAACCCCTAGACATCAGAGAGGCCTGAGGACAAAGATGTAAGCCAAAGCTGGTGAACAAGGGTGGAAAGGAAATTAAGAAGAGGACAAGGAAATGAAGATAAGTCCTGGAATGTTGTTTGATTATTTTTGTTGCAAAGCTCAAGATAGTATGTGTTATTAGTGCATCTAGATTTTCAGAAAGCTTTACACAAAGTTCTTATCTGAATAACAGACTATGGAGGAAAAGATAGGCATGGGGAAGCCATGCTTGCCCTAGGATTGGCAGCATGGATGTTGCTACTATTTGGGTTTCTGCCAGGTACTTCTGACCTGGATTGGCCACTGTTGGAAGCAGGATACTGGGCTAGATGGACCATTGGTCTGACCCAGTATGGCTATTCTTATGTCTTATGACCTAAATTGGTCACTACTGGAAACAGGATTCTGGGCTTGATGGACCTTTGGTCTGTCCCAGTATGGCAAGGCTTATGTTTATATGTACTGTTGTCAAGTGGCCCCAACATCATTACCTCTTGCACCAGATCATGTGCTCCACTAAGGACTAGGCATAGAATTGCTCCTCCTCTTGTTGGCTCCTGAACCAACTGCTCCATAATGTAGTCCTTTATTTACCTTCCTAATATGCCCCAATGTTACATTTATCCAGCCAGTATCAGGATAATTGAAATTATCCTAATTTTCTGCTAACATTTCTGCATCTATTAGATCTGGGCAGGCGGATAGTAGTGCACTCCTATCATTATCCTTTTCCCCTTTACATATGGAATTTCTATCCATATAGATTCTAAGGTGTATTTTGTGCCTGCAGATGTTTTAGGGGCCCTTTTACAAACTGGAACTAGAAAGTGACCTGACAATTTTTAGCGCATGGGTTTCCTGAACACTGAGGCCATTTCTGTGGCTATAAAATGTCTGCAATTTCTATATTCCCTTTAATGTCCACACTTTAATTTCCCAATTAGCATATGGCCATTAATGTGCCCTTACCACCACCTATTTACTAGGCAGTAAGGGCTCCCACGGTAACTCCATGCTAATCGGGCAGCATGTGGCAGTTCATCCATGCTACCAGATTAACGCAGGGAATGCCTACACTCTGCCTCCAAACACACACCCTGTGCTAAAAAAATATTTAGCATTCTTTTAGCACGGGATTGGTGCGTGCCAATCATAGAACTTTCACGGGACGCCTGAACGCGTCCTGCTGTAGTGCCTTTTTAGCTTGCAGTAAGCACATGCTAGTGCTTACCGATGCTTTGTAAAAGAACCCCTTAGTCTATTTAATTCAAGGACCTCTTTAACATATAATACTACCTTTCCACCAATTTGATCCAACCTATCACTGAGATATAATTTGTACCCTGGTATGAGTGTCCCATTGGTAATCTTCCTACCAACCAAGTCTCAGAGATGCCTATTATATCTAGCTTTTCATTTAGTGAAATATATTCTAACTGTCCCAGCTTAATGTTTATACCCCAATTATTTTGAAAAGTTGGTTCCTATGATCATCATGATGTAAGTAGTAGATCCATTTTTTAGATTATATCTATATTATTTATTTATTTATTTGCTGCATTTGTATCCCACATTTTCCCACCTATTTGCAGGCTCAATGTGGCTTACATTATGCCGCAATGGTGATCACCACTAACGGAATGATAAATACAAAGAGGTGTAACAATCAAGGTATCTGAAAATATCACGTAGATTAGATATAAAAACAAGCTAACAAGTGAATTAGAAGAAATAAATAAATAATTCATAACAGGTGTATAAGAATAGGACAAGGTAAAACGTTCAATAATATCAGTGTGAATTAAAGTAACCAGATTGAAGGAATCAATGTTGGTTTGTTCTGATGAATTTTAGCTGTCAAGTCTTTTACAAAGGATTCTTGTTATAAGTCTTATGTAATATGTATGCTACATCATTGTGTATGTGTGTGTGGGTATGGGGGGTATCAGCATAAGCATGTTCTTTTACGGTTAACTTCAGTTATTAGTAACTACGTCCCATTGTATCAAACGGGCTAATATCACGTCATTGATGATCGCCAGTTCACTGGCGGTCAAACACAGTGGCTTTTTTCTTACCGACTGCACAGCGGTTCCACAGCGAGAACCTTGCTTCCTTCTCTTATATAGCCCTACTGTCAAGAGTATAAGAGATATATTGACCCCTGAGGCAGGCTTTTGTGCCGAAACACAGCCGTGTCAGGTCGTTTTTATGCTTGTCAGAATTAAAGACTTATTGGATGTCCTCCTCAAGTTCTCCTCACTTTGTTGTTCTGTGCTCATGTTTGTGCAAGGGACTTCTCCTCCTCCTTTGCTTTATTCTTTTGCCTGTGCACATCCATAATAAATATCATAAAACAGATATTTACAGCAAATTGAATACAATGGATGCATTTCCAAACTGACTGGTACAAAAATTCAATATTCTCTTTGAAAATACATAATAGATGTGCTAAAATATGTCAAATTTTTAGACCAGAAAATGGGAAAGGGGGAAGTATAAAAAGATCTGATAACTTCGGTAATCGATAAGTTGAAGTAACTTGCAAACCCTGAAAAATACTGCATTTTAAGCTAATGCTGCCTATTCAATCCATGCAGAAGCTTTCTGTTCGACATTTGAATTGGATAATGTAGTTCTTGAGCCATTTCTGGATCAATGCTCCTTTACACTAATGGAAATCAATAAAAATAAATAGGCATCTAAGGTACAAAGCAAAATTACACATACAGACAGCATTTGTCACACTCAGAAAACGAGTTCGACTATTTCAATGTCTTTATCTCATTAACACTATTCAATGAATCCATTTATATCACTGTAACACATTTGGAGAAAGAAACAAAGAGTTTTAGAAATTAGGAATGTGGATTTTTGTTTCATTTTACTTCATTTAATTTTAACATGCTCTAATTCATTTTTCATATGCAAATAAAACGTATGAATTAATAGGAATTTATTTCATGCACACCCCTACTATAAATACAATCTTCCAAACTCATTTCATTTTTGAGATTAATTGTACTTTTATGTGTATAATGCACACATGCATATAATGCACAAAAATTGCATGCCTATGTAAAAATAAACTTGTATGATGCTCACAATGCTTCGGCCAGCATTGGGTACTCCCCAAACACCTTGCATCTCTCCCTTTCCTTCTCCCCTCCCCCCCAAGCTGCCCTTCGCAAATCCAGTATCTCTCCCTTCCCTTCCTCTTGATCCCCTCCCTGCAGTCCTCCATGCATCCTGCATCTCTCCTTCCTTTCCATCCTCCCTCCCCGCAGTCCTCCTTACTTCATTTCTGATCCAGCAGCAATTCAGAAGACAGCCTTGAGCACTATCGGAGGGCTTGTCCTCTAGCACATCCCACCTCATCTGATATAACTTCCTGTGTCCACACCAAAGGAACGGCCCCTAATGCCACTCAAGGCTGCCTGTCTAAATTGCAGCTGGATCATGTTCAAAAACAAAGTAAGGAGGAATAGGGGGAGATGGTGAAAAGGAGAGGAAGAGAAAGGGAAAAATATCAGATTCAGCCGGCCATGTAAAAAAATGGTATAGAGCATTCACACATACAGTACATGGGGGTGGTGGGTCTTTTATTAAACATAGGAGGTAATGGGCTCTTTTCCTGCTGAAAAAGACTGATCACTACAGATTCCTATACAGAACCTATTTATCAACTGAATCCCTTATTCCTGTTACACAAGGAAAACACAGGCCATCACTTAGCAAAAAAAAAAAAGTGAGATTACAAACTAGAAATATAATGTAGAAAAAAATGAAATGGAAAACAAAAGAAACCAGACTGTGAGCAGTGAAATCCCAGAGAAACAGAGATACCTTCGATACAGAACAAAATACAAGACATGCACATTTTTGAAGCTGACATCTTTCTATAAAAAATATCAAAAATACATTTATTTGCATCCTTGTTGTCTGACCATTTTTTTTTTCAATTGGGATGGTCCTGGTCTCTTCATTACTTCCTTTTATTGTTTTCCTCTAAGTCCCTTTCCAGGAACTCATTTCCATTTCCTGTTTCTTCACTGTTCTGTCATCTTCCTAATGTCTGACTGACATGGATCCTTCTGTTTCACTGTTGTCTCTATTTCTTTCCTGTCTTTTTATGAACCTGTAACTAGATTTCATCCTTCCTTTTCCCCCCAGTCTCCTCTTTCACCTACTTAGTAGCTTTCCACTTCCTACACGTTCCTCCCTTCTCCTCCCATCCCCACCCCTCCCATATTCCTTCCGCAGCCTTATATTCCCTGAGTTTTACTCTTTCCAGTTCCTTATTTTCAGCCTCTGTATTCATCGCCTCCCAGGCTTCATCAATCTCCGCCTCTCATCTCCTCCCTGTTATTCATCTCCTCAATACCTCCAGTCCCTTTCTTAAGTCTTACCGCCTTATTCAGGTTCCCATTCCCCTTTTTACCTCCCCTATTCCCACCCTCTCTCACCAATGTCAATTACTTTTATCCCTCAAGCATCTTTGTAGCCTTCTTTTTCCCCTTTCCCCAGCCGCCACTGTCACTACCTCTTCTCCCATAGTTCCTTTTCTACTTCCCTAGCATCCACTATCCTATCTTTCTTCCACCTTAACCCCAACATTCATTTCTGTGCCCCTCCATCTTCACCTCCCCCTGCATATGTCCATGTTTCTTCCCCCCTCCCCCCAACAATATCTGTCCTCCTTCTCCCACCACCAATGACCTCCTCCTCCTCCTATCCCCTGTATCAGGATCAGTTCCAAGCCCCATCTCCCATCTCCCACTTGCCCCCATTCACCTTTACCCATTTCCACAGGAGGCTGGTCTCATCAGCCCTCTTCTCCTACCTGCCCGGCATCACTAAATCCGCTGCAGAGAAGGGAGTTCCTTTTTTCACTCAATCCACTCTAGCCGCCAGCGCTGCACAGAAGTTGAAAGTAGAGAATTGCAAATATAGAAAAAAAGAAGCCTTTACCTTGCCCCCCCCCCTTTCCCTGAGAGGGGGGCATCTTGCAGAGGACAGGGAGATACAGAGGTCTCAGGGGAGCCCAGAAACAGCACTGACACCTTTTAGTTAAAATGTTTAAAGTGTTTAAAATGTTCCAGCACTGTTATAAAACTAAGAACTCAGGTGCCCATAGATGCCAGAGGTGTGTTTAAATTTTATGAGTTTGTAACTGTGCGGGGATGTGCAGTGACGTCTGTTACAAGACTCCTGATCGGCTGTCTGAGGCCCAAGGGAAAGCTGGGAGCCTGAGGGTCATATGAGGCAAGCCTGAGGGGCAGTGTGGAAGGTGGCTAATAGGAGCCAGGATCTAGTAAAAGGCATGAATTTGGACCAATGAGGTGGCAGGAGGCAGCCTGACCCATGGATTGGCGCAAATTTCAAGCCAATCCAGGGGACAGGAGGGGGTGGAACAGCAGAAAAAGAATAGCAAGCCAGAGGCAACCTGGAAGAGAGAAAGGCAAGCCTGTGCAAAGAGAAGTCAAAAAGAATGCTCTGAGAGGAGAAGATCAGATCCAGGCAGGAGTGTGCTGCAAGCAGGGGAAGAAGGGCAAGCTCAGACAAGAAGAGGCAGCTGCAGGCTGGAGGAGAAGAAGATCAAACCCTAGAAGGAGTGAGCTGCAGGCTGGAAGAGAAGGACCCACTGATGAGCCCCAGATGAAGAGAGAGAACTGGTGAGTCCTGTAAGGGGCTGGGCACCAAAGCAGACAGGAACAGAGGAGGAGGAGAAGGGGGGTCTAGAGCGAGCCGGGGGCAAGAGAGGAGCTGTAGTAGTAGCCACAGAGGCCATTCTTCAGACAGAGAGAAGCAGAGGAGGAAGAGGGACCACACTGGGAAGCTGAGATGTGTTGGGAGCAGTGCAGAGCTGAATAGAGAGCAGCGTGGCAAAAGCCCTGAATCCTAGAGAAGTTCACCCAGAGCATCCCTCTATGTGTGTGCTTGCCTGTCCAGAGAGGAGAAAGCCAGCCGTGTGACTGCCTGTCCTGTAAAGAAGAAGCCTATCCGGAAAGTGAAGAAGCTCCACAAAGAGAAAGACAGAGAGACACATACCCCCCCTCCTCACACTGAGTGCCCAGACTCCAAAGGAACTTTTTTAGAGTGTCTGCCAGCGTGTCTGCCTCAGGAGGATCCAACACAGAAGCCTAAGCGAGCCTGCACTGGGGAAGGAGCTGCCCAGCCTAAGCCTGGAGCCCTGTGAGTGCCTGCAGTTAAGGGCCTGCCTTTAGGAGGTTTAGTCGCAGTCCATCAGTTTGAGTAGAGGGTGTATAACAAAATAAAAGAAAAGGGGTCATGTATTGGGAGGGCTAAATAGGAATTTCCCTTGCTTATCTTTTTATTTGAATTTAGTTAGCCCACAAGGTCCCTTGCCAAAGAAAATACTGATTGAGGTTAGCACATACAACGAGCATAGGAAGTCAGGATTTTCAGTTTTTGAGTTCTTTGAGTCAGAGAAGTAGGTATCCTGGAGTTCCTGAGCCGGTGAGCTGACCTTGCCAACCGAGGAGGCATGGATGTGGAGAAGACCAAGGTACCCAACGCAAGAGAACAGCGATGCTAGCAAAGATTTGATACACCGGTAACATTATTGTGTGCACACAAATTGAAAAAAAAAAAATATATATATATATATATCAGATCTGAGTACAATAATTGGGGTTGTGTACATGTTTGGGATGGTTTGTGTTATTGCAGAAGTGGGGTTGGGGTCTTGGTAACCCCGACCCCAAAATTGTAGTTTTGAACAACTTATTGCCTTTGTAACATCACAAAATATTTAACATCTTGCACTATTTTTATTTAATACTAGCAAACTTTAACAGTTGGTACCAACATTAAGGAGCATATCCAAATGTTTCTATTTACTTTACCATTTAATAAAATATTTAATATTTTTCTTGTCAAATCCCTTGGTTGCGTGGAGTTTATTTGAGAACCCTATTTGAAACTGTGACATTCCTATATATATAATTATTTCTTTACTTATGGTAATTACCCGCTCCACCACTAGGGGCTTTACTTCCGGCATCACACATGATTTGAGCAGCTGTGCAAAGAAAGGAGATCCCACTCTACAGCTGGTAGGTAGTAGAAAGGAGCAGCTGGCACATGTTTTAGTGGAGCCAAGAGGCTGGCACCCCCCCAACAATATGAAAAGGGTGGCCTATCCCAAAGAGAGACATTCACCACCACAACAACTGAAATTTTCTAGCCGTGCATCCAGGTATAAATGTGGAAAGATCTGCATGTTTTGCTTTCTAACAGCTGCAAAGACTCTAGGACAATGATTCTCAGTTAGGACACACCGAAAAAGCAATGCTCATATATGTGACACTGCATATATGACTCTCATGGACCTTAGGTCTGACACAATACAGCAGTTCTTATCAGTTACTAGTAAAAAAGGCCCGTTTCTGGAACGAATGAAACGGGCGCTAGCAAGGTTTTCCTGGGAGTGTGTATGTTTGAGAGAGAGAGCCAGAGTGAATGTGCGGGTGTGTGACAGAGTGAGACTATCTGTGTGACAGTGTGTGTGAGAGAATGAGAGTGTGTGGCAGGGCCCCCTCCCCCTGTTCCTAATGCCCCTCACCCTGTTCCCTCCCCTCCTTTTCCTCTTCCTTCCCACACTTTGGGTTCCTTAAGGCTTTCAAAAGTCTATGTACCCCCGTGGCCCTAACGCCCAGTATCCGGATACCCCACCGCTTTCCTCCTCACCCCTCCCCCAAGATGTAACACTTTCACGTCCTTCATTTTTTTTTAAAGTGTCCTATCTACCCTGTGTCCAAATGCCCGGCATTCAGATTGTGTTCCTCTCATAAATTTTTATTTCTTTCATTCATTCAGAACTTGCCCCCCCCCCCCCCCCCCCCCCACCCGAACACTTTCGGTTCCTTCGGTCTTTTAAAACTTTCCTATGTACCCTGTGTGCTAATGGCCAGCATTGAGATTGTTTTCCTGTCCCAAATTTGCATGTCTTTCAGTCGTTCACAACTCCCCCCCCCCCCCCTTCTCCAGTTCAACACTTTCGTTTCCTTCAGTCTTTTAACTCTTCTATCTACCCTGTGTCCTAATGGCCAGCATTCAGATTGTTTTCCTTTCCCAAATGTTCATGTCTTTCAGTCATTCAGAACTCCCCCCTCCCCCCATTTAACACTTTTGGTTCCTTCAGTCTTTTAAAACTCTCCTATCAACCCTGTGTCCTAATGGCCAGCACTCAGATTGTTTTGCTTTGCCAAATTGTCTGTCACTGACGTCACTGACCTCAGTGCGTGCCTGCCTAGCAGACCACTTCCGGCAGGCACGGTCCCAGGCACATCCTGTTGGAGGTGAGAATTATTATATAGGAAATGCAAACATGCTCTGCATCATAAAAGTCCAACCTCCCCTCAACAAATGCAGATCATAACTGAGATATTTCTCCATGGAAGTCATAATACAATTATTCTGATTCTCATGTCATCAGAGCAATAGCAACATACAGTATATCTCTGTACCAGGCATATTGTGAAATGCAAAGCCTAGAGAAAATCCACTCAAAATACATTTAGCAAACATGTCATACAACAGTAGCACTAATGCTATGATTCAAACAGCAAGTAACCTACCTATTACTCCTGGGGAAATCTGGTGTAAAATGAAAACTTCTGCACACAATCGTTGGAAATTCTGTGCACTATTTTAAAATTCTACATCTTTATTTGTAATTTTTTTAATACAGAATTTCCCAAATTGTAAGGCCTAACCACTCCCCCAGCTTCTTCCTTCACCAGTAATATCGCTCACCAAGTTCCACCCTGCCATGTTCTCTCTTTCCAACTTAGCTTCAGGTTCCACCCTCCCCACCCTGATTTAGCTTGAACCCCATCGCTTCCCACAGTTTTCTTTGCCTCCTAGTTCTTTCTCTCCTCTTGGCCCCCAATCCCTAACTCTTTCTATTCTTTCTCTCCTTGCCTCCACATTACCAAGTTTTCCTCCTGGATAATGTGATATAAGGAAGAAACAAGCAGCTGCACATCAGACGGTTTCCTCCTCCTCTGCTGGCCTGGGCCCACTGTTTATTTGAACCATGCAGGACTCTGTACGGCAGTTGAGCCCAGGCCAGCAGAGGAGAAGGAAGTGGCCTGATGCACAGTCACTTGTTTCGTCCTTATGCCACATGAACCTGGAGGACAGGGCTGGGGGGTGGGTGGGATTTATACGAGCAGTATATGGGTGTGTGCCGCAAGGGGAGGGGGATCATAAACCCGACAAATTTTTGTTCTTTTCTGTTTCCTTGTACAGATTTCAATTACAGAATTCTGCACAAATTCTGCATTGTGCAATGGCACAGAATTCCCCCAGGAGTAAGCTATGAATAGGCAGCACTGCAAATATTACACTACACCCTAAAACATCAAAGCATCTATACAACAGAACATGTGGGTTTGCTACAGATCTCACACAGAAATTATATGCAAACAAACATCACACTTCAGTCACACACAAAACGTAGACAGACCCTCACCAAATACAGAACAAGGGATCCCAAATTAGAGATAGAACTATGAAGACAAAAATTGAACTGGGAACTGCATGAAGTTAAGCTGAGCATATACTGCCAACCCTGGAAAAACAAAAACAAATGCATTTCCTTTTGTACTGAACAGAATACATAAACATCTACGAAGCACATTTTAGTTTACATATTCCAGTTAATAAATTCAAAATAAAATACTTTTTTCTACCTTTGTGTGTCTGGGCATTTTATTTTTCCATCACATTGGTCCCAATTTCTCATTCTGCTTTGCTGACTTCTGCTAATTCTGTTTCCAGTGACTGCTGACCATTTGTTATTTCTCCTAGCTCCTCCTGTCTTGTTACATTCCTTCACTACACCTGTCTCGGACATATCGATCTTTCTTTTAAAGCTCTCTCCTCCATTTTTCTCTTTTCTGCCTCTGTCCACTCAAATTTTACTCTCTTGCTCTATTCACTTTTCATCTACTTAGCAACCTCCTACCTCCTTCTTTCATGCACTAGCTCTCACATTTACCATCCTCCTATTTCCTTTTATCTGTTCCCTATTACATTTCTACCCTCTGTACTCACTATTCTCCTTACACTCATCTCCTTGACAACTCTTCCATGGTGTCTCCCACATAGATCCACCATTCCAAGCATCTCCCCTCCTTATCCCTCACTCCACGTTTATAACCCAGCATCTCCTCCCTCTCTTTCTTTCTGTCCCTCCCTCCTCCACACCTGCCTCCCCTCCTCCAAGACTAAGATCTCTCCTTCCTGCTCTTCCACCCCTCCTCCCAAATCTGACATCTCTCCCTTCCTCCCTTCTGCCCCCCTGAGTCTGACATCTCTCCCCCTTCTGCCCTCTGAGTTTGACATCTCTCCCCCCTTCTGCCTCTGAGTCCATCTCTCCTCTGCCCTCCCCTACCAATTTCTCCTTCCCCTCCTCTACTCTCCTTGAGTCCATCTCTCCCTCTCCCCTTCCGCCCCTCCTCATCCATCTCTCCCTCTCCCCTTAATCTCTTTCCTATTCCCCATTTTCCACCCTCCCCAAGAGTATTTATCCATTCAATACCTCTGCCCCCCCACCAAGTTCATCTCTTTCTTTCTCGCCCTCTTCCTCCCCTCCCCATCTCTTCCTAATCCTTCCACACCTCCACCCTCCACCATCTCTCCTTGTCCCCATTCCACCCTATGCCATCTCTCCCTGTCCCCCTTCTGCCCCTCCACCCTCTGCCATCTCTCTCTGTCCCTCTTCCTCCCCTCCATCCTCCACCATCTCTCCCTGTCCCCCTCCTGACCATCTACCATCTTTCCATGTCCCCCTTCTGCTGCCATCTCTCCCTGTCCCCCTTATGCCCCATATTTCCTTGTCCAGGAGAATCCACAAAAGTGGAGAACTCAAACGCCCCACAAGAAAACACAAAAGTGTGAAGAAAAAAGGTGGGAGATTGACCAGAGATACCTGAGACTGCTAACCACAGAGTTTATGTATCAACCCATTTGATTCAAGGAGCTACAGTTATACTAAGAAGCATGAGCAAATATAACAAAACAGGATATACAAAACAGAGATGACAAACTAAAGTATCAAAGAAAAACAGAGATAAGACAGAAACTACTCAGGAAAAACGGAACATTGCTACACATACATGACAGAGACAGCCACCATTTGAAGAGACATCTACAATCAACGTTTTATAATGGAAAATAACAAATGTGTAAAGAAAAGTACTCACTGGCTGGATGTCTTCTTAGTCACACACAGTTTTCCATGCTCTCATACCCCATGAGGTTCCCTGATTGTCCTACACCATCTCCCAAAACAAGAGTAACCACTTCATAAGGGCCAGGTTGGGCTGGAAAACATTAAAAGGAAGTAATTAATTAATGAAACAAGACAAAAAATGTAAGGTACTAATCATAAAATGCATAAAAGGATGGCAGATAAAGACCACGTAACCAATATATTCTGCCCATTGGTACTAATTACTAAGCTCTACAATTTAGAGAAAAGTAACTAATTCTAGCATAAATGCCAAGTTACCCAGTTTGAGGCTAGAGACTTTTTGGCCAATTCTGGTTTTGACCATACATTCCAAAGCAGTGTTGGATTTGTTGTGCCTGATCCTGTCTACTGAAATCAGTGTTGCAAGTCCCATAATGCACCAGGATGGAGTGGTCAGAAATCCAGGATGGTCCCAAATTCTCCAGCCTGCAGCTGGGTAATTTGGCATCTCTGTTTTAGTAGACACACTGGACCTATCAACAAAGTGTGTAAACTCTACCTTTCTGAAAAAGAAAAACATCAGACAAGGTATGGTAGGTTTACCAGGGGTAGCAGGAGGACAGAGGTTACCTCTTCTTGTCTCGAGGGGTATCACCAGACCAATTGAATTAAGACCAATGGATAGCAGCTGGTGGTGATGAAACTGGTGGCAGGGGCTGTTGCCATCATATCTCTCAGTCAACCAATATGAATGGAGTATGTGATACTGGAATATTTATCCTTTCTCAAGTACCATTGTAAAAGTACAAAACAAAACGAAGGGTGGAAACGACCAAGGTGATGAGACAGGAAGCACAAAAAAGTTTTTATACCAGGCATCCACAAGAAATAGCACAATAAAAGTGTTAGACAGCCATTCACTGAATCACGTACTCTACACGGACCGTATTTCGCCCTATGACTTCATCAGGAGTCCAAGCAAGCAGCCAGAAATCAGCTGGACAGCAGTCAGTGAAAACAATACTAAATCTAAGAAGTGTATTGCAATGTGATGTCTGAATAGCACCAAGCCATGGATACAATGTTCGAGTTTCAGATGACTGAAGGCATAGGCTGAAATACGGCCTTAGCTTACAGGAATGACCTGCATAAGGACAAGCTAAGGCCACTTTTTACCACAGTTTGGTAAAAAGGACCCTTAATGAGTTAATTAGAACCATTGGGTAACAAGTAAACAACCCAGTGGTGTTGTGTTAGGGAGTGGGTTATGGGTGGAGAATGGGTGTGGACTCCACAATTCACTTAAAACACGCAGTTAGTATGGATACATTTAACATCTCCTCAAGAGGCACAATATAGTATTACAATGGGCATACCTTCAACAATTATCACAGTTTTTGCACTTACTATAGGTTAATTTTTACAGTTAAAGTGCAGTAAATACAAAACCTTACTGCACTTTAGTAAAAGAACCCAAGGCACACTACTGCATATGACTAAAGAGATTAAGCAATATGCTATGCACATACATTAAGGTCCTCTTGAACGTGTTAAAATTTGCAAGCTATTCATGCAGTCTAAAGGTGGATGCTAAAAAGTCAGCACAAGCATAACATAGTAACATAGAGGGGCATAATCGAACGGCGCCAGCCATCTACATGGGCGGCCATCTATATGGCCGGCGCCACAAACAGCGGTCCCAAACCGTATTATCGAAAAAGATGGCCAGCCATCTTTCATTTTGATAATACTGTTGGGGCGGGCCAAATGTCAGAGATGGTCGGGTTTGAGATGGCCAGCATAGGTTTTCGCCGATAATGGAAACCGAGGCCAGCCATCTCAAACTCGGCCAAATCCAAGGCATTTGGTCGTGGGAGGGGCCAGCATGTGTAGTGCACTGGTTCCCCTCACATGCCAGGACACCAACCAGGCACCCTAGGGGGCACTGCAGTGGACTTCAAAAATTATTCCCAGATGCATACCTCCCTTACCTTGGGTGCTGAGCCCCCCAAATCCCCCCCCCAAAACCCACTCCCCACAACTGTACACCACTACCTTAGCCCTAAGGGGTGAAGGGGGCACCTACATGTGGGTACAGTGGGTTTTGGGTGGGTTTTGAAGGGCTCACATTTACCACCACAAGTGTAACAAGTAGGGGGGTATGGGCCTGGGTCCGCCTGCCTGAAGTGCACTGCACCCACTAAAAACTGCTCCAGGGACCTACATACTGCTGTCATGGAGCTGGGTATGACATTTCAGGCTGGCATAGAGGCTGGCAAATAAATGATTTTTAATTTTTTTTTTTGGGTGGGAGGGGTTGGTGACCACTGGGGGAGTAAGGGGAGGTGATCCCCGATTCCCTCCGGTGGTCATCTGCTCAGTTGGGGCACTCTTTGGAGGCTTGGTCGTAAAAATAAATGGACCAAGTGAAGCCAGTGAAGTGCTTGTCAGAGCTGGTCCTTTTTTTTTTCCATTATCAGTCAAAGCCAGCCATGTGTTAACAACGCCCCCGTCCTGCCTCTGCCCCACCTTCCATACCCTGCGGAACCTCCTCCTTTAACTTTGGCCAGTTCTGTAATGGAAAGCAGTTGGAGCCGGCCAAAATCGGTTTTCTATTATACCGATTTTGCCGGCTTTAGGAGATGGCCGGCCATCTCCAGATTTGTGTCGGAAGATGGCCAGCGATCTCCTTTGAAATTAAGCTGGATAGTAACATAGTAAATGATGGCAGATAAAGACCTGAATGGTCCATCCAGTCTGCCCAACATAATAAACTCATTTTACATGGTATGTGATACTTTATATGTATACTTGAGTTTGATTTGTCCCTGCCTTTCTCAGGGCACAGACCATAAAAGTCTGCCCAGCACTGTTCCTGTACTAAAAGTTCTGAAGCTAACATCAAAGCCCCTTAAAATTTACACTCCAGCCCATCCATATCTATTCAGTCATGATCAGGGCACAGACTGTAGAAGTCCGCCCTGCACTGCTTTTACTCTGTGCTCAGATGTATCAGTGTCCTGTGGGGAGCCCAGTCCTCAGTGTGGTTTAAAACACAACCTTAGTGTTACTATTCCTTAAACTCAGGACTGAAATCCAACTTTCTCACGAAAAGAAGATATTCCAGGTTTGTTACCCGGAATAGTGTATTAAATTTTAACTGCCAGACCCTTGACCATTCTTCTAACTTTTGGAGATCCCTTCTCATCATTTCTACTCCCTCCACGGTATCCACTCTATTAGCTATTTTCATGACATCCGCAAAAAGGCAAACCTTTCCTTCCAACCCTACAGCAATATCTCTCACAAATATATTAAACAAAATGGGGCCCAGCACCGACCTCTGAGGTACTCCACTGGTCACCTTCCTTTCCTCCGAGTGGATTCCATTTACTACCACCCTCTGCCACCTGTCGGTCAACCAGTTTTCTATCCAGTTCACCACTTTCGGTCCTAAGTTCAGCCCTTTAAGCTTATTCACGAGTCTTCTGTGGGGGACCGTATCAAAGGCTTTGCTGAAATCCAAGTAGATTACATCTAGCGCATGTCCTTCATCCATTTCTGTTGTCATCCAGTCAAAGAAGCCACTGAGATTCATTTGACAGGATTTTCCTTTGGTAAAGCCATGTTGCCCCGGGTCCTGTAACCCGTTGGATTCTAGAAAGTTAACTATCCTTTCTTTCAGCAGCGACTCCATTATTTTTTCTACCACCGACATGAGACTTACCGGTCTATAGTTTCCTAATTCTTCCCTGTCACCACTTTTGTGAAGAGGGACCACATCCGCTCATCTCCAATCTCGCAGAACCTCTCCAGTCTCCACAGGTCTATTAAATAAATCTTTAAGAGGTCCCGCCAGGACCTCCCTGAGCTCTCCCAGTATCCTGGGATGTATCCCTTCCAGCCCCATAGCTTTGTCCACCTTCAGGTTCTCAAGCTGTTTATAAACTCTTTCTTCTGTAAATGGCACCGCATCCATTCCCTAAAAATGTATGAGTCATCACTTTTCATTTTAAACATGTTACTTGGATTGTCATGGGCTAACTCAAAGCAAGGTAAAATCAAGTAAAATCATATAATGAAAACAGCAAAAGTAACAAGAAAAATCAAACATGAAACAGCACAAATAAAAAAAATCCAATAATAATAATTAAAATTAAATCCAAAATCCCAACCTGATCAAATGAAGATACAGAGTCAATCCAACCATTAGGCAAGAGCATGAACAGGAAGTCACCTAGGTCAGCAGCTTTTGGGAGGCAGCAAAAAGCAGCTGCAGTTAAAGCAAAGCAATTGATCCTGACAGCCACAAAAAGAACTATCAACGTGCCTTTTTATATGCAGTGAGGGTGGGTAATGCTGAAATAGTCCATTTAGGGCCCGATGCACAGTTTACCGTGCTGGGAACATTTGCTTTAGATTGGTTATAGCCAGTCTAAAGCAAACATTATTTAGCGAGTAATGCACAAAGTGCCGTGGCTCTAACATGTGCCATGAGCAGCCACCTAAAACCCTATGCAAATGTACTACAATGAGATCATTAGTATTCTAATGAGCATTCTGGGCGATGTATAGCTCCAGAGCGCCTAGTTTTATACAAGCTAATTTTATAGCTGCTCAGGAGCTGTCATAGAGGAGGGAAACACAAACAGGCAGCTGCAAAGACTGCCTGCTTGTGCTACCTACCTCTCCCCTCCTGACCCCCCCTTCCCCAGCACCCTGAATCCTCTTGAAGATTCCCTGTACCTTAAAAAGTTGGAGGCAGGAGGACAGGAGCAACACCTCCTCTCTCCTGCCTCTGAGTCCGCCCAGAACAAAATGGTGGTGCCCAGCCCCTGCCCAGTGCATTCTGGGATGAACTGGGTGGGGCTAAGCATCATATAAGGTGCCCCAGTATGGCAATGATTATGTTCTTATGTTCATTTTTGCAGTAATATTT
Source organism: Microcaecilia unicolor (assembly GCF_901765095.1). Taxonomy (NCBI): domain Eukaryota; kingdom Metazoa; phylum Chordata; class Amphibia; order Gymnophiona; family Siphonopidae; genus Microcaecilia; species Microcaecilia unicolor. The sequence continues at coordinate 233,570,861 of NC_044037.1, forward strand.
GAGGAAGGGCGGTATTAGGATGATCATGATTGTTGAATACAACTGTCAAAATGTCTGGTGAGAAAAGGGAAGCAATGCTAGGAACCTATAAGTTAATGTGGTGGTGATCGGGAGGAGAAAGCAGAAACTAAGGGGTCCTTTTTACTATAATGCAGTACAAGTTTGAAGCTTCTGTGCTCAAATTGTCAAAATAACTTCAGAGTCTCTATGGCAACTGATAGGAGTGTATCCAGCATCTGCTCATGCAGTAAATTCAGAGACAGTACACTTACATGCATTATGCACAGGACAGCCACCTACTGAGATGACATTAGCTGATCTGTGTTATCTGTTCTGGTAGTAGTTATTGCATAGCAAATTACTGTGCATTAATTGCAAGGCGCTGGTATGAGGGCTGCACCACAAGGCATATGAGGAGAGACTTGATGACCTGAAGATGTATACCCTGGAGGAAAGGAGAGACAGGGGTGATATGATACAGACATTCAAATATCTGAAAGGTATTAATATACAAACATACCTTAAGGTGGTAGAACTAGAGGACACAAATTTAGACTGAAGGGGGGCCAACTCAGGAATAATGCGAGAAAGTACTTTTTCACAGAGAGGGTGGTAGATGCCTGGAATGTCCTCCCAAGGGAGGTGGTGAAGATGAAAACAGTAACAGAATTCAAAAATGCTGGGATAAACACAAAGGAATCCTGAATGGAAGGCATGGCACCAAACAAGCTTAAAGGTGATTAGATGGCAACCCCAATAATTGAGAAGCAAAGCCAGTCCTGGGCAAACTTCTATGGTCTGTGCCCTGATCGTGGCTGGACAGATTGAGCATCAGTAACTGGAGATGAAGGCCAGTCCCGGGCAAATTCTATGGTCTGTGCCCTGATCGTGGCTGTACAGATTTGGATGGGCTGGAATGGGGCTTTGATGACAGCTTAGGAACATAACTACTAAAATTCTATTTTCTGAATGCATAATTGCCTGCCCCTGACCCGCCTATGCTCCTCCCAGGCCCACACCCCCTTCCAGTTACACGCTATGGAAATTGTGTGCCCAGGCCCCCTTCCAGTGCACTTCAGGCAGGCGGACCCAGGCCCATCCCCCCCCTACCTGTTACGTTTGTGGAGGAAACAACGAGCCCTCCGAAACCCACCACAAATCCACTGTATCCACATCTAGGTGCCCCCCTTCACCCATAAGGGCTATGGTAGTGCTGTACAGTTGTGGGTAGTGGGGTTTGGGGGGTTCAGCACACAAGGTAAGGGCGCTATGTACCTGGGAGCAATTTATGAAGTCCACTACAGTGCCCCCTAGGGTGCCTGGTTGCTGTCCTGGCATGTCAGGGGGACCAGTGCACTACGAATGCTGGCTCCTCCCATGACCAAATGGCTTGCATTTGGTCGTTTCTGAGATGGACGTCCTTGGTTTCCATTATCGTCGAAAATCAGAAACAACCAAGTCTAAGGAAGACCAAATTTCAGGATTTGGACGTCCCCGACCGTATTATCGAAACAAAAGATGGACATCCATCTTGTTTTGAATATACGGGTTTCCCCGCCCCTGGTTGGGGACATTCTGCGAAGACGTTCTCATGAAAACTTGGATGTCCCTTTCGATTATGCCCCTCCATGGCAAACACCCAGTACAGCCTTCTGTACACTTCAGTTTCAAATGGTAAAGAGACTCCATTTATTAACAACTGAACCATTTCTACGCTACTCTATGAAGGTGGAAGGGGAATGAAAAAATGTCTCCCTCGCAGCAGGAAATATTTCCCCCAGAAGCAGATAAGTGATAAAACATTTCTACAACAAATCATGCCATGGCAGAAAATTAACTATCTCCTGGCACCCCCAACAGGCAGGTCAACACCACAGGCAAAGAATGTAAAAGAAATCTTGGGGTCCTTTTACCAAGCGGTGGTAAGCACTACTGCATGCCAAAATGCACCACCATGGGGCACGCTCAGGCGCCCTATGGTAGTTCAGGCATCTGCACACACTTTGTATTTTTTTGCACCGGGGGCATGTTTGGGAGCAGAGAGTAGGCATGCCAAGTACTAACTGATTAGCACAGCCACATTCCTGCACACCAACCAATTAGCGCATGGTTAATGCATGAGCCCTTCTGCCTACTAAATAGGTGTCAGTAAGGGCTCATGTGCTAATGGTCACAGGCTAATTTGGAAATTAGCATCTGGCCATTAATAGAAAAAAAATGGAAATACGGCCACTTTACAGCTGTGTTAGAAGTGGCCCCAGCACATGGGGAAACCCACATAGTAAAAAAAAAAAACAAGCAAAGAGGAGGAAAAGGACCTCACAAAACTGTGAGAAACAAAACAAACCAGTGAGGTAAGTCCAAGGAGGATAAAAAATTCTTTATTAAGAAAACATGAAACATAAAAACGACCCGACACGGCCATGTTTCGGCCCGAAGGCCTGCTTCAGGGGTCTTGATTAATCTACATAGAGAACAGATATAGACAGATATAAACATATATAGTATGTCTTTTAAATTGATGAAGTAAATAAATAGTGAAAAAAAGGAATAAACACATAATGTGACACATAAAGAATGAGACAATAGTAAGAGGATTACCATACAGGACTACAGGTGGAATTCCAGCAGATCAGATTGTACAGCTTGTGCTAGAACTTATTTCATGTTTAAATAGTGATCATATCTTTAGCAGTGTGCATTATGAGATACTTGCCCTCCCGTTAGAGTAAGATGAATTCAGGCTTGGGATGGCATGTCCAGTATCTCATGTGAATGCCCTATCTTGGGCACCATCACTTAAACAGAGTTGTTCAATGAGGTGATAGGAGGGAGCGGGTAATAAACATAAGCAAAAACAGCTGCCATTAATCTTTCAAGTGAGTAAAACACAGCATTACACTTGCTCCAGCCTTCTTAGAATCTAACTAAACATTCTATTCATCTTGTAACTTTAGATGCAATTCTAAGTGCATTTTTCAGATCATGAAATGATGAAATAAAATCTATACATAATTCTTTAGTTTTTATGCAGTATCCTCAGCATCACACATGATGTTTTTCTAGTCTTGCTGGCAAAATCATAATAGCCTTGCAAAAAATGTCAAGTGCAATGCCTCTTATTCACTTATAAGAAATTTAGCAGGCAGGTTTGCCATTTGTAACTATAAAGACTATATAAAGGTGAAATGTATTTGATAAGTAGCTTTCTCTAGTCTTCTTACATCAAGCGCCCCAAGGCTTCAAGATTTACGGTTTCCTGAAGTCTTTTCCCCGGCTATTATTTAATTGTCAAATATCTTTCTCTTTGGCTCTGTCAGCAGTTCCTTATGAGAAATTCACATTTACTCTTCAGCTTCTAGATCCCTTAATATGCTGGTAAAGAGATCAAACTGGTTTTCAGTGGCTAGTGAACAATTAATAGAGGGTCAAATGCTTTCCAGTGATGAAATTCCTCTTTCTAAAGAAATTAATAACAGGAAAGAGACCACTTAATTCCCCTGTTTATATATTACTATATCACCAAGAAAGACCAAAGGAAAATATGTTGGATAGATAGTCTAAAAGGGGACTCTTCTTGAGTGTACAGAGGTAGTCTACCCTTAATTTCTCCCTCATCTTCTCACACTAACTTAAAAAAGGCAACTCAATTTTTGTTTCTCAGCTACATGGCAAGAGCATCGAGATATACTCAAGAGTTACTTGGGCCCTAAGGTTGCATCATTTTTTTTGAACACTAGGGGGCGGGCTGTGCCATTGAACATTTAGCACATACCCAGCAGTATCTGCATTCTGTGAGGAAAAAGCCCCTTTTGTTAAATTGCAGGTAACTGTCAAAGGTAGATCTGCTTTGCACACATGTATGTAAGATCTACCGGAGCCCTGAATCAATTAGCACTCTGGCATCCTGCACTTAGCTGACCAAGACCAACATCTGCCACAAATTATTTTCTTGTATCCTGCAGGTTACAGACCAGCTGCTGGCCATTTTTAACTCAGGACCTCATCATGGGTAGGTCATGTGAATCCTTCTTGAAAACCTCTAGAGTTGGTTGGGGAGATGGGGAGGGGATGTTGTTTGTTAAGGGTACATGGTTTAGTTGTGTAGGGGATGTTGCTTAGGGGAGGATTGAAAGAGTTTGAAAATTTTTGTAATACCAGTCATAATGTTGAAGTTTGTACTGCATGTAGTAGATCAGTGCCTATGATCCCCTGCGAGGGCAAATGTGAGCAGGATGTGCTCTTTGAGACAATGAAGTGTTGTTGTGGAGTTTTTTTCCTTAATAAATAAAAACTTAAAGCGAAAAAAAAAAAAGAATACCGAGCAGCATAAGAAAGGCTCAACGTGGAAAAGCTAGCCAGATAAAGTCCCGACTCGGTTCAATACTTCACACTAAACTGGCTTCCTAGTTCTTCTCTCTAGTTTGGAGGACTGGCCTGTTGGTTAGAGAACCAGAGGTGGCTGGTTCAAATCTCACTGCTGCTCCTTGTGATCTTGGGCAAGTCACTTAACCCTCCATTGCCTCATGTACAAACTTCGATTGTGAGCCCTTCAGGGACAGGGAACTACCAGTGTGCCTGAATGTAACTCACCTTGAGCTACTACTGAAAAAGGTGTAAGCAAAATCTAAATAAATACGTTTCTTTGCTATCCCTCCAAGAGTCCTAGGAATTGCCTGCCACATGACTAACTAGCCATTCAGCGACGGCTGATTTACAGGTAGATCACCAGCTGCAAAATATAGGGATGGGCAGCTAGAAAATTTTCATGTTGTATTTTTTCCAAGTATCATTTACGGGAATTGTCATCTTATTTGGGTGTTCTTTGCCATTTTGTCGCAAGAGCAATGTCATTAACAGTGCACCCTCTTTGCAAATAGTGCATATTATGGGCCAGATTCTGTAAATGGCATATAAAATCTAGATGTGACCAATTTATGCACCTAGAGCTATTCTATATAAAGTGTCTAAGCTTAGGCGTGGTGCACAGAATAGCATACAGGACTGGGGAACACATGAAAGAGATTTGCATATTATGGAGGCAGTGTATGCAAATCAAGTTCATGCATATTCATTATGGATATCCTGAAAACCTGACTGGCAAGGGATACTCCAGGACTGGTCTACAGCATCATTCAATATTGAAAACCCCACTATATATGGACTACCTTGGGAAAGATATGATAGACGAAAGCATTCAGTGTAAGTCTGTTCCTATGGCCTCCACCTCCCCAATAAGGAAGGAAGGAAAGAGAGCCCGGCCACTTATCTGGGTGAAGACAGAAGGATCACCATAACCTCTTTTATGTTTATGTTTAATATTAGAGAATTTACTATACTGCCTAGCTTTTCAGGTCACAGGGGTTTACACATTCATAAAATCACAAAAACACACAAAGAAACAGAACTACAATAAACAGGGGTCAGAACCAGTACTCACACAACAATCACAACAAACAAAATTTACATATTAATAGAAATATCAAAATAACAGATAGATGCCACCACAGCATCCTCAAACCTCCACATCCCCAGCTGTCCATGACTCATGTATACAACTCTTAAGGACAGACTCTGGGTCCTTGTTGGCAGCTGAATTCTGTTTATGCATGACATTTTGCCACGTCCTACTGACTCCACCTCCCTGTCTTTTACCTAAAAAAATCACCCCACTGGAAGTTGTCTTTCTTTATATCTGAACGCTGGCCACCATGTTTGCCTTTCTGCTACTCGTTCGTGTGCTATGCTATGCTAATAAACGGCTGGCCCTGTTTACTAAGGAAACACTAGCGTTTTTAGCATACACTAATGCTAGAGACACCCATATATTCCTATGGGTGTCTCTAGTGTTATCACACACTAATTTTTAGCGTGCGCTAAAACTGTTAGCGCGCCTACAGTGTGGCTTAGTAAACAGGGTCCAACGTATTCTATCCCACTAAATCCCTTATTGCTAAGATTTAAAGCAGGTTTACATAACATACATTACATAATAACTGAACAAATTTACTCCCTCATATAAAATTATCACTTTCTACAATTCAAAACCATTTCAAACAACCACATTTTAATTACTTTTGAAAAAATGACATAAGACGGACTATGACAGATATGTGAAGGCACTCAATAACTCTGCCTTGGATGTTTTCTCCTCTCCTATCCCTTCACTTTATTATCCATTCCAGATAGTGTTGGGCTCTATGTCCCTGTCCTACCTTGACAAAGTCAGCAACTCTCTGTTAGTAATGTCCACTTGTTGATGGACATTCCTTCCACAAGTCTGTAGAACTCACAGGTACTACATTCAGTAAGGGTATGGGCAAGTCTTCCACGTGGGCACAAAGCACCTTGGCCAAGGATGCTGACCAACATGACATTGCTGCAGTAGGACCTAAAGACAGACTTGAATGTCCATGACCAAATTATTGCAGGGAGCAAGTGATGGCAAGATGGGAGATTGAGGGGTACTCGTATCTCCTAGTGCCTTGATTGACATCTGAGCCAGATGTCAGGCTGACACAGATAGTAGCTGGGCAGTGATTTTATCTTCTCAAACATTTATCTGTAGTCTGTCCTTTTAAGTAGTAGGAGACTGCAGAAAAACCGCAGGGAAACTCCACATCCTATCTGAGACAAGTTGTGCCCTATCCTCTAATTACATTATCCTCCTGTCTTTAAATAAAATGAGGAGGGATTACTATCCCTTAAGGGAAATCTTAACCTTTAAGAGTTTTTTTTTAAACACAGAACCACTCAGCCATAGGAGCTAGAGAAGGAGAAGCAGCTAGAGACAGGCAAAACAGGAAAACGAATCACTGCCTTTCAGTTTTACACCTTCTCCTCAGTCCAATCTTATCAAACTCACAAGCAGCTTATTGCAAGGAACCCAAAGAACTGGCACAGGCATACTTTTTGTACAGTCATGCAGCCAGCCAAAGACTGGCTAGCACAAAGGTGGGATGTCAGGCGGCCTGGACGGCATGGAAAAAGGGACAAGGGGAAGCGAGATACCTGACAAATCCCAGAGAAGGTCCTGTATGGTCAGGGGGTATGTGCTGCCTCTTCCTTGCAGGCTAGTGAGGTGACACAAAATGGAAGGTGAGGAGTGAGGAACCTAGGCAGCCCTATCCCACTAGCAGGTGCGTCCTGGCGATGGGAGCATGGTGCAGACTTCCATTCATACTAAAGAATGAAGGCCAACATAATCTAAATGAAAAATCTAAATGAAAAATTCTACAGTGAAAGCGAAACCTAGCAAATACATCATCCTTTTTGTTAATTATGAAAGAAACTTATTTTTAAAAAGTTTTTTTTTCTTTAAATTCAAGACAGTTCCATATTATGTTCCTCTGCAGCCTTGCTATGTTCATCATCAGTCAATATGAGTAAATTCTTTGGGTTGAAAATTAATCTTCACCTAGGGGGGAATTTATCAAACAGTGTTGGGGGCTTCGTGAGGGCATTAGGGCCTTAACATGCATTAAGGGAATTAACACTCGTTAAAAGCTAAGAAGTCCACTATGAGCTTCTTTGCATTTTGCACGCATTAATTCCCTTAATGCAAGTTAAGGCCCTAACGTCCTTGTGAAGCCCCCAACACTGCTTGATGAATTCTCCCCTCAGTGGCTAAAAGTGTGCATATGTGTGCCACAGCACATGCATTTGTAAGCATCAGGGAAAAGGATTGGGCAGGGAGAGGCAAAGTACACAGGAAAGTGTGCTCAGATTTTTTTCTTACTCATTGGTCCACTTGGCTTTTCTTCTTTTCGGCTTGCCTCTCTTCAGAAAGCAAAGATCAGGATCAATGCACTGGCATCGAGGCTCTAATGAGTGAGAGGAGGGGCTCAAAGAGTCTGAGAGCAAGAGAGCCTTCAAATGAATGTGACAAACTGCTAATGAGTTAGACTTGGCATCTGCAGGTTGCTTGGGTGGAAGTTATGCTGTTGCCATTGTGGTTCTGTGCATTCACTGGGGGCTGCTGCAGCAATCTGCGGTTGACTCCACTTGAAGTTAAGAGCACTACAGCAGATTGCTATGGCAACCTGCAGCACTTACACAGAACAACTACAGACCACTAGATGTTCAGCACTACATCATTAATCAGCTCCCAAAAAATGTTTTCATCTTTATAAAGAACAAATAATTTAAGCTGTTCTGGGCCACACATCTACTATACAGATATCGTTTATATACTAGAGAATGCTCTCCCCCCCCCCCCCCCCCCTCTGTCTCTCTTTCTCTCTCTAGTACAGGATGGGGGCAGATTGAGGTGGGATATGGGTGGAGACAGGGCATGGTCACTACTGACTGCTACCATGAGGTGCATTACTGTACAGGAAATGTCAGGGCTGCTGACAGAGCAGATGCTCTTAATGCAACAAGTTAGTGCAGCCCCCAGCCACAGCCAAAAGAATCACCCTGAACAAATCACTCTTCCTTGACCATAACCCCCCTGAACAAATCACCCCTCCCCCCAGATCTGCCCTTCCTTGAAGGTCTGACTCAGCCACACTGTGACCATGATCCCCACGAGCATATAACTGGCCTGTTTCACAATTCCCCCTCCCCAAAGAGACCACTCTCTTGGATCAGACTGCCAAGTACACCACTCTTCCAGATCTGATCACATCCTCAACAGATAATCCCTTGGATCAGGCCCCACCCTGAAGCCTTCCTTGAAGACTATGCTGCAACTATCTGTGGTTACAATCAAAAGCAGTTTACATACTATATACAGCTACTTGTTTTGTACTTGGGGCAATGGAGGGTTAAGTGACTTGCCCAAAGTCACAAGGAGCTGCAGAGGCAATCAAACCCAGTTCCCCTGAGTCACAGGTTGCTGCACTAAGCATTAGGCTACTCCTCTACTATCTGTAGCTCATGGCAAACCCAATATTACTTATTTGGCAGCTTGACCTCTAGTGGTAATATTGTGTTGGGTTACCAAAAGCCCTCTTTTTGGACATCTTCAGATATGTCCTACAGGATTTTTAATTTTTAGGGAGAGGAGCGTGGTAGCCGTGTTAGTCCACTCTTAAGGTTATCAATAGAAATCAAACAAAATAAAACATGGAAAAGAAAATAAGATGATACCTTTTTTATTGGACATAACTTAATACATTTCTTGATTAGCTTTCGAAGGTTGCCCTTCTTCCTCAGATCGGAAATAAGCAAATGTGCTAGCTGACAGTGTATATAAGTGAAAACATTCAAGCATTACTGTGACAGTCTGACAGGGTGGGAGGATGGGGGTGGGTCAGAGGTATGCATGGGGACATCAAAGCATATCATTGATATTCTAACAGGATGGGTGTGGGTAGGTGATATGCTTTGATGTCCCCATGCATACCTCTGACCCACCCCCATCCTCCCACCCTGTCAGACTGTCACAGTAATGCTTGAATGTTTTCACTTATATACACTGTCAGCTAGCACATTTGCTTATTTCCGATCTGAGGAAGAAGGGCAACCTTCGAAAGCTAATCAAGAAATGTATTAAGTTATGTCCAATAAAAAAGGTATCATCTTATTTTCTTTTCCATGTTTTATTTTGTTTGATTTCTATTGATAATTTTTAGGGAAATGTCCTCTTTTTCTTTTATATGCCTATGACCAACACACCTACCCACATAATGAGAGAAACCATCTTTGGCTTATTAGTCAGTCTGGACACATGGGGGTGCTAAAGAAAGAAAAAGACATTGCTGATCCCCCTCTCTGCTCCCCTGCTGCTTGAATCTGTCAAAGGAATTTTGTTCTTGCAGCACAATTTTAAGCATACACCCAATTGACTAATTCTCTTGGCTCCAACCCTCGTTGTCTCTTCGCCACCCTTAACTCCCTCCTCAAAGTGCCCTCCGCTCCCACCTCTCCCTCACTCTCTCCTCAATCACTGGCTGACTACTTCCGCGACAAGGGGCAGAAGATCAACCTCGAATTCACTACCAAGCCACCTCCTCCTCTTCACCCTTTAATCCACTCCCTCAACCAACCAACCCAGGCCTCCTTCTCCTCTTTCCCTGATATCACTGAGGAGGAAACTGCCCTCCTTCTTTCCTCCTCGAAATGCACCACCTGTTCCTCTGATCCCATCCCCACCAACCTACTAAACACCATCTCTCCTACTGTCACCCCCTCCATCTGTCACATCCTCAACCTCTCTCTCTCCACTGCAACTGTCCCTGACACCTTCAAGCACACTGTAGTCACACCAATCTTCAAAAAACCATCACTAGACCCTACCTGTCCTTCCAACTACCGCCCCATCTCCTTCCTACCTTTCCTCTCCAAGATACTTGAACGCGCTGTTTACAGCCGCTGCCTTGATTTTCTCTCCTCTCATGCCATCCTCGATCCGCTTCAATCCGGTTTTTGCCCACTGCACTCGACAGAAACAGCACTCTCTAAAGTCTGTAATGACCTGCTCCTTGCCAAATCCAAAGGTCACTACTCCATCCTCATCCTCCTCGACCTATCCGCCGCTTTTGACACTGTCAATCATAATTTACTTCTTGGCACACTGTCCTCATTCGGGTTCCAGGGCTCCGTCCTCTCCTGGTTCTCCTCCTATTTCTCCCACCGTACCTTCAGAGTATATTCTCATGAATCTTCCTCCACCCCCATCCCGCTCTCTGTTGGTGTTCCTCAAGGATCTGTCCTTGGACCCCTTCTTTTTTCAATCTACACCTCTTCCCTGGGCTCGCTGATCTCATCTCATGGTTTCCAATTCCATCTTTATGCTGACGATACCCAGCTTTATCTCTCCACACCAGACATCATGGCGGAAACCCAGGCCAAGGTATCAGCCTGCCTATCCAACATTGCTGCCTAGATGTCCAACCGTCACCTGAAACTGAACATGGCAAAGACTGAGCTCATTTTCTTTCCACCCAAACCCTCTTCTCCTCTCCCTCCATTCTTTATCTCAGTTGATAACACCCTCATCCTCCCCGACTCATCAGCCCTCTCATCAGCCCGCAACCTCGGAGTCATCTTCGACTCCTCCCTCTCCTTCTCTGCGCACATTCAGCAACCAGCCAAGACCTGTCGCTTCTTTCTCTATAACATCAGCAAAATTCGCCCGTTCCTCTCTGAGCACACCACCCGAACTCTCATCCACTCTCTCGTTACCTCTCGCCTTGACTACTGCAACCTACTATTCACTGGCCTCCCACTTAACCATCTATCCCCCCTTCAATCCGTCCAGAACTCCGCCGCGCATCTTATCTTCTGCCTGGACCGATATACTCATATCACCCCTCTCCTCAAGTCACTTCACTGGCTCCCGATCAGATACCGCACACAGTTCAAGCTTCTCCTACTAACCTACAAATGCACTCAATCTGCAGCCCCTCATTACCTCTCTACCCTCATCTCCCCTTACAGGTGAAGTGGTCTGTATGATCCAGTTGGGTGTGCTATTCATGGGTATCTAACCTGGGGGGGGGGGGCGGGGAGAGAGTTATATAGTGGTGGTCTGTCCTTGGGGATGAAGGCCATATGCTTGGAGAAATCAGGTTTGCTGCAAACTTCAGATGATTCATTTTGGTTACAACAGGTAGTGCAAATGCATCGACACTATGCTGGGGCATGTAACATGGACCCATGTGATATTTGATCTGTCCAGTAAATCCAGGGCAGATCCTGGCCACACTGCCAACATCTACTGCAACACTTACCATGCTTTAGTAAACACCCTAGAAAAGCTAAATGCTAGACAATTCTGCAGAACTCATTTTATGATTCTGCTGTGCTTTTACCTACACCTTTGTTTTAATCTACAAAAATGCCAGATGTGCTCTTTTTGCACTGCCAACATTTACTGCAACACTTACCATGCTTTAGTAAACACCCCCGATAAGCTAAATGCTAGACAATTCTGCAGAACTCATTTTATGATTCTGCTGTACTTTTACCTACACCTTTGTTTTAATCTGCAAAAATGCCACATGTGCTCTTTTTGCACTGTTTTCCTCACACTAGACTGTGTCAGCAGGATGGATACATACCCTGTAGCTAACAGTGCTGCACTGTGCATATGTATAGATTTTAAAAATTCTCTTGGCACAAAAGGGCTTTTAGTGTGTTTTCACCATTTCAGGACACTTAGCCCATAATTCTGTACAGTAGCATGCATAACTTTGTGTTTAGCACGTAAAGTGGAGCACACAAGTTACAGAATAGGGTGAGTTATGCATGTAACTTACTTTAATAATTGGCTGCCAATTGGCATTAACAAGCAAAAGTTGGCTTTATAGTTTCTTAATCTTGACATACCGCTGAAGTTTATATAAAATCACAGTAGTGTATAATTAAAAATTAAAATAAACATAAAAGGAAAATGAAATCCAATATATGACAGGAAAGCACACTCATAATACACAGAAAGAAACCAATCAATAAGTACTCAAAACTTCAGACCTACCAATCCTCAGGAAGAGTGGTATCAAATGCAGCCACATAATAATATGTTTTTAAAAGGTATTTAAAACACGGGAGAGACCTCTCAGCCTGCAAAGACTGTGGAAATGCATTCCACAATATAGGAGCCACATTAAAAAAAAAACACGCCTTTTCTAGTCATAGCCAAATGAGCCTTAGTCAAAGGAGGGATGACTAATTGCAATGCAATCATAGATTGCAAATTTTGATCATCAAGACTCATCTCTTTAAGACGGCATTTTGAATAAACCTAGAAGAATAAGGGCCCTGTTTACTAAGCCGCGCTATAGGTGCGCACATTTTTTAGGGTCCCAGCTGATATTCAGCCAGCTCCTGATTCCAATACTTCCCTCCCTCCCTCCTAAAGCCCCCAAGGATCAATAAGCCCTCTCCCAACATACCCTGAAGATCAGCAGGCCTCCTCCAGACACCCCCCCCCAAAGATCAATAAGCCCTTCCTTCCCAATCCCCCTCCAAGAATACAGAGCTCCCTCCCAAACACCCCCCACCCCGATTCCAATCTTCCTCCCCCTTCGAATAGAACTAAATGCCCCAAGAACCTCACCACCCTCTAAAGGCCCCCCCCTCCCCAGGCCTATCTTTTAGATCCCTGGTAGTCTAGGGGTCTAACGGGCAGGAGCAATGCCCACTCCCTCCTGCCCCTTGTGGCGCCAACTTCAACATGGCTGCCACAACCTCTAACAGCTGTCTTGCTGTATTAGTGCTAGTACTGCAAAGACAGCCATTAGAAGTTTCAATGGCTTTTTTGAGGCCAAAGCCTCAAGGGGAGGAGCAAGTGGACATTATTCTGCCCATTGTACCCCTAGACAATTAGGGACGAAGATAGGCCCGGGGAGGTGGGGGGTCTATAGGGGGTGGGAGGTTCTTTTTTGAGCATTTAGTTCCATTTGAGAGGGAGAGGAAAGGGGGGATTGGAATTCTGGAGTCAGAGGAGCCTATGAATCCTTAGGGGGGTTGGGAAGGAGGAGGCCTATTGATCTTTGGTTTGGGGGGGGGGAGAGAGGGAAGATTATCGGTACTTCGGGCTGCTACTCAGAAGCAATGCACGCACCAAATATCAGCTGGCACCCACATAGCTGAGTGGCTAAAGTTAGGACGGCTATTTTTGTAGTCCCTTGGTTATGCAGGCACTGGCACTGAATATTGCCGGCACCCACATAGCTGCCAGCTCCTCCCTGACTCTGTTCTTGGAATGCCACTCTCTAGCTCACTTAAAAAATGGCCAGTCAGAGCCAACATTCAGCAGAACTGCTCAGTTGCACGCCACTGAATATCAGCGGCCGGCCTGCCTTCTTAAATTGCTGTAAATATCAACCAGATAGTGATTTGCCCGTGTAAATTGGTTGTTTGAAAATTGCCTTTCCTAAAACTAAAGAAATGAACAACAGGCATATTTTTATCAGGATCTAGGGGAGATCTTCCCAGCTACATCTTTCGAGCAGGATTAGGGGGATGTGGCTTCCCAGATGGTTGCTTTTCTTTTACACATCACCCTGTCATAAGGCTTGGAGCCTTATGACAGGGTGCTAGAAGACCGGTGAGGGGGAGATGTGACATAGGCCTAGTTGTCCTTTAAGACCAAGCTGCTGCTGCATAAAAGTTTCCACCAGTAAACTTCTAGAGAAAATAACTACACCCTATTGAGATGTAGTTAGTCTCACTAAACCAGGCCTAAGAAGCCTTTTTCCCACACCCCTTTTAATGAAACTGGCACATTAATTTTTTTTTTTGTTACATTTGTACCCCACACTTTCCCACTCATAGCTGGTTCAATGTGGCTTACATATTATGTACAGGTACTTATTTGTACCTGGAGCAATGGAGGGTTAAGTGACTTGCCTAGAGTCACAAGAAGCTGCCTGTGCCTGCAGTGGGAATCGAACCCAGTCCCCCAGGACCAAAGTCTACCACACTAACCACTAGGCCAATCCTCCACTCCGGAACTGTTTTCTATGAATTCCATTGCAGCAGCTTAATAATGAGTAATTTAAACAATTTTTTTCTTGTAATCTAGTACATGCAAAAGTTTACTGCAAGGCTGGCTCTTTTGTGATATTTTTTCCAGAAGGGGATTTGTGTGATAAGGACTGGATAAACATTGACATTTTTGCATTTTCACTTGTCTGTTGGCATTTTCATGCTGTTTAACATGCAGTCAGGGTTGGGGAGGATAAGAAGGAAACACTAGAAGGGTGTGGGGGCTCTGGAGTGTGGATGTGGGAGAACATTTAAAAAAAGGGTAAAATATAAAATGTTACAGTTTGGATCAACTATTACCATACAGTTAAAAACGTGGGGGGGGGGGGGGGGTCAATATTCAAAGGGGTTTAATCAAGCAAATCTGAATATTGGCTCTACCTGGCCATGTGTAAAGTGGCTAGGTTAGGGCAGGTCCGGGATGGCGTATATGGGTGGAGCCTCTACTTAACAGCAATACTCATTCCACTAACCGGATCAGTAAGTGGATAAAGTTAGGACAGCAAAAAGGCTCTCCTAACTTTATCCGCTGAGTTAACCAGGCAGTGTACTGAATATCGGCCGGTGCCTGGTTAACTTCCAGGCTACCGCACTAACCATGATATTCAATACCAGAGGCCGGACACGCCCCAGCATTGAATATCCAGGGCTAATTCAGCTTACGGCCGTGAGTGGCTTAGAAGCCGTACTTACCGCCAAGGGCTTAAAATTAGGCCCATGTTGATTAAGGTTAACTGTAGTGTAGTGATGGTGCTCGTTAATAAGGGCTGCTTTAAACTAACATGCAGTTATGGTGGCCTAACCACTAGGCAAAATTAGGCAGGTTAATAAAGTCACAGACAAAATACCAAACTCGGGATTCTCTTCAGTAAAAAAAAATGGAGGTACAACCTTGAAACTGAATAGTGAATCTTAGAAAACTTGGAAAACTCAAAACTATGACGATAATTCCAATTTGCCATTTAAAAACAATAGGAGGAAAAGACCTCATCAAACCAGTGCAATAATTCTTTGGTTACATGAATCTTTATGTAAATCACTTGTGACTGCAACCGGAAAACCTCCTATATCAAAGTGTCCAAAAACATCAATGTGTGTCGAACTTATGCCAAAGTCATGAAAATAAATACTTAAGTGAAAATATGACAACCATACTTAGCTTATTGGACTATCTTCAGCGAAAATAATCTCCATCCGTGACAGACGTCCAAACATTCAGTTAGTATTGCGGCTTTTCTATGCAGCACTGTTTTGTTTGAACACAAGGGCAGAGCAGTATTGGTCCCAATGGGGACCTGTTTTGCCAACAGCTTCTTCTGGAGAACACATCGTGCTGATGCTCCTGCCGCATTGTCTGACTCAAATTTTTCAGACTTCCTCTTTTTTTTTTTTAATGGCAAATTAGAATTATCATCATAGTTTTGAGTTTTCCAAATTTTCTAAGATTCACAATATTCACTATTCAGTTGTCTAGCATAGCAGCTTCTAGGTGGGAGAGCAAGGACAGCTGTAGTCAAAGCAAAGCAATAGATCCCGACAGTCACTCAAACTCAAAGAATCATCAAATACATATGTTTACCTGCAGGAAGTTTGGGAATTTTTCAGATAGCTTATTAACTTGAATAAATGACTGTGTGCGATATATACACACAAAGTTTAGTATTAGAAAGCATGAGGGCAGATATTCAGCCAGTGGCAGCCAACGCTTTGTGACCACTGACAGCTTTATGCCTCAATATTCAATGCCAGACCATGTCCGGACTCCAGCATCGAATATCCAGGCAAATGTGACCAGCTAAACCTTAGCCAGTTAAAGGTGATATTCAGCACTTAACTGGCTAAGAAGAACCACATAATGACAGGACTGTGCTTTATGTAGTCCCATTTTTATTTATTTAGATTTTGCTCACACCTTTTTCAGTAGTAGCTCAAGGTGAGTTACATTCAGGTACTCTGGATATTTCTCTGTCCCAGGAGGGCTCACAATCTAAGTATAAACCTAAGGCAATGGAGGGTTCAGTGACTTGCCCAAGATCACAAGGAGCAGCAGTGGGATTTGAACTGGCCACCTCTGGATTACAAGACCGGTGGCTCTAACCACTAGGCCACTCCTCGCTACTAAGTGCTAAGTTCCGCCCCAGAACGCCCACAAAACAGCCGTTTTCAGCTTGGATGCTAACCAGGCATTTTCAGTGTCACTATCCAGTTATGCCCGGTTAGCCCCAGACAAGTGACATGAACAGCCATCATTTAAATCACTTTGAATATTGACTGCATGATGTCTTGGGGGGGGGGGGGGGGTGAAGATTAGAGGTCTGAAATCTAATTGTGGGGTGGGGCATAAGGCTGAAGGTTCACTTATTGTGCCCATACCCTTACACTGGCCCTGCATAAGAATGCCTCGTTTCTGAATAAACATTTACACTTTGTTACATCAGCCTGTAGGAATGGTGTCTAAAGAAGTGAACAAAGCTTCCCAATAGAACTGCTTTTTTTACTATTATTATTTCTGAGTAGCACAATGCAGAACAATATGTCAAAGCAGTTATGTTCGGTTTTTTATCTATGACAGCTTGGAGACCAGTGTCTACTCAATTACTTTTCTGTATGGTTTAAAAAAAATAAAGGACTTGCTAGGTTTAATAGTTTTCTACCTAAGTGAAATAATAGTGTACTTCCACAAAGCAGCAATAAATAAACACTAGCCAAGTCTGAGCATGGTCCTTCTGTACCCCTTTCCTTTCAACAAAGGAGTTCAGCCTCGTTTCAAAATGATACACGATAAAAATTACCCCTGCCTGGACACATGAAGTAGGTTGCTCAATACTGGAGATGCTCGGGCACAACTGGCACCCACAGAGCTGGTTCCTATGGTTCAACTGATTTATTCACACCCCTAACACTCTTGGCTTGTTTAAGGACTCGGTGATTTGGGAGCAACATTTTATAGTTTCAAATGTTCAGCCTTTAAAACTGCAAAGCAGGTTCGCTCGCGAGTAGCATAATAAAGCAATAATGCTGACTCTGCAAATTTTACAATCAGCAAATGGGGAGGAGTTCAAGTATGTTCAAATTTTATATGCACATTACCGATGTATAACACATGCAAAATAACAGATAGTAAGTGTAATCAGCTGTATATAATTGTTTTCTGAGTGTTGTGTTCCTGTATCAGGATCCTGTCATAAGGATCTTTTCAAGACCCTCACTAGTCCAGTATGCTCAAAGCCTCAGGACCATACCAACTTAGTGTAGCAAGGAGAAAAAAAAGGGGGAGGGATGAAATCAAACAATATCTAAAACTCTCTCAGAAACATATCACTCTTTAACCTCTATCCGAGATAGGAACTCAGGAGGTCTTTTACTAAACCTTAGCTTGAACTATCTGCAGCAGTGCCCATAGGTCAAAGTACTTAAGTAAAAATAAATGTATATTTTAATACTTAAGTAAAAGTAAAAATATAGTGAAAAACACATTAAAAAAATTACTTAATTAAAAGTAAAAAAGTTATTGCCTAATATAATACTTTTTGAGTAAAAAGTAAAAGTACCCACAACTACAATGAGTGCAACTATTATTAACATTTTTACCCAACAACTTTATTGCTCTGCAGTTCAATCCACTTTGCTTTTAGTAAAACTACATTTTTTTAAAATGACTGTCACTTATTTATTATTTATTTAGATTTTGCTCACACCTTTTTCAGTAGTAGCTCAAGGTGAGTTACATTCAGGTACACTGGATATGCGAGTGTGCTTATGAGTCATTAATCCAGCACAGCTAAAAAGGTTCAACAACTACACTAGCAGAAAGTGGCTTGTTCAGTCTGATAAAAAGTTCCTTCAAATCAGGCCAGATTGCAATATTACTGATGTCTTCTGACTGGGGCTACAGATTATGATCAAGGGAATCTCTGAAACACTTGACTTCCATATAGCAGAGTGCTTTATCATCATTATTGTCATTATTATCTACATTAGAAGTAGTGCTGTCTAATTCATCACTTGCATTTTCATCTTTATCTTCATTATCGTCATCATGCTGTGCAATTACAAAGAAAGCTTTCACAAAGTTGGAATCATGTTCTAACAATTTTTCGTCTGATGGCAAACTGTTTGAATATCTTTGAGAACTGACGCAAGAACGTCAAATGCGTGGGAACCCTTCAGTCTTAAGGCCAGACAAACAGACTTCCTCCCTAAAGACTGTTATCAATCCAGTGGACAGTTATCCCAATGTAAAATGTCCCTGTCAGGTTCTCAGGTTCAGAGCCCGCGGGGCCGGGCTCTGGAGCAAACGTGAGCCCTTAGGCTGCTGATGAGGAGTGACAGCAGCAGGCAAAACCCACCAACCAACGCTAGGCAAGCACACCGGCACCGGCAGGGACTGCAGGCACCGCCCAGCGAGCCGGAACACACGGACTGGAATCCCCCAGACTGGAGGACACAGGACTGGAACACTGGACTGGCACACACCGGACTGGAACACACACCGGACAGGAACACACTGGACTGGAGCACACTGGACTGGAACGTACAGCTTCACCTGCACTTAGCCACTGCCCCCCCCCAAGGGTTGAGCCCTTGGGTTCGAGTGGCTGGCAGGACTTACCGGATACCGGATGACACAGGGACCAGGACTAGAAACAGAAGTACTCCTAATCCTAAACTGACCTAAGTGCTCCCAAGCCCTAAACCAGCAGAAGTGTTCCTAACAGCAAACTAACAAAGGGACTTCCTAAGCCCTATACTAACAGGAGTGCCCCTAGGCACTGACCTAACAGGAGTGCTTCTCACAGCACCAAAAGGAAAAGCAGGGGAGCCACAAGGAAGAACAGGGAAGCTAGAAGCTAAACACAGAAGCTAATAAAGGTGCTTCCTAAGCACCAAACTCAGCAGACCTAACACAGGTGCTCTGAGCACCAAGCTACAGAAGTTCTACAACTCTAAACTAACTAGGGTGCTCCCATGCACCAAACAACCAGAAGAGCTCCTAGCATTAAAAGGGAAGACAGGGGAGCCACTAGGGAAAAAACAGGGAAGCTAAACACGTAAGCCAAAAGTGCTTCAAAGCACCAAACACAAACAGCAAAGACTGCAATCCTCCCAACAGCACAAACACCAGAAGTACTTCTAACAGCCAAATCTGCAGTGTTCCTAACAACACCAAACCCTGAAGTACTTCTATCAGCAACAGAGCTTCCAAAGCCCTACATATAGCAATGCTTCCAAAGCACCAAGAGGGAAAAGCAGGGGAACCACAAAGGAAAAGCAGGAAAGCTAAACACACAGTCACAAGTGCACACTGCACTAACACTAACCTGGACCTAAATCAAGTAGCCAAAAGCAAACGTTGCAAAGGCCCTGAAGGAAAGAACACCACTTCCTTATCAAGGCCCTCCCAGATGATGTCACACTCCCTAGACCCAGGCATACAGCACACTGAAACCCAGAGAGGCCCAACCCACACCAATGCAGCACCATGAAGCACTTGAAGCCAGTACTCCCAAAGAGAGGTAGAGCAAACTCAGTACACCCACACAACTGTAGTAAGGTGAACCAATTAGAGTCATGCTGCTGGAAGCTGCCAGCATAGAGAGAGAGAGAGCTAGCTCAGAAAGGACAGACAAAAGAAACAGAAGCCAGCTAAGAAGCTGACCCCCAGGAAAAAGGTAAGTTTGAGAGGGGTACTACCCACGATCATAACAGTCCCATGGGATGACATGCAGTCTGTTGTGGTAGAGACATATGTCTGTTCACCAAGAATTGCTACCAGCTTCAGCTTCATCTCCACTTTAAAGTGACCCAACTCATCACTGTTCTGTTTGGCTGGAGGCCACTAACCAGTTTAAAAAAAAAACAGACAACTTCACTGTTGATATAGGTTATATTCATTGAACAGCAAAATTTAAAATGAGATGATCCACTGTATGTGTGACAAGGTTTGCAACAGCAAAATTTCTGTTCCCAATTTTGCTGTTACATTTGGTTTACTGAGGAATTGTCATTTACATCTCCCTTCCTCTTTTACTTTTTATTTTTAACTGCAAGCATCAGATGTAACTGAGTAAAAGCAGTAAACGTTGGCAAAATTATTACTTCAGTAAAAGTAGCAAATGTTCTGTAGTTCTTTACAAATGAAAGTAACAAAACTTTTACTTAAATACAGTAACTAGTTACATTTACTTAGTTACTATACAACACTGATTGTCTGCAATTGAAAATTGTGTTCCATCTTATTTGGATGACTGCAATGGTTCTCCCTATATAAGCCAGAGACCCCTAAGGAGTGATACCTATTGCTGGATGGATCTCTGAGTGGTGAATTGCCTTATTTAGGCCTCAGCTTTTGGGCCTACTTAGTTCATGTCCAGTGCGAATCTTCCCTTGAGTTTTAAGTTACTCTCCTTGTGTGAACTGAGTGTGAAAGTCCGGGATTCAGCCCACCTCTCTGGCTGACTGAAGAAGTAAGGTGTGAACTCAAGATGTAAGCCCCAAGCTAAAGGAGGAGAAAGCTTAATTACAGGAAACTGTGTGTGTGGACACTATGCTAGAGAGCAGGGAAAAGTGCTTGTAAAGCTCCATAGATTGGAACAGGATTGGCCCAGCATTTGGGAAACCAATAACCCAAGGGAACTGACAATCAGTGAAAGGGATCACAGAAAGACTGAAGAATATGTAAGATGTGTGACTCTATAGTATTTACCTAATACTGTACAAACTCAGGAAAAAAAGATCTCTAAACACTATCAGTTTTTGCAAAAGTTATCAGTAAACTTTGTTAGAGCACCCCATATCTGTCTCTGAGTATTTGTCAAAGAGTATGGAATATACACCCAGGCCTCTTTTCACTGGAGAGACCCTACCCCCTTGGAGAACAGTGTGCATGTGCTGAGTGCAAGAGGGGAAAGATCCAGGAGAAAAGTCATTTTCTGTGGGACTTTGGTGGTGCACTGCCAAATGGACTGCCTGAGATAAGGTAACCCTAACACATGTATGCACACTGGTTGGTGATTAACACACAGCATGCAGCACTACATGTAATCAGAGGATGAGGCCTGCTGAACACAAGGCACCAGACACACTGGGAAGAAATGCTACCAGAGTCAGGGCTGAATCGGAGGTGGTAGAAAAGGTTCAGTTCTGGTCTGCATGAACATGGAGCTGCTGCCTCTACCCATCTGTTTTGACAGACTTTCTGCACTACTTTGAACTCTTATTATAATTTAATAAGAACATAAGTATTGCCATACTGGAACAGACTGAAGGTCCATCAAGCCCAGCATCCTGTTTCCAACAGTGGCCAATCCAGGTTACAAGTACCTCACAAGATCCCAAAACAATACAATACATTTTATGCTGCTTATCCTAGAAATGAGCAGTGGATTTTCCCCAAGTCCATTTTAATACTGGCTTAAGGACTTTTCTTTTAGGAAGCTAGCCAAACCTTTTCTAAACCCTGCTAAGCTAACTGCTTTTACTACATTCTCTGGCAACAAATTCCAGAGTTTAATTACATGTTGAGTGAAGAAATATTTTCTCTGATTCGTTTTAAATTTACTACTTTGTAGCTTCATTGCGTGCTCCCTAGACCTAGTATTTTTGGAAAGAGTAAACAAGCGATTCACGTCTACCTATTCCACTCCACTCATTATTTTATAGACCTCTATCATATTTCCCCTCAGCTATCTTTTCTCCAAGCTGAAGAGCCCTAGCCGCTCTAGCCTTTCCTCCTTCCCTTCTCCACTACTGCCAACTCCAGACTTCGCGCCTTCTGTCTCGCTGCACCCTACACCTGGAATAAATTTCCTGAGCCCCTACGTCTTGCCCCATCCTTGGCCACCTTTAAATCTAGACTGAAAGCCCACCTCTTTAACATTGCTTTTGACTCGTAACCACTTGTAACCACTCGCCTCCACCTACCCTCCTCTCTTCCTTCCCGTTCACATTAATTGATTTGACTTGCTTACTTTATTTATTTTTTGTCTATTAGATTGTAAGCTCTTTGAGCAAGGACTGTCTTTCTTCTATGTTTGTGCAGCGCTGCGTATGCCTTGTAGCGCTATAGAAATGCTAAATAGTAGTAGTAGTAGTCATAGGGAAGTCGTCCCATCCCCTTTATCATTTTCATTGTCCAGGGAATTGCTCCTGACCTGGAACCCCTTTGACATACAATTCATTTTATAACATCTTAGGAGTCAATACTCAATGTGATTTAAGTGGCCACAAATGGTTCCTGGCTGGTTAAATTGCCTGTTTGGAGCTAACTACTCATTTTCAGCGGCACTTAACCGGTTAGCGCCAAACTCAAAAACAGCTATTTTGGGGGCATTCCGAGGGCAAAGTCAGCACTTGGCCAGTTAAGTTCTGATATTCAAAGGCCAGTTAAGTTCTGATATTCAGGACTTAACCGGCCAGGTTAACTGCATAAATAGGACCACATAAAAATCATACCTATAATAACAAATACCCAGTTAAGGGACCCTTTTACAAAGCCACGGGAGGGCTAACGCACAGGTAGTGAACGCCAAATCAGCACTACCGCCGGGATAGCACGTGTGCCCGGTGATAATTCCAAGTTTTGTGCGCACCGAATCCCGCGCTAGAAAATATTTTTCTATTTTCTACCACAGGGGGCGTTCCCAGCGGTACTCAGCAGCGCCACCACATTGGTGCACGCTGCATGGTTACCGCACAAGTAGCGTGTGAGCTCTTACCGCTAGGTCAACAGCTGGTGATAAGGGCTCAGGCTGTAAATAGGGCGTGCTAGTTTTAATTTTTGCCCACACCCATTTCCCAGCCCATTAAAAAATGGCCTTTTTCCCAGCCGTGGTAAAAATTGGCCCAGCGCATGCAAAAATGATGCGCCCACACTACCGCAGGCCACTTTTTACCACAGCTTTGTAAAAGGGCCCTTAAGTGCTGAACATTGGCTCTAAAAACATGGAAATTCAATGCTGGTGCTTGGACATGGCCTGGCACTTAATGCATGGGTTTAGTGCCGTGGTGGTCTGCAAAACACCGATTGTCACTGGCTGAATATTGGTCCCTTAATTGACAGTGTTGATGAAAGGAAGGTAAACATTATTTTAGTGTAAACGTTTTCAAGATTATGTTCACTGAAAATAAAAAAAAAACACTGCTGCACGTTTATCAAAGAAAGAGCATGTTTATTTAGTTAATATCGACTTTTCAAATTTCCATCAGGAATACTGTAACTAGCTATGTTTTACAGACAATATTATAACAAAGATATACATGTTCCTATGTCTTGTTTTTATGGTGACCTGATTTCAGATATGGCAGTATATCAAATTGGAATAAACAATAAATGATTAATGGAGTGTCAACTACGTGCAGGTGTTACATACTGAAAGAAAGGGTAAGGGATAGTTTTCAAATGCTTTGTTCAGACTTCAATAGAAAAATAACATGTACAAGACAATTGATATTTATATTCATCTTTCTACTGTTTTGACAGCAGTGAAAAAAACCATAAAATATTGAGGCTTACAAAAAATATATACTGCGTCCTCAACTAGAATTTACTGTGCTGTTGGTATTAAATCATATTTCACGATTGTCATGCCACTAAGATTCTTAGAAGTTCTAACAGAATGAAAGGAAGAATTGCTCTGCTCATTTGAAACAGGTAGGGAGTCCTAGCACCAGCCCTTCAACAGCTGCTCTGCACAATATGAAACTAGTCATGGACACGCACACATATAGAACACACAACCATGAAAATCACAGACATGGGAATACAGGAGGCAAAGACACCTGTAGATGCTCCAAAGCTCACCATGTAGAGGGCAATTTGCAGTCATTTATCTAAGTTTATTTGGCTGCCTGAGAATTACTTTCACTCAAACCAGTGAAATGTACTCTCGGGACTTTCCCAGAGGGTATGTGTTGGGTGGGACTGAAAAAAATGCATGTACTTTACCCATATTTAAGAAACTTTACCTATATTTAAGAAATGCTAGCATTATTTCTCACAGAAATTTTACCCACAGAAATCGCAGATGCAAAAGTCTTTGGATCCATGCCAATTGTCTAAGGAAAAGTACATGTGGATTGTACATCTAGGCCAGCAAATTAAAAACTGCCCAATACAGACTGCTGTGATGGTCAAACTGGAATGTACACTAAGAGGAGGAGATAATGGCTAGATTCTGTATATTGCGCCTGAAAATTCTGCACAGAAAAAAAATACACCTAGGCGTATTCTCTAAAGCATGCCTAAATTTTATAGAATAGGTTTAAATTTCCGTGCGGTATATAGAATATGCTGAGCGCCTCTCCACGTAATCAAATTTAGTCACGGCCATTTATGCCACATTTTAATTGGCGTAAATTCCGATGCCTAAATTAGATGCAGAGTGGGTGTATTCTATAACAACACATATAGATTTTCAAAACACCCCCTTTTCATCTATGCAACTTAGAATTTACGCGCGCCACGTTACAGATTGTGCTTACCGAGTTGTGCGTATAAATCTTAATTAATGCCAATTAGTGTTGATAATTGCTTGCTAACATCCAATTGACAGCGCTAATTAGCTAGTTAACCAATTAAGTTACGCACATTGTTACAGAATACACTTCAATGTCTGTGCAGAAATTAAGGCGCGATATATAGAATCCAGCAGGAAATGTACTAAGAATGAAATCAAATAGGTAAAAGAACATTTGGCAGTGGATTTCAAGACTTTAGCATTCTGAATTTTAAAATTAAGAACTGAGCTAAGCAGACATGTAACTTATATTCACAACAGACAAACAAGACTGCATATAATTTACCTATTTTAACTTACAGACTCTCATACAAAAATATAGAGGGGTCCTTTTACTAAAGTGTGCCGAAAAGTGGCCTGTGCTGGTGTAGATGTGTGAATTAGACGCGTGTATTGGATGCGCGCAGGTCCATTTTTCAGCGCACCAGCAAAAAAGGCCTTTTTTGGGGGCTGAAAATGGATGTGCAGCAAAATGAAAATTGGAATGCGTCCATTTTCGGCCTGAGACCTTACCGCCACCCATTCACTTATTGGTAAGATCTCACGCATTAACCGCGTGGTAAAAATCAGCATGCGTACAATGCTGATTACTTATCGGTTAGGGCCGCGCACCAGAAAATATATTTTCTGGTGCAAATAGTGGATGCGTGTAAAAAATGAAATTACCACCCGGGCCACGCGGTAGCCGGCCAATAGTTCCGAATTGGCACGCGTTGGGCACACGCAGGTGCCTACGTTGCTTAGTAAAAGGGCCCCAGCGTGATCTCAAAGCATCCACACTGTCTTATTGATTTTTCATGATTAGGTCTTGTACATTTATACTCTCGGAGGCAAAACACCAGCTACCTTTGCCTCTCTTTCTTGCTCAAGATACTAGATGGGAGCAGTTACACTAAAACTAATATTTCCTAATGATCACTCTTGTTCTAGGTTTTTAAAAACCTATTACTTTTAGATACCCTCCCAGCGGGACACAGTTTTTGGTAATGAGCTCATAAATCATTTAAATTAATTGCAGCTTACAAAGTTCAAGTCTCCTATTTCCAGGCATTTCTGATATGCTACGATAACACAAAGCTGGTAATGGGATAAAAACAGAAAAAAAGTGTGGAACACAGCACTATCAGAAATGTAAGAACATAAGAACTGCCAAACTTGGGGTGGGAGTGGGGGTGGGGGTTGGGGTACTACTAAAGTGCAGTAAAAGCTTGCCTTATATAGCACCTTAGTTTACTGAAGAAGTCACTAACTTGTGATAGCTCAGTACTGTAGGTTAGTTACTCCCATGTAACCTGTGGCCCAATACTCCAAGGGAGCATTCTTAAAAGGACCAGAGCTGAACCTTATTTACCCTCCCCTCTCCCTGAAGACACCACTTCCATTGCCCCCCCCCCCCCCAAATACAAACCCCTGTCCACCAAAGAGCACCATACAAATATAATTCCCCCATAGAGGCTTCCTCCTAATAGAGCACGTCATGAATTCTACCACCCTCTCATAGGCCCACTTGCACCTATCTCTTGCAATCCCTGGTGTCTAAGGAGTTCCAGGTCAGGAGCAATCCCCTGTCACTCCTGCCCCTACCAGTAATATAAGCCCTAGTGCAGTGGTTTCCAAGCCTGATCCTGGAGGCACCCCAGCCAGTCAAGCTTTTGGGATATCCACAATGAATATTCATGAAAGAGATCTGCATGAAGTGGAGGCAGTGCATGCAGATATCTCTCATGAATATTCATTGTGTATATCCCAAAAACCTGACTGGCTGGGGTGCCTCCAGGATCAGGTTTGCGAACCACTGCCCTAGTGGTTAAAGCAGTGGGCTAAGAACCAGGGGAGCCCGATTCAAATCCTACAGCTCCTTATGATCTTGAGCAAATCACTTAACCCTCTATTGTCTCAGATATAAAACTTAAATTGTGAGCCCTCCAAGGACAGATGAACACTTACAATATCTGAATGAACACTGCTTGGATAGCTTTCAGGCTTGCAACCATTATATAAGAAATTGTTGGTGTTTATTTTTATGCAAGTCATACAGATTTATGCTACTACTACCACTACTACTTAACATTTCTATAGCGCTACTAGGGTTACGCAGCGCTGTACAGTTTAAACAAAGAAGGACCAGTCCTGCTCAAAGGAGCTTACAATCTAAAGGACGAAATGTCAAGTTGGGGTAGTCTAGATTTCCTCAATGGAGGTGTAATGGTTACGTGCCGAAGGCGACATCGAAGAGGTGGGCTTTGAGTAAGGATTTGAAGATGGGCAGGGAGGGGGCTTGACGTATGGGCTCAGGGAGTTTATTCCAAGCATAGGGTGAGGCAAGGCAGAAAGGGCGGAACCTGGAGTTGGCAGTGGTGGAGAAGGGTACTGAGAGGAGGGATTTGACCTGTGAGCGGAGGTTGCGGATAGGAACGTAAGGGGAGATGAGGGAAGAGAGGTAGTGAGGGGCTGCAGATTGAGTGCATTTGTAGGTAAGTAGGAGAAGCTTGAACTGAATGCGGTACCTGATTGGAAGCCAGTGAAGTGACTTGAGGAGAGGGGTGATATGGGCATATCGGTCCTGACGGAAGATAAGACGTGCCGCAGAGTTCTGAACGGATTGAAGGGGGGATAGATGGCTAAGTGGGAGGCCAGTGAGGAGTAGGTTGCAGTAGTCCAGGCGATAGGTAATGAGAGAGTGGACAAGTGTTTGGGTGCTGTGCTCCGAGAGGAAAGGGCGAATTTTGCTGATGTTATAAAGAAAGAAGCGACAGGTTTTGGCTATCTGCTGGATATGTGCAGAAAAGGAGAGGGAGAAGTTGAATATGACTCCGAGGTTGCGGGCAGATGAGACGGGGAGGATGAGGGTGTTATCAACTGAGATAGAGAGTGGAGGGAGAGGAGAAGTGGGTTTGGGTGGGAAAGACAAGGAGCTCGGTCTTGGCCATGTCAGTTTCAGGTGGCGGTTTGGACATCCAGGCAGCAATGTCAGATAAGCAGGCCAATACTCTGGCCTGGGTTTCCGCAGTGATGTCTGGCGTGGAGAGATAAAACTGGGTGTCGTCAGCATAAAGATGATATTGGAAACCATGAGATGAGATCAGCGAGCCCAGGGAAGAGGTGTAGATTGAGAAGAGAAGGGGTCCAAGGACAGATCCCTGAGGAACTCCAACAGAGAGCGGGATACAGATTTATGCTCTTGTCTGTTCTCTCAGATCTGTGGGATCACGACAAATGGTGTTGCCTCCACTAGCTAAAATTCAAGAAGATACTCAGACTGTCTCCTCTTTAACTGGGCCTTTTTATTATGGAACAAGTTGCCAGGCACTTTGCACTTTTCATCGACTGTTTCTGAATTTAAGAAAAATTTAAAACCATATTTGTTCGTGCAAAGCATATCTTAAAAGAAAAAGTTATTTGAAGGGCAAGGATTTAGTACAGAATGTTTTCTGTTATGTTTGCTTTGTTAATTTTACTATGAATGTATTTTTTACTGGTACCCCACTTTGTTAATAAGTGAGCTATAAAGGAAATAAATAAATAAATAAATAAATAAATAAATAAATAAAATGGCATCAGCAGAATAACTGATGGGGTCAAGGTGTCATTTAAGGGCAAAACACAAGACTACCACTTTTTGAGTCTGGCACTGGGAGGGGCATCAGCAGCGTAATGCGCCTTAGTAACTATTCTCTTCTCCCACCCCAAGACCAAAGGTCTATCAAGACCAGTATCTTGTTTCCAAAAGTGGCCAGTGAAGGTCATAAGACATGGCACGATCTAAAAAAGCAGATAAATTAAGTGCCGCTTAACCCCCCAGTGGCTTTGCCCAAGGACAGAAAAGCATCCCAAACCAAAGGAAATAAAATTCCTTAAATTAATCTACTCATCCATGCCCTCTGCAAGCATTACTCCTAGTCTTCTTAAGGGAAAGCCTTTTTTTTTTTTAAACAAATAGGTTTTAAGCTCAGTTTTAAATTTAGCAAAAACTGGTTGATCTTTTAAATCACGAGGGAGGGAATTCTGCAAGTGTGGTCCAAGAAAGTAAAAAGCAGAGTGGCACGTAATGTCAAGGGGAGACCAAACAGGAGATGGAAAAAGAAGTTCATTTGAAGAGCATAGATGACTAGAGGTTTATATGGACACTAGTAAAAAAGGCCCATTTCTGAGAGCAATGAAATGGGCGCTAGCAAGGTTTTCATCGAAGTGTGTATTTTTGAGAGTGAGTGTGTGAGAGAGAGACAGAGTGAATGTGCGAGTGTGTGTGTGTGTGAGAGAGAGAGAGTGAGACTGTCTGTGTGAGTATGCCGCAGGGGTCCCCCCTCCGTGTGTTGGCGTCCTTCCCGCTCCCCCCTGTGTTTCCTTTTCCCATTTCATTCTCGTCCCCCTCCCCCCTCCCAGCCTCCAGGATCGTGGGCCCTCCGTCTGGTGGCGTTATTCTGCATCGTAGTGTGTATGTTTGAGAGAGTGTGTGTGAGAGTGAGTGTGTGAGAGAGAGAGAGAGAGTGAATGTGCGAGTATGTGTGACAGAGTGAGACTGTGTGTGTGGAGTGTGTGTGAGAGAATGAGAGTGTGTGTGTGAGAGGGAATCCCAGCTTCAGCGTGTTGGCCCCCCCCCCCTCCCTTGGCCTTTCAGGATGGTGGTCCCTCCGTCGCCCGGCGTTTTTCCCCCTCCCACCTGTCTTCCCTCCCCCATTCCTGCCCTCCCCCTTCCCCCCTCACTGCTTCAGGATCGAGTGCCCCCCCTTCCTGCGCCTTTCAGGGTCATGGCCCTCCCTCCCATTGTGACGTTGAAGCTGGCTCCCTTCCTGGCATGTTCAGGCAGGCTGGCTCCCTGCGTCTGTCCGACGTTCAGGCTGCCTGCCTGCGTGGCTCCCTCCGTGTCTCCGAGGTTGTGCGGGGCGATGGGAGTCCTGTGGAGTTGGAAAATGGCCGCCAAGGGGCAAGGGGAGATTGCGTGTCGCCGATGCCTGCATCCCCGTCTCCCTCCCTCCGACGTTGTGCGGGCGATGTTAGTCCTCCAGAGGTGGGAAATGGCCGCCGAGGGACAGGGGGAGATGGCGTTTGGCCGAGTGTCATTGCGCCGCCCTCGACATCATGATGTTATGACGTGAGGGCAGGCCAGACACTCCTGGCCAAACCGGATATCTCTGGCACCTCAAGTTTCCAGCTTGAGGCTTCATGGAACGTTGGAGGTGCCTTTTATTATATAGAGATAGCTGTGAAGCCAAATAGGAGGATGCTTCAGAGAATAATGCCTTGTGAACTAAAGAAAGAATTTTAAATTGAAAACGAAATGGAACTGGTAACTAAAGATGTTGAATGAATAGTGATGTTACATGATCAAATTTATGAGCCCGACAAAGTATCCTGATGGCAGTATTTTGCACTGATTGAAGACATTTCATAGTGCCTTGCCCTATACCAGCACAGACTAAATTACAGTAATCTAATCTAGAAAGGACAAGAGCACATGGAGTACTGCACTGGGCTGAAAGTGTGAGAAGACTGCAAACTGCTCGTAATTGGCACAGTCTGAAAAAACTACTATTTGGGGTCCTGAACCACAGTTTGGGAAGCTCTGCTTTATAGAATAGGCTAGAAAAAGGCACCATATAGACCCTCTTAGTGCACAGGACAGAAACTTATCGCATGGGAAACGTGGTAGATAGCGCAGAGTTCTATCTGCCAAAGCATATAATGTGGTGATGTCCACAGAAAAAATTACCATTCAGCCCAGCTTTCTGTTTTTTATCTTTTAACTAGTTCCCAAATCACAACAATACACTGTCTGCTATCCTGTAGCTTTTTAATTTTGTGATACAAATCAAGGTAAGGTATACACAAAAAGTAGCACATATGAGTTTATCTTGTTGGGCAGACTGGATGGACCGTGCAGGTCTTTTTCTGCCGTCATCTACTATGTTACTATCCTGCTTATTTTCGAAGGAGAAGGGTGCCCATCTTCCGACACAAATCGGGAGATGAGCGTCCTTCTCCTAAGGTCGCCCAAATCGGCATAATCAAAAGCTGATTTTGGGCGTTCTCAACTGCTTTCCATCGCAGGGATGACCAAAGTTCAAGGGGGGTGTTGGCACTGTACCAAAGGCGGGACGGGGGTGTGGTTAACAGATGGGCGTCCTCGGCCGATAATGGAAAAAAGAAGGGTGTCCCTCAAGAGCATTTGGATGACTTTACTTGGTCCATTTTTTTACACGACCAAGCATAAAAAAGATGCCCGAACTGACCAGATGACCACCGGAGGGATGACCTCCCCTGACTTCCCCAGTGGTCACTAACCACCTCCCACCCCGAAAAAAACAACTTAAAAAACTTTTGGATTTTGGATCACAAGTAGGAGCAGTGGGATTTGAATGGGCCACCTCTGGATTGCAAGACCAGGGCTCTAACCGCTAGGCCACTCCTCCACTCTACTTCATTCCACTCCCTTGAAATTTGGCCATCCCTGTGGGGGGGGGGCAGTATGCAGGTCCCTGGGGGGGGGGGGAGGTATGTGTGTGTCAGTGGAGTCATAACGAAGGCGTGGACGTCCTTCTTTCAAACATTTTGGATGTCCTCAACTGCCCCCCACAGGGACGGCCAAATTTCAAGGGAGTGGAGTAGAGTGGAGGAGTGGCAGAGTGGCCTAATGGTTAGAGCACCTATCTTACAATCTAGAGGTAGCTGGTTCAAATCCCACTGCTGCTACTTGTGATCCAAAATCCAAATAAATAAATAAAGAGGGTGTCAGAGGCATAGCAAAGGCATGGACACCCTTCTCACAGAAATATCCACATTTTGGACATCCTCAACTGCCGTCACTTCCCCTCTTTATGACGGAAATCGTGTGCAAATGAGCTAACAGCAAGCAGCTCATTTGCATGCAATTTCCTTCATGCATGTCCGTTTCTTTCCGGATCGGTAAGGGAAGGGCCTTCTTCATTCAGTTAGTGGGACCAGTGCACTACGAATGCTGGCTCCTCCCACGACCAAATGGCTTGGATTTGGACATTTCTGAGATGGGCGTCCTCGCTTTCCATTATCGCCGAAAACCGGGGACGACCATCTCTAAGGTCGACCTATATTTCATGATTTGGGCGTCCCCGACCATATTATCGAAATGAAAGATGGACGTCCATCTTGTTTCGATAATACAGGTTGCCCCGCCCCTTTACAGGGCTGACCTTAGAGATGGGCGCCCCCGGTCGATTATCCTCCTCCACGTTACTATGTGATACAAGGTCCATAACCTGTTCAGCAGAAAAGATTTAACTAAAAGTGAATATTGCATTCATACATTACCATTTACCTTCTGGAAAGGAAAAGACCGTTATATCTGGAATGCATCCATATATTTTAAACTTCCAGTTTCTTCTCTACTGTTATTTCTTTACACTGTTTGCAATATTTATACAGATACTGTATATAAGGAATTTATATATATGTTAGGTTATATAGATTTTCTCCCTCTGTTTTAAGGGCCTAGGCCCTAGGATATAAAAGCATGTTATGCTTCTTGTAGCTGCTAAACACCATTATGGAACACATTAATCCCCTCACTTTATAATTTTGCAATGCACATTTTCACACTTTCTGTACACATTTTCGAGCACAGGTTATAAAATAATGGAGTTTTGTAGGTTAACACAGTTAAGCCATGTCTTATAAAAGTACTCCCTAACAGGGAAATTCTATAACTGGGTGCTTCAAATTAGTTGCCTGGAGGATGGTGTTAGAAGCCTATTCTACAAATGAATCAAGAAATCTAGGTGCAATCGACGTGCCTAATATTTAGGTGCTCGCAATTATGTCAACCATAGAGTTGATGTAATTGCACACCCTTATGTGTGGTAGGGATGCACATAACTTACAGTACTCTGTAACTTACACATGTAAGTGGGAGTCCTGCTTATGACCCACCCGTGTTCTACCCGTGTACGTACTCTTGCAAATACACACTACATATTTGTAGAATAGTGCTTAGGTGCCACACTAGCAATTACCCAGCCCACATTCAGCCAGCATAAGTACATAAGTATTGCCATACTGGGGTAGACCAAAAGTCCATCAAGCCCAGCATCCTGTTTCCAACAGTGGCCAATCCAGGTCACAAATACCTGGCAAGATCCCAAAAAAAGTACAAAACATTTTATACAGCTTCCTAAAGGAAAATTCCATATACCATTATTAAATGGACTTGGGGAAAATCCACTATTTCTGAAATAGTGGATTTTCCCCAAGTCCATTTAATAATGGTATATGGAATTTTCCTTTAGGAAGCCATCCAAACCTTTTTTAAACTCTTCTAAGCTAACCGCCTTTACCATATTTTCTGGCAACAAATTCCAGAGTTGAATTACATGTTGAGTGAAGAAATATTTTCTCAGATTCGTTTTAAATTTACTACTTTGTAGCTTCATCGCATGCCCCCTAGTCCTGGTATTTTTGGAAAGCATAAACAGACGCTTCACATCTACCCGTTCAACTCCACTCATTATTTTATAGACCTCTATCATATCTCTCCTCAGCCGTCTTTTCTCTAAGCTGAAGAGCCCCAGCCGCTTTAGCCTTTCCTCATAGTGAAGTTGTCCCATCCCCTTTATCATTTTTGTCGCCCGTTTCTGCACCTTTTCTAATTCCACTATATCCTTTTTTAGATGCGGCAATCAGAACAGAACACAATATTCGAGGTGCGGTCGCACCATGGAGCAATACAAAGGCATAATAACGTCTTCATTTTTGTTTTCCATTCCTTTCTTAATAATACCTAACATTCTATTTGATTTCTTAGCCGCCACAGCACACTGAGCAGAAGGTTTCAATGTATCATCAACGATGACACCTATATCCCTCCCTTGGTCGGTGATTCCTAACGTGGAACCTTGCATGACGTAGCTATAATTCGGGTTCCTCTTTCCCACATGCATCACTTTGCACTTGCTCACATTAAACGCCATCTGCCACTTAGACTCCCAGTCTCGTAAGGTCCTCTTGTAATTTTTCACAATCCTCCCGCGATTTAACTACTTTGAATAACTTTGTGTCGTCAGCAAATTTAATTACCTCACTAGTTACCCCCAGTGTTTTCCATTCCCAGATATTCGATGCCAAGTCATGTCTGGGCACTGACACTGAATATCAGCTTATAAATTGGCCGCTAAAACTTATGTGGTTAAGTGCAATATTCAGCCCTTAATCGCATAAGCTGAACCACTTAAAGATAGGACTGCTATTTATACAGCCCAATTGAAGTGGCTATCTTATGCAATTAAGGGCTAAATGTTGGCACTTAACCGCTGTAATGTACTCTCCACTGATACGGAAATGATATCAGCACTATTCCTCCAGGGACTCTCCCCTCTATCTCAGAGCTCTAGGTGGAGGAACTATTACCAGCTCCTTCTGCTTCTCCTTCTCATCAGGAGATAGTTGTCCTCTCAATTAGGACTTAGATGTCATATCGAAAATGCCTCTCCACACTTTTATAGCCGAAATACATTAGTAGTGCAATTCTGTTGTAACTGAGAAAAGAACTGAAACACCCATGCTTGTCCAGGTTGAGCTATTCAGTAAATCTGAGGGACAAGAAATATGCATCATATTTCAGAAAAAAAAACTCCTTAAGAGTAATTTTTATAAAGACTTCTTAGAAAAAGCCACGGGTTATGCATTTAAAAGACCTATAATGATAAGAAGGCACATTCTTTTTATGAGACCTGCATGTAGGCGTGTTTTGGGACATAGTTTGGGTGGAGCATGGGCAGAGCCACAAAGTACACACATAGCTTTATGAAATATGCACATACACATGTACTCACCAACATACAATTACAGCTGACCCTGAGCGGATGTTTTTTTGTTGCACTCACATGCACGTTTTGTAAGGTTATTTTGTGCAGATATATATAGACATCTATGGGGTCCTTTTGCAAAGCTGAGGTAACAAGTGGCCTTAGCATGCCCTTATGCTGGTGTTTCCCATGCATGAAGGCTATTTTTACTGCAGCCATAAAAACCCTGATTTCCTAATTTTTTGCACTAACGGCCATGCACTGTTGCCATGAACATGTGGTCATTAAAAAAAATTACCGCATGAGCTCTTGGCACCACCTATTTTGTAGGCAGAAAGGGCTCATGTGCTATCCATTTGCTAACCAGTTAGCATACGCTAGATAGATGGCTAACTGGTTAGTGCAGGAACACCCACTCTCTGCTCATGACATGTCCCCTCAAAAAAAATAAAGAAAAGTTTTTTTGCGCCTAAAAAATGTAAAAACGTTTTTTGCTCCCAGGACACCTGACTGCTAAAGTTATCAAAGGACCCTTGAGTGAATCCCACGGTACTCCATTTTCTATTGCGTTAGGCGCGTGGTAGTGCCTAATGCAGCTTTAAAAAACGATGTCTAGGTGTGTTTCCAGC
Organism: Microcaecilia unicolor; assembly: GCF_901765095.1. Lineage (NCBI taxonomy): Eukaryota > Metazoa > Chordata > Amphibia > Gymnophiona > Siphonopidae > Microcaecilia > Microcaecilia unicolor. The sequence continues at coordinate 233,606,219 of NC_044037.1, forward strand.
TCATTTTCGAAAGAGAAGGGCGCCCATCTTCAGACACAAATCGGGAGATGGGCGGCTTTCTCTCAGGGCCGGCCAAATCGGCATAATCAAAAGCCAATTTTGCCTGGCCTCAACTGCTTTCCGTCACAGGGACAGCCAAAGTTCAAGGGGGCATGTCGGCAGTGTGCCGAAGGCGGGGCGGGGGCGTAGTTAACAGATGGCCGTCCTCGGCCGATAATGGAAAAAAGAAGGGCGTCCCTGACGAGCATTTGGCTGACTTTACTTGGTCCCTTTTTGTTCACGACCAAGCCTCGAAAATGTACCCGAACTGACCAGATGACCACCAGAGGGAATCGTGGATCACCTCCCCTTACTCCCCCAGTGGTCACCAACCCCCTCCCACCCAAAAAAACTAATTAAAAAACATTTTTTTCCAGCCTCTATGCCAGCCTCAAATGTCATACCCAGTTCCATCACAGCAGTATGCAGGTCCCTGGAGCAGTTTTTAGTAGGTGGTAAATGGGAGCCCTCCAAAACCCACCTGAAACCCACTGTAACCACATCTAGGTGCCCCCTACTACTTATCATTTTTATAGCGCTACTAGACGTATGCAGGGCTGTACATTTGAACATGAAGAGACAGTCCCTGCACCCCCCTTCACCCTTTAAGGGCTATGGTACTGTTGAACAGTTGTGGGGAGTGGGATTTTTTTTTTGGGGGGGGGTTGGGGGGCTCAGTACCTGGGATCAATTTGTGAAGTCCACTGCAGTGCCCCCCAGGGTGCCCGGTTGGTGTCCTGGCATGTGAGAGGGACCAGTGCACTACGAATGCTGGCTCCTCCCACAATCAAAGGGCTTGGATTTGGCCGTTTTTGAGATGGACATCCTCGATTTCCATTATAGGCGAAAACCGAGGCCGGCCATCTCTAAGGTCAGCGATCTCAACATTTCAGTCGACCTAAATGTTGAGATTTGGCTGGCCCCGACCATATTATCGAAACGAAAGATGGACGCCCATCTTGTTTCGATAATACGGGATGCCCCGCCCCTTCACCGGGGTGCCCAGTTCAATTATGCCCCTCTTTGTTAAATAGCCTCAAAATAGGCAATTACTTGGACTTCCAACCTATGGACATATTATAAAATTGCCCTCAGAAAGCACAAACTGCAAAGGAGTAATTAGTCAACTCCAAATCTTAATCTTGCTATTAATGAGTTGTCATAACTTGGTTGCATACAAAATATTTCAAATTATTTCCTCATCTGTCATAACAATATTTTAATATCTGAACCAAATTAAACAAAGTCTAAGCTGGCAGTTAAGTAAAAAAAATCCCACTAGTAAAGTACAGTAATTTACAGTGCTGAGTTCTCTTAACCAAAAGATTGTGAAGCAGAACAATTCTTTCAGATCATTAAGAATTTTCCTGGGGACATAATTCACATAATCGAGATTTGGCAGTATTCCATTTGCTCTAAATGCACAGAATTGTGCAGGTTATTCAGATATACTGTATGTCAAAATATTTTCATATAGATATATTCACACAGTTTTGAAATATTAATGGTATCCACAGCTACTAAGATATTTACTTTTCATCTTTCAGGCTACTCTCAGTTACACTTCAGCAGAGAAATAAAAGAGCTCTTTTACTAAAGTGTATAACGCAGTTAACATGCAAATTAACATACGCAAACCGTTACCACACAAGCATAGTAACTGTTACCATAGTGGCATGACAGCACATGCTAATTCATGTGTGAACTGCACGCTGTGTTAGGAGGTAGGAACTGCGCAGATTATGAGTGGAGAACAGACATGAACTGACCACTACAGTAAGTGCACAGTACTTACTGCATGTAGGGCCATCAAGAGGGGGGGCACGGGGAATTCCCTGGGCCTGGCCTCCACGGGGGACCCGACACCAGGCCCCAGGGCCTGTCTCCTGCTCCTATCAGGAACCGGCCCTGGCACACTGGAGCAGGTGAGAGACAGACCGCGACGCCGAGCCCCCCCCCTTGGAGGCCGGAGAGGAGCAGACACACTGACATAGGGGGCGGGGGCCCCCATGTCAGTGTGTCTGCTCCTCCCCAGCCTCCAAGGGGAGCCTGGCACCGGGATCTGGTGGCAGCCTGAGAATGAGGGGCAGGAGTAGCAGCTGCATTCTGGGTTGGGCACGGCGGCTGCGTCCCGAGTGTAGGTGGAGGGGGGCCCGGCAGCTGCATCCCAAGTGGGGGAGCCCCGCAGATGTGTGTTGAGTGTGGATGGGGGGGCCAGGCAGCTGCATCCCAAGTGAGGGGGGCCTGACGGCTGCGTTCTCAGTGGAGGAGGGGAACCAGTGGCAGCAGCCCTGCCACGGGCCCGGCTCTGTCCCTCGGCGGCCCTGATTGTATGCTCTCATTTGTGCAATTAGCATGGGAGCACTTACCGCCTCCCATGTGCATCTGTGCTAATTGCAAAGTCTTGGTGCATAGTAAAGAACATTTAAGTGTGGTAGCTCCAGAATACATGACGGCACTCCTCAACAATTACCACACAATCGTTGCGCTTAATTTTTTTTTTTTTATTGCATTTGTATCCCACATTTTCCCACCTATTTGCAGGCTCAATGTGGCTTACATGATTATGTTAACATTGTCATACCAGGATTTCAGATACATTAGAATTGTGCATAGTTTGAGTGAGGAAGAATAGAGGAAGGAAGGGAGTGATTAGGGTAGTTATAGAGCGTGGGCTTTCATAGCTAATTGGGTTGGTGGGGTATATTAGTGAGGCTGTCGGTTATCGGTTCTCATTGTAGGCTTTGTTAATCCTCCAGATTCTATATAGTGTAACTTGAGTTCCGGTATTCTGATTAGCGCGCACAACTTAATTATCATAACAAACCAATCAGTGCCGATAATGGCCACTGAACAAGAAATTTTTGACACTAATTGATATTAATTAGAATTTACGTGCACAGCTTTCTAAGCATATTCTGTAACGTGATGCACGTAAATTCTAAGACACAGATTAGAAAAGGGGGTGTGGTCATAGGCGTGGAATGGGCGGGTCATGGGAGTTTCTACAAAGTGTGTGCACTGTTACAAAATACACTCGCACCGTGCCTAACTTAGTTGATTTAAATGTCCGTGACTAAATTTAGTGACATGGACAGGCACTAGGCGTATTCTTTAAGCCATGCCCATCTTTAGGTGTCGTTTAAAGAATACGCCTAGGTGTATTTTTATTCGGCACCGACTTTTAAGGTGTCATATATAGAATCTAGCCCACTGTGTGTTAATTTTTGCTGTCAAAGCATGATAGTGGAGGAGTAGCTTAATGGTTAGTGCAATGGGCTGAGATCATGTGGAACCAAGTTCAATTCCCACTCCAGCTCCTTGTGACTCTGGGCAAGTCACTTAACCCTCCACTGCCCCAAGTACAAAAACACTTTAGACTGTGAGCCCACTAGGGGCAGAGAGAGTACCTGTTTATAATGTGTACAACACTGTGTATGTCTAGTAATACTACAGAAATGATTAGCCTCAGTCCCCTCAGCATCTGCTGTTGGTACCATCCCATCACCAAGTTTCCTTGACAACTTATAGGAACTTAAAACGATGGGCCCTGTGCTTTGTAACCAGCTTGCAGTACCCCTGCACTCAGAATCTTCCTTGTTCTCTTTTAACAAATTGCTTAAAACCCTTTTTTTTTTTTTTTTGCAGGAAGCCTTCAATATTGAACCCTAGCTAGTTCCTAGGGTTCGTGTGACTGGCTGAGTAGGCTGGTGTGGGTGGGTCTATGGCCGCTGTCTGGGGACATGGGAAATAGACAGTGCCTTTTCTTTTCTTTCCTATCCTGTCCTGTTGGTGGCATTCTTTTCAGATGATGTGAGTTTCTGTTATATTTATTTGTATGTGCTCTGCCATTTTTGAAAATAGACCAGAAAGATAAACACACAGAGCACAAAAACATCTTGCTTATGGCCATTTTTGGAGAAAAAAAAGAGAGACGTTTTCCTGTTTTGAAAATGGCAATATTTCCTATTTAGGTTTAGGACATTTAGCTCAAAACGTCCAAAGTCTGACTTAGACGTCATATTGAAAATGCCCCTCCACGTAACTTTGTAAGACTAAGTGCTTTGAAAATGAGTCCCATAAGCACCTATGTGTCTTTACAGCACCCTCTTAAAGTGCCTTTCAATTCTTTACAGTAATGGAATACTCATAGATGCCTGCCATATCTAAGACAGATTGTCACAACTGTCAGGAATAGTGAGTCCTTGGACCAAAGCCGGAGCTTTGGAAGACAAATCACCTGGGCTGGCACAGGCAGGAATCAGAACAGACTGGACTAAGATAAACTAACAGACTTAACACAGGCAGGACAAAGGTAACTAAATATAATGGACTAAACAAGGAACAGATCCAGATGGGGCAAGGAAAAGAAGGCAAAGGGGCCAGAACTGGAACCCAGACAGGACAAGGCAAAACTCAGAACTGGATTAAAACTGGGACTGGGACCCAGAAATGAAAGACAAGGCAACACACGGAAGTAGATTAAAACTGGGTCCAGAAAAGGGAAACACAAGGACAAGGCAAAAACTGGATCCGGACAGGCCTAGACCGAAAGACAAGACAAAGCACAACTAGACAGGCAAGACAGGGCAGGAGCTAGGCAACAGAATAACAGACACAAGACAATACACAAGGCAGGAACAGGATTCAGGATTCTCGAACAGGCTTGGCTGGAACAGGATTCAGGATTCTCAAACAAGCTTGGCTGGAACAGGATTCAGGATTCTCAAACAGGCTTGGCTGGAACAGGATTCAGGATTCTCAAATAGGATTCAGGATTCTCAAACAGGCTTGGCTGGAACCGGATTCTGGAACAGGCTTGGCTTGGCTGGAACAGGATACTGAAAGGGACTTGGCTGGAGCAGGATACTGAAAGGGACTTGGCTTAGCAGGGAACTGGGACAGAGTTAGCTCAAACATAGAGCAGGAGCAAAACCTGGCTCAAACACACACAGGAACAGAACTTGGCAGAAACAGAGTTCAAGAGCCAGGAAGCAAACATGGCAGGCAAAGGATTAAGCAGACTAAGGGAAGGCAAACAAACAAACAAACAAGCAATGTGCTTACCAGCACCCACAGCTGGATAGCAGTGAAGTAATCAGGTATGATGCTGGCTTCTACAGACTCAGAATAAACAGACGAGAACCACACACACACAGGAAACAGAACAGGGAATACAGAAACAGAGCTTGGCTAAACACAGAGCTTGGTTTAAACACAGAGCTTAACTATATAAAGGTCATCCCACACATTCCTTAATCTTCACTTCCCCAGTTGTAAAGGCCTAAAATACAAAATAACGCATGCATCAAACTTCTCTTACCTGAGTACACAGTTATGGAACACACTACCAAGCAACTTAAAAACTACTTATGAATTAACCAACTTCCGCAAATCCCTGAAGACCTACCTATTTAATAAGGCATAACAATAAGATCAGCAATTATCAATGTAATACATCGCAACCTTACCTATCATTAGCAATACTCTTTGCCTATACTCGCTTGTCTAATCCTCGAATACATTATATGCTACGGCATCTCCACATTACCTTTATCATTATTTACCTATTATCAGCTATGCTTTTGCCTATATCTACTGGTCTGAATTTTGAATACGTTATTTTCTATGGCACTTCCACCTGTACCTATTATCAGTATTATTCTCTACTTATATCCACTTGTTAAACTTCGATAATGATACTCTTTATGTAACAATAATTGTCATACTCTTTATGTAACAATAACTGTCACCTCTTAACCTACCACCTACTAAAAATAATGCACTGAAAGCCACATTGAGTCTGCAAAGAGGTGGAAAAATGTGGGATACAAATGCAATAAATAAATAAATATAGCAAGAGTCAAAAGTGGGCTAGGCTAAAAGCAGGAGCCAAGGGTAGAGTTAAACAGATACAGACACCAAGGGCAGGGTGTGGCTCTAGAGCCAGGCTTTCAGGATCAAGGTACAAAAGCAAACACACAGAAACAAAGCAAAGCACTGAACCACAAGACTCAAAGAAACACAGAACAGACCTTCAGGAGCAAGATACTCAGGAACAAAGCCAAGCAGGGAAATGCTCTAAACAGGTAACACAAGATTAAGAGACCTCTTGCAAAGGCCACGTAGGAAAGCTCCCTGGGTCCTTATAAAGGAGTAGGCTGATGATGTCACAAGTAGGAAATGAAGCAGAAGCAAGGAGACCAAAGTGAGGCTTGGCTTACAGGAAGAACAACAACAGGGAAAAAGGCAGACTGGAGAGGTCACAGAGTTAGATACAGAGAAACAGTAGGTCTGAACATAAGGGCATGGCCACAACCGTGACACAGATCCATCTTTGTAATTTGAACTTCAAAGATAGATTTGATGTTTAGATTATATTTCTGTACTCCCAGAACTGGATATTTAGCTATGCTTATTTTAAAACTTAGTAGCCTGGGGCTACCTTTCTAAAGTGCTTCATTTCTTATGCACCTGGACATGACTGCAGATTGAGAAAACAATCAGCAGATGCATCTCAAATCTCTGTCTCAATATTTCTGTCTAGTGGGTCTCTTGTGCAATGTCTATCTGAAATATTTCCTTAATTAGCCAGAGCACTGTCATGTACTATTTTCAAATCAATGATTTTTTTTTACCATCCCCTGCTAACTGGTTTTTTTTTTCTATGCTGCCTGTAAAATGCACAAAATGAACAAAAGTTGATTCTTGCTCAGCACTTTTGGCCTCCAGAAAGCAATCATCGGCCAGATATTTGGTTTCCTGAAATTCCACCAGGGTCTACGAAATCCCTTGCAGCTGGAATCAGCTATACCATATAAGGGCTACAAGAAAACATGAAATACTATAAACACAACACAGACAAATCAGCTATAGCCCTCCATGCAATGAAAACTGGTTATACTCTCAGATCTGATGACACATGGAACCAGGAAAAAGAACACCACTGGTGGACCAAAAAGATAAAAGAAGCAGTAGAAATAACAAGAGTGCACACAACCTGAATGAAGATAAAGGTCTCAACATAAACAAAGCTTGGCAATCGCTCATAGAAGACAATCTGGAACAGAGGTCCAATGACTTTACCACTTTCAAGATTTTAAGTTGAGTCGACAGACACCGACACTTTTCTGACTTTTAAGAGTTTAACTTGATCACATAGAGACCAATGACTTCTCCTGCCTTCAAGATTTCAAAATTGATCAGACAGAGACCAACTACTTTTCCTGCCTTCAAGAGTTCAAATGTGATTAAACAGACATCAACCAATTTGGATCAAGAACCACTACATAAAAACCAGCACACAGATCTACCCCACAGCATCACCCTAAGGATGCCACAACAAGATGGCTAAAACAATGGTTAAGCAAACTCGAATGTGGCACCACCAAGACAGCTGTAAGAACTATGACACTAGCCATCGATGCCTAAGAGAACATTCCAAGTTATATGCCAGATCCATATAAAGATATTCAGAGGGAGAAGGCAGAGCCTTCCTATATTTTCCATGATTAGGTTATCTTTCATGTTGCTACCACCCCTAATGAGTTATTGATCTATCTTCATATCCACCCATTATTTGCTTCATGATGGCCTCTATAACAAATAGATATACTCTAGCTAACAACAGGACTAACTCCAGCTGACCTCCTGATTGCCTGTGTAGCTCCCATGTTATATACAGAAAGAAAAATACTTAAGTTTTCTATCCTCCCTTGGAAAATCATGAGGGGTGGACAAGATCAAATTATTTCCCTTTAGAGAGTAATTTTAAAGCAGGTCATATAATTTTGGGGGGTCAGCAGGTACCTTACCTGTATATGGTTTCATAAGAGAGCAGGAATACGTAAACCAGCAGAAATCATGCCTAGATTGAAGTTGCGGACATTTACACTTGCTCATATGTGAAGTAAAGGTTCAGCACTAAGGGTGAATTTTAATAAATGTGCCACAATTTATTTCCCTTTACTGCATTGGAAGGAATTCTATATGTAGGTGATTACTTTGCATTGCCATGCCCCTTGTGTTAAAATTAGCACAGTGTTCAGCCTCTCAATTAGTACAAACTTTTTTGTGAGCTAAAACCCTTCTACCTCAAACGTTATATCAGAACTGAAGGGGTCTTTCCTTGGATCTCACCTTTCTTGGGCCTGAGGCCTGGTTACAACACGAACTATCTTTTCTGCAGGGAAAACATAATGGATTCTGCATTTCTTTCCTGGCGCAGCTGTGCTAGTGACTTCATCCAAGGTCAGGTTGTTTACTCACGTTAACCTTACAGTTATCCCCTGGGAAGTTGTGGAGGAAAGAGCTTAACAGAGACAGAGTCTCCGGTAGTACCTGTGAACCATGGAGGAGAGTCTGGCTCTGCGAGATAACCACTGATAAGGTGTTCTCGTTGGAAGCCCAAAAAGACCCTCATTGTGATGGCTGTATGTAACCTGCTGGACAGCGGTTTACAGCCCCTGATAGGTCCTTGATGATCACCTGGGACCCAGAGGACAGGGTCAACCCTGGACGAGAGAGAGAGAGAGAGAGAGAGAGAGAGGAGAACAAACGAGAAGCAAAGAAGAGCTGATGATGTATGGATCTCTCTCTGAGGAGGAACTGCATTGCCAGAACACATGTGAACTGTAATTCTTTGTGCTGAGAGCAGCACAAGGCAAAATTCAGAAGCTGACTGCAAGCTTCCTACAGACCAAGTAATTAGTTGCTATGCAGAGAAAGGCCCTATCGGAGTAAAAACTGATCAGGAGGGTTTCGCTGGAAATAGCTAGAACCCTGAAGAGGAACCAATTCACCACTCCATCTGGACGCCAAATCTGTGGACCAAAAGGGTGATAGAAAGGGATTTTCCTCTTATGGCTCAGGGTTAGCCAGTGTTGTCTTTGCCGGGAAAGGGCTGGTTTTGGTCAAGCACATGGTCATTAGTCTACTATAGTTGCTGAGCTGGTAATTTCATCTCAGGATAGTTTATACTTGTATAGTACACACACACACACACACACACACACACACACACACACACACATATATATATATATATATATATATATATATATATATATATATATTGGGTGTAATCATCAGTATTTTGTACTAAGTATATTTTTGTATTGCTTTGCCAAATTGCTATTTTATACATATATATAGGTGGATATAGATATATAGATTATACATATATATATTTCCAAATTGGTATTAGTCTTTCATTGTAGATAGCCTAGGCAGGACCCAAAGGCCATTTTTTAGGTACTCTCATATCCCTAGCCAAATATGACCAGAGTAATTGCTATCTGAGTGATTACTGGTCTCTATTAGTACCTACAGAACATATATTGCTTTAAGCCAAAATTGAAGCACTCTGCTAAAGACAGCGCAGTGTATTACATCAGGCCAAGTGAGCTGAACTGATTCCCTGAACATTTTTCAGATAGGTTACCAAATGGCTTTTCAGATGATAATGATTTTCAGTCCTTATTGGCTTAATTTGGATTTTAAATACTCATTACCACCCAAGACGATGTCCCTTAAACTAGCTTTATTGTATAAATTCCTTATGACATCAACTTGTCAGATTTTTTTTTCTTGCATAGTTTCTCTTCTTTTGGTCTTATTCCTTGTTCTTCTCACCTAGCAAAATGTTTGCAGTTTTTAAAATGTTTCTACTGGATTTTTATGGGAGTAAGAGGGGTGGGAGAATGGAATACAAAGTGTTCATTTTCAATATTGTCAAATTCTTTGTTTCAAAATTATTAGCTGAATTTCCTCTTCACATGTGTCTCACTGACATGTGTAATGCTTATAACTCCTGCATGGGATAATAAAAGGGTAGGCTTGGAAGGGGAGGAAGTGGTGTTTGGCTTTTTCCTTTGTCTTTCTGTCTCAATTAGAACTGGCTTCTACTAGGGATAAAGTACCACAATGTTTCATTCACAACTGCTCAAGGTATTTCCCCCAGGTCTTCACTTTTTGCCTCCCTCTCCCTATTTTGTCCAGCCACTTTAACAATAGTCCTCAGCTAATGTCAACAGACTGTGGCTCTCTTCAGAACCCAATGCATATGCACCATGGCTCTGGTCACATGGAGATCAATTCTATATAGGAGTGCCTATATACAGGCACCCAAAAAGCACCTATTGGGAGCCTCTTCTATAAAGGAGAGTGTACCAGGAATATAAGTGTATGTGCTTAGGTTACCCCAGCCACAGAACAGGTGTAAATGCTTGCACCTAGATTTGGGAAATATGTGTGTAGCTTACAGTACTCTCTAAAGGGCCCTTTTACAAAGCAGAGGTAAGCCCAATGTGGGCTTACCACACGCTAATCTGGAGCTACTGCTGGCCCAATGCGGGCGACAGTAGTAGTTCCAGCCCCAGCGCGTGCCATTTCCCGTCCTGGGGAAATAGGGCTGTAATTTTTAGCACGGCGGTAAACTTTTGGTAATAGGGCAGCGCTGCACGCTACGCGGTTACCGCTGGGTTAGCTCAGGAGCCCTTACTGCCACCTCAATGGGTGGTGGTAAGTGCTCCCCCTCGCATGGCCACTCGATAAGAGCAATCTTACGCATGGCCAGGGCTATTTTCAGCCTTTTTTACCCGCAGCAGTAAAAAGGGCAACAGCACGCGGCAAAAACGGCCCCCACCACTAGCGCAGGGCCCTTTTTACCGGAGCTTGGTGAAAGGACTCCTAACTGTACACCCTGCTCACACTCTGCCCAAGCTCTGCCTATGCAAATGCTCACCTGAAAGTGGTATTGAAGATATACATATACTTACAGAATAGAGTGTAGCTAGATCTCATTTATGAACGTGTGTTCACATATGCATGTAAATTGCTAGAATACCGGCATTTACACGTAAACTTACCACCTAATTTTAGGCAGCTCCTCATGGAATTATCTCCTAGGTGTCACTAGTAGGTAGCACTTGGGAGTCAAACTTAGATCTCCATCATGGCAGTGTACCACAGATTTTGGTTTAGACTTCAAGTGATGTCCGTGATAGGTAGAAAGAGCTTTTAAAACTGTTAAACACCTAATACCAAATCAAAGAGCTAGAAAACAAATCTGAACAACTAAAAGATGTTAACAATGATATTACTTTAATCACCAACTGAATATTTAAAGCAATTTTTAAAAGTGCTTTTCTCACTCACAAAATTAATAGGCATGTTGAAGGAGATACTAATAATATGCTTCATCAGAACTTTCTGGCCCCTGCTCCAGAACACAGATGCCAATCATAGCACAACAATAGAAGGTACATTCAAAAAGTCTGATCCAATAGGATTCATGAGCTTTTCTAGGGAAGCATAATCCCACAGATTCTGTATAGCGCACCTTAAGTTGCGTGCGCAAACCCGGTTGCATTCTGGATTTGGACACACAACTTAATTAGCTTAACAAGCCAATCAGTGCCGATATTTGAACTTAAGAAGCAATCATTGTCACTAATTGGCAATTAGAATTTATGCACACAACTGTCTAATCATCATATTCTATAAAGTGATGCGCCTAAATTCTAAGGCGCGGTTCTGAAAAGGGAGCGTGGCCATGGAAGGGGCATGGGTGGGTTGTCAGTGTTCCTTGAAATTACACGCAGTGCTACAGAATATACCCGTTCCGTGCACAATTTAGACGTCGGCAATTACACCAGGTTTTCACTGGGGTAAATGTCTGCGACTAAATATAGTTGCAGAAAACAGGCGCCTGGCGTATTCTATAAACCACACCTAGGTTTAGGCAGAAAACGGACACTGGGTGCATTCTATAAACCACACTTAGGTAAATTTAGGCATAATTTATAGAATGTACCTAGGAATCATTTTTTCAGCACCAATTTTTTAGGCATGATACACAGAATCTAGCCCTTTACCTAAGAACAGAGGAGATACCATGACCTTCCTCCCCAAGAGTGGGTCCAGATATATGTCTTTCCTCTCCTACAGGGAGAACAGGTAAGAAAAATGTAGAGGAGCTGTAAGTGGAGAGCCCCACTTAGGGGCTTGCCAAAGTTTTAGCTCGCTGTACAAGGAACTGAGAAGAAGGAGAAGAATACAGGGGCTGATAGTCTGTTAATCAGTTGTCCCCTGGAGTCATAAGGAGCAACGTCAAGTGTTTCCCACCTGCACTGACTGTTCAGAGAGATCAGTCTAATCCACAGCTATCCATCCGAGGCACAGAGCGCCCTAAGTCTGTTCACAAGGAGACTAGATCCAAAAACATTGAAATTGATGACAACTGTAAATCCCAATCAGGGAAGGGATTGAAGGCTGCAAGCAATGGAACTGGTGAGTGCCAACTTTTTAAAAATGTCAGTGGCTAGTCATTAACTTGTTCACAAGGCAAGCTTTCAGCACTCAAGAACACAAACAGTATGTAAAGGAGAATTAAGTACAAACACCATAGGGATGAGGGCACAATAATCATGTCGCCATCCAACTAAGAAAGAAAGATAAACTAGAGGCTCAATAATCCACTTAAGAGATACTTTGATACACCCTCAACAATAGTAAGGGGTAAAGCTTACCATCTTTGCACCTGTTGGTTGCATGAAAGATGCTGGAGTTGAAAGTGCATGAAGTTCCATCAAGGAGACCCTTTACAGTTTCTTTAATTGAGTATTGTCATCAATGATGCAACCTGTTTGCCCTGATCATATAGTTTACCTTTTACTTTTCATTATTTTTATACTGTACATACTTGTTTAATACCGGAGTGCACATTAAGGGACTTTTTACCTCTTCTGCCTGTTATTGTTCTACTATACCTAAGAAGAGCATTTTCAAAAAGGACATCTAAGTACCAAAAAAATGTCCAGCATAAAACGTCAAAAAAAGAAAAAGTAAAAAAAAAAGGTGCATCTCACAGGCATTTACAACAGTAAAAAATGTTGGGGTTTCCTGTTCAAAAATATGTGAGAACGACGTCCTTACGCTGGAGACATCCACCCTGAACAACCATTTTACAAACGGAAATGTTTAAATTATAAACAGGAGAAAACAAGGCACAAGGATGTTTCTCTGGCAGCATTTTTATGAAAATGCCCACACACACATCTTTGAAGAACAGAAGAGGAGCCTAGTGGTTAGTGTAGTGGGCTGTAATCCAAGGGACACAGGTTCAAATCCCAATGTAACTCTTTTTTGGGAGGGGGGTAAATGTGATCCATCCCTACTGCACCTGAATGAACACCACTTCAATAGCCATCAGGCTTACAGGTCTCCTATATCTTTAGGTACAGTAATTCTTTTTCTGTTCCTAGAGGGAGACCCAGAAAAAAATAATACAGGTTCAGTGTGATTTGAAGCTGTGTCCCTTGGTTTACAGGCCACTGCATTTACCACTGGGTACTCCTCTGACCTGCCTGCTGCTTTGTTCAGAATGGTGACAATACCTGTAGCTGACAAACAGCCTGGTTTTTCCTTCCGGTTTCACTTTCAGGAGATAGCAACCACTGGGGGATTAAGAAGGGGGACATGCCTTAAACCCTCCAGTGGTCAGATGCTCAATTGGAGCACCTTTTTGTAACCTGGACATGACTGAAACAAATGTAGATAAAAAAACCTCCTTTTTAGACATGGAAGTTTCTGTTTGAAAATCAATGTTTGATGTCCTACTTTTGGGTCCTCCCTAGTCCCGCCCAAAACATGCTTACAACACGCCTCCTTGCTATTTGGACAAACTGCAGTGTGAAATGTCTAAATTCTGACTTTCCAATATCGAGATTTGGATGTTTTTAGCAGATGGCCATTTCTTTAGGCATTTTAAGGCATCCCATCTGCTTTGAAAATGAGCACCTAAGAGTCTTTACTCTGCAAAATTTGGAGAGATGCAAAAATAGTATGTAAAGGGTAAATTTGAGAGAGCATGTTTCCCTCAAGCCAGTCTAAAAATCTTTATGACAACTGGAAACAAAATGCCAGGGGACCACCAGATACTCAAGTTTTTGCACAGTTCAATAATTTTTGTAGAAGAAAAACCAAAGTGAATAAATGCAAAATACCAATGAGATTTTGCTGCTATATATGTATTAAAAAAAAGAAGCTAATGTGTTTTACTCTGAAAATGTATGGAGAAATATTTTATGGAAATATCTAGAGCTGTGTCTAAACCACCTCCAAAATATACATGAAGAAGATTCAATGCATGAAATTGTACGCTTTTATTTTCAGGCTACTACCTTAAATAAATTAAAGTGCTTAACATTTCACCAAGGAAGGTGTCAGAAATGAGTAGTGAATGTGCCAGGAAAGATGCTTTTCATTTGTTAAGTACCATTCTGGATTCTGACAGAACTTATTAGATTTTTGACATACATTTCCACTAACACAAATAGAAGAAACCATCCTTCTAAGTCTAACCATCACTGGCTTTAGTAAATATGAAGTCAGTATTTGCAACAATTGTATACATACTCAGTAGGGAATTGGAGCAGTACCAAGGTAAGGATACTGAATCACTGCTATTCACTACCCCTTAAATTAGAGCAAATAGTAATCTGATTGTAAGCCACCTCATACTCACCAGTGTGATTGGTGTATATCAAGCATATTTGAATAAATAATAAAACAAATAGGGGTTCCTTTACCTAGCTGCGGGGAAAAAGGGCCCTGCGTTTGTGGCCGGGGCCGTTTTTCCAGTGTGCCAGGGTCTTTTTTACTGCAGCGGGTAAAAAGACCCCAGACACACGTGACCATGCGGTAAGAGAACTCTGAGGTGGCGATAATGGCTCTCGCATTAACCCTGCGGTAATCGGGCAGCATGTGGCGATGCCCGATGACCGCTGGTTTACTGCCGCGCAAGCCATTTGTGGGGGGTTTTCTTTTTCCCCCAGCATGGCGTGTGCTCAGGGTGGGACTACCGCCGGCGGCCGTCCCAGAAGTGCGAGCAGTAAACCCACGTTGGGCTTACGGCCGCTCTGTAAAAGGGCCCCATAATTTGATCATGGGCTGACTCCATAGAGCTGTATTGTAACATAGGCTATACTTCCACCTACTGGTCAGTTTGAAAACTGAGATTATATTTCCCTACCTTTCCAACCCCAAGGCAGACCAACATTTTTAAAAATGTGTGGTAGATCAGCCTCTATGAAGCCAGCAACGTGGGCATGGGAGAGGACTTATATAGCCAAAAGAAAAGCTGAGAAAGCACTGAAAGTCCCATCAAAGTTTGGAAGGACTCAAAGACAGGGTATCAGAAGGAGCAAGAGGATGAGTAGGAGGATTTGAGGCTGTGTGCAGTGTGTGTGCTACACAAAGCAGGGTTGGCTGCCTGTTAACTCTCATCCTTGGGGTTCTGCAGTATGTAGAAAGAAGAGAAGAATGTGAGACATACATATGCACAGAAAGGAGCTCCTGCACATTAAGAGCCACCAAAAGTGTTTTTTTGTTTTTTTTTTTGCTGCTCTAAGGTGCCGAGAGCAGAGCCCATGTGTTGGTCTGAACCGGATCACCAGGGAGTGGTGACTTTCTTCCATGGTGCACCTGATCAGATCTGAAGGCGCAGCAGAATGCCATGAAACACTAACTAGGAAATAGGTGGGCTAGTAACGTTTTGTCAAAAATGGTGAGGATCTCAGATTGAACAGCTCTTTTCTTGATACCTATTTTAGGGGCCCTTTTACTAAAGGGTTGCCACGCGGCAACCTGGAAGTACTGCCAGCCCAATGCAGCCGGCAGTAGTTCCACCACGAGAGCACACCATTTCCAACACTACGGAAAATAAGTCTGCAACTTCTAGCGCGGTGCTAACCCAGCCGTAATTGCTGCCCGGTTACGGCCGGGTTACCGCGAGAGCCCTTACTGCCACCTCAGTGGGTGGCGGTAACTGCTCCCCCCAGCATGGCCATGTGCTAAGAATAATCTTACCGCATGGCCATGTCATTTTTAGGGGCTTTTTACCCGCTGTGGTAAAAATGGTCCAGGCAAAAACTGCTCCCGCCGCTACTGCAGGGCCCCTTTTTACCACAGCTCGGTAAAAGGACCCCTTAGCTATTCCTTCTTTTGTGGATATTTGGCTGTAATTCTTTATTTGTGCACCTATATATAGGCACCTAGAGGGCGCCAGATAGAAGCATATTCTATAAAGGAAAGTATCCTGGTATAGAGTAACATAGTAACATAGTAAATGACGGCAGAAAACACCTGCACAGTCCATCTAGTCTGCCCAACAAGATAAACTCATATGTGCTACTTCTTGTGTATACCTTACCTTGATTAGTATCTGTCATTTTCAGGACACAGACCGAAGTCTTGGCCAGAACTAGCCCCACCACCCAAACACCAGCCCCGCCTCCCAATCTCGGCTAAGCTTCTGAGGATCCATTCCTTCTGCACAGGATTCCTTTATGTTTATCCCACGCATGCTTGAATTCCGCTACCGTTTTTATCTCCACCACCTCCCGCGGGAGGGCATTCCAAGTCTCTACCACTCTCTCCGTGAAAAAATAAATGCTTGCACCTACCTGCTAGAGATATGTGCATAATTTATACTATTCTATACATTATCCCCCAAATTCTATATATTCCATCCACAGTTGCATGTGCGAATTGGAGTGTGTGCCCAATTTGCACAAGGACGTTAATTGAGTAATGAGCCAATTAACGCCAATAATTGGCATTAATTGGCCACAGTTTGGATTGGAGATTGCGGGGCTCAATCAGCATCTGGACACCCTCATTGGGGAGGTGAGAGTGCACCTTTCTCCCCCCAGTTCCACAGACCAGTCATACCACCATGCCCCTCCTCCATCCCTCCCAGCACTACACCTCCCAGCCAGTCTCCACCTACTCGGCCCTCCACCTCCAGGGCCTCCAGCAGCTGGGTCTCCATCAGCCAGGCCTCCACCCGTAGATCTTCCCACAGCCAGCTGTCTACCAGTCGTGCAAGGGTGGGTGGGTGAGGACAAGGGTGTGACCATGGGAGGAGCCTAAAGTGAGGGCCATATTTGGCTCATGCTTCCCTCCCAAGTGGCCTCAGTGGCATTGTTCTGGAAGAGACTCTGCCTCTCTCAGGGACTTTGCTACACGTATCACTGCCATTGTCTTTCCTTTGGGTCCTCCACCTCATGTGTGGTCTAAGGCAAATATTACCACCAGATAACAACTTGGATATTGGCTCTGTTCTGTCAGACTGAGTCTCATAAAGCACATTGGTTTTGCTGGGGGGAAAAGGTGGGGGGAAAGGGATAATTTTAGTTTGGATTTAAACACAGTTGCCCAACGTTTAATTTTGTTACTGGGGGAGGGGCTGGGGTGGGGTAGGGGGAATGGGTAGTTTTAGTTTCATGTAAAGACAGTTTTCAAACTTTTAATTTGTTGCTGGGGGAAGGAGAGGGGAATGGGTACATGTTTTGTTTGTTTGTTTTAAGGATATTTGGATTTTTTTTTCAGTGCAATAAATATGTGAGAACCTTTTGCTGTGTTACTGTGTCTGTATCAATTCTTCTCTCATATGCTGCCCTCTCTGTTGGGTCTGTTTCTGAGATGCCTCATCTCCCTCATCTGCAGTGTCACTTTCCTCCCTGTCTCAGGGATGCGGCGCCTCAGGGCAAGGTTAATGCAGCATGGCTAACACATCTGATTCCTTGGGAGTTGAGCTCACCACCCCCGAACACCAGGCTACCTGTTTTCACCACTAGGCCACCGCAGTTGCATTAGAGATGTAGCTTGCGGGCATCTGTACTGATGGCTTCTTCTGAGTGAAAAAGTGCAGATATCTCTGGGAGGCAAGTGATTACAGTCTGCAGACCCCAACAACGAGGTTCCCAGGAGGAGAGTGAGAGCAACCAACCAACCTGTTCTACACCACACTATAAGACGTCTTTCAATGTGGCAAAGAACAGGTTCCATGAGGCCACTTTGGCAAAGAACTCAAGGCACCCTTCTAAAGACCAAACAGCCATGTAGCCCATTCCCAATATTCAACCTAAAACACCTCTTCCCCGCAAGGTCTGGTTGTCAGTTCCAAAACAGTAGCAGAGGAGTGGGGAAGATGTAGATCAGGTGGGAATTGAAACCTGATCACCTAACCCTCAGGTCTGAGCTGTTACCACTAGGCCAATGGTCTGCAAACACCTTTTAATGTTCCAATGAGGGACCCATGGTACTGCACAGGGTACACATCCCTGCTCTAGGGCCAAGCACAAAGCCCCCTAGTAAGGGTTGTGAGGTCCAATACAGGTTGAAACAGTTGTTTATATCATGGCCCAATCACCAAAATTCCGAGCAGGACCCTAAACCCTCCAGCACATCTGAGGTCCTCAATACATTTAAAGCTCATCTAACCAGCAATGAAGGTTTGGGAAAACCCAAGCTGAAAAGTGCATTGTACAGCAGGTAGGCCTGCTCAGAGCAGGCCCATATATGTACGGCCATTGTCTGTGCAATAAGGAATGATTCTATAACAGCATGCATACATTTTGGATGCACCCCCTCATCATGAGCCTTTTGCAGCTGTGTGCCTTGGAAAATAGCACATTACTTTCTAGAATACGCATAGAGGGGATATTTTTTAATCCAGGCATGAGCATTTACACCAGCTCTATGGCCAGCTGGTGTAAAAATGTTCACGCCTTAAATAAAGGTATGTTTTTGGCCACTTCTGCTAGTACACCAACATAAAGGACCAACATGTTGTTGTATAATTGAAAAGCCAGATAATATATTTTTTTTCAAGATTTTTTTTATTGGTTTTAGTACAATGTAAATAGTACATAACATTAACCAAAAGAAATAAAAAGATGCGTTATGGAGATATATAATAGATTATGGTGTGCCAAGGAATTATACAATATATAGGCCATTAGCGTTTAACGTGCCTTAAATTTAAGGGCGCATTAGAAACGCTAACACACCTTAGTACACATACCCCTAAGTTTAGTGGTCAAATCAGACCGCCTAGATAGCAGTCCTATCTTTGGCCATTATAAACTGAATATTAACTTGGCCGGTTAAATTTAAGCCAGCCCAAAAATACGGATATTCAATAATCTGAGCCCTATGCCGATCGTGGCACTTAATCGGCCTGCCTCCCACGGGCTGAATAATAGTTTTTAGATCAAAGATAGCTACATTATAATTGGAAAACATTAAGTACTATTAGGGAATATTTAATGACAATATTTCTTTACAGCAATTACTGCTACATGAGAAAATTTCTGTATAGCAAAATTTGAATATAAGAAAATCATTAAATAAATATTTTTTTTTTAACCCACCTGTGTTTGGTGTGCTTTTTTTCGCTTCAGCTGTGTTCAGTATCTTTCTCTTATGCTGTTTTCAATTATCTATCCCTTTGTTCTCTCCCTTTCCCCAAACAAATCCTGCTCATTCTAGCCTCCTCTCCCTCTTTTCCCAATTCCATTCTGTTTTCTTTCTCTCTCCAACCTTCTCACCTTCATTCCTTCATCATATCTTCCACAATTTTCTTTCAGCCTTTTCTTCTCTGTCCACTTACAAGTTTTTTCAAACCCTCACCCCTTTCTTCCCCCACAGCACTGCAGCTCCACTGGCTTCCCTCCCAGAAACAAGTACTCCTAGTGGTTGCGTCAGCCCCACTCTTCCCATCCACTGCATTTCTCTTTCTTCTCCACTTTTTTGCGCCCTACAGAGCCCAACTTTTACTGTCCTACACCGACACTCCCCACCCCATTCATTTGCTGGATCTTGCCAATCCAGGTATTATGGCCCTACTTTGTTTGGGGCTACAGTGCTGCACTCTCTTAATCAGGCCTGGTCTTAGAAATTGTGGGGCCCTGTGCAGACCAGTTCAGTGGGCCCCCCATCCCACCTAGCCCCACCAACCTAGCCCCGCCCCTTTTTGACAAGATGTGTTTTAAACATGTTTTTAATTTCAAATAAAGACAAATCAAGCAAAACTTGTACAGAAAAACTAATTCAAATATGTAAAATGCTATCATAGGAAACCTTTGGGTTTAAAAAGCAAAAACACATACATATCATGACTGGATAAATGAATTAAAATGAATCCCCTTAATGTGTAATACTTGGTAGCAATAATGAAACAGTGATTGAATATTCACATAGCAAGCAGACTGAGCCAACAGATTTATTTTTCACTGAACATAATTAACTTTGTATGAACTTGGCTGCTAATAGTGTGCTGAACTGGACAATGTTGGCATATTTAGACTGACTCTGGACAGTTCTGCGTGAAGGAAACCCTTCCCTCATTAATCAATACCTTGTCTGTGAAATAGTAATTAAAAAAAAGGCAAGTGCATTTTTATAATATACCACTGCATTCCACAAAGCAAAAGGAGCAAGTTCCCACATGCCATCTTTTTTCTTTTGATGTAGGCACAGGAAAAATAAAGAATTGAAATGCTCCCAGGTTTCAATCTAATTCATGTTTAATGTGGGATAAAATGCCATAAATAAGTAAATAAATAGAAACTCTGAATGTTGAGCACCTGATTTTCATAACATGATGTCTGTTTAGTGGCTGTTTACCAGGAGAAAATCTCTGCACAAATATAATAGTACTGGGGTGTCCCTTTAACCAGCCCCTCCAAACGACACAGATATTACCTTGATTTTTTTTTTACAGTACCCTCCCTGTCCCTAACTAGCCCCTCCAGATATTACCTTGATTTTTTTAACAGTATGCTCCCCTCCCCACCCACCCACCTACCTATTCCAGACCTCCTTCCTGCTCCCCCAAGCTGCAGGGTGCCCTCCCAACACCTACCTGAAGCCACCCAGGTGGTCTAGTGGAGCTTTTGGGGCAGGAAAGATCCCCAGTCTTTCCTGCCCGCTGCCAGCGCTGACCCCTCTATTGTCGCATCTTCTTTAAAATGTATAAACCCCTTTGAATACTAAGCCAACAAAATCCACTGTAGAAAATTAGTTATACTTTCTAGTCAACAGGTGCCATTTAAGTCTGTCTGGCAACCCAAACATTTTTTTCAGAAGGCAATCTTAACCTTCTAAAAAAGGAAACAAAATGTAGTAACTTGTTGACATGTAACTTTAAATGTGAAAATTGATTCTCGGGACAGAAGCAGCAAGAACCTTATCTGTGGTAGATTACAGCAGCAGTCCCAGCTAGGCTGCTATAAATATCATCTGTATACTGCTTGGCTCTCTTGCTTCCTTTTTTGATCTTACATGCACATGATTTATTTCCTACTTCAAAGATTTTATTTTGCATGTTTTCATAGCATATTTGGAGATTTATTTAATTTTGATTCCTCAACACACCATTTTTAAAATCTCTTCTATCTGTCTAAGCCATATTCCATTTTTATATACATCAATAGGATGCCTGAGGTTCTGATAAGAGCCAGCACAGCCATACCGCTTAAAGGTTAAACTGCAAAAACATTAAACATTGACATCTCTCCCTTTTTAAAAATCCTTTGTGTAAAAAAGTAGTACTTTAAGGGCATTTTACTACAATGCACTAAAATCTGCAGTAATTGTAACTTAATACAGGATTTTATCACCTGGTAGCTGCAAATTTTGTACAGCACCTTTTGACAGTGTTCCCACTATTTTTATTGCAGGTTGTGTAATAATGTTTCCATTAGCACGTGGTACCTGCCAAGAGTTAATGTGGGACCATGTTAGCCATTCAGTGCACGGTAAATGTGACAAACTAGCTGACTAATAATTCCACTCCCACTCTTCACTTATGCCATACCCAATGAGAGAAAATATTTGAAAACTACAGTAACACGTAGTTTAACGTGGAAACAGGCAAACTACTGCAAAACCCTTTAACGCAGTCACACAGTAGCCTGTTTCCACATGTTAACCACATGTTAACGGCTTAATGCCCTTTAGCAACAGGGACCGTTAATGATTTGGTTTAGCTGTCAACTCTATTAATACAAAAAATTATTATTGCTTTAAACTTGCTCAGAGATCAACCACATTTTCCCAAAAGAAAAAGGGGGTCTATTACTTAAGCATGCTGATGTTTTTAGCGCACGCCAATTTTTAATGAGCGCTAAAAACACCAGCGCCTAAGTAAAAGACCCCCAAAACAAATTTATTTTCATTTTTTTTTTAAAATACTCCACCCAACAACCTGAAATTGTGTAGAGAAGTATGAAGAACACAATCCAGAGAACATTTTTTTTCTGAAAATAGAATATTTTATTTCCATGAAGAAAATAACACAATGATAATCACCCAAAACTGGGACTTGGAAGAACTTTCAGCAGACCATAATTCATCAAACTGGGTGAGTACAAACAAAGCAAAAGAGGCTATGGGACCTGATATGGTACTATACATTCCAGAAGGCTGAGTAAGCTAAAGGAAGTGCTAATTGCTAGGGATATGGATTTATTAGCTTGCATTTGGTTCGCTAGTGTGCATTAAAACAATTTACTCTACATTCTCTTATTGTTTTACTAGTAAAACAGGCCCGTTTCTGACACAAATGAAACGGGCGCTAGCAAGGCTTTCCTCGGAGTGTGTATGTTTGAGATAGTATATGTGAGATTGACTGTGTGTGTGTGTGAGAGAGAGAGAGAGAGAGAGAGAGAGCCGCCTTGCACAATAATTTAAAGATCTGATATGTAACGCTTTTATTATGCTTCAATTGTAAATGCAGGCTTTGCTTTGACCACAAACCAAGCATGATCAGCATGAACTGTTGCCAAGCTTAAATGTAAATGCAGGCTTTGCTTCGCTTTGAATGTAAACCAGCAAATTGATTGTCATAGCGCCTTAAACACTGATATGAACACCAGCAAAACACTCCTAACAATATACTGTCTTACCCTACTCTCACACGCAAACACAACCCATGACCCAGACAACAACAAACCCATAACTCACAAATCATACATCACTTATATACACAAAATGTCTACCCTAAAAAACACACATAACAACCCAACCACAATACACCAACTCTGTGTACAACCTATCAATAACTTACCAGACCAAAGACACAATAACCAACCAAAATGAAAAAACTCAATTTACAAAAACAATCAACAAAAAGAGGAAAAAACCAACAACAACAAATTCAACCAACGAGGAAACAGACAACTAATACAAATAAACACATCGAACCCCCCCCCCCCCCCCCACAGAACCCTACCACTCAATCCAAATAGGATACATCAATGCTAGATTAGCAGTAAGAAATTCAGTAGATATACTAGACTGGATTACCACAGATAATTTAGACCTCCTATTCATCACAGAAACCTGGTTCCACAGCCCTACAGACCCCGCCATCTTACAGACATGCCCATCAGAATACAAAATCACCCACTGGACAAGACGTGGAAAAAGAGGTGGCGGAATAGCCATCATCTACAAATCCGAGTTCACCATTACAACCACTGGTGAATCCACGTTACCACAACTTGAAATTGCCTCGACAAGACTTAATCATCCAAACCTACTAGGACACCTTAACACTATTCTATTCTACAGGCCACCAGGAAAATGGCAAGACGCCCAAACACAACTTATGGACTTCATCTCAAACACATGTGTCTCTGCCTCAAACATCCTCATAATAGGAGATATCAACCTACACCTTGAAGACGACACCTCAACAGGCACACGAGAATGCAAAGACTTTTTAAAACTTTGGGATCTACACACACCTAACACTCAACCAACACACAGAAAAGGACACACACTAGACATCATCACACACAAATTCGACCCAGACTTAACCATCCTACTCACTGACACAAGATGGACACCCACACCATGGTCAGACCACCACAAAGCACATGTCTCCCTTCACTGGCAAAAAACACAGAAACACAATCAACAAATATGAGCGAACAACATACACCACGAGAGGAAAAATAGACCCCACAACATTCTGGCAGCAGATATACCAAAATAAATGGTCAACAAATGCAGACACCATCCAATTCCTCCAAGAATGGGACGATATATGTAAAACAACATTAGACAAAATCGCTCCTATCCAAACCAGAACATCACATAGGAAAAAATCAAATCCATGGTTCACCGAAGAACTGAAAAAACTCAAAACACAAGTCAGGAAACTAGAACACGCATGGAACAAAAAGAAGGATGAACAAACACTAAATGCCTGGAAACTACTTCGGAGGAAATACAAATACACCATAAAACAGACTAAAAGACTACACTACAAAGAAATGATTGGACCAAACTACAAAGACACACACAAACTCTTCGACCTTGTGAACAAATTACTAGACACCACACCAGTTACAAACACCAGCAAAGACATACCAAGTGTTGACAACCTTGCAAAATACTTCAAAGAGAAAATTATACAATTACGACTTAAAATACCCACCAGCCCTACTGAATACGCCACACTCCTAGACTGTCTAGACCCAATAGACGGAATATACCCAGCAGACAGAACCTGGACCGAATTCGAACTACTACCAGAAGACCTCATCTCTGAAACACTCAAAAGATTCGCC
The DNA here is from genome assembly GCF_901765095.1 of Microcaecilia unicolor. Taxonomy (NCBI): domain Eukaryota; kingdom Metazoa; phylum Chordata; class Amphibia; order Gymnophiona; family Siphonopidae; genus Microcaecilia; species Microcaecilia unicolor. The sequence continues at coordinate 233,630,686 of NC_044037.1, forward strand.
AAATCCTACTGCAAACTAGACATATGCCCAAACAACCTCATGAAATCAGCCCCTCAACAATTCATAACAGACCTAACGAACCATGTAAACTCCATGCTACAAAATGGACTTTTCCCAAAAGAAACAGGAAAAGTTTTACTCACCCCAATACCCAAAGACGCAAAGAAAAACGCAGGTGAAATAACTAATTACAGACCAGTAGCATCCATACCACTAATAACCAAAATAACCGAAGGGATGGTAACAAAACAACTTACAAAATATCTAGACAAGTTCTCAATACTGCATGATGCCCAATCAGGATTCCGATCAAATCACAGCACTGAAAGAGTACTAACTACACTAATGACTAAATTTAAACAAATGATTGCAACTGGCAACAATATACTCCTCCTACAATTTGACATGTCAAGTGTCTTTGATATGGTCGACCACGGAATCCTACTACACATACTCGAATATTTTGACATCGGAGGCAATGTCCTAAAATGGTTCAAGGGGTTCCTAACCTTGCGCTCATACCAGGTCACATCAAATTCATCTACATCCGCAGCATGGACACCAGAATGTGGAGTATCGCAAGGATCACCCCTCCCACCAACTGTTTTCAACATAATGATTATACCCTTGGCAAAACTTCTATCGAGCCATAACCTTAACCCTTATATATATGCCGACAATGTAACAATATATATATCCCTTTCAAACAAGACAATAAAGAAATCCTCAATGAAATCAACCAAAGCTTACACATCATGAACACCTGGGCAGATGCATTTCGATTGAAACTGAATGCAGAAAAAACCCAATGCCTGATACTTACCTCCCAATACAACACAAATGAATTCACCGCTATAAACACTCCAAAACTAAATCTCCCTATTTCAGAAACTTTAAAAATCCTTGGAGTCACTATCGACCGCCACCTAACACTCGAAACTCACGCAAACAACACAACCTAAAAGATGTTTTACAACATGTGGAAACTGAAAAGAATAAGACCATTCTTCCCAAGATCCGTCTTCCGCAGCCTAGTGCAATCACTCGTACTTAGCCATCTGGATTACTGCAACTCACTATATGCAAGTTGTAAAGAGCAAATACTGAGAAAACTTCAAACAGCCCAGAACACAGCTGCCAGACTCAACTTCGGGAAACCAAAATACGAAAGTGCGAAACCCTTACGAGAGAAGGTACACTGGCTCCCACTCAAGGAACGCATCACTTTTAAAGTATGCAAACTAGTCCACAAAATCATTCATGGTGAAGCCCCAGCCTATATGTCTAACTTAGTAGACCTACCACCCAGAAACGCCAAAAGATCATCCCGAACTTTCCTCAACCTCCACTTCCCTAATTGCAAAGGCATAAAATACAAAGTGCTGCACGCATCAACCTTTTCTTATATGAGCACGCAATTCTGGAATAAACTGCCACGTAACCTGAAGGCGACCTACGAGCTGACCGACTTCTGCAAATTATTGAAGACTTATCTCTTCGAAAAAATCTATCAAAAGGATCAAAACACATGAAGTCCACTCACGCTGTTAGTAATGCATCAACACATTCTCATCTGTACTCTCATCCCCCGTAATTTTAACACACTTAAACCTTAATCTACAGGTAATAATGTTATACCCGAACGTTCTCTTGCTATTGTTATGTAATCCTATCAATGTCTGTTGTTCTTCCATTGTTCCGTTCCATTGTTTTATCCCCCTTAGCGATACGTAGACTTTGTTCTAACCTAACTCCTCACATGTAACCATAATTGAGTTGTAACAAATTGTATTTCCATCAACACAATGTATTGTAAGCCACACTGAGCCCGCAAATAGGTGGGAAAATGTGGGATACAAATGCAATAAATAAATAAATAAGACTGCTGGGTGCGAGTGTGTCTCCTCTGTCCCCCCTCCAGCCACCCAGCGAATCTCCTTTCTCCTCTGCTCCCCCTCCAGCCACCCAACGATTCTACTTTTTCCCTTGCCCCCCTCCAGCCACCCACTGATGCTCTTCTCTCCCCTGCCCCCCTCCAGCCACCCACCGAGTCTCCTCTGCCCCTTGCCCCCCTCCAGCCACCCACCGAGTCTCCTCTGCCCCTTGCCCCCCTCCAGCCACCCACCAAGTCTCCTCTGTCCCCTGCTCCCCCTCCAGCCACCCAGCGAGTCTCCTCTGTTCCCTGCCCCCCTCCAGCCACCCAGTGATTGCCCTATCTCCCCTGCCCCCCTCCAGCCACCCAGCGATTCTCCTGTGTCCCCTGCCCCTCCAGCCACCCAGCGATTCTCCTTTTTCCTTTGCCCCCCCTCCAGCCACCCAGCGATTCTCCTTTTTCCTTTGCCCCCCTCCAGCCACCCAGCGAATCTCCTCTCTCCCCTGCCCCCTCCAGCCACCCAGCGATTCTCCTATCTCCCCTGCCCCCCCCTCCAGCCACCAGCGATTCTCCTGTGTCCCCTGCCCTCCCCTCCAGCCACCCAGCGATTCTCCTCTCTCCCCTGCCCCCCCTCCAGCCACCCAGCGATTGTCCTATCTCCCCTGCCCCCCTCCAGCCACTCCTCCATCCACATTAATCAGCATATATTAAATTCCCCCCATGTGCTACAGAAAAGCACCAAGCACATCCTATCCTATCCTATATAATAAAATGCACCTCCAACGTTCTGAAGCCAAGAAAGTGAAGCCTTCAAGCCTTGAAGCATTCCTGCAATGTTCCAGAACTACGTGTCATCAATTGAGATGGAGCCTTACAGAACGACACGTAGTTCCGGAACGTTGCAGGAATGCTTCAAGGCTTCACTTTCTCGGCTTCAGAACGTTGGAGGTGCGTTTTATTATATAGGGTTTGTATAATCTGTATGGTTAAAAAGAAGCTAAAAGGACCAGCTGCAAAGGTAAGGACTTTAAATCAGGCATGGACTTTATTGAAAAATACCATCGTGGAAGCCCAAACCAGGTGTATACCACATATTAACAAAGGTGGAAAGAAAAGCAAATGACAGCCAGCATGGTTAAAAGGTGAAGTGAAAGAGACTATTAGAACCAAAAGAACACCCTGCAAAGAATGGGAAAAGGATCTGAATGAAGAAAATAAGAAGCAAAATAAGAACTGTCAAGCTAGATGCAAAGCATTGATAAAGAAGGCCAAAAGAAAATATGAAGAGAAACTTGCTGCAGAGACTTTTAGAACAAGTAAAAAATCGATTTATTTCTACTCATTCTACACCAATCTGGATTTTGTAGACCTCAATTTTCTCTCTTTTCATCCGTCTCTTTTCTTCAAACTGAAGAGCCCTAATCTCTTTAGCATTTCCTCATACGAGAGGATCTTTAGCCTTTGCTCATACAAGAGGAGCGCCATCCCCTTTATCATTTTGGTCGCTCTTCTTTGAACCTTTTCTAATTCCACTATATCTTTTTTGAGATACGGTGACCAGAACTGAATGCAATACTCAAGGTGTGGTCACACCACGGAGCACTACAAAGGCATTATAGTATTTACGGTCTTATTCACCATCCCTTTCCTAATAATTCCTAGCATCCTGCTTGCTTTCTTGGCTGCCTCTGCACACTGAGCAGAAGATTTCAGCGTATTATTTACAATGACACCTAGATCTTTTGAATGCTGACTCCCAAGGTGGACTCTAGCATCAGGTAAATATGATTATGATTATTTTTTTTTTCAAATCTGCATCACCTTGTATTTGTCCACATTAAATTTCATCTGCCATATGGATGCCCAGTCTTCCAGTTTCCTAAGGTCTTCCTACAATATTACAGTCCGCATGTGTTATAACAACCTTGAAAAGTTTTGTATCATCTGTAAATTTAATCGCCTGGTCTCCACTCCTCCCTTGATAAGGGTAACATTGTGATACTGGTTTCACTGGATCCGACAGCTGCTTTTGATCTCATGGACCATTCGATCTGGTGCACCATGACGCCTTACTACACAGGCTCCAGGATATAGGTATGTCCAACACTGTCTTCAACTGGTTCACTTCATTTCTCTCTCATCGTATTACAAAGTCCATTTGTTTCATCCTGCTCCGATACTCTTCTTTCCCCCTGTAGTGTCCCTTAGGGGTCTGTGCTTGCACCATTACTCTTCAATATCTTTTTGAGTCCTCTTAAACACTTTGATACAGGACTCCAGACTACACGCTTTGTATTATGCTGATGCTATCCTCCTCTACAAATGTAGTTCTCTTTCTCCCGATCTTTCAGTTCTTAATTCAACCTTGCAGAAAGTATCTTCATGGCTATCTGAAAATGGTTTTTTGCTCAATCTCTCAAAATCTATCACTTGCTGAATCACCGGGGATCTTCCAGTCCCTTCACTTGCTCAAGTCATATGCAGCTCACAGATATCTCTTGTCTCTCACTAAAGATACCATGGAATTATCCTTGATCAAGAGCTTTCTTTTAATCATCACACTTCTATATTAGTAAAATCCTGTTTTTTAACACTTAGACAATTCAGAATCCTTCATTCGAGTTTAGACTTCATTTTCCAAAAAGTTGTATATATGCCCAGTGTACCTGAATGTAACTCACCTCGAGCTACTACTGAAAAGGTGTGAGAAAAAGCTAAATAGATAAATATGCACTACTGATGTCCAAATTGGACTACTGTAACAGCATTCTTTCAGGTTTTCCTCATTATCAGCTTCGACACCTACAAACCATTCAGAATACATCAATCCGCATTCTCTCCCGTGATTCTCGGTTTGGTAGAATCATTCCTCTATTCATACAATATCATTGGCTTCCAGTGATAGCATGTATTCAGTCCAAGAGCCTTATTCTTACCCACAAATCTCTTCACTGCACTTGTGAATCTTACCTTTCCTCTCTCATTCACTCTTACTACCCTCCCCATGCACTCCGCTCAATGAATAATCTTTGATTACCGTCCCCTCGCCAAGCTCATTATGACTCTACAAGGAACAGAGCTTTCCCCTTCCCCATGAAACTCATTACCCCAAAACATTAGACTGGAATCGTCTTATTTCAAATTTAGATCCCTACTTAAAATATCTTTTTTCAACAGGTTTATAACATCCAGCTCAATACTGATGATTTTCAAAATATTTATTGACCACTTGCCCCTTAACTGTCCCATGATTATTATTACCCTGTCTTGCCCAGGAATGGTTCTGCAGTGGATTTTCAATGCTGCACTCTCTCTTTTTACCTTTTTTTTAAACTAATTTTATAATTTCTATCTTTCCTATTATGACTGGCGTTCCTTTCTTATTTCTGAGTTTTTTAATCTATTGTAAATCGCCTTGATTATTGTCTGATGAAAGGCAGTATATCAAATAAAGCTAACTATAAACCATAATTTTGGTGCATACTAAAGTGATTTAGCTGCATTTAGCTGCAGTTACCAATGAATTAATGTGCATTAGGGGTCCTTTCACTAAGCTGCATTAGGTGCTAATGCATGTATAACGCAAATTAACTCAGACATCCTGCAATAAATGCCAAATGTACATGCGCTAACCACATGCAAAAAATATTTTTACTTTTTTTCTGAGGGGAACATGTTTAGGGTGGAAACTGGGCCCTCCCATGTTAATCAGCACAGCTACGTTACCACCACCTAACTGATTAGCACACGAATAGCGCATGAGCTCTTACCACCCACAAAATGGGTAGAGGTAAATGCACACATGCTTATTTTTATTTTTTTTAATAGCCTTAGTTTAAAAAAAAAATGGGATTCTTATTTTCTAATATTCAATAATATTTTTAAGAATCAAAATTACTTTTAGGGAAGGTCGTGGAAGCTATGTGGCTGCAGTGTTCCAACCCAGAAACAGAAGTAAATACATGCAGGCCTGAGGACTGCTGGAGGCAAATAAAAGTGTATATGTATTCATGTGAACAAGTCCTTGTGTGTGTCTTTGCACAGAGTGAAGGGCATAACCAGAGCATCTAAGAAAGCTCATTTTCCTCCTTGATGCTTTAAAAACTTTTTTTTTCCAACCGGCGATGGATATTTGTTCACTTTCCAAACAGTGACTTATTGGTTATGTTGACCCTTAAGATGCCAAAAAGAATCTGGCTAATCAAGCATTCAGTGCACAGGCAAATAAATTACTGTTGGGCATGTCAGCTTGATATACTGAATGAACTTGAATGGCTTTATTAATACCAAAGAAAAGGAAGTCATTGAGGTGGATTTGATGCCCTGAAAATTCTCAAATGTCCTCTTACACCAGTTTCTATCCCTCTTCTTTTCAGTACTGATGAGGCCATGGCACGCAAGAAAACCCCCAGGGTGCCAAGCCAGGAGGATGCCACACTGCCCCTTTGAGTCAGTCTATGAATCTGCAAGCAATGAAGACCAAAAGGAAGGTGAGGCAAAGCAACCCCTGTCCATGGAACTGCTCTGTCAAGACCTGCCCTGGAGCAGATAAAAACCTTCCACTGTGTTAGAAAGAGAACACCCCCCCCCCCTCCAGAAATTACGTGCTGATACACCTATAAAATATATATATATAGAGAGAGAGAGAGAGAGTTTTTTTTAAATTTCAGTCTTCACCATATTTTTAATTCAATATATAGCTAAATACATTATGCCGATGCTTTGCAATCCACCACTGAAAATTCAAAACAACAAAAAAATTCTGCCTTGCTGAATCACAGTGACAATAAGACAAACTGTGATTCACCTTTCAGTATTCTGTTCTTTCTGGTCTAAGATTGCTTGTGTATAAATGTAACTAAGTATGTGAGCCATTTATTGTTTTATTTGATTAGGCAATTATAATTTCTTACAAGGCCACTGAACAACAGCATATGGCTGACAACTGCTTATAATTATAACACTTTGGAAAAAAAACCCTTTGTTTCTTGTATACGAATGCAGATGATTCCCCGATGGTAGTTAGCATAAAAAGGGCATATCAGTGTCAAATACTGAAAGCAACACACCAATCAATAGCACATCTTAACAGGAATGACCACTTGAAAGGACCAACAGAAAGGTAGTCCTATTATATAAAACATTAAAACATTTTTAATTTGTGGTACATCGCCAGAAAGATACAGAACAACACACAAATAGGCCAATGTACAAAAATGTACATTTTCCCCCAAATTATCGGGCTTTAGTTCAAGCAATAATTTTGTCATATCTGGATTATTGTAGTATTTTATATTCAGGTATACAAATTAAATTACACAATAGACTGTAGTAAATACAAAGTATGGCTACAAAAACTGATTTACAGAGTAAAAACATATGATCGAGTAACGCCATTGCTGATTTGATTTACACTGCATGCATGGTTTTTAAGATTATTCATGGTTTATGCCCTAGTTCTCAGATGTAATTATTATCCATACCTTCTTTTAGAACTTCTTCTCGATTTTGTTCCACATTAGGGGGCCCTTTTACAAAGCGTTGGTAAGCCCAACGTGGGTTTACCGCTTTCTAAAAGAGAAGTGCCGCCAGGCTATCGCAACAGCCTAGCAGTAGTTCCCTCCCCCAGCGAACACCATTTTTGGTGCTGCAAAAATATTTCAAATTTTGTAGCACCGGTGTGTACTCGGTGGTAATCGGCAGTGCCACACGCTGTCCAGTTACCTTAGGGTTAGCGTGGGAGCCCGGTAAGTGCTCCTCCCCCCCCCCCGAAATGGCCACGTGGCAAGTGGTGCACTTGCTGCATGGCCATTTCTTTAAGAAAAGGGAAACCTGCTTTTTACCTGATGCAGTAAAAGGAGGCCTCAGCATGCATCAAAAACACGCACCAACGCCAGCGCAGGCCCCCTTTTGCCGCAGCTTTGTATAGGGACCCCTAGGTTTGGCCTTTCCTATAGTTCAGAATGTGTTATTTAGGGGCCCTTTTACTAAGGTGCGCCAAAAAATGGGCTGCGCTACTGTAGGCGCGTGTTTTGGGCATGCGCAGATCTATTTTTCAGCGTGCCTGTAAAAAAGGATTTTTTTTTAATTTTTCCCGAAAATGGACGTGTGGAAAAATAAAAATTAGCGCACGTCCATTTTGGGTCTGAGACTTTACTGCCAGCCACTGACTTAGAATTAAGGTCTCACGCAGTAACCGTGCGGTAATCGTCTACGTGTGTAGAATAACAATTACCACCCGGTTTTTGCCAAGCCCAAGAAAATAAAAATTATTTTCCAGTGCGCGTAGCAGATGCGCGTCACAAATGAAATTACCGCAAAGGCCACGCGGTACCCAGGCGGTAACTCAAAATTGAAACGCATTGGGTGTACGCAGGCACCCACACGGCTTAGTAAAAGGGTCCTTAAAAAATTTCACGACTGGTAACTAAACGAACTATCTAGTAGTTTATGGAATTCTATTCCAGTATCAATACAAACATTGATTATTTGTTGTTCCGAAAATCATTGAAGACTTATCTGTTTAACAAACATTTAGATGATTTCTGATGTGTTTTAGACTTCCTTATTAATTAGTTGTAACCCACTTTGATTCTTGTACAGATATAGGCGGGACACAAATGCATGTATGATATGGTATGGTATGGGAAACTGTAAATGGTGCTTTGCAAGCTAAAATACCAAACAAGACTCATTTACAGCCGTGCACACTGGGGCCCTTTTAATAAGCTACACTAGGTGCTAACATGCACGTACTGCAGCTTAAAATAACGTACCATGGGACGTGCTCAGTCACCCTATGGTAACTGCCAAATTTGTGTGCTAAAATATTTGGGGGGGGGGGATGTCTGGAGGAGGTGGAGAGTGGGCATTCCTGTGTCAACCAGTTAACACAGCTACATTAGCATGTGCTAACTGGTGAGCGCATGGATTTCACATGAACGCTTACCACCTACAAAATGGATGGTGGTAAGTGCCCACATGGTAAATCTTTTTAATGGCCACACACTAATGTCAACATTAGCGTATGGCCATCATTACAAAAAAAAATACAAAAAGGCCATTTTTACAGCTGCAGTAAAAATGGTCTTAGCACATGGGAAAAGCCCACATAAGGATGCACTAAGGCCACTTTTTTTTTTACCACAGGTTAGGTAAAGGAACCTGAAGCAGGTGGTTAGCCAAAACATGTTGGGTCCTTGAAGTTTGAAATTTAATGCATTCTAATTTGTGGACTCAGTGCTCTTTTTTGGTCAAAATGTGTGCTTTCTGCAGTGGGGCACCTCTATATTTGCATCTGGTTAATATATTAATGAGTGGAATGAGTGAAGGGGGGGTGCAATATGAGTGGCAAGTCCATGGAGAGTAGCATTTACATGAAACATTTTATATACAATCAATTTATATGTTCTAAACACTAGTATAGTGCTACAGATAAAACTATTAAATCGTCAGATAAACATATACAGGTAATACACATTTTAAAGGAATATGTCTACATTATGGATGGAGATTACTAAGATTACTGCAAAACTTAAAAGCTACCAGTCTTTTACACAAATATATCAAGGTATCTAGTCACCCTGAAATAACTGAGCAATGCACACCAACAACCTAGTTTAAATGTTCTGTTTTCTTTGTGTACGTTCAAACTTTTCAATAACTCTATACTACTTGGAAGAAAGACAGCAACAAGAAATATAAAAGTCTAGCAAGAAATGACAGTGTGATTTCTCATACATAATCCTTCCTCAGAGGCAGAAAAGAATCCTCGAATTACAGAAAATGAAAAAGACAAGTAAAATTGCATGCCCCTTGAGTGAAAGTAATTTATGTTATGGAAGCATTAAAATGACACCTATAAAACTGGCAATTCAGAAATGTTATGTAGTGAATGTATGCCACTTGTACAGTAGATATAGCTATACCTCAAAATGTAAAAAAAATAAAATAAAAAAGAGAGAGAAAGAGAAAGAAAAATAAAAAGAAAGAAACTGATGAAATCAAATTATCTTCTCTCTAATCTAGGAGCCAGAGAATAAAAGAATCATTTTGTTTCTTCCCCAGGGATTTCTATAATGCTATGTTGTACATGAGAAGAATGCTTGGCCTGAATAATCAATGAGGCTGGATTACTGCAATGCACTCTAAACTGGTGCGACTACAAAGGGCTTGCACCAACTCCAATAGATTCAAAATGTCACAACACAATTGATAGAAGGTTGTGACGTGATTGCATCACGTCACTTCTGCAAAAACTCCATTGGTTACTGGTACAATATAGGGCTAAATTTAAAACTTTTTGTCTGATCTTCAAGGCCCTTGAAGGAAATAGGTCAGAATACTTGAAGAGCAGGATCTTCCTCTATGCATCTTCAAGGTCGATAAGGTCCTTTCAAGGAATATCCTTAACCATGCTCCTCCAAAGGAAATCACCTGATGTGACACCCATCAGTGAGATTTATCTGGAGGGACTGTTTTTTCGTGCATGGTGTACAGCGCTGTGTATGCCTTGTAGTGCTATAGAAGTGATAAGTAGTAGTAGTAGCCCCCACACTCCAGAACGCATTCCCTGAAAGGTTTCACTTAACGCAAGACTATTTCTAGTTCAGGAAGCAGGTGAAAGCTTGCCTGGCTCTTCTCCCAAGCCTCTGATGGAAGCAGCAATTAACAAGACACACAGACAAGAACTAACATTAGCTGCGCTTATTGCAACAGGATTTGATTACAACATATGCACCTTTTGTAACTACATGTATATTTTTTTCTAAGTTAGTCACACTTATCAAGCTCCTGTGAGTCTGTCATTTCTGTCTGTATGTTCCACCTCTGTTTACCCCCTGTAATGTCTATTAAGATGTTTTCATGTGTGTTGTGTCATTAGAAGTAGCATATTATGCTATAGTGTGTGTTGGTATTTGAATGTTTTTCACTGCTTTAACCGCTTATTGTCTAGAGACAGGTTATTCTTGCTGTACACCACGGTAAATAAATCATAATAAATAAATACATTAATTGTTTTATTATGAAATCCTGGCTAACCGACATAGAACATTCATTTTTTCCCTAGATACATCCCAAGAGTTAGAGTATTGTTCAGCAACCCTGGAAATCTAAGAGGGAATGGAGGATCTGTTTTAATTTACAGATCTTATCTCATTTTTTAGAAACAGACCTCTAAGGGTAAGAAAAGTTATGAGGGATTCTACTGCAAAATCAAAGAACTCATATCCTCCAAGTTTTTATTATTACTATATTTTCTCCCTGGTGGGATGTGGATCGAGGATGGGTCCTTTTTTGATGTTGTTTTAGAACTGGTTATGAAAATACCTAACATAGGGTCCCTTTCACAAAAGTGAGGTAAGTTTTTGCCTGTACCACACTTTGGGACTCTTTTTTTACTAAGCTGCTTTAAACAGCTAGCATGAGGTTGAGATTTACTACTCAGCAGACAGTAGCACATGTCCAACCTACTGCCTCCTGTACTGAAAAGACAGCTGTCACATTAAAAATTCCGCTTTAGCTGCATGCGGGCTGGAGATGGGCATGACATAGGTGGGTAGATGTGTAGCCAGCTGTGACAGCTAGCACTCGGGACATGAAGTTGTAGCAGAGGGCAAGCTTCCGGGGCCGCCAAAGGTAGTCTGCTTATTTCACTGATGCTGCCGGCGGGCAGCGGTACGGAAGATTAAATGAAGGCAGCAATGCAGAGAGCCTGAAGCGGGAAAATAGTACCACATTCCACAGGGGAAGGGGTGGAGGAAGCAAGGAATGCTGTACCTGCTAATTTGAGGGGGGGGGGGGGAGGAGAGAACATCACATCACCAGGAGTAGGATCGAGGGAAGGACAGAGATGTCAGACCACGAGGGGGGGAGGGAAGGGAAGGAGAGAGAGATGACAGACCATGGGGGAGGGGAGGGGAGGGGAGGATGGAATCAGAGAGATGCCAGATTGGGGGAGGAGGGAAGAAGAAGGGAAGGACATTGATGCCAGAATATGGGGTGGGGTGGGGTAGGGCAGGGAAAAGAGAAGGGAAGAAGATAGATGCCAGAAGGACACTGATGCCAGATGGAGAGGGGGGGGAGGGAAGGGCACTGATGCCAGATTGTGGAGTGAAGTGGATAGGAGAAGGGAAGGAGATAAGATGCCAGACCGCGGAGAGGGGTGAAGGGAAGGAGAGAGATGCCAGACTGTGAGAGGGGAGGGGAAGGGAATGAGAGAGATGGCAGACCATGGGGGGAGAGGAGGGGAGGGGAGAAGAAAAGGGAAGGAGATTGATGCCAGACTGGGGGAGGGAAGGGAAGGAGAGAGATGCCAGACTATGGAAGGAGATGGAAGGAGCTGGAGTTGAGTGGGGTTAGGGGGTATGAGGAGGAGGAGGAAGGAGCAGAAGATGGGTGGGGTGGGGGAAAGAGCAGGAGATGAATGGGGCTAGGGGGTATGGGTAGAGTTTAGGGGGACAGAGTGGAAGAGGTTGGGGCTAGGCAGTGTGAGTGGAGGGAAGACAGAGAGGAATAGGGCAGGTAATTATGGATAGGGGATATGGAGTGGGAATTTGAGGGGATAGTGAATGCTTGGCAGTTTTAGATATGAGGGGGGGTATATTGATGGGTTGGGAGAATGAGTGAGGGTGTGAAATGAAGGATATTAGAAGAGCAGCAAGAAAAGGGGATGATGTAGGAAAAGGTTGAGACATAATGTGAATGATCTGAAAGACTGGAGAGAGGATCAGAGGTATTGAAAAAGGATGGGGATACTGGGATATGGGAGGAAAGGGATGGGTCTCTGAAGGGATTGAGTGAGAGTGGAAATGGGGTTAAAATATGGTGAAAAAGAAGCTTTTGGGTATAGGATAACAAACAGAAAAATGGCCTTGGAGGCAAGGGAAGGAAAGAGAGACAGGGATGGAGCTGGAACTGATAGGGTGATGAGATGCAGTGGAGGGTAGATGAGGGCTAGGAGGGTGAGTACAGAAGATGGGAATGGGGGACTAAAGAAATGGGTGAAAGGTAGGGGAGGGGTTTAGGAGACTGAGTGAGGAAGAGACAGAGGAGGCAATGGGAATGCTGGAAATGGAATGAGAGGGAGATGGTAAAAGCCAGTAGATAGATGCGAGTGGAGAAAAGTAAGGAAAAAAAATATATAAAATGGAAGATCAATGCCAGACAGATGAAGTGAAGAAAAGGAAGAAGACAAGGGAAGAGAAAAAAATGGAAAAGCCATTCTGGAAAAAAATTTAGGAGAAGACTAACATGGAGAGTGGAAAAGAGACTAGGCAGATGCTGAACAAGAACACAGAGGAGAGATGCTGGACAGGACAGATGGGATGCAGAGAGAAGATGGATAGCAGACATGGAGAGAAAAGAAATGCGAAATGGATAGGAGATCCAGGAAAAGCAGAAGAGACACGAACCGATTCAAATGTAAAAATAAAATGCTCAGACTACAAAGGTAGAAAAAATTATTTATTTTTTAATTTATCAGGTTGGAACATGTCAAACTTTGGAAAATATGCATCTCTGATATTTTGTATTTCCATTTCTCTTTCACTAGTATTGCTGTATATACAGAGTCTGACTCCTTGTTTTCCAGTTCAGATTCTTGCCTTTGTATCTCTATTACTGGTCTGTGATTCCTTGTTTCATATTTGTTGATAGACTACTTGTGTTTCGCATTTGTGAGCAAGGTGTGTTATTCTGCTATGCTAGCATGTAGTTTTTGTGTAGAGATCTGTAGCAATCCCATTTGTTCTTTTTTTCTCACTAGATAGTGTATTTGGGGTTTTAGGGTATTGTATAATATTTACAGTGCTGTCTTTTCACAGATAAGGTTGTTTCTTTTTACATCCTGGGAGTTAGTACTATTATGGCACAGTAAAGTTCTGAGTGTGTTTCTTCACAAGCTTGTGCTTAGTATTTTGCAGTGGAGGGATTGTATGTTGGCCTAACTGAGGTGATTTCAAAACTACTTTAATTTTAGTTTGTCATAACATCAGACAGGGTGTGTAAAATAATCATCAAATATACATACATGTGTCAGTTTTTACAGGCAGGGCAGGGCTAGACAGAGCGGAGGGCCCCACTGAACTGGTCTACACAGGGCCCCGCAGTTGCTAAGACTTGCCCCGATGCCCCCTTTAACATTCTTTTCTCTAAAGAAAGCAATTTCTTAGTTTTCGATTTCCTTTGTTTCTCTTCCTACTCATAGGCTAAAAACAAAATATTAAGCACATACGTGTTTAATTTTGATATTGACCTGTAAGTTAAAGAGGCACTTCATTTTGACAGGCCCAGAGGTTTAGGTTTCTGAGCGAAGAAAACAGATTACATTCTGCGGGTATGCAGCAACTGAGGAATCTAATGTCTACAAGCCTGGTGTACTGGAAAACACTATTAAGATGACTAAGCCCTCTGAAAGACACAAAACAGTGTGTTAAAGCAGCCAACAATGACGAAAATAAAATAACAGCGTTTTCTCTTTTTGAGGGTACAGATATTTTAGCACCATCCTGTACACCTACTACAAGACAAGCATTTCAACTTGGCTGAGATTTCAGTTAGTCATGTTGAAGTGGTTCTTTAAGCATCATCCTAGTCAGACTCTTTGTCCTTTACTACTGGATGGATTTATGAAGTGCCTTGGAATACAATGCTTCAGAATCATGACAGAGATGCCATGTTTAGTTTGCATTGTGTTTTGTGACCTAACCATAGGAATGTACATTGCTGTAATCTGCCTTAAATTTAAGATAGTGCACAATATAAACTATTTAAATAAAATATAAATAATTTGTCATGTTTTCCAAGAAATTGCATTTTTACTGCAAGAAGCATACATTAATATTATATAGACAACGTTCTACATATGTTTTGAACAACAGCAACTGATAAATATAAGTATGTGTCAGTTAGTCACCAGAAGAGCAGGATCCTACACCAGATAACGATCCATAAATATGACTAAAATACAAGGCATGCTTAGAATTCTGAGCTGTGCCAAATTGTTCAACAAACTGTTCAGTTGACAGCCCATTAAACTGAATCAATTTCCTATTAGATTTACCTTTGATTTCTCCCTATATCTAAGTTGTCAATCATTTTTATAAGCAGTATGGAGTAAACATTCAGAACCACCTATGGCATAAAGAGACTCGGTCAAAGCCTTTCAGAATTTGCAAAAAGTAGCTAAATATACTATTCAGAACTGTGAGCATTCCCAGGACAAGGTTAGGCCAGGAGAGTAAATGCTGGCAAGCATGCATTTAATTCTAGCTGTCTACATTTAACTGGCCAGCTCACAGCTCAAGAATTGAGGTTGCCTAGCTATATCTGAACCCCACAGTCCCAATGATTATCCTTCCTCTCAAATTGGGCAGCCATTCTAATACCCCCTTCTCCCAGACTAGCTTAGACTTCTCTCCTAAACTCCAATACCTGATCATCTCTGAACCAGACCATAGTGAGCAGGACCATCACAGCAGCCTAACTAGTACCCTAGATGGCATGAAGGACTCACTCTTTCAAAAATCACTTCCAGCTGACTGGGGCAAGGTAGAGTGGGGCTCCAAAGGCAAGCATTACTTCCAGTAACAATGCAGCCACTAGGAAGGCCACCTCAGAATGTGGTTGTGCTCAGTAGCAAAAACATTGAAATCACCCACCAGTCTCAATGGCCTTGTCAATCTGGCTCTCTATAGATCAGAAACCACCATGGCCCCTCGCAACAGTGAACGTCACTCCCACTTTGACCAACATAGAATTATATTGGTGGTTTCCTTAGACCTTTCCACTGCTTTCAAAATGGTTGACCATTTCCTTTTATTCTCACACCTGTCTTCTTTGGCCATCTTAGGTAGAGTTCTTTCCTGGTTTGCCTCTTTTCAGGTTATCCTTTCTGACATGACATCTGAGCAGAAAGAACTGCATTGGGGAGTGCCCCAGTGTTCAATCCTTTCCACTCTTCTTTTTAATCTCTTCCTGAGTCCTCTTGCTGCTCTCATCCAGTACTTTGGAATCTCTGCCTATCTTTATGCAGATGACTTTCTTTTGCTCTGCTCCAGTACCTCGCCTCTTTCCTTACTCCTTTTCAGGCCTGCCTCAAATCAACTGCTGGTTGACTAAAAGACCATCAATTAGTGCTTAATCCCGATAAAACTGTTACCTGTTGGTTTCCTGGTACACCTTTTACCCCTTTGTCTACCATTACACTGTTTGGCATCTCTCTGCCACAAATTTCACACATGACAAAAGTTAGTTTTATGGTCTTCCACCAACTGTGAGCAATCCATCCCTCTTTGATACTCAACATTTTAATGCACTAGTCCTCTCTTTCTTTACCACCCATCCGGACTATTGCAATGTAGTATATGCTGGTTTACCCCATAACACACTAAAGAAAATTCAATCATTCCAGAACACAGCCACCAGGTTACTCTGCCGTGCCCATCGCTTTGATCATACCTCAACCCTACTGAAACAATATCATTGGCTTAATGGATTATTTATAAAATCACTACTCTCACCTTTAAGGCCTTCAGACTAGGCATTCTCGATTATCTCTCTTGTCTGACCATTCCTTACTGCTCCTCCAGAATTCTCCATTCCTTGATTGATCACAGTTTGGTTCTGCCTGGTCCTAAATGTGCCCATTTACAACCTACACGCCATAGCGTTTTCTTTTTCCTTGTACCTCACACCTAGAACAATCTCCTCCTCTCCCTCTGTAGCAATTCTTCTTTCAAGAACTTTAAAATGAACTTTTCACTGTCAAAATGGCCGCCAACTAAACATCACGCTGGCAGTTAGCTCCGGTTGCCTAAGTTTAAGTAGACTGAACATCGGGCTAAAATCGAGTTAAACAGTCAAAAACAGAACATCACGCCAAAAGTTTATTACAGTTGGACTGAAACTGAGCCGAAATTGGGCTGAAATTGAGTAGAAATTGGGCAGAATTCAAGCCGGAACTGGTCACCGTTTGAACATCGCACTGACAGTTAGCTCCAGTTGCCTCCCTTTACCATGACTGAATATTGAGCTGGATTTGAACTAAAATCAGGCACAGATTAAACTTCACGCTGATAGCTGACATGGGGCTTGAACATCACGCTGACAGCTAGCTCTGTTTGCCTAACCCTGGCCCATAGCGTGGTGTTTTCTGGCTCACCTAGTTGGCCTGTGATTTCTGTCAGCAGCCTTCTGGCGGATCATTGAACCTTCTGGGCACGGATCACTGCTGAACTAGCCAGCTTTCACTTCTTCACAGCAGCCCCTGCTAAAATCGTCGACTCTGCTTCCTCACAGCTGATCACTGCTGCAATCGTCGGCTTTCACTTCTTCACAGCAGCCCCTGCTGAAATCGTCGACTCTGCTTCCTCACAACTGATCACTGCTGCATTCGCTGGCTTTCACTTCTTCACAGCAGCCCCTGCAAAAATCCTGGCTCTGCTTCTCCACAGTTGATCATTGTTGAAATCGCCAGCTTTCACTTCTTCACAGCTGCTCCCTAGCTGTAAATTCAGAGCTTGTGGACGGTCTTCAGTGTTCACCCCTGCAACCTAGGAAGTAGTGCCTGCCTTTTTCGCTGTAGTGGCTCACCAGCATCCTTCTCCCTGATCACTTCTGATCCCTGATTGGGTCAACCTCCTTCCGGCCTCTCCTTTTAAAGGGGCAGATCGACAGGCATCCCAGTTATAACACCACCTTAGAGGACTCTGATACTGCATTCTGTTGCCTGCAGATAGGCTTCTTCCCTGATATCTGCTCTGACCTGCTGCATTCTCCACTACAACAGCAACGTCCACTGCCCTCTCCTCCTTTGCTCTGCCCCTTTACCTTGGCCTCCCTCATCCAATAGAGCTTCAGGGCTGGTGCAAAACCTGCAACTCCACCTGCTACATTAACTCTGAGTCGATCGTCCTCAGGGTCTGCTCTTCACCCACCAGCCAGTTCCAGCGCTTCATACCTGAGGATTCGCTACCTGCTGTTTCAATCACCGACACCAGATGCTAGATGTCATCTTCCCCGCATCTCTGCACTGTACTCACTATGTCATTGGCTATCTGAAAGCTATACCTCATACCAATCATTCACCGTTATTTAACAGCTGGTTTTTAACCCTACCCCTCTTCTACCACTGCCATCTCCTGTATCAATCATGTACTCGTCATCTACATTTCAAATTCTCTACCTCTTAGCCTTGATTCACTCTGTCCTGACTGCCACTGAACCATCTTATGCTCACATTCCACTCATCTCTGGTCATAGGAGCCTCCTATCCCGTAAGCAGCCTCGCTTCGTACCTCAGTTTGCATCTCTGTCCCATCCCAACATGCAACATCGTCATACACTTGTTCCTCTCGTGCGAGCACAGCCTGCACCATTCCAGTCGTTTCGAGTTGGCCGGGCTGGAACTGGAGACAAGGCAGGACTGGAGCAGAAGCAGGAAAGGAGCAAGAAGAAGGCAGACAAGGCACTGGGATAGGTCTGGAGGCAGGACAGGCAGGCTGGAGATCAGGTCAAACAGGACAGACAGGAACACACTCTTGGCACAGCAAGGTGACCTGCTGAGTAGGCAACGAAGGGTGGAAGGACCCCCCACTCCCTGAAATATTCCCAGGGCTGGAAGCAGACTTCCCCTGCAACCTGGAACTCCAGGGCACTGCTCCTTTAACAGCAGCTCTTCGGCGCACAAGTGCACTCTGGAAGGCCAACACCAAGGAGTGCCACAAGAACCAAAGGCCCCACAGGATGCTGAGGTCAGTAGTTTGGACAGCCTGCCATAACGAGGAATGTCAAGTGACGCAGCAAACCCCCACCCCAGAGTCCCAAGGCCGTAACAGATATATATATACCACATTTGAAGATGAGCATATGAAGAATCCCCTTATGCTGAATGTTTTTCCCATGTGAGTGACTCTGGGCTCCTGTGAAATGTGTCAGCACAGTTTGCAGCTTGGTATATTTCAGAGACGTGTGCCATTCTCTTCTTTTTGAGCTTGTTTTGGGAGCCTGCTTTTCACTAATTTGTGTTTCAAGTTAGGTGGCTATCAGAAGGGCCAGCCTGAAAGTTGTCTAAAACTGTACCCCACCCCAGTCCAGCAGTGTCCTCCCTTCATCCCTTCTGGCACTTGTGTTTATGTTTACTTGACTTGATATACCACCTTTTACAACTCCTGGAGTGGAGGAGTGGCCTAGTGGGTTAGGGTGGTGGACTTTGGTCCTGGGGAACTGAGGAACTGAGTTCGATTCCCGGCACAGGCAGCTCCTTGTGACTCTGGGCAAGTCACTTAACCCTCCATTGCCTGCCGCATAGAGCCTGCCATGAGTAGGAAAGCGCGGGGTACAAATATAACAAAAAAAAAAAAAAACTCAGCAAACAAGGCAGTTACAAAATACATTGTGCAAGTAAAGAAAAAGAAACAGGACACCAAAATACAAATAATTAAGGTGACCTTAGATTAGGAAAAAGGGGTATAGAAAAGAATCTAGAAGAAGCACAGAGAAGGAAGACACAAAACAATATTAGATCTGTCAGGAGGAGGAGGGCAGGTGCAATAAAGCACTTCCAGCCAGGGTTAAAGAGACCCAACAGAGATGCTGAAGGAGTGACTGAACAGGAGTGTCTCAAGTGCTATTTTGAATCTAGAGAGTGGATTGGAGAGAGAGAGGACGAGCTTTCTACTGTAAGGGAACAGTAACATAGTAACATAGTAGATGACGGCAGAAAAAGACCTGCACGGTCCATCCAGTCTGCCCAACAAGATATACTCTTATGTGCTACTTTTTGTGTCAGTATGGGAGAAAGCACAGTGGCTCTTGGTGAAGAAGGCATAGTGAGCCAACAGGTATGAAAACTGCTGTAATAAACCTTACTCCAGCCCAGATCCATGATCTTCCTCCTGGCTATGGCTTGTGAAAAGTCTGGAGGTGCTAGCAGGAAAACAGATGATGGGTCTGTTGGGATGTTGAGAAGAAATGAGGGGGAGAGATTGAATGTCTCAGCAGAAGAGTTTGTAACATCCTGGGAGGGCCCAAGAACAGCAGGAAGCTCACTGTTCTAAGGAGGAGGGCTTGCCTTACTTCCAAAGGAGGAAGCCAAAAGAGAGGGAGGGAAAATTCTAAAGGCTACATTTTCAGTAACCTGCAGCTAAACAGCTAGCTATTTCAGTCAATTTAGGACAATGTGGGCTTAGTTTTGACCTAAGGCTAATAAGCTTACTCAGGAAAACTATCGGCAGAACCTAGCTAGCTAGGTTGGGGCTAAAATTACCTTAAAGCTAACTGGCTAAATACAGTCTGTTGTCTTGGCCACTCAGCAGCTCTTCAACAGTTTACCGCATGTTCTTTGGCACGCTAGTGCTTATACATCTCTATGGTTTCACATGCTTGGCACTTTTCATGAGCTGGATGATAATAATTTGTATTGGAACATAAATGAGTTTATAACAGCTTGTGCTGAATTTTGAAGACAGTCATTTCAAAGCCCGCCTCATGTTAATATCCATAGAATCTGTGTCTATTTAGAGATTCTACTAGCCAAATTGAAAGCTGAGCCCTCTTACTAACATAAGTTGCAGATGGAATTTTTCTGTCTTTTTTAGTACTGGATTTTAGTCACTGGCATTTGCCTTTAGACAAAACAAATGGGAGAAATGTTGTAGCACTTCTGACATAGACAGGTGTACAGAAAGCAGAAAAACCTCTGTATAAACATATAAAACTCAACTCGAACAACACTGATGAAATGTGACTCCCAAATCAGTGCATAGAACCACAGTACTATTCGCTTCCTTAAGTTACAATACTCTAGCTTAAGAAAAATAAAAGTGCACACTCCAAAGAGAACATAAAACAAAACACAGCTCTGTGTTAGAGAATGACGCGGGGACAAAAGTTTGACCTCGTCCTAGTGAGCTATGTCCCTGTCCCTTCTTTGTCCCCGCAAGATCTGCCCCCGTCCCCATGAACTCTGTCTGATCCCATCCCATCAAACAGTTATGATTTTATATTTAAATCATTTTACTAAAGTACAAAAAGAAACAATATTCTGTACAACTGTCATTTTATAAACCACAACCAATACAGAGAACAAGTATAAAAAAAAAAACAGTGTCTTCCCTCCCCCTTCACAAACATTGCTACAGAATGCTACATAGAAAATCCATGCTAACAAAATACCTCGGCCTCACACACAGAACACAAATGCCAAATACATAATAGCTGACCAAAAAGAACAAACATATCATAAACCAAAGCCCCAAGAAGCCACACCAAAGAAATAGAACAAGATGCATTTCCTCCTATACCAAGCAAAATATAAAGATCACACATGCCAGGGATGGTGTTAGGGGAGTACAACTAGGGCAACTGACCCTGGCCAGAGAGACCCCTAAGTCTGCTGAAAGCTGAAGAAGGCATGACCTGGTAGTGGGCTTTGGGGTCCTCTACCAAATTTCTGCCCTGGACCTTAGCCACATCTAACACCCGCTCTGGCAGGATACACATTTCAAATCTGACATATTCTAAACACAAAATAGAAAATAAAATTATTTTTCTACTTTTTGTTGTCTGGTCATTTTCTTTTTCAAATCATGTTGGACCCAGGCTCTGGTTTCTGTTTCTCTCTGTCTTCTCATCTAACTTGCCAGTGTTTGCCCCATCTCTCTCCACTTTCCATTCAGCATCTGCCCCCTCTCTCTCTCCCTTTTCCATCCAGCATCTGCCCCCCTCTCTCCCTTTCCATCCAGCATCTGCCCCCTCTCTCTCCCCTTTCTATCCTGTGTCTGCCCCCTCTCTTTTCACTTTCCATCCAGCATCTGCCCCCTCTTCTTTTCTCCCCTATCCATCTGCCCCCTCTTTCTCCTTTTTCCATTCAGCATCTGCCCCCTTGCAACTTTTTGGGATTGTACCAGATACTGTAACTGTGAGCTGCGAGAAGTACTTATGATATTTATACTTTTCTTTTAACAATTCAATGTTTTTAAATTTAATGTGATTATGGATATTTATTTCTGTACCAAGAGTAGTTTCTGACTGTATTATATATAAGGGCTCATTTCCAAAACAAAAAAATATCCAAGAACAGTCATAAGGTGGCAGGAGGGCATTTTGTGGGCATTCTAAAATTTACATTCATAGTTATAGAATATGGCCCTCTGTGCCTAAATCTACATGCCAGGATTTACACCATGTTTTCGCTGGTGAAAATGGGCGCATGTAGTTTTAGATGCTGGGATATCAACTAAGCATGTTCTATATACCGTGCCTAAATCTAGGTGCCACTTATAGAATATGCTTAGGTGAAAATGTTTTCAGTGTGGATATTTTTAGGCGCCATATACAGAATCCCCCCCCAATTGCGCCTAATTTAGGAGCCGGGATTTAAGCCAAGTAAAACATGGCCTAAATGGACACGACCAAATTTGGTCATATGGAGAGAAGCTCGGCATATACTATATACTGCACAGAAATTTAAGCTGTTTCTGTAAAATTTAGGCATACTTTAGAGAATACACCTAAGTGTATTTTTTTACTGCGCAGATTTTTCAGGCGCCATATATAGAATCTAGCCCTATACGGTTCATAATCAAATCTTTTTTTTCCTTCAATATACCTTCAGAGTCTTCTAGCCCAGTGTAGCAGATGGTGATTGGCTCTTTAGATTTTTACGCTGAACAGTTTCCACACTGTTTTGGGAGCTAGAAGAACAGCACATTTAAACTTAATTTTCATGCATAGATCCTGACAGCCTGTGTCAAAGTATTATTGGATTTGTAGATATTTTCTGTCAGACAAGAGATTCTGGAAATCTTATCTTGTTATTTATGAGGTTCTTTTCACTTTGGCTGTGAGGGAGGGGGTTACTGGAGGAGGACAGTTTGTGCAGGTCTAAATTTGTAAGAATTAAACATGGTAAAATGGTACTCAGCAGTGTCAAGTCTCATGGAAAATCTTATACAGATCTATACTAATGAGGTTCACTCTTACATTTAAAGCTGTTCTGAAGCTTTCCTGTAAATTAAATGAGACTGGGCCAAATTCCTAAAGGCCAATGGAAAGACTAACCAACAATTACAGGAAATATTTAGTTGAAGTTATTGCTGCTCAAGATGATGTCACCTATTGCTGTACTTTTTAATGCAAGGATATTTATTGCTGAATCTTTTTGATGAATGCATAATCAACATATATAACCTTTTTGTCAGAGTTATTTATTCAATGGGGTTACCATTCTCTCAGGCTGTAGATTAGAGGTTCACAAATATTTCCTTAGCACTACATAATCACAGCCCTTAACTTCCTATAACAGCTCGATGGTAGTTTGAAGCTAATGTTTCTGTGGAAACTTTTTTTAAAATTCTGCTGCATTCTGCAGCACATGCATAATTTTGAATCATTTTGCTATAGTAATATAAATATACATATTAATACCACAGGAAGTAGTTTTTCAAAATAGCTTTGTATCTGTAAAACATTGGTACTTATTGGATGGAGGGTAAATTTTTTGTGGCTGAGGGATCTTGGGCAGGGATGTAGGGATGGAGAGAAAGGAGATCTCAGGGCAAGCTGAGGGGTAGGGAGAAGTTTGGAAGGCAAAGAAGAGAAGACTGGGCTAGGAGAGGAAGAAAAATGAAGGTTAGGGAAAGGAGGAAAAAAGAGAAGCTCTGGGATAGAGAGCAAAAATAAATGATGGAAGGGAGTTTCTGGAATCTTGGGAACAGATGCAGAGAGGGAGGTGGAAATACTTTTAAAACAAATAGGAGGAAATATTTTTTCACTCAATGAATAGATAAGCTCTGGAACTCTTTGCTGCAGGAGGTGGTAACAGTGGTTAGCGTATCTGGGATTAAAAAAAAGTTTGGCCAAGTTCCTGGAGGAAAAGTCCATAGTATGATATTGAGACAGACATGGGAAGCAACTGCTTGCCCTAGGATTTGTAGTATGGAGTGTTGCCATGATTTGGGTTTCTGCCAGGTACTTGTGACCTGGGTTAGCCACTGTTTGCAAAAACAGAATACTGAGCTAGATGGACCATTGGTCTGACCCAGTACGGCTACTCTGTGGAGGAGTGGCCTAGTGGTTAGGGTGGTGGACTTTGGTCCTGAGGAACTGAGTTTGATTCCCGGCACAGGCAGCTCCTTGTGACTCTGGGCAAGTCACTTAACCCTCCATTGCCTACCGCATTGAGCCTGCCATGAGTGGGAAAGCGCGGGGTACAAATGTAACAAAAATAAAACAAATATATATATGTCCCTAACCTTCTCCTGCTCCCCAACACACACCACTCTGGTCTTCTTTCTCACCCTTCCTCTTTGGTGCCTTCTCATGCCAGTATCTCAAGTGCAAAAATATATACAGGCACATACCTATTTCCCCCCAATCTTAAGTCATCCATACCCTTTCATACAACCTCCATCCAGCTCCCTATTTTCTTAACCCCCTTTTCACACAATTTCATATTCCTCTAGCTACTTTTTTTTAAACCCTCTTTTCACCAGCTCTTTTTTCACAAACCTCCAGCTCATAAGAAACCTAAGAACAAAGCAATGCTGAGTTAGTCCAAGGTTCATCAAGCCTACTATCCTGTCTCTGACAGTGGTCAGTCCATAAGAAAAGCCATACCAAGTCAGTCTAAAGTCCATCGAGCCTAGCATCCTGTTTCCAACAGTGGTCAGTCTGGGCCACAGGTACCCAACAGATCTCAAAAGTAGATCTATTTGCCATAGTTCATTTTCACTAAGTCTACTTAGCTAATAATTTAAGGGCATTCTCCAGGAACATGATCAATCCTCTTTTAAATCCTAATGTATTGGTTGCCCTGACCACATCGTCTGGCAACAGATTTCACAACTTTATTTATTCATTAGGATTTATTTACCGCCTTTTTGAAGGAATTCACTCAAGGCAGTGTACAGTAAGAATAAGTCAATCATGACCAATAGGAAATTACAGCAATAAAAATATTCAAACAATACAAAATTTTGAGCTGCATTAAAAAAAAATCCTTCTATGATTGCTTTTCAATTTGTTGGTCATTAGTTTAATAGAGTATTCTCCTGTTTTTGTGTCATTTGACAGAGTAAATAACTATTCCCTATTTAACCTTTCCACACCACTCGCGATCTTGTAAACTTTTATCATATCCCTTCTCAGTCATCTTTCCTCCAAGCTGAAAGGCCCTAACCTATGACTGTTTTTCAATTTGCTGGTCATTAGCTTAATGGAGTATTCTCTTGTTTTTGTGTGGTTTGACAGAATAACCATTCCCTATTTAACCTTTCCACCCCACTCGTGATCTTATAAACTTTTATCATATCCCTTCTCAGTCATCTTTCCTCCAAGCTGGAAGGCCCTAACCTGACTGTTTTTCAATTTGCTGGTCATTAGCTTAATGGAGTATTCTCTTGTTTTTTGCGTTGTTTGACAGAATAACCATTCCCTATTTAACCTTTCCACCCCACCTGTTCAGCCGCTCTTCATAAGGGAGGTGTTCTAATCCCTTTATCATTTTCAGTGTCCTTCTCTGAACCGTTTTTAGTTGCATTATATCCTTTTTGAGATAGGGTGACCAGAACTACACACACTATTCAAGGTGGGGATGCACAAGGGAGTTATTCAAAGGCATATTGATGCTCTCAGTTTTGTACTCTATCCCTTTTCGGATAGTCCTTAACATTCTATTCGATTTATTAGCAGCCACCACACTCTGATCTGAACACATTATCCACGATGACTCCAAGATCTCTTTCTTGGGTGGTGACTCAACCCAGAACCCATCGTTTTGTACCTATAGTTGGGATTATTTTTCCCTATGTGCATCACAATGCACTATTCCACATTAAAAGGGCAAGGTGCTCACATTTATGTATGAATTACACATCCAAATGTTTAGAATAATGACATACACATGTATGGGTTCACATATGGGTGTAAATGCCAATATACTGCCTAAGTACTATTCTGCTAATACCCACTTAACTTGCATAGTGTGTATTTGAAAGGGGACATTCACAGGAGCACAGGTGGGACATAAGCAGGGCTTCCATTTATGTGTGCAGCTTACAGAATGTGCATCTCTGCGGCATTTAGGCACCCACACTTACACCATCTCTATGGCTGGAGTTAAGTGCCTACCTTCCATTATAGAACAAGCTCCTACTACACAGCTTCAGGATGCCGAAATGGAGGTACCCAGCTATAGAATTGCACTCTAAGAGGACCAATCTATAAGACAGTGCACATATTTTTAGATGTGAGCAATTATACCAGCCACAGAGCTGGTATAAACACTCATGTCTAGATTGATGAAGAATGTGCATAAATCAGAGTATTCTTTAATTTACATGCATAACTGTGCACCCCTCCCCCACACAGGCACACACTTCACCCATGTGAATGCCCACTTCCAAATGACCTTTTAATACAAATACAACAGAACACCAATTATCTGAACTCTGATTATTTGGGATGTCCAATTATCCAGATTGCTTCTATTCTTTATCTTTTCCATTTTTTAAATCATAATCTCTGTATCATAGTTATCACATTCTGCCTCATATATAGTATAAAATGTTATAAAATCACAAACAGCTTGATATTTTTCCCATTTATAATTGAAAATAAAAACATATTGCTCAACATTTAACTCTAAAAGTATATTCTCTTTTCCAAAAGGAATGTCCAATTATCCAGTTTTATGATTATCCAAATCACCCTCGGCAGACGATAGTCTAGATAATCGGAGTCCTACTTTATTGTGCAATTGGGGCCTGACAGGTAATGTACTGCAGTGGTTTTATGTTGTTTTAACCAAAAGATCTTATCAGGTCAAGATGAATGCAGTACTGTCCAAGGGATGGATGGCCCAATGTGGTGTACCTCAGGGCTCACTACTGTCGCCTATTTTATTTAATATGCTAATGCAGTCTTTGGGGACAGAGCAAATAGGATGCTAGGAATTATTAGGAAAGAGATAAAAAATAAGACCAAGAATAATATAATGCCTCTGTATCGCTCAATGGTGCAACCTCACCTTGAGTATTGCGTTCAATTCTGATCGCTTTATCTCAAAAAATATATTGCAGAATTAGAAAAAGTTTAAAGAAGAGCAACCAAAATGATAAAGGGGATGGAATTCATCCCATATGAGGAAAAGATAGAGGTTAGGGCTCTTCAGCTTGGAAAAGAGATGGCTAAGGGGAGATATGATTCAGATCTATGAATTTCTGAGTAATGTAGAATGGGTAGAAGTTAATCGATTTTTCACCCTT
The DNA here is from genome assembly GCF_901765095.1 of Microcaecilia unicolor. Taxonomy (NCBI): domain Eukaryota; kingdom Metazoa; phylum Chordata; class Amphibia; order Gymnophiona; family Siphonopidae; genus Microcaecilia; species Microcaecilia unicolor. The sequence goes on from NC_044037.1 coordinate 233,657,827, forward strand.
TCAAAAAATACAAAGCCCAAGGGATACTCAGTAAAATTACATAAAATACTTTTAAAACAAATAGGAGGAAATATTTTTTCACTCAAACAATAGTTAAGCTCTGGAACTCGCTGCCAGAGGAAATGGTAACAGCAGTTAGCGTATCTGGGTTTAAAAAAAGGTTTGGACAAGTTCCTGGAGGAAAAGTCCATAGTCTGTTATTGAGATGGACAAGGAGGAAGCCATGGTAGCATGGAATGGTACCGCTAATTTGATTTCTGCCAGGTACTGTGACCAGGATTGGCCACTATTGGAAGCAGGATACTGGACTGGATGGACCATTGATCTGACTCAGTATGACTATTCTTATGTTCCTCCCTTAACTCAAGATTGGGCCGTCACTTTAGATCAGATAAAAGGTTGCATAGATACTATTGAGAGACGGGTAACTGCACATAAGCTACAACTGAATAGAGAGAAGGCCAAGTTTTGGTTAATAGGATCATCTAATCATGATTGGAGCAATCGGCTCTTTCAAATGGACAATGATTCATACCACTTGACTCTACTGCACAGGTACAATCACAAGTAAATCGTTTGATATAAAAAAAGTATTTTCTTCTTGTTGAAAAAATTGAGAATGATTAGGAAATACTTTGACTTACCAAAATTTATTTTGATAGTACAATTGCTGTTGTTATCACAATTGGACTATTGTAACTGTGTATATGGCAGGATATATTCAAAGACAGTTTTTAAAAAGTTATAAACAATCCGGAAAATAGTGATTAGACTTATATACTCAGCTCAAAACTTTGTCAAAATAACACTCAATTTCCTACACCTGCATTGGCTCTCATTGGAAGCCACGGTGAAATTCAAATTGTGTACAATAGTATTCAAGATTAAATATGGAGTTGCACCATCCTATATGATTGATATTATGCAACTTTCATTAGAGGATCATTTCTGAAGTCAGTTGAAACTAAAAGCCCTGTTTACTAAGCTGTGTTGTAGGCACACTAACTTTTTAGCGCGCACTAATGATAGAGACACCCATTATATTCCTATGGGTGTCTCTAGCGCTAGCGTGCGCTAATTATTAGTGCACACTAAAACGTTTGTGCACCTACAGCGTGGATAGTAATCAGAGTCCTAAGTTTTCCAACAGTATATAAGATTAAGGGGTCCTTTTACTAAGCTGCGGTAAGCTCTAGCACAAGCTTAAAACAACTTAGAAGGGTTTACCGTGAAAGGTCCTGTGGTATGTCTGAGATTAGCGCTAGCATGATTCCACATAAAAGCTTAGGGCGTCTTTTCCTAAGGCACGCTCATGTTTTTAGCATTGGTATCTCTAATGTTTAGCGTGGCTACAATTTTAGCGCGTGCCAAAAGCGTGAGAGAGCCTTAGTAAAAGACCCCCTTAGTCAATATTCTGGAAACTTCTAGTTAGCATTTACTATAGCATTTTATTTAGAATTCATACTTTAGTACCAAATTTTCCCACATATAAGCCATGACTAATACTCATTTTTAAATTTTGACTAGAAGGTTCGCAGCTAATATAAGGGCGTGGTTTATATAGCCTTATATATGCGTGGTATATTATATCATTTACCACGCAGATGAAAATTTTATGCGTGGTTAAATCGCACTGTTAAACTGAAAGGACAGGAGGAATGTTCCTGGCACATGCGCACAAAAGCTTTGCAGTAAGTGCGACTCTTGTGCACAAGTATCAGCACACATCAGCGCCTAAATATCAGTATGCGTGCTTTCAATTTCAGTTCTGTTCAGACAGGCACATGCTTGTAGCTTACTATCAGCATTTAAAACTTGCACGGGCTTACTGGCCTCATAAACATCCACTTGAAAACATTTCAACACAACTTGCAGCCATCTGTAATATGCAAGTTAACACCCATGCTCGAGCATTTGACAAACAATAACAAGTGCACACACCTGAGTCGCAGCTAATACATAATACATAGGTGCAGTTTATGAAAAAGCACATTTATAGGAAGGCAGAAAATCTGCGGTTTATAACTAGGGTGCAGCTTCTAGATGTATGCGGTTTATATATGAGAAAATACGGTATTCCTATTTGATCCCTTTTCTTAACCCCAATATTGCTTCCTAGGATTAACTATTTTTCTGAAATCTGTAGAGACTGTTGGTTTATTGGCTTACAGAATACTCAATTCTCACTATCCTTTATGTAAAATTTGATGGCTTCAGGTCACAACTAAATTTGACCCCTTATATGTTTGCATATACTCCCACCTTTTTCTTCCAAGATAAACTGAATCTTGCAAATCAACAAGTCTGTTTTCAGGATGCCCCTAATGAAGATGCAGGAGATGCATTTCCATGTACTACCAAATTTTGTACAAATATTTTTCCTGCATCATTACGGTCATCCTGAAAACCTGACTGGTTTGCAGCCTTCAAGGACTACAGTCTGACACCCCAGTTCTACAGCATAAAATACAAAACTCAATCATAATAATAAATCAATTTTATGAACAGTTTCAGGTTATATGAATTCTTACTTGTATATGGATTCCTGGGGTATCACAGAAGTATTATTGTGAAATTTAGTTTGTATAATGTACCATATATTCCATTAGAAGAGCCTGCAAATGAAGCAAACCTGATTTATGTTTTTAATGGGCTGTATCAGTAGTACATGCTTTCTAAGCAGAAACTTGAAAAATAAAAATGATCATATCTTTCATTTTTCTTCAGATTCAGTGAACTGGAAGACTCAAGAAAGTGACATTAAAACAAAATCCATTATGAGTTATTAAACTACCCTGGAATTTCAAGAACACAGTGAGCAAATAGCTATTTTATATTTTTAGAGGGTAATATTGCCACTGAAAGAAAAATGAGAAAAGGATAACAGCTAGATGATGAGGAGTTGTGAGTACTATGGAGAAATTATGACTTACCTGATCATTTTCTTTCTTTTAACTGCAGCAGATGAATCCAGAGACTTGTGTGTTGTGACCTTCTACCAGCAGGTGGAGACACAGAGCACTGAACTCTGTCTTATATGATGGTATGCTCCTTCGTTAGTCAGAATTTCTCATAACAAAACAGAAGGAATAAAGAGACATAGATCTCCTTCCTCACAGAGGAGAAGCATGAACAGAAAAAAGAAAATATTTTTAACACCAAAATGAACCATTATTCTAAACAAAGAAATGAACAAACCATGAGAACAGAGTACTGAAGAAAAGTGAGGTTCTGAATTCATCTGCTGCGGTTAAAGGAAAAAAAATTATCAAGTCATAATTTCTCTTTCCTTAGCACCTGCAGCAGATGAATCCAGAGACTTGTGGGATATAACAAAGCAGTTCTCAAGTACGGTGGGAATCTGAAACTCCTGTGGAGAGCTCTGAATGGCTGAAAGAAGAGTCTGCTGGAGACACAACAACCAGATGATAACGCTTGGAAAAAGTATGCAGTGAGGACCAGGTAACTGCTTTACATAGGCCTTCGAGGGAAAAAAACTCATGATTCTACCCAAAAAGTCACTAGGGTCCTAGTAGAATGTGCTCAAAGAGAAGCCAGCAACTGCTTGCTGGAAAGAGGGTACATAGAGGCAATAGGCTCCTTAATCCAGTGAGAAATAGTTGCCTTAAATGCTAGCCTGAAAAAAAGAACATAGAGAAGATTGGACCACCTGAGAACATTGGAGAAGCACTCACCGAACATCAATGCAACGGAGTAAATGAAAATCTGTCTTGCAATCCCCTTCCTTAAAGGGGGCAGAAAAAGAGGCTGGCTAAGACGAAAAGCCAAAACCACCCTGGGAAGACAAGAAGGAAAAGTACAAATAGTCACTCCTGAATCCGAGAAAGGAAGGAACGGATCTCTGCCTGACAATGCCTGTAACTCAAACTCCCTGAGCTGAGGCAACATATAGATAAATAGATAAAATAAATAAATAATATATAGTTCCACATTGGCACGATTCCTTCTTTGGGGACAGCTTAGCTTGGACCCAAGGCCACTCAAGGTGCTCTCATGCCTCTAACCCAGCGTTTTTCAATCGGTATGCCATGGCTGCTAAACAGGTGTGCCACAAGAGTTCAGGAATCCGCGTGACACTGCCTGATGTTTTAATCTCATTTGCAGCCGAATTGTTTTGATTTCCTTCCATCATGCTGAATTTCTCCCTCCCTCCTCCTCAAGTGGGAGTCAGCAGCTCTCCTGACACTCCTCCACCCAAGGTGGGTTCAAACACCTCTTCCTTCCATGCCTGCTGCATGCCAAACTTTTCTCCTTGCGCTGGTCCTGGAACCTTTCCTCTGCACATCCCGACCCATGATAATGCAATTTCCTGTTTACAGAGGGCCCGGGATATGCAGAGGAAAGTTGTCTTTCACACTGAGGCTTGGGAGTCCCTCTTTCTATTGGTTCTTTTTTTTTGTGCCATTATTTTGTTGCTAATCTGTGAAACGTTTCCCTTCATAGCCTTCATAGCTGCACTCTGATGTACACAACTCCTTGTTTGTCTAATCAACATGCTCTTTTACTTGTCACTTTGCTTGACAGTACTCTGGGTAAGTCATGCTTTTCTTTGTTGATTTTTACACTTTTTCATATGATGTGACCTCATTACTGGGTTTTTATGGCTCTCCTGTTATCTCATCACCCTCGGTTTCTCTACTTTAGGTATTTTTCCTATTTGAACTTTATGTTGCAATTAGCACGACATGCTTTCAGCTAAACGCATTTATAGTTTTACTGTTCTCTCTTCCAACATGATCATATTACTTGGTTTCTCCTGGTTTACTTCAGTACTTTCTGGCTGCCAGCTTTTACGCTTACACGCTGAATTCTTTGACTTGATGCTTTAATATATTAGTACATAAAAGTTATTTACAGTTGACAGTATGCTGGCTCTATTTTCTATCTCTCTGTACACTGTTTCTGCTTGCCATACCTCACTTTTGTATAAAGCAATTCCATTCTAGCACATTTTTAGCCGTGCCATTCATTAACATCTGACAGATTACTGTTATTCATGTTTTGGACACAGTTTATTTTTTGTTGTTGTTGTTTTTTGTTTTTCCATACTAGCATTTAATTGTTACACATCTCTTATTCATATTTATATTTTAGCTGCATTATAAATTAGCGATTTGTCTTTACTTATCATTTTCAAACCGTTCAGTGAACTTTCTTTTTGTTCTGAAATAGATGTTGAATTGTTGGAGGTTTTTGCCCTTACGTTTGCATTTTATCCTGTGGCTGGTATGTTTTGTTTTTATTCTATGGGAACAAATTGTCAGAGTCATGAGATGCCATAGTGGGGAGAGATGTGGGACTTTAGTCTGTGGGAGATGGAGAGGACAGAGAGGGACATAATGGACTCAGTGGTAGGGACACATGCTACATTGGGAATTGGAGAGGGAAAGAGGGAATGGGAGCGAGACATACTGTCTTGTGGTGGGATGGAGGGAAGATAAAGGAGAACTGCTGGACACCGGGTGATGGGTGGAGAGAAGAGACAGAGAGAAAGAGGACCATGTGAGAAGAATAGGAAAGATTCTGGGCCATGTTGGGCAGGGAGGGTAGATCAAAAGAAGAAGTTCAACATGGGGAGGAATGGGGCACAGAAGAGAGATAGTGGGCGTGGAGGAGCATAGGGACAGGGACAGAGAGGGTCAATGCTGGATAGTGAGGGTAGGGACACAGAGGACCAATGCTGAACCTGGGGGAAATTAGAGGGACAGAAGAAGAAGACTAGACTTGGGGGAGCCTATGATCTGGGAAAAGGATGATGTTGGACACAGAGGGATAGGACACAGAGGGGTGATGCTGAACAAGGGGGGGGGGGGTAGGGATACAGAATGGAGATGTTGGGTGCAGGAAATGAGATGCTGAACTGGGGACAGGGACACAGAGGGAAGATGGATAATGGATATGGAAGAGAAGAGGGGAGACAGGCTGCACATATAGAGAAGGGAAGAAAAAGGGGAAACAGGCTACACATGAAGGGAAGGGAAGAAAAAAGGGGAAACAGGCTGCACATGAAGGGAAGGGAAGAAAAAAGGGGAAACAGGCTGCACATGAAGGGAAGGGAAGAGAAAAGGGGAAACAGGCTGCACATGAAGGGAAGGGAAGAAAAAAGGGAAAACAGGCTGCACATGAAGAGAAGGGAAGAAAAAAGGGGAAACAGGCTGCACTTGAAGGGAAGGAAAGAAAAAAGGGGAGACGGGCTACACATGAAGGGAAGGGAAAAAGGGAGACAGGCTGCACATGAAGGAAGGGAAGAGGGAAGACAAAATAAATCTGAGGAGGCAGAGAAATTGAAGAAAGCTGAACATGAAAGAGCAGTGCCAAACAGACATAGGGCAGGAGGTGAGCTTGCAAATGGAAAGGAGGTACTAGAAACAGACTTAAGAGCACAGACAGAGGAAAGCAGAACCAAAGATTGGGAACAAGATGTTTGGAATAATAAAATCACCAGACTACAAAGGTAGGGTGTTTGGCACGGATACCCCTTTATAGAATACAATTTCAGCGCAGATCTTTCCAGCACCTAACCTTGTGTACCACTTACTGAATCAGGCCCAATATGCTACACTATTTATTTCTATTTGTTACATTTGTATCCCACATTTTCCCACCTATTTGCAGGCTCAATGTGGCTTACTTAGTACCGGAAAGGCGTTCGCCAATTCCAGTATGAACAAATATAGTAATGTTGTGGTAGAATAAGGTTCGTGTTTACAAACACATTTCTACTTAACAGATCAGTCATGCAAATACGGACTTGACTTTACGTAGTTTATTTTTTCTCATATGAATCATCAACATACCCCATCTTTGGAGCTCAAAGTGATTTACATCATTAAGGGCCCCTTTTACAAAGGCATGCTAGCGTTTTTAGTGTGTGCTAAAAATTTGCGTGTACTAAACACTAATATGCCCATTATATTCCTATGGGCATCTTAGTGTTTAGCCCACTAAAAACACTAGCACAACTTCATAAAAGACCCCTAAGAGAACCAATCAAATCGGGAATAACAAACAATAACTTATACAGATTTATACCCATACCACATCCATAAATAATTATTCTCTATCAGTCAATCAACCCCCATTACATACTTCCCAAATAAATAGGACTTGAGCTTTACGAAACATCCTTTAACTAGAGATACATGTTAACTGAGTTGGAATACTATTCAGCCATTTAGCCACCAAATACAGAATGGTAGCTGGGTGTATGAGCTTATACTTTACCCCTCTTGAAATAGGGAACATCAGTTTCATATTCTTTGCTTTCTACTAACTGGTAAAACAATCCAACTACTCATATGCTCTGGTGCTTCCCCAGGAATAATAAAAAAAATCAGGGTACACAATTAGAAAACTCCTCTGGCTTCTAGGAGGCCAGTGCAACTTAATGTAGAAAGGTGTCACCCCGTCAAACTTTGATACTGAAAATATAAACCTAGCTGCTACTTTTAAATAATTTGGATTCTTTCCGTATGCCCTCTGCACAGCCCACACACACTACATTATAGTAGTCTAGATGGGATAAAATCAGTGATGGCACCAATAATCTAAAATTTTTCGCTGTTAAAACAATATCGAATCCACCTTAATTTTTCAAAATATAAAACACTTTTTATTCACTGCCTGTAACTGACTTTTCCCAAGTCAATGACTACCTATTATAGGGCCCTGTTTACTAAGGTGCATTAGTGTTTTTAGCTTGCTTACACTTAGCTTGCACACTAACCATTTAGGCACCTATAGGGATATTGTAGGCATGTACATGGTTAACGCGTATTAAACACGTTAAGATGCCTATAACGCTGCTTAGTAAACAGGGCCCATAATTCCTAAAATTTTCATTTTGGACTCAAGTTTCAAAGGCCTATCATATAGCTGCAATTGTAAATTCGAAGTACAAATGTAAGGCAAACTTAAAAAGTAGGAATTTAATTTTTTCCCTATTTAATTTCAATTGCAAACAATCTGCCTATCGCTCTACCAACCTAACACTATCATTAACAAATGTATTAATAAATAGTTTCCTAGAGTTGACATCAAAACATTAAATAAGACTGTTGAAAGTAGAGAACCCTGTGAAACCCCAATTACTGCCCACCATTCTTCAGACAGCCCCCCCCTTCATCTTCACATTATATGAACTTCCAGTAAGAAATCCTCTCAACCAATTCAATACCTTACCACCTATTCCAAAATTACTAAGAACAGACAGCAATATTTGGCTATCTACAATATCAAATGCACTAGATAAATCAAATTGCAACAAAAGAACTTGTTGTCTATGACTCATACTTTCGCATTTCAGAGATAAGCATTCCCATCGGGGTTTCAGTACTAAACGTTTCCCTACACCCTGACTACATTTGATATATTAAATTAAGGTGCTCCACATGCTCAGTAATCTGACTCACCACAATTCCCTCTACCATTTTAACAAGAAGTGGGATTGATGCCACAGGACTATAATTCATTACTTCCTTCATACCTCTCTTCTGATTTTTAGGAATTAAGGTCAAAATGGGGTAAAGCCATACTGAATAGCATATTTTACTATTCGACCAAATACGAATAATGAAAAATATTATTCAGCCAAATACGAATAATGGGCATTGAGCTTTAACATAACAAATAATAAAAGAAGCAACGTGAAGTCAGAGATCAAGTATTTATTTCAGTAGGATTTAGCACAGTAGAGCCCCAGATTATTTGTATTCAAATTTAAATCACTATTTGGCCGAATATGAATAATGTATTCGGGGTCAAATTGAATTGAATACAAATATCCAACACAGTCATACTATGGAGGTATAAAATTCACATTGGGGTAACTGTAATATCTATGATATGGTAAATTCTGTATTTATACCTAAATGCATCTGAGTGGGCATAATATTGTACTGTAATTATAAGGATTCAGTGGCATATTTATCAATGTGGACTACCATTAAGATGCTATTTTGCACAGTTCCTATTTTATCCAATGAGACCTAGTCATTAATAACTGGAGTTAACAATAAAATAAACATATCTTAATAGCAGTCCCTATTGATAACTTCTCACCTTATAATAAATTTATAAACTGAAAACACTGAATTTGTCTCAGTTGGGTACCGCAGGACTATTTATTCTTTTCACAATGTTCCACATCTCTGACAAGATACGATGTCACCAAATCAATCAAATAGTGGCACGAAAACAGTCTTTTTTTAATGCAGTGCATTTTTGGTTTCAGTTTCACTTGCTGCCACTTGCAATTGCGAAGGATACTCTTTTGAAGCTATGTTATTGTCATTCTTTAAAGAATACTCATATTCTGATTTTGACCCTGTTGAAAAGAGTTTTAGACTAGCATGTTTATTCACAGTCTTTTAAAGTTCTGGTCAAGTTCTTTATTATTGACTACAAAAGCAGATGTAGCACTGAGGAAAATATTATCAACGATTCAGTAGTCTTACATTAAATGAAGAATCACTGTGTCGCTAGCATACAATTAAATATTATTAGCAATGTGGATGCTCTGCATTATATCTAACACAAACACAGCAAAGGTGACTGAGGCAGTAAGCAGATGATGTAAAACATCAGACATTTATTAGCATCCAAGACTCAACAAGAGCAGTGTTTCAGCCAAATAAGCCTGCATCAGGAGTCTTAAGTGGATGTTGGAAGAAAGAACCATCTGTTTTTAACAGTGCAAATGATTGGACTCCTGATACAGGTCTATTTGGCCAAAACACAGCTCATGTCAAGTCATAAGTACATAAGTATTGCCATACTGGGACAGACCGAAGGTCCATCAAGCCCAGCATCCTGTTTCCAACAGTGGCCAATCCAGGTCACAAGTACCTGGCAAGATCCCCAAAAAGTACAATACATTTTATGCTGCTTATTCTAGAAATAAGCAGTGGATTTTCCCCAAGTCCATTTTAATAATGGTATATGGACTTTTCCTTTAGGAAGCCACCAAACCCTTTTTAAACCCTGCTAAGCTAGCTGCTTTTACTACATTCTCTGACAACGAATGCCAGATTTGAGTTACCACCTATTTCCTGAAGCAGAAAATGAGTTTGCGAAACGAGACATTCTTGTTAAAGGTGAAAATGGAAGTCATAGTGAAGGACTATAGCAGAGAAGATACCCATTGAATGAGAGGAGAGCACCGGGAATGCATCAGCCAGCTGGGAGAAACCTGAATGGCTGTAAAGGGACAGCATTACTAAAAGTACAACGTAGTGAAACTGAAGATCGAATGAGATAAGTACAGGGCTGGTTGTGGGCAAGTTGAGTGCTATCACTTTCAGTTTAGGGATGAACTGCTAAAAATTGACATGGACTGTGAATAGTAGATTTCACGTTAGTTAACACGGGATTATTGTTCTCACAGCATGGGTGGATTTGCATAGAGACAAACTGTTTGATAAACCAATGGTTTTTCTCTTGTGTGAGTTTTTTACATTGGTTTGTGAGTCATCCGTCCTAAGAAAAGAAAAGGACCTATGATAAGACTAAGCTCCAGTAACAGTGTTGGCGCTCTTTTGAAAATAAAGAGCAATTATTCTTTGGAGAATTGCCAAGCTTGGAAGCATTGAGGTCAGTATAATAAAGGCAGCTAATGCATGCACATGCTGAGAGAAGAATATCCAACCACCATCTGGTAATATTATAAGAAACAGATTTTGAACCAGTGGTCCCCAAAGAAAAGATTGTATGTAACTTTGACCATACTGTAAGTTATATGGATTTCACCTGACTTTAGACATACATACTTATGCCAGCTCTAATGGCTAGCATAAGTGCATGCCCCTAAGTACATACACACGTATAGTCTATAACGGAAACTAGGCACCTACTTCCCTTTATAAAATAGGTACCTATATATATAGATGCAATGTTAAAGAATTAACCCCTGCCCCCAAAAGAAAAGAATTATCCCCTTTTAGGGCAATCCTATAAAGTACATGCTAACAATTACTCCCCAATTGTGTGTGCAACTGATTAGAATAATTATAAAACATTGTTATTTTGTATTGTAGTTGGATGTTTGTTACCCTTAAAAATCTAATAAAAATTTACTTAAATAGAATAATGGCATTTATGTGTACACATTTGTATGTATATGCTAAAATTCCACCTAAACACTATTCTATAAATATATGTGTATCTTTCATAGTGGATATTTTACAGGTAGGCCTACATATGGGCAGCTCTGGGCAGGTCAAAGGTGGGACACTTGGAGCAGAAGGAAGACAAGACCAGACGAGTACCAGAAGACAACCAAGGCTGTGTATGAGTTCTTTTGTCAGATACATCTTTTAATGTCATACAATTGATGTGGTTTTTTTTAATTCTTTATTTATGCTTTCAAATACAATATTCAAGGATTACTTTGTATAGAAATGCAGGTAGAAATGAAAACTTATTACAAACTTTCACTGAGTTTGATTCCCAGCACAGGCAGCTCCTTGTGACTCTGGGCAAGTCACTTAACCCTCCATTGCCTGCCGCATTGAGCCTGCCATGAGTGGGAAAGCGCGGGGTACAAATGTAACAAAAAAACAAATATAATAAGTTTAAAGGACTACTTAAAGAAAATACAATATTTGGAAAGTTTTTACAAACAATATAATATATAACCTTTCTTAGACCCCAATTAGAGAAGGGGGGGAAAGAGTTAGAGAAGTAAATACAAGCAAATATTTCAAATTAAAGTAAAGGCTGCATTCTCTCTAGGTACTATTTCATTTCACTTGTTTCAATTCTACAAACAATTTAAGTTGTTCCGGTGAAAAGAAAGTGTATTTAGTTTGACCTAATTTCACTACACACTTACACGGATATGCAAGAAAATGTGCATGATTAAATTCTTATCATTCAAAATACTAATAACAGAGAGTAGAAGACCAAATCTCCCTAAAATCCAAAGCACTGTAATCTTCCAGGGTGGGTCCTGGACTGGTTTAACAGGATTCAAAGAAAGGACATTAATGGGTATGAATAATTTTGACTTCCTTATCGTCCAGCTAGACCAGTCTATACCAGAGAAATGTACCATAACAGTCCCTTATAGGGAGAAGAAAAAGCCCCCTGAATGAGTGCCCTGCCACAGGCTGCCTCATCCCTGTTCAGGACATCAAGCTTGTAATGTTTCACAAAGAAATGCAGCGATGACCAGGTTGCCAGCCTACAGGTATGCTCCAGAAGGACAGGTCAGGCTTCTACCCAGAACACCACTTGAACTCGTGTTGAACGGGCTTGAAGTCCCTCTGGAACAACTTTACAACTCACTATGTAGGTCACTTCAATGGTCAGCTTTATCCAGTGCACTATGAAAGCCTTAGAGGCCACCTCTCTTTTATACGGCTTCTACAACAGGACAATAAGTCTGTCTGACTTACAAAAAGGATTTGTTACCTTCAAGTATCACAGCAACACCCTCCCATATCCAGAATCAGTTCCTTCTCAAATGCTGGGAGAACCACTGCCTGGTTGAGAGAGAAGGGAGTGACCACTTTTGGCAAAAAGGACAGAATTGTCCTGATGGAGACTGAATGCTCTGAGAATGACAAGTATGGGTCCCAAAGGACACAGCCTTAAACTCTGAGACCCTCCTGGCCAAACAGATAGCCACTAGAAAAACTGATCCTTCAAGGTGGCATGCTTGAAAGGCTCAAAGGATGGGCCCCTAGGGCATTAAAGACCAAGTTATGGTCCCACTGCAGAAGAGCTGCCCTTAAGGGGGGGGGGGGGGGCAAAGATGTTTTATGGCCTGAAAGAACCTTGCCACAATAGGGTGAGCCACTAGAGAAGATCCACTGAATCTTTCCGCTGAAACAAGAAAGCCCCCCTCACCTGATCTTTCAAGGAGTTAAGGGCCAACCCTTGCTACAAGAAGGCCAGGACAGAAGACAACTGCACCTGCCATGGGATAAGCTGGCACATCAGTTCTCAGTCTCCACATGCCTATATAAGCCAAAGCGGCGGATTGTCTTTGAGCCTGGAGCAGGGTATCAATAACCTATGACAAGCACCCCTTGCTCTTCAGGCAGCACTTTTCAAGAGCCAACCATAAGCGAGAAGGGATCCAGGTCCTCTACCAATATGGGACCTTGCCTGAGGATCCCCCATCTCCTCAGAAGGGGCAACAGAGGATCCATCAGGAGACACTATAGATCTGTGCAACATGGATATCAGGGCCAATCTATAGCCAACAGAATTACCAAGAAGGGGTGCCTGGAAAGAACTGAAAGCATTTGTCATCGATGAAATAGCATCTGAGACTTGATCAACTGTAACAGGCAAAAAATATCCCCCAAGACCTCTTTAGAGGAAGATGGTACTTCAGACTTAGCTAATGGAACAGATTCAAAGGAATCAACAATCTTGGAAATTTTCTCGTGAAATGCAGTGGCAAATTGCTGACATGAGATAATTGGAGTAGATAAAGATGTCAAGGTAGTTTTAACCATGATTAGCTTTTTAACTAAAGAACAGAGCTCTTTTGTACTGGATAACTTTGAATGGATTAATTGGTTATAATTAGAACTGCATTTTGATTATTTTTTTAATTGTGATTAATCATTAATCAACGGTATTTTATTTATTTATTTATTTATTTATTTATTATTACTTATTTCCCACTACAGCTGCTTGTGACTCTGGGCAAGTCACTTAACCCTCCATTGCCTCAGGTACATAAACAAGTACTTACATATAATATGTAAACTGCTTTGACTGTAACCACAGAAAGGCAGTATATCAAATCCCAACCCCTTTCCCTTCCCAAAAGAACTGATAATCTCCTTCCCTCTTATATCCAAATCTAACATCTCCCTTTCCCTTCCTTCCTTCCCTCTCCTCTTCCACCATGTCCATTATCTATCTTTCTTTCTTTCTTTCTTTTTCTTTCTTTCTTTCTTTCTCTCTCTCTCCTTCCTTGCTCCCTTCCTCCCATTGTCCATCACCTCTCCCTCCCTCCCCTCCACCTCCATGAGCAGTGACACAAACTAGGTTGTGAGCAGCATCAAGCTCTTCTCATGGCTGGTGGAGCTCACTGCCTCAGCCATAGCTTCTACCAGTAGCTCCTCTAGTTCTACTTGCAAGTATACAGTTCACTCCCCTCCCCATCCCTCTTAATCTGCTACCCCTCAATCCCCCCCCCCCCTTTTTGCCGGTCTGCTTTAAAGATGGTCTTCCGTTGGTCTCCAGCAGTGGCAGCATTGCAAATATGCTGCCTGTGGCCTGGTCTGAAGCTTTCACTCTAGCCTGTCCTGTCTCCTCTGACATCACATTGCAGGTGAGAGGAAAGATGCCGGATTATGCCAAGGCCAGGGGTAGGGAGTGGAAGAGCGCAGAAGAGATGTTTGGAGGAGACATGGATGCCACAACACGATTAATTTGTTTAATGCATTAATCACAGAGTTCACAGAAATTAACTTGCAGCCCTAATTATTTTATGATTTTTTTTTATCATTTAAAGTTGACTTTTGATAATGTGTCAATAATACAAAATAAAACATTTTTTCCAGTATCAGATTCTTAGGCCAAGATCTTTCAGTTTTGTGTAATAATTTTTTTTTTTCATCTTGCAGCTCAAGTGTAAACCAAGGAACAGTGTGGGTTCTAACAATATTTTTTTGCTTTTTGGGTGCTATCTGATTTAGAATTTCCTTCAACAAAGACTCCCAACATTTAACTGCCTTTGAAACTGACAAATTATTCTTCCAAGCAAACCCCTGACACCAACTTTGTCTAAACTGATCTATGTCATAAGAAGGTCAAACCATCTAGTGGATGAGTCAAGTAATAGTTGCTTTAATTCTCTTAAAGCAAGATAAGAGGTAAGAACAGAGTGGTCAGATCATGTCACCACCTCAATTAAGATTCTTGGGGGAAGATGCTCAAACATTCATGATAAAGCCACAGCACAGAACCCCATAGCGCAACAACAGCACACCAGGGCCGCCGAGAGGGGGGACAGGGGGGACAAAATTCCCCGGGCCCGGGCCTCCAGGGGGGCCCGGCGCTGCATGTCCCTTGCATCAGCGATTTCCTCAGCCCCTGCCCTCCCATCCATTGTCCAGCGATTCTCCCTGCCCTCCCTAAGCTCCCCGATAGCCCTCCTCTCTCGCCATTCCTTCCTACCCCCCCTTGCTTAACCGTCTTACGTTTCTTCCTCCGTCGCCGACAGCGCTGCCATTGATTCTAACAGGCAGCTCCGCTCCCCTCTGCTGCGTCTATCCGGCCCTCTGATGCACTTCCTGTTTATGCAACGTAGGGCCAGATGGATGCGGCAGAGGGGAGCGGAGCTGCCTGTTAGAATCAATGGCAGCGCTGCCGGCGACGGAGGAAGAAACGTAAAACGGTTAAGCGGGCGGGCGGGCGTAGGAAGGAATGCCACAGGTATAGGCGCTGTTTCTGCAGATGCAACAGAAGACACTAATCCCATAGTGATCAACGCATAATTAATGCATGAGAAGGAATTGTGCATAGGGGACATAAAAGTAAAATCTCACTCTGCCAGAAACAATGTTCTCCACAGGTCCACCAACCCCAGGGTATTCTGGAAAGTTACTGCATCCTTCACCTTTCCACTTTAGGGACTCCATGCCACACAATCCAACACAGGGTCTAAATCCTGATTGTGATCCCCCATAACAATCATCTCATGCGGGTGCACCTCTGCCACTAGTCTTGTCAGTTCTGAAAAACAGGTCTGTGCTTTGAAATTCGGGACATAAATATTAAATATTACGACTTTTCCATTATGCAACTTCAATGCCCAGCAGCCCTGACTATCCGCTGCTGATTCCACAAGCTGCACCCTAAAGCTCTTTTGAACAAGAGCATAGATGCCACATTTTTCCCCACTGCAGTGGCACAGATGCACTCTTTTACCCTTCCCCCTTTTAACTTTGCTACTTAAGAAGACATAAAATGTGCCTCCTGGAGCTGCAAAACATCTGCCCTTTGCAGGGGAGAGAGGAGAATTGATGAACATGGATGGATGAATGGAGGGGGCAGGGAAGAGAGGAAATTTACTGGATATGGGTGGATGGAGGAGAGGCCAGGGGAGAATGGAGAGTTGCTGGACATGGATGGATGGATGGGAGGGAAGTCAGGAAGGAGATGCACATGGATGGAGGGGAGGGAAGAGAGGAGAAATGCTGGACATGGATGGAGTGGAGGGCAGGAAAGAGAGGAGAAATGTTGGACAAGGATGGAGGAAAGGAAAGATAAAGGAAGGAGATGCAAACGGATGGAGTGGAAGGGAGAGAGGAGAAATGCTGGACATGGATGGAGGGAAGAGAAGACAGAGGAAGTAGATGCAAATGGATGGAGGGGAGGGGAGTGAGGAGAAATGCTTTATATGGGTGGAGGGGAAATTGCTGAATTTAAGGGCTGGATTGGAACACTTTGAGGGCAGATGTTGAAACTGGAGAAAGGATAGGGACAGGGCTACAGATGGTAGACAGGACGCATAAGGACACAGGAGGATGGTGGACATGGTGAGAGAAAAAATATCAAATGGAAAGAAGACACTGCATAAAACAGAAGACACTGGGACCAAAGCGAATAGATCAGACAACAAAGGTAGAAAAAAGTATTTTATTCAGAATTTATTAATTGGAATATGTCAGCTTTTGGAAATGTGTATCTGTGATATTTTTCATGTAAGTTTCAGTTTTTCTAGTATTGCTGCATGCTGAGTCTGACTTCTTGAGGTAACTTTCCAGTTTAGTACTTTGCCTTCATATTTTTTTTATTTCTAGTTCCTTGTGTCATATCTGTTGTCATGTGTTTTTCATGTGTGATCAAGGTGCAGTATTCGCAGCCCTTTTTGTTTTGTTTTTCATTAGATAGTGTACTGGTGTTTTAGAGCCCGGTGTAATTAGTGCTGCCTTTCCACAATTTAGGTTGTAGCTCGTCCTGTCCTTGGAATTAATGCTGTTATGGTATGGTAAGGTTATGAGTAGGTTTTTGCACAAGTTTGTGTATAGTGTTTTTCAGTGGAGAGATTGTGTTTTGGCCTTACTGAGGTGGCACCAAAACCTCAGAAAAGGTGTAGAGCCTAAATCATGACACACTACCTCTTGAAGGATCTACATATAGTGCAGGGGCCCGGCCCGGTGGCGGACGGAGGGGAGCGGGTGGAGGGGGGCGCGGCAGCAGCGACCTCGGGGGGGGGGGGGGCCCAGGGGCGGTCTTGTCCCGGGCCCAGCCCAGTCTCTCGGCGGCCCTGCAGCACACAAATTAGCTTATAGACGCTTGACGTAATTACATTTAAATTTTATGCACAGTTAAACTGCTCTATGAAACTGAAAGTAGGGGGAGTTATGTGCCTGGCATATGTGCACAAAGGTTTTCTGGTAAGCAGGGCTCTTGTGCACGTGTCCACACAAAACCGGAAGTGCACGCACACATCTGCGTTGATCTTTTGCGCTCATAAATTTGAGTCTTTTAAAAATTACCTGCATTTTAAATTTTTGAAAGGCTCATATTTAAGTGTAGATAAACAGGTAACCAACATGTGCTTTCACTTTTGGTTCTGCTTGGACTCGCACAAATGTTTATTTCTTACTATCAGTGCTTGGAAATTGCATGGGCTTCCTTCTGCTTTCAGAAGAAGGCAAAACTAAAACAGTTTAATGTGAGAAATTCAAAGTAATCCTCTTCTCAAAACTCTCTATGCTGCCCCTGAGCTGGCAGTAAGTTTCAGCGTTGAAGACCATCATTAGCTTCGAGGCAATGCAGTGCTGCCATCTGTGAATTGGGAGGGAACACTGACTGATCTCATTAACATCCATTTGAATGCATTAAAATATAATCTGTGGCCATTTGTAGCGCAAATATTAACACTCGCACTCGAGCCCTCTGAACATTCTGTGCACATTAAAGTGGGCAGTAATCCAGCACTAGGCCCTCTTTTCAGCACTGGCCCCTTGGTTTTAAAAGAGGAAAAAAAAAAAAGAAGAAAGTTTGTCAAACAAAAATCATGTCCTAAAGAATGAGTAGGCTCTAATTCTGTTACTACCCTAGTAACAGCAGAATATTAAGAAACTCAGGGGCAATTATATCCTTCTCACCTGAATGTATATGCAAGTTAAAATCTATATGCAAGTTAAACCATTTTTGAGATAAGGCTTATGTTATTGGAGAACAACTGGCATTTAATAATCCAGGTACACAATAAAAAAGTAATACATTTAAGAACTGGTGATAAAAACTAATACTTAATATTCATTTGCTATCAAAAACGGTTTCTTATGTAAAGCTAATTCTTCTTTAAATATTGCCCCCCCCCCCCCCCAACACATACACACTCACACCCCTTGCTTTGAAGGCCTAGGCTGGGTTGAAGGACACAGTTGATTTAAAAGTACAGAGTCAACATTTGACAACCAAGTTTCCATAATAGACATGACATCAGGATTATGATCTCTTAAATAATCATAGATAATAGCAGTCTTATTCTTAATAGATTTAGCATTTAGTAATATAATTTTTAATTCCTCCTTAATCATTTTCGGAATTCATTCCACCACTTTAACAGGCACTAAAAAGAATTCAAGACTACTGGTGATGGAAAAGATCTATATCTCCCCTGACCCTATATTAAGGGAATAAATGAAAAAGCCATCAAAGCTATAATAACAATTCTAAAATATCTTGACTACAATTAGTCTTATCTAAATGAGATCCATCTAGAATCCACTCAAAATCTGCTCAAAGTCCGCATAAAGTAGCTCCTTTGTCATGCTCCTTCTCAGTGTGACATAGTCGGCACGTGCTCCTCCAGCACAGGCTTCCTCCATTTACCATCATACACCTACTGATGTTATGGGATCATCCTGGAGTGGGAGCCTGGATGGTAATAGTGAGAATGTCACGCATACCAATAAGATGTTTCAGGTGGCTTAGGCAAGGTCAAAATACTGACATTCCCATTCTCCTCCAGTTTAGGCCTCCTTCATTTACAACTGCATGCCCACTGATGTCACAGGGGCGGGAATTCAGATCATACTGGAGTGACAACCTGGAATGGTGATACTGGGAAGGTTGCGCACACCAACAGGATGTGCCTGGTGGCTGGGGAAAGGTCAGAATGCTCACACTCCCAACTCTTCTCTGGCACAGGCCTCCTCTGTTTATCACAGTGCCCACAGATGTTACAGGACTACCTAGGTGCAGCGGGGTAGGAAGGGGGGCGGTGGGGTGGTCCGCCCTGGGTGCACCCCGCTGGGGGGTGTCGGCTGGTTCCCTGCTCTCTCTGCCCCGGAACAGGTTACTTCCTGGGCTGTTACGTCTGTGCTTTCCTCGCCCTCTGGTGGCCAGAATGGGGTGGCTGCTATGGACCATCACCCGTTCCAGATTTTACCTCAGTCCGGTCCGGATCTTCCAGGCTGCCAGGTTTGCTTGTGTTGTTTGAGCCTGCACAGCACCCGTAGCTGCCTGGTGATTGCAGCAGCTAAGTCTCAACTGCTTCTGGGCTTATTAGCCATCTTGGAACATTTCTGCTTGCCTTTGCATCGTCTAAGGCCCTGGTATGTTGGGGTGCTGGTGCACTTCTGCTGAGTCCAGTTCTAGTTTGGTTTCCTGCCTTGATTCTTGTCTGTTCTTGCTAGTCTGTGGATAGTTAGATTAGATTGTTGTTTGTTTGTTTGTTTGTTTGATTGTTTGTCTTGTCTCTGGGTTATAGTTTTGTGTGTAGTCCTCGTCTGTTTGTACCTTAGTGGCTGCTCTGCAGCTTTTAGTTTTGTGTCTTGTTAGTCAGTGTTTTGCTCCCTGTTTTAGTGGCTGTTTACAGCTTTCAGTCTGTCCTTTATTTTACCCTTTCCTTGCCCTGCTGCCCCTGTATGTTCCTTTCCCCTCTGGCCCTCAGTCCCTGTTCAGTCTAGTTGGGATCCTGTTCCTGCCCTGTCCTACAAGTCCTGCCAGCCACCTGAAGCCAAGGGCTCAACCCTTGGTGAAAAGTGGCCAGGTGCAGGTGAAGCCTAACTGTTCATTAAGCTCTGCCTTGTCTCCGGTGTGGGGGTGGTTTTGCCTGCCACTGCCGCTCCTCGGCAGTGGCCCAAGGGCTTACAAACCAGTTTCCAGCTTTGAAAACGTGACAGGGGCAGAGAGAGCAGGGAACCAGCGGAGCCAACGCAGCTCCCAGCAACGTGCAGTCGGGGCGGATCGGCCCTCCTGCCCGTCCCTCGCCGCTTTCCGATAAGTACGCGCTCCGTGGGGGGGGGGTGCGCTCCAGAGGGGAGAGGGTGCGCCGTGCTGCACCCGGGGGGGGTGCGCTGCGGCGACCCACCCCGGGTGTCAGCTGCCCTTGCTACGGCACTGCCTAGGTATAACTTTAAATGCCACAACCATCATTGTAAAGCAATACCAAACACAGAGTTTAAATATCAGAGGATAAATTTCTGTCTGACCCTCTTAATTAGATCAATATAACAGACTTTGCTAGAATTCACAGTATCCCCAAAACCTATCAATCAATTTTGCTAATAAGAAATGGTCAGTCAATTTTAATTAAGGAAATAACCTGCAGGTCAACATTCAGGCAGTGGCAGTCAGCAAGTTTTAAAATATTAACCATTGCCGGCTAAGTTAGACCTGAATATTCAATGCTAGGCAATGTCCAGGCACCAGTATTTAATATTCGGGTTTGCCTGGACTGCTGTTGGCTGCTTGCACTTATGCAGGTCCTGGCTAATACTCAACTGGGATCTGCATAAAATACTTATGCGGGCCCCAGCTGAACATTGGCTGGGGTCCACATAAGTGTGTCTGTCAGTTTCTTTCTCCCCTCCCCTTCCCCTGAAGATTCAGACTTGTAGCAAAACAGGGGACTAATGTCTGATTTCTTATGTGAATGTATAGCATATTTGTTCCCAGTGCATTTCCATTGTTTAGCCAGCAGATGGTGTCTGTTTTTTGTTTGTAAAGCTGTTGCAGAAGTGACCATTTTCTTCCCGCCTAAGCTCTGAGGGAAAAAGTAGCCTGCACTGCTGCTGGCCAGAGGCCCCACAGTGTTTATGTTCTGGGCTCTGACTGAATCTGCTGGAAATCTTTAGTCTCTGTGTGGGAGTGTGGCAGGTACAGACCTCTATACTGAGACCCTGTTCAAAACCGGTGAGCAGTTAATTTTCTGAACTCTCCAGGTACTCCTCAGGTAGTGAATACGTGTTTAGTTAGTTTAAATATTGATTCCTGTTTAATTTACCTGTTATTGTTGCTGGTTACACATTTTTTTGTTCACCATTCACTGTTCTATTTTTCCATGATAATAAATCAATTTATTTATTAGCTCTGTTTGTTCTGAACTGACTAAGAATCCTGGTGTTTGTGTGCTTGGTCTGTGGGTGCTTTCTAGGAACTGTGGGACCCCCGAGATTGTGGCCCCAGTGTCTTTAGAAACCACAGGGGAAATAACTTGCAGGTAGGACACTCACCCATAGGCAAGTGAGACCGAGAAGCAGGAAGGGTATGCCAGTATAGAGCATGTGCGCAGGTGGTAGTGGGCCTAAGCAGTGATGGGACAGACCCTCTAAGTGGCCACAGGGTTAACCCCTCAAGGTGGATTCCAGGTGTTTTGTGACAGACTGTGTGTTCTTTTTTGGAGGCAGTGTGGTGGGATTGTCAGGCTCAGTGTGTGGGGTGAAGGTCACCATACACTGAGTGGCTCAAAGCTTTTATCTGTAACCTTCAAAGCTGGCAGATCTACATGCTAGAGTGACAGCAGTGAGAGGAACGGGAACAGCGGCGAGAGTTCCAGCTGCAGAAACTGAAGTTGGAGATGGAAATGGCCCGTATCCAAAACTCCCACCCAATCCCTGTGCCAAGGACAGAGGTAAGATCCACAACCTAGATGGGGCCTTGTTTGCACAGTTTGATAATACCCAAGGTGACATTGATGGATATCTAACTGCCTTTGAAAAAATATGCTGTCTCAATGAGATTCCCATGAAAGACTGGGTGCGCTATCTGGGAGGAAACCTCACTGGCAGAGCATTTGAGGCATTCCAAGGACTGTCCATAGAGATGTGCTCTCAGTTTGAAGAGGTGTGCAAAGCTTTGTTGAACCATTATGCCATTACCCCCGAGACCTACAGACTAAAGTTCCGGACTTTGCAAAAGGGGGTGGGTTATACTCACAGCGTGTTTGTGATCCAGTTAAGATATCAGCACCAGCAGTAGCTCAATGGAGCTGAGGTTAAAACCATGGAAGACTGCCAAAACCTGATGGTCCTGGAGCAGTTTTTACAGTGTTGTCATCCAGAGGTGAGGGAACATGTTCAAGATCACCAGCCCCATGCTCCACAGAAGGCGGCCGAGTTGGCTGACAACTTTGTGGCTAACCGTCCCTGGTTGGCAATGAGAAGCCGTCCATAAGCACAGCGGCCGGGATCTAAGGGCAGCCAGTGCCCTAAGCTAAATATACCTGCAACCTCAGTGATTATCAGCAAACCCTACAGTGTTCCTCAAACACCTAAAGACTTTAGGCATGAGTGTCCTTGTTACCAGTGTGGGTGTGCAGATCATTTCAAAGTGGATTGCCCAGATAATCCTAAGCCTGCACTAAAGAGCATTTCAGTTCTTGCACCAAAGCTGGCGGCTTTTGTTGGGTGGCTCCAGTCTCATGAAGGAGGCCCACCCAGTTGCTGCAGCACAAAAAGTTACAGGCCATTCATCAAGCAAGGAAGCAGATGGGTTCCACAACACTATAGCACCCCAGTAACTGTGAACCAGACCCAGGTGGCTGGTCTTGAGGACACTGGCTCTAGCATGACTTTATTTCAACCATAGCTAGTGATGGAAGATGCTATTCTTCCAGGGTGCACTACAGAGATAGTGTTAGCCAATTGATCCACAGGGACTGTACCCACTGCTCGAGTATTCCTGGATTGGGGTACCAAGCCTGGATACAGAGAAGTAGGAATAATGAAAAACATGTTGGTACTGATACTATGTGGGACCGACATGGGTCCAATGAACATTATCCTTGACAGCAGAGTCAGCATTTCCATTATGGTGACCATTAGTTAGGCCCGGGAGGCCCAACAAGCAGAAGCAGCAGATATCACCTCTCCAGTTCCAGATCCTGACTTCGTCCAGGTGGGACCAGCTGACCAAGTGACAGGAGGAGGTGCTCCAGTGCTTCCATCAGAACCTGTTCCAGAGGTGACCGAGGCCGTATGAGACAGCTTGACTTATTTGACACACCTATTGATCAGCCTGTTGACCCTGAATTGTCAGAGTCACCAGCAGAGACCCTTCCCGATATGGATACTGATATAAGGTAGAGTTATGCTTTTCAGGAAGCACAACACTCTAACCCTGACCTGGAAGCTCTGAGGCAGAGGGCTGGTCAGTCAACCAATGAGACACGTAAAGATCGTATCCTATGGAAAGGAGGCTTGTTGTACAGAGAGGCTGATCCCGTTGATCCTAACAGGCCCTGGACAGCAGGCAAACAGCTTATAGTGCCCAAAGCATACTGAGAACAGCTCCTACAGATTGCATAAGACATTCCACTAGCATGATATCATGGGGTAGCACGCACACACACACTAGAATAACACAGAACTTCTACTGGCTGGGAGTATCTCGAGCCATAGTTGACTATTGTCGAACCTGTGATGCGTGCCACAGAGTGGGTAAGACCCAAGATCACCCCTGAGCCCCCCTGAAACCTTTACCCATTATCAGTCAGCCATTTGAGAGGATAGCTGTGGATATAGTGGGGCCTCTAGCTGTCCCTAGCTGGACTGGGAAAAGGTTTATATTGACAGTGATGGACTTTGCTACCAGATTTCCTGAAGCGGTAGCCTTATCCTCCATAGAAGCACAGAAAATTGCTACTGCCCTGCTGGAAATATTTTCCTAGGTAGGATATCCACGAGAAATACTCAGATCAAGGGACACAATTTATGTTTGAGCTGATCCAGAATTTGTGGACACATTGTGGAGTGAAATCTGTCTGTACCACCCCATATCACCCTGAAACTAATGGGTTGGTGGAGAGATTTAATGGGACATTAAAGCATACGTTAAAGACTTTTATGGAGTCGGGAGACCTGGTCTGAGTAAAGTACTTGCCCTACCTACTGTTTGCATATAGAAAAGCACTCCAGGAGTCTACCGGTTTCTCCTCATTCAAGCTGCTTTACGGCCAGAGGGTGAGAGGACTCCTTGACCTAATAAGAGAACATTGGGAGGTGAAAGTTGACACCTTTAACACCCCTGTAATTGAATATGTAGTCAAAAATGCGGCAGAAATTAGAAGACCTTTTGGGCTTTGTCAGAGATAACTTGCAGGTAGCCCAGACTAAGCAAGACCTGGTATGATCGTAAGGCCCGAAATAGAGAGTTTTGTGATGGCCAGCAGGTACTTGTTTTAGTCCCAGTACATCAGAATAAACTTCAGGCTAGCTGGACGGGATGTTACAAGGTCATACGGCGCCTAAATAGAAACTAAGTTATATCTACGGACTCTCAAGACAGAAAACAGCATACCTTTCATGTAAATATCCAACAACTTCGGCCTCTTCCCGGAAGAGATGCAGGCACTGGATATTGCCAACACCCACATAGATGCCAACTCCTCTCTGACTCCACTCTTAAAATGCTCCTCTCCAGCCCACTTTGTAAATGGTCACTTAGTGCTGATATTCAGCAGCACTACAGAGTTAAGTGCCGAAATACTGATGGCCGGACTGCAGAGCACAATTTGAAGAGTGGCAAGCCATTTTTTGGGTGGCAAGTGCTGGGACAAAGGAGGAGGGAGAGATGCCAGAACACATCAAGAGTGGATGCCTGACAGGGAGTGAGCCATCCTGTTCTGCTCCTCCCCCCCTCCCATATACACAGTACATATGTACTGAAATTGGGGTGGAAGAGGGGTGGCAAGCCATTTCCTAGGGGTAGCATGTGCCACCCCATACCACTCCATAGGGATGTCTATGATGCTTGGTTATGAGGATACCTTAATCATTAGGGGACCTTGATCTGGGAGAGGGCTTGATTGGGTTCTTCTACCGGGTTGTGGCCATGCTGCTAGACTGCCAGTAGTGTAGCTGCATTTAACAACATCTCTTGGCTTTAAGTGCAGCCATGCTATTGGTAGTTATGACAGCTAATATGTGTTAACATGCTGCATGCTAGTTGTCACATACATAACACAGAAACAGAGAAACTGACTGCAGATAAAGACCATATGGCCTATCAAGTCTGCCCATCCCTACCATCTACTATCCCTTCCTCTTCTATGTGCTTATCCCATGCTGTCTTGAATTCAGAGACAATCTTTATCTCCCTACTTCTACTAGGAGGCTGTTCTTGGCATCCATCACCCTTTCCACAAAGAAGCATTTCCTTAGATTATCCCTATAGTAAGTGTATCCCCTTTCACCTTCACCCTATGCCCTCTCATTCCAGGGCTTCCTTTCAATTGAAAGAGACTTGCCTCCTGTGCATTAATACCATGAAGGTATTTAAACCACATCTCCCCTCTCCCACCTTTCTTTCAAAGTATACATATGTAAGCCTTTAAGTATGTCTCCATACACTTTATGATGAAGAGCACTGACCATTTTAGTAGCCACCCTCTGGACCAACTGCATCTTGTTTCTATCTTCTAAAAGGTGCAGTCTCCAGACCTGTACACAGTACGCTAAATGAGGTCTCACCAGAGACTTATACAGAAACACTATCACCTCCTTTTTCCATGCTCCACATCTGCCTATGACTGGTCTGGATCCCACCCCTACCCATGCCAAGTAGATACAATGGGATTTTTACCACACTGTCTGGTTTTAGCATATGATAGCCACATAAGTGCACTCTAATGGCTACAACACATTAGCACTCTCACTAGCTCCTTAGTATGCTTAGTAAACTGGCCCCTAAGCACATAATTCATATTGACGTGGTGTTGTGCATTTACAAAAATATGTGACACACGTTAGTAAGTTAAGTAGAACTATATTTTCTGAACTTTTCATATATTTGTTATTTTTTTCTTTCAATTACAAGACACTGTTAATGTGAATTGAAGCTCATTTCTTATTAAACTCTGAACTGCCTGTGGGTGAAATGTCTTGGCACTATTCATAGAACCAACTTGTTCTCAGCAAACTGCATGCATAGAAGATTGCTCTTAAAGAAACTAAAATGTACAGTTCATTATTTCCAGTATTCCACTAAAATGGTGGGATACTATAATAAATTTCAAGTTAAAAAATTACTAGAAAAAGTTAGATCTGCTAAAGAATTAATATTCTTACGTGCTGTAAATGCTTATTGTATAAATTGGATATAGACAGTACAATTTTCAAGACTTTTCAAGAAATCTTATAGCCTGATTCAGTAAGATGGGGGAGGGGTAGTTATTAAAGTACAGTAAAAGTCGAGCTTTTAGCACGCCTTAGTTTACTGTGGGAATCACTAACCTGTGCTATCTCAGTATGGCAGGTTAGTGACTCCTGTGAAATATGAATAACACAGTTTGTAATCAGCCTCACAAGCTGCATTTTCCATACTACCCAGGAACACCAGGCCACTAAGCCAATACCCAATTCTCCTGGGCCACATCTTAAAAAAGAGTTGGGCAATCTATGGTAAATGTTTATGTTTATTAAAAATTTAATATACCGCTTAACTTTACAATTTTATACAATAAAACATTAAATAAACATTAAAATAAATAAAACTTAGAACTCTATAATATTGATGATAGACATCCCAAAGGACCCCTCATCATAACAACCTCTCTGAAGCACCTCTCATCATCATTCGCCTCCCTCATCATCATCCCCTCCAAAGACCCCATCATCACCTTCCTCCCCAAAGAACCCCCCCCCCCCCATTCCAAATAAGACCCACAACCTCCTACAGGCACCTCCCAGCCTACCTTTAGAAATCTCTGGGGTCTACTGAGTATAAGGAAGGAGTAACCGCCAGTCGGTCCTGCCCCTGCCCTTGTCAGATCAGAAGTGTAGCTAGACCTCAGCTTCGGGGGGGGGGGGGGGGGGGGGTCCAGAGACCAAAGTGAGGGAGCACATTTTGGCCTGCCTCCCACATATACCTTGGCTGGCGGGGGTCCCTAACCCCTGCCAGCTGAAGCATTTGTCCAGCGCACATTGCCTGCCCTGCTCTTCCTCTCATGTCGTGTACACACTGTGGTGGTCATTGTTTTGCTGATTGCTGCTGGCTTTATTTCCGGATAGTCAATACCAAGCCATGTTTGGCACTCAAACTGAATATCTGGACACATGCAGGCAGCTAAAACACAGTTGGTTAAGTGCGATATTGAGCACTCGACCAGTTACGATGAACCACATAAAGAGAGGACTACGGCCCTACTGATGTGGTTATCCTAGATGGTTAAGTGCAAAATATTGGTACTTGGGGGGGGGGGGGGGATCTTTTACGAAGCGACGGTAAGCCCAATGTGAGCTTACCACTCGCTAATCCGAAACTACCGCCAGGCTGGCACAGCAGCCCGGTGGTAACTCCCACTTCCAGTGCATGCCACTTCTGAAATAGTTCTGAACTTGCAACATGGCCATTTCTTTAAAAAAAAAAAAAGCTTGTTACCCGCTGCGGTAAAAGGGGACCTCAGTGCACTTCTACCGCAGCTTGGTAAAAGGGCCCCTTAACCGGTTAAATGCCAACTCTGCCCCCAGAATGCCCCCAAAGTAGCCGGTTTCAGCTTAGGCACTAACCAGGCATTTTTGTCATCACTATCCTGTTAAGTGCTGCTGAATATGTCTGCTTACCCCTGGACAAATGATTTAAACAGCCAGGAGCCATTTCTAGCTGTTTAAATAACTTTGAATATCGACCCCCTACGTTTGGAGGGTTAATTGAAATTTTGAGAGTGTTTTATACAACACTGCTTGCTTTATATGATTATCAGTCTGTGAAGTAATATATTTTCGCCAACATTTTCTGGAATACTGCTTAACAAATTGGTAGATGGGGCGTGCAGCTAATGAAGTATGGAAATACTATGATGACTATCAGATGGGGCTTAGAAAAAAATCTGCCCCTGAGCAGATGTGACTCACTGTGATTGCTGGGAATAGCAGCAGTGACTAAGCTCTGCCAGCCAACTGCCATAGCCAAGAGAATTATTCCATCCAAAAAGCCTCACATCACGACGTTTTATTCTACAACTTCTTTTTTTGCTTCTTGAGCAGAACTTGCCTTCCATCTAGACCAAGGTCACCTATGTTAGTTTGAATGACTGTGAGGGCTGGGGATTCCCCTTGGAGTTTTGCTGAGCTGGTGTTTCTCTTGGACTCTGCCCCTTTCGATGATATGAAATATTGCTGAATAAGAGAAGCAGGGGCCTCATAAGTTAGCAAATAGCATGTCAATAATAAATCTTTTTTTCTGTTTTTCTTTACTGAAATTTTTGTAAATTATTACATTCAAGATACATCTTAAGGCCTTATAATCAAAAACGGTGTCATTTCTGTATCACTTTTACAACATCTGGAAACATACAAACTTTTAAAGAGCAAAATAATGTGTCTCTGTGGTTAAAACACAATTTTAGAAGCCCATCACAATCATAATCCAAAGACAAAGTGACAATTAAAGTAGCTGGTCTTGCCACCACATCTTTAGATGACTCTAAAAAAGCAATCAAAGTCAAACTGTCCTGCAATATTGGTGAGATCTGATCAAGTCCATCCTCTCCCTCCTTCTTCTTAAAGGGGAGAGAGGGAAGATAAAACACTCTAGATACAGGTGGAATTGAGCTGTGAAGGCGAATGCAAATTTTCCAGCAAATACGCTTAAACATCTCCTGAACTGAGATACCAGGGAAAGGTGGAAAGTTTATTAAATAAAGATTTCTCCTAAGGACTCCATGGGGTCTTTTCCTAAAGATTAGCTCCAGTTATCTGCTGCAGGGCCCATAGGAATAAAATGGGAACTGCTGCAGATAACTCAAGCTAACCTTTATTAAAAGACCCCCTTGGTTCTCACACCTAAACTCCAAACCTGCCTGGCCTTTAACTAATTCAGCAGACAAATTATCCACCCGTTGAAACAAGGCAGGCAAAGTTTAATGTAAATTATGTACCACTGCTAATTTTGATTCAAATGTCTCCATCTTTTGTTCCACATTCACTATTTTGTCAGTTTATTGGGACATCTGAGAAGTTATTGTCTGGTCCAAAGACGTAATAACTTTCCAATCTGTTCTAATGTAAACACTGCTGGTCTCACCAGCTCAAAAATGGCTGGCACCAGAATCACAGGCTGGGAGTCCATAACTGAAGCTCTATTAGCTCTCTCTTGAACACCAAGTTGGTTAACACTTCTCTCCTTCGGCATACTCCCTGCTGGTGCCTCTCCCTGCTTCGAGGACACAGGCACACTCGATGAACCCAGACTAGAGGAGTCAAGTGCTAATTGCTCGTCAGCCAGTGCCACATTCACTACAGGTAGACTCTGCCGTTGCAGTACAGGATTAGCCAGAGGGTGCCTCTCTTTGAGGGACTGTGAAATACTGCTTCCCAGAGGTGACAAAGGTTCTGATGAGCCTTCAGTCACTTCAAGAGGGACTGCCCCCGTCACTAGTAGGTGCACAGTGTACTTCTCAATATTCTGCTGAACTTGAGTTGGAGTCTTAGCTGCCTGGTTCTTAACAGCGGGTGTATGTTTCTTTGACCTCCTTTTCGGCTTTTCAATTGCAAGAAACAGAGCCACTGTCCACATGGCTGAACTCTAGGGTTCCATCTTGCCTTTCCCAAGTGTCAATAATGTTTAGGAAGTTGGAAATCTGACATTCCTCCCTCCTGAGAGCCCTACAAACTGCCTTCCCCCTTTTCCAATATCGCCATGGGGGAGGATGGGTAAATGGCAAGGCGGTGTGTTTGTGTGTGTGATGCACTTTCTCCCATTTACACCACCCATATACTCTTGCTTCTTCTCTACTTCCTTCCCATTTCTCATCTCTTGCTTCACCTTCTCCCTTTTTTTTTTTCTTTCTTTCCTCTCACTCATCGCCATCTCTCCTTCCTTCTCTTTAACTCATATCCCCTTCCCTTTTTCTACTCCCCCCATTCACACATCTTTAATTTCTTCTCAACCCCTCCCTCTTTCACTTATGCTTCCTCTAAATTGCAGGTCCTCTTCTTCTGCTGGTGGGGGTTGAGAATCCTGCCAGCACTACAAAAATGACTGTATTACTTCCCCATACGCACGTAGGTCATAAGAAATCCTGCAGTGGGCAGGGAAAGCTTAAGCTGGAAAGCCATGCTTGGCATCAGTGCAGGGGCCCCCTACATAAGTCTCATATCACAGTGCTTCTGGTATAGACCATATGACATTTTGTTAGTCATTCACTGAGGCAGCTGTTGTACAGATCTCTTTAATGACCTTGTCAATACATACCTTTCCCTATGCACCCTGTCTCTGGCACCACTTTGTTATACTGTTTTGCTACTTTCAAATCATCACATATAACCACCCTGAAGTGTCTTTACATGGGCACCACTTTTCTGCGCCTTTAAATATGATCTTTTCAAATTTTCTTTTCACCTGAAAAGCTTATATTTAAATGCAGGAAACAGGCGCAGATGTGTGCTTTCACTTTTGGGTTTGCTCTGACTCACATACATTTCTGTCTCACTACCACTGCTTAGAGGCTTGCGTGAACTTCATTCTGCTTTCAAATTATATAAAAACCAGCAGCTTTTAAAGAAAACAATCGTGGGTAATCCTCTCTTCAAACACCCCAACACGTTCTCTGAGCTGGCGTTAGGTTTTCAGCAGTAAGGGTGGCTTTGTTCTGTGCACTGTTCTCTGAACATTGGGAGGGAATAGGAAATGACCTTGTTAACATCCATAACACTACATTTGCATGCTATTTGCACTAATCTTTGGCACACACATTGTCTTCGTGCTAAAGCCCTCTGAGCATTCTGCACTCGCTAGCACCGGCGTTAGATTTTCAGCATTGGCTCATTAGATTGCTTCTGAAACCATCTGCTCCTTCAGACATAACTATTCTGTTGCAAATTTTAATGTCATTCACAAATGATAAGCTTTTCTTTCTAATCTCTTCACAACTTTCTTCACAAAAATACTGAACAAGACAAGACCAAACCTTGAGGAACTCCACTTCTTAGCTTTTTTGTGACTGTGTTATATTTTGCTAATGCAGAGTCTTTATACGATCTCTGAAATGTATAATTATATCTGGAGGCATCTTTTCCCTCATGGAACATTTAAAAGAAAAGATTACTTAGAAGAAGAAGTTGAAACATACCCATCAGAAGATGAATCAGTGACATCCAGACCCATTGATAAATATTTCATGTCGAACGCTGGGCTACGTGGAGGGGCATAATCGAACGGGGCCGGCCAACTATAAGGTCGGCCATCTATAATGACGGCCCCGTAAACCGGCGTACCTGACCGTATTGTCAAAACAAGATGGCCAGCCATCTTTTGTTTCGATAATAGTCGAGGCCGGCCAAATCTCAGCATCTGGGCCGCCCTTAGAGATTGCCGGCGTTAGAGAAGGCCGCCATTGGTTTTCGCCGATAATGGAAACTAATGGTGGCCATCTCAAACCCGGCCAAATCCAAGCCATTTGGTCATGGGAGGAGCCAGCATTTGTAGTGCACTGGTCCCCCTCACATGCCAGGACACCAACCGGGCAACCCTAGGGGGCACTGCAGTGGACTTCACAAATTGATCCCAGGTGCATAGCTCCCTTACCTTGGGTGCTGAGCCCCCCAAATCCCCCCCCCCAAAACCCACTACCCACAACTGTACACCACTACCATAGCCCTTAGGGATGAAGGGGGCACCTCCAGATTTCAACCCTTTCTTCCACCTCAGTCTCACTGTTTTTCCTCCTTTGAAGTCCACTCTATCCGCCTTTTCTCTCCTCTGCCTCTTCGAATAGCGGTCATTTATTGTCCCCCTGATAAGTCCCTTTCATCCTTTCTCAGTGACTTTGATGCCTGGCTTGCCTTCTTCCATGATCCTTCCTCCCCCTCTCTCATCCTTGGTGACTTTAATATTCCTGCTAATGATCCTTCCAACTCTTATATTTCCAAGTTACTCGCTTTAACATCCTCCCTTAATCTCCAACTATGCTCCACCTCCCCCACTCATCAAAATGGTCACTGTCTTGATCTCATCTTCTCCTCCAACTGTTCACCCTCTAGTTTCCTTGCTTCTGATCTTCCCTTCTCTGATCACCATCTTATAACTTTCACACTTAAATCTCCTCCCTCCCAGTCCCGTCCTATCTTATCTAATTTATCTAGGAATCCTCACGATATTGACCCTTCATCTCTATCCTCCCATGTTTCAAACCTCCTCTCTACTGTGGCACCATCCACGTCTGTCAACGAGGCTGTTTCTTCTTACAACAATACTCTATCCTCTGCCTTAGACAATCTTGCACCTTTGATGACCCGCCCTATAAGGCATACAAAACCCCAACCTTGGCTGACTTCTAACATCCGCTACCTACGTTCCTGTACTCGCTCCGCCAAACGCCTCTGGCGGAAATCTCGGGCCCTTGCTGATTTCTTACACTTTACGTTCATGCTGACCTCCTTCCAATCTGCTCTTCTACGCGCCAAACAGGATTATTATATCCAACTGACCAACTCTCTTGGCTCTAACCCTCGTCTTCTCTTCACCACATTGAACTCTCTCCTCAAGGTGCTCCCTCCCCCAACTCCCCCTTCATTATCTCCTCAGACCCTTGCTGAATTCTTTCATGACAAGGTTCAAAAGATAAACCTTGAATTCTGTACCTCGCCACCTCTCCCTCCACTAGTCCGTTCCCCTCTCTCTCCTTCCCCTTATTCCTTTTCCTCCTTTCCTGAAGTTACTATAGAGGAAACTACACTTCTCCTTTCTTCCTCAAAATGTACCACCTGTTCCTCTGATCCCATTCCCACCCACCTTCTTAATGCCATCTCACCTGCTCTTATTCCTTTTATCTGTCACATTCTCAACCTCTCACTTTCCACTGCAACTGTCCCTGCTGCCTTTAAACATGCTGTGGTCACACCTCTCCTTAAGAAGCCTTCACTCGACCCTACTTGTCCCTCTAATTAACGACCCATCTCCCTCCTCCCTTTTCTCTCCAAATTACTTGAGCGTGCTGTTCACCACCGCTGCCTTGATTTTCTCTCCTCACATGCTATTCTTGACCCACTACAATCTGGTTTTCGCCCTCTCCACTCAACCGAAACTGCACTTACTAAAGTCTCCAATGACCTATTACTGGCTAAATCCAGAGGTCTCTATTCCATCCTCATCCTTCTTGATGTTTCCGCTGCTTTTGACACTGTCGATCACAGCATACTCCTCAATATCCTGTCCTCACTTGGATTCCAGGGCTCTGTCCTTTCCTGGTTCTCTTCCTACCTCTCCCTCCGCACCTTTAGTGTTCACTCTGGTGGATCCTCTTCTACTTCTATCCCTCTGCCTGTCGGCATACCTCAAGGTTCTGTTCTTGGTCCCCTCCTCTTTTCTATTTACACTTCTTCCCTTGGTTCATTAATCTCATCCCATGGCTTTTCCTACCATCTCTATGCTGATGACTCCCAAATCTACCTTTCTACCCCTGATATCTCACCTTGCATCCAAACCAAAATTTCAACATGCTTGTCTGACATTGCTGTCTGGATGTCTCAATGCCACCTGAAATTAAACATGACCAAAACCGAGCTTCTCATTTTTCCCCCCAAACCCACCTCCCCACTCCTCCCATTTTCTATTTCTGTTGATGGCTCTCTCATTCTCCCTGTCTCCTCAGCTCGAAACCTTGGGGTCATCTTTGACTCCTCTCTCTCCTTCTCTGCTCATATCCAGCAGATCGCCAAGACCTGTCGTTTCTTTCTTTACAATATCCGTAAAATCCGCCCCTTTCTTTCCGAGCACTCTACCAAAACCCTCGTCCACACGCTTGTCATTTCTCGTTTAGACTACTGCAATCTGCTTCTTGCTGGCCTCCCACTGAGTCACCTCTCCCCTCTCCAATCGGTTCAAAACTCTGCTGCCTGTCTCGTCTTCCGCCAGGGTCGCTTTACTCATACTACCCCTCTCCTCAAGTCGTTTCACTGGCTCCCTATCCTTTTTCACATCCTGTTCAAACTTCTTCTACTAACCTATAAATGTACTCACTCTGCTGCTCCCCATTATCTCTCCACACTAGTCCTTCCCTACACCCCTTCCCGTGCACTCCGCTCCATGGATAAATCCTTCTTATCTGTTCCCTTATCCACTACTGCCAACTCCAGACTTTGCGCCTTCTGTCTTGCTGCATCCTACGCTTGGAATAAACTTCCTGAGCCCCTATGTCTTGCCCCATCCTTGGCCACCTTTAAATCTAGACTGAAAGCCCACCTCTTTAACATTGCTTTTGACTCGTAACCACTTGTAAACACTCGCCTCCACCTACCCTCCTCTCCTCCTTCCTGTACACATACATTGATTTGATTACTTTATTTTTTGTCTATTAGATTGTAAGCTCTTTGAGCAGGGACCGCCTTTCTTCTATGTTTGTGCAGCGCTGCGTACGCCTTGTAGCGCTATAGAAATGCTAAATAGTAGTAGTAGTAGAAGTAGGGTACAGTGGGTTTTGGGGGGGTTTGGGAAGGCTCACATTTACCACAAGTGTAACAGGTAGGGTGGTGATGGGCCTGGGTCCGCCTGCCTGAAGTGCACTGCACCCACTAAAAACTGCTCCAGGGACCTGCATAGTGCTGTGATGGAGCTGGGTATGACATTTGAGGCTGGCATAGAGGTTGGCAAAAAAATGTTTTGTTTTGTTTTTTTTGGGTGGGAGGGGATTGGTGACCACTGGGGGAGTAAGGGGAGGTCATTCCCCATTCCCTCCGGTGGTCATCTGGTCAGTTGGGGCACCTTTTTGAGGCTTGGTCGTGAACAAAAAGGGACCAAGTCGGCCAAATGCTCGTCAGGGCCGGCTTTCTTTTTTCCATTATCGGCCGAAGCCAGCCATCTCTTAACCACGCCCCTGTCCCGCCTTCGTAGGGTTACCATATGGCTCCAGAAAAAGGAGGACGGATTCAGCCAGCCGGGTTTTACTTCCATTGCTTTCAATGGAAGTAATTGAGCCAGCCGGGATTTACTTCCATTGCTTTCAATGGAAAGCAATGAAAGTAAAACCCAGTTGGCTCAATCCGTCCTCCTTTTTCTGGAGCCATATGGTAACCCTGCGCCTTCGGTACACTGCCGACACGCCCCCTTGAACTTTCATCGGCTCTGCGACGGAAAGCAGTTGAAGCTGGGCAAAATCGGCTTTCGATCATACCGATTTGGCCGGCTTTAGGAGAAGGCCGGCCATCTCCCGATTTGTGTCGGAAGATGGCCGGCCTTCTCATTCGAAAATAAGCAGGATAGTATACATAGAATGCTAGAACAGGAGTCAGCAGGTCAGCAAAGTTTTTGAGCAGAGTAGTAAAAAAATGCAACATCGACGTGTGAGATGATTGTGTACCAAACAAGCAAAAGACAGGTGAGGTGGAGTGGGTTAAGCTTTCTCTTTTTATCGCTCGTTAAATTGCCGATTTGGCTCAGCATGTCTTCCAGGTTTACTGAGATTTCTTTCAGTTCCTTGTCACCCTTGAAAACCATTTCTGGTACAGGTAGATCTCTTACATCTTCATCCGTAAAGACTGAAGCAAGTAATTCAGTCAATCTCTCTGCTATGGCCTTGTCGTCTGTGAGTGCTCCTTTTGCTCCTTCATGATCTAACAGTCCCACAGATTCCCTCACAGGCTTTCTGCTTCTGATGTACCTGAAAAAGGTGTTCGTATGAGTTGTTGTCTCCACAGCAAGTTTTTCTTCATATTCTCTTTTAGCCTTCTTTATCAATATGTTGCTTCTTATTTTCTTCATTCGGATCTTTTTTCCATTCTTTGAAGGATGTTCTTTTCATTCTAATAGCCTCTTACACTTCACGTTTTAACCATGCTGGCTGTTGTTTGCTCTTCTTTCCACCTTTGTTAATATATGGAATACATCTGGTTTGAACTTCCATGATTATATTTTCAACCAACGTCCATGCCTGATTTAAAGTCCTAACCTTTGAAGCCGATTATTTTGGATTCATTTTAACCATTTTTTTCATTTGGTTGCAGTCGCCCTTTTGAAAATTAAATGCTGCTACAGTAGATTTCCTTAGTGACTTCACTCCAGATATCAATTCACATTTGATCATGTTATGATCATTGTTTCCCAGCAGATCCAACACCATTACCTCTCGTACAATGCCCTGCATTCCATTAAGGACTAGATCTAAAATAGTTCTCCCTCTTGTCAGTTCTTGGACCAGTTACTCCAAGAGACAGTCAATTATTACATTTATGAATTTCACCTCCCTAGCGCTTCCAGGTGTCCTTGCAGAGGCCAACATTTACTATGCAGAGTAAGGCCGGCCCATGCTGCTTCCAAGGAAACAACTTCTTATGCCACAGTCCAACACATAAACTGGGGGTTATCCACTTCTGGGCTAGAGAAATCTGTAGCATTCTTTCCCAACAAATCAAATGCTCAGACACAAAAGTCACCAGAAGAAGCACCTCACATTCTGATTCCTGAAGCTGATTCTGAGTTTAACAAGGGTACCTGAAGATCCAGGCCAGGCTACTGTCTACTGGTAAGTTAGTTGCTTTCACCACAGATTTAGTAATTTCAAAATCTAAGGCTCTGAAGTTCTGTGAGACTGCAGCAATATTATAATGCAGGGCTGGCTCAAGGAAATGTGCCACCCTGAGTTAACATTTGCTTTGGCACTCCACTCCCACATTAGCAACCCCCCACATCAGTGCACATTCCTGTCCTGGCACTACCCCATACCCATCTAGCCCCACCAGCCTGCCTGCATAATCCCAACATACCCCAGTGATCACAGGGCAAAGGGGACAGGATCAATCCTCACTTGCTCCTGCCCTGGTAGATGCCTTCTTCAAAATGGTGCCACTAAGACATTTAAGCTGCCTTATAAGAGAAAAAAGCCCTTATATGGCAGCTTGAACCCCCTACCCTAAATTCAAAATTTTACTCAGGTCCCACCTGTTTACTGAGTCTTTTGGCTCATCCACATAACTGTGACTCCCTCCCTTATGTGTCTTATGTATCTGTCCTCCCCCTCCCTATTTGCTTTTATATTGTAAACCACGTGGAGGGGCATAATCGAAAGGGACGCCCAGGTTTTGTTGAGAACGTCCTCGCAAAACATCCCGATGGAGGGGCGGGGAAACCCATATTATCGAAACAAGATGGACGTCCATCTTTCGTTTCGATAATACGATCAGGGACGTCCAAATCTTGAAATTTAGGTCGCCCTTAGAGATGGTCGTCCCTAGACTTGGTCGTTTCTGATTTTCGGCGATAATGGAAACCAAGGACGGCCATCTCAGAAACGACCAAATGCAAGCCATTTGCTCATGGAAGGAGCCAGCATTTGTAGTGCACTGGTCCCCTTCACATGTCAGGACACCAATTGGGCACCCTAGGGGGCACTGCAGTGGACTTCATAAAATGCTCCCAGGAACATAGCTCCTACCTAGTCTGCTGAGCCCCCCCAAATCCCCCCCCCAAAACCCACTACCCCAACTGTACACCACTACCATAGCCCTTACAGGTGAAGGGGGGCACCTAGATGTGGGTACAGTGGGTTTGTGGTGGGTTTTAGAGGGCTCGCTGTTTCCTCCACAAACGTAACAGATAGGGGGGGATGGG
Source organism: Microcaecilia unicolor (assembly GCF_901765095.1). Lineage (NCBI taxonomy): Eukaryota > Metazoa > Chordata > Amphibia > Gymnophiona > Siphonopidae > Microcaecilia > Microcaecilia unicolor. Next base: position 233,695,597 of record NC_044037.1, read on the forward strand.
CCTGGGTCCGCCTGCCTGAAGTGCACTGCACCCACTAAAACTGCTCCAGGTACCTGCATACTGCTGTCATGGAGCTGAGTATGACATCTGAGGCTGGCATAGAGGCTGGCACATAATATTTTGAAAGATATTTTTTGAGGGTGGGAGGGGGTTAGTGACCACTGGGGGAGTAAGGGGAGGTCATCCCCGATTCTCTCCGGTGGTCATCTGGTCATTTCGGGCACCTTTTTGTGCCTTGGTCGTAAGAATACGACCAGGTAAAGTCGTCCAACTGCTCATCAGGGACGCCCTTTTTTTTTACATTATGGGTCAAGGACGTCCATGTGTTAGGCACGCCCAAGTCCCGCCTTCACTATGCCTCCGACATGCCCCCTTGAACTTTGGCCATCCATGCGACGGAAAGCAGTTGGGGACGTCCAAAATCGGCTTTTGATTATACCGATTTGGATGACCCTGAGAGAAGGACGCCCATCTTCCAATTTGTGTTGAAAGATGGCCATCCTTCTCTTTCGGAAATGAGCCCAATAGTCACCTTATGGATATACATGTGGTATATCAAGTGCTGATAATAAATAAATACTGCAAGACTGCCACTAGAAGTCAGTGGTGCCATTTGAAAGAAGGCTCTAGAATAGGCTTGTCCAAGTTCAGTCCTCGAGGACTGCAAGCAGACCAGGTTTTTAAGAAATCCCTAATGAATAAGCATAAGAGAGAGTTTATAGTTTATTTGCACTTACTATACTGCCCAAGCTAACTTGCAGATCTGGGTGGTTTACAGGCTAAAAACAGAAAAATTCAGAAAAGAACTACAATATTTGACATCAAAGGAAATTTCAGAACGTACCAGCAACGGAAGGGAGTTCCATTGTGCAGGAACTGTAGAAAAGAAAGCAAGGTGGTGCGTAGATTCTAACTGAGCTTCTTTAGGATGAGGGAGGACAATAGTCGTTTATCAAGCAGAGAAGGTGTGCTGGGGAACAGGGGATTTTAAGAGCAGACAGTCAGGAAGACCAACTTTATGAGCCTTAAAAGCAAGTGTGAAAAGTTTGAATGAAATGCATTTTTCTACTGGAAGCCAATGGAACTTTCAAAACAGGGTAGAAACATGATCAAACTTTCGTGCGTGACAGATGAGTTTAATAGCCGTGTTTTCTATTGATTGAAGCTTCTTCAGATTTTAATGAGAGCCAGACTGAGCTGGGACCGGGGCAGGGTCACCAACACCGCCACTCCCCCAGGATCACTGCCGCTGTCGATGACGCCCCCCTTAGGATCACCACCGCTGTCGTCTCCCCCCCCCAGGATCACCACCACTGCTGCCACCCTCCCAGGATTGCCACAACTGCAAATACCTTGGCTGGCAGGGATCCCAAGGCCCTAACAGCAGAAGAGGTCTTCCTCCAGTGCTGCTCTTCACTCTGTCGCATGGCCTGCCCCTATAGCTGCTTTTTCTCTCACATCGCGAATGCATATCTTAGTAAACAGGGCCCCAGGTCTTTTCACAGCTAGTATCCAATCGGATACAACAATACTGATAGATAACCTTATTATATCTAGGCTTACTGTAAAAGTCTGTACTGTCAGTTACCAAAGTACTAGCTGAGGAGGCTGCATCTGGTAAAATAAACTGAGCAGCACAGCTAACTGATGAATAAGAATTTGACAGATCATGTATCTCCAGTGTTGGTAGCCAGTTGAGTACAGGATACAATTTAATGTTCTTTGTCTAGTTTTCCGAACTTTGCTTCATGAAGGCCTTTTTATACTTGTGAGACTCGCTTCAGTGGTGTGAACCTTCACAATACAGTATACTTGCTCAAGTGCATTTATGGTTCATGGCCCCAAACTGTGGAACAAGTTGCCAGCTGAATTACATTATACACAGTTTTTCAGCCTAAGTTTTGATTAGGTGGATATGGGAGTTAGCTGTGGGATGTCTGTGGATGAGGGACAAGGTGCTGGGTGGGAAGAAGGGGAATATTATTATTACAACACAACACAATACAATACAGTACATAATTTATATTCCACTAAATACTTGCCAGGTTGTTTGCAGATTACAAAAGATTAACTGGACAAATTACTAAAATGTCACAGTCAAAATATATTATCATATTCAGAATAAAATCACCACTGACTACAAAGATTAAAAATAATCAAGCAAATTTAGATCTTCAAAAATCTTTCAAAAAGATGGGTTATCAGTTTTCAGCAAAAAGATACATCATCGGTTTGAAGTTGTATTTCTATTAGGAGGCCATTCCATATAAGTGCAGACTGGTATATAAAATTTTCACACTTTTTCAAAGCTTTTATTCCTTACATCAGGAAAAGCAGGATCAATTCTTCAGACTGAAGCAATCAAAGGGGAGGTAAGTAACAGTAACTGACTCATACATGGAGCTGCTTCACCACTGAAGATTGTAAAGAGTAAGCAACCCAATTTAAAAATTATTTGCCATTTGATCAGTAGTCAGTGTAGCTTCCATAGTAAAAGGATTACATGTTCAAACCTACAAACACTACACAACAGTCTAGCTGTCATATTCTGCAGGGTCTGTAGTCTAGTATGTAATTTGGTTAAATAGTTTGCTTAATGAAAGTTATAATAATCTAATTGGTTTAAAATATAGGAATGAACAACAATCTTTCACTGATCAAACAAAAAATAGCTGCACATTTTATGCCTTCGCCTAAGTTTCCAAAATATTCTGCGCAGCAGCATATTAACTTGTACATCTAACACCAACAAAAGGTTAATTGTTATTTCCCTTATGCTTAAAGATTTTTCAAATCAAAAAATCAGTTCCATTAATACTAACACTCATTATTCCCATCCCTCGGAGAAATGCCTAACATTAACCTCCTAATTCTATAACCATGAGTGCATATTTTCATGCGTAGCATGCAACAGTTTTATACAATAATGGCAGTTACACAGGTAACTTAATTGTTAAATTAGGTGCCTCTTGGTACTACCAATGATAGGCTATAATTGGAGTTAATTGGCACTAATTTGCAGTTATGTGTGTAACTTCCCTTAGTCGTAATTCTTATAACCTAAGCGAGTAATTTCTTTAGCACACTACTGCTAGGGGGTGTGGATGTGGGAGGGGCTTACAGGGTCATGGGCGTGCCCAGCACTTACATGCTAAGGTTACTGAACACTGTTAGTTATGCACATAACTGACAGCAGTTAGGAACAAGCATTTACAATAGCCTTTGACACAGTGTAAGTGCTTGTGATTAAAGTTAGGCGCTAAAATATGAATTTATACTAGTATTCAATAACAGTAATTATGCACATAATTGCCGATATAGAATGCGCTTAGCACCCAGCATTTTAGTGCCTAACTTTAGGCGACCTTTATAGAATCACCTCCTAAGAGTTTAGCTTAATCTTTATTTAAATTAAATAATTGACCAGGGGTCCTTTTACTAAGCTGCAGCAAAAGGGGTCCTGCACTGGCATCAGAATGTGTTTTTGATGCATGCTAAGGCCCTCTTTTACCATAGAAGGTAAAAGGCTGTTTTTTGTTTTTTTTTAAAGAAATGGCCACGCGGCAAGTGAAGCACTTGCCGCGTGGCCATATTTTTTTTTTAAATATTTCAACAGTTTTTATTGATGACAGAACAAAATATACAACTCTTTTCCCGTACAGTAAACACTGTATAGCAGAGGGGAGCACGTACTACCACCCACTGAGGTGGTGGTAAAAGCTCCCACGCTAACCTGGCAGTAATCAGGAAGTATGCAGCACTGCCCAATTACTGCCGGGTAAACACCGGCAATACAAAAATAAAAATATTTTTATAGCACTAGAAATGGCAAGTGCTGGGGGTGGGAACTATCGCCAGGCTGCTGCGGTAGTCCGGTGGTACTTCCAGTTTAGTGAGCAATAAGCCTGCATTGGGCTTACCACCGCTTAGTAAAAGACCCCCTAGATGTCCATCACTCTCTATATCAAAGCATTCTTGGCCAATAACAGGTAAGTGGTAGTTATGCCGTAAGTCTAACTATAAAAACTAACCGCCAAGTTAAATAAGCCTGTATCAAACAAACGCAAAGATATTATAAAGAATGGGGGATAGCGATGAACCTGAAAGACTCCACATTTGAATGATCTGTTGGACAAATAGGCTAACCCTTAATTTTCTCGATTTGCGGGGTTTTTGGATGTACTAAATCAAGATATCAATATTTACTTTTGTACAAGTGGACTAAGCTAAAAACCAATTTGTTTCACAGACTTTGCATGTGATTGAACTGGCTATCCCCTCTGGCCACATGGACAACTGGGCCAACCACCTTAGGTGTAAGAAATGAGTTAGCACACTTGTCTAGAAGACCATCTATTTGACTTTCCATATATTAGAAAAAATACCATTCACTTTATAAGTTCTGTTAATTAGAAAGCCCTCAAACCAATTAAATACTTTACTTATTAGACCCAAGTCACTTGTGTGTGTGTGTGTGTGTGTGGAGGGGGGGAATTCAGTAAATGGTGCTCAAAGTTAGGCGTTGGGAAGAACCACACTAAACTAGTATTCTGCAAAGGATGCTCTATGCAAAGGATGCTCTATGCAGAGCATACTTTGCAGAATACTAGCTTACTGCGATTCTTACACCTAATTTTGGGGCCCTTTTAGTAAGCAGGGGTAAGCTCACCTTGGGCTTACTGCGCGCCAATCTGGAGCTACCATCGACCCAATGAGGGTGCCAGTGGAAGTTCCACCCTGTGTATTCGATATTTCTGGTGCTAGCGGAAATTACAAAAATATTTCCACAGGGTGTAACCTGTTGGTAATTGGGCAGCATTGTGCATTACCCAGTTATTTCCAGGTTAGCGCAGGAGCCCTTACCGCCACCTCAATGGGTGGTGGTAACTACTCCTCCCCCTCCTCCCCTCCCCCCCCCCCCCCCCCCGCATGGCCACGTGGTAAGAACACTCTAAGTTGGTGCCCAACTTAGGTGCAAAATTGACATTGTTCTATAACATCACACCTAAATCACGGGAATGTCCCTGACCTGTCCATGCCCTTCCAATGGCCACACCCCCTTTGGAGTTGCACGCAAGAGAAGTTAGGTGCTCACTTTACAGAATTGGGGTATAAAGTCATTTATGTGCAACTGCTAATTAGTGCCAATTAATGCTTAAAGCCCATGATTAGTACTTATCTCCAATTAAGTCCAATGTAACACCAATTAGCTAATTATGTTATGTGCGTAACTGACCCTATTCTATAATTGGGCGCATAATTGGGTGCCTAACTTCAGGCACCATTATTAGAATTTGGTTTCAATAGGAAGAGCAAATGGTCCACAAAGTCAAAGTGGATGATAAATCAAATTACATAAAAATTGGCTTTGCTTATCAAAGATCTTATATCTGAGACTAAACAAACTGATACGGTCTCTGTAATAAACCCATTCCAAAACCTGGAGTGAGAGGAATGGAGAATATCATTCTGTGTTAAATTGACTGTCAGTTCTTTCACTACAATGGCTTAAGAAATTTTAATAAAATTTAATATATCACCTATTGGCCAGTAGTTGGTCAAACAGCTGCACTGAACTACTCATTCGCATACACTTCTACATAACATTGACCTTAGAATGCAGCCCAACAAATATCTGTGTGCCCAGGTAACAAAAGGCCAACTTGATGTCTATCCCCACCTCTCTTTAATTCCCTTACCTCTTAGTTGTTCTATCTGTGTGTTTGTCCTATTTAGATTGTAAGCTCTTTGAGCAGGGACTGTCTTTTCGTGTATGATGTACAGCGCTGCGTATGCCTTGTAGCGCTATAGAAGTGATAAGTAGTAGTAAGTAGTACCTTCATCATGAGTGCTCTTTCCTGCAAATTCAGCACCAGGCTGACTTCCATGTCAAACGAAGCATATTTGTCCAAACTCAGTTCTGATGGCAGGTAATTGGTTATTGATATCTCTGCCAGATATAACATGTTATGGACCAAATGGAACTTTCTTGCTTCCTTCTTAAGGATCACTGCAAGAGGCAATATCACACAATTTGGATAAAGGCAATCAGCGAATGGGCTGACAGTGTAGCCCAGCAACCAGCTCAACTCTCATCTGCATACCGTGCAGACATGGCATGGGGCCATGATACAGAATCCTGAAGCAATTTTTAAAGGCCTTTGTACAATATTTGTGCATTCCTGGTCTTTATATATATCACTAGCCATAGGGTCACATGATGAAGTCGAACTGGAGTAAGAGCCAGCTCTGTGAAAGTGCCTTTACTTGGGCTGCTGGGGAGGCTTGTTCCCAGCCGTCTTTATACATCCAGTTGCAGATGAAACACCTGTGCTTGCACTTACACACTTCCTGAAAGGGGCAGATTTTGCTGTTAATCTGTAACACATGTATTTTGGGCCTGCACCTATACATCTCTGCACAGAGGACCCTACCACCAGCTGTGCTCTTCAAAAGGACTGAGGCAGTGGACAACCTTGGCACTTGCCTTTCTTCTCTGTTTCCCTCATTCAACCACCCCTGACACTGGGGTCTCAACAATCCCTGGAAATCATATTAGCATTGCCAAGCAAATTGGATATGATTCAAAGATCTTTTTTAAGCAAACAATGTTTGCAAAAATCAGAAAGGAGGGTGTCTAGTTATCAATATCCCTAGCTACCTTCACCTTTGTACCTTGAATCTTTTTATGCATTCTTCTTTGTGAACCCCTGCAAGAGCAAAACATATAAATATATCTTGCTTCCAGATTTCTTCCTGACCTTGAGTGAGACAAATTGCCACAACGTGTACAGTGACACAGAACTGTGCTGGGAAACGTCTGTCATTCCTTTGTCTGAGCTTGATAAGAGCTCTAGGAAGATACACTGGGGCTGTCAGGTCCCAATGAATCATCCTCCATAGTACTTTCCCTCTTCTGCACCTAGCAAGGATCCAATTTATAGATTATTTATTTATTTATTTATTTATTTATGACCTGCTCTTTGCCCTATATCGCCTCTTCTCTTTATTTCCTTTTTGTCTACAGGCCTTCTCCCCTTCCCTAACCACAGCTGTCACATCACAGTCACCCTCTTCTGGATTTGCCATGGTCACTGCCTGGGCAAGTGTCTGATATGGAGGATTACCCAGTGTCATGGTCTTCTGGTGATATTTTGTCCAGGCGCCCCTCTGTCCCTGCGGAGACAGTGTCTTGTCAACCACTCTCGCTCCCTTTCCTTTTCTATCCTTTTCCCCAGACAACCTCTAGCTCAGCCCATTTTCTTGTTACATTCCCCCCTTATGTAGGTGAGGACTTCACTTAGCTCTGCTTACAAGAGACCTGGTGTCACCACACTTATCTCCATCTGCCCCCCAATACCCCATTTCCCATTTGTTCAGACAACCCTCTGCAGTGCACTGTGTGGGTTCAACCCCTGACTGAGGGCCTGCCTTGCAAGAGTGAGGCAAGTTCCATCTCATTTGTGCAGCTGAACACTCTACCCTCACCCCATCCTCCAACAACCCCCCTTGTAAGTATTAAAAGAATGGAAGTCTCTATCCCACTCTGACTGACTCCTGGCTCTTTTAACAACCTGGCCCAAAAATACTTGCCCAAGCATATAGTTGGTATCCAGCCCTTCAGGTCTAAGGCCACCTCCCAGCCTACATCAGGATGCCTGCATCCACCCCTGCATTGGGAGTTATCTAGGAGGGCTATCTACGGTATGAGTGTTGGGAGGAGGGAGGGTGCAGGATGCTTCCCATGAGTTAGTCGGAGGCTCGTACTGTAAGGGATACTTTTACTACTAGGCCTTTCCCACCCACCCAACCCACCCCCACACCTGAGACAGAGGCACAACCACAAAGTACAGGATGCCACCGGCAGCCCAGGAGACTGCTGCTGGGATATCAAGCAATTTCTACAAAAAAATGAAGAAGCACACCAGAGACTTAAAATGTATTGGGGGGGGAGGGGGCTGCAAAGTGTATTAGGAAATGGAGGGGGCAAAGCTGATAGAAAGAACTGGGATTCTTGGGGGAGGGAACCATGTAGGGAGGTCCTGGAAAACTGCAGCTGCTCCTTGAAGACATACTGTAGCTAGGTGGAATGCAAGAGGAGTGGTTGCTCCCCTAAACGGATTTTGAATAAATGGCGCCTCTGCAGATCAGCCCTTCAGCTTCACACTGACACCTCTTTTACAAAAGTTCTGCTTCCCTTGACATCAAAACCTGGCTACACTTTTGGTTCTCCTACCCGGGTCCATAAATCAAATTATATCATTAGTGAGGCACAGGGGCATAGCTGCTATGGGGCCACAGGGGCCTGGGCCCCCATATATTTGGCCCTGGACCCCCCTGCCGACGCCCCTCTCAACCCCCCCTGCCAACCCGCCGTCGCCGTCTGTACCTTTGCTGGCGCGGGACCCCAACCCACGCCAGCCGGTCTTCTTCCTGCGTTTGGTTTCTTCTGAATCTGACGTCCTGCTGCACGTACAACGTGCAGAACGTCAGACTCACAGAAACAGAACGAAGCCTTGCGATCTGCAGGGCTTCGTTCTGTTTCTGTGAGTCTGACGTCCTACACGTTGTACGTGCAGCAGGACGTCAGACTCAGAAGAAGCCTTACCAAACGCAGGAAGAAGACTTCGGCTGGCGGGGGTTGGGTCCCCCGCCAGCAAAGGTACAGACGGCAATGGATGGTGGGTGGGTCGAGAGGGGGGGGTCAAACTTGTTGGAGGTGGTGCTGGCGGTGGCAGGGGGTGTCGGCAATGGCGGCGGGGGGGTCGGCAGCACCGGGTGGGCTAAAATGTGCCCATCTCACCTGGGCTCTGGCCCCCTCTACCGCTGAAGGCCAGATACGCCCTTGGTGAGGCAATTTCAATGGTGGGGGTGTACAATTAATGCATCAAATATCCCAACACCATGGATAATTCAAAACCACAAGCAACCTCAGCAGCAACTCTTTTTACACAAGCCATACACTTGAGACTCACTTCTGCTCTTCACTGGTTCCAAACGTATAGCAGACATAAATATAATTTTTGCTCTTAAATTTTAGCTTAGTTTTTTTTGAAAGGTTTTCCTTTGTACTTTGACATTCCATGTAAAGTTTGCAAATGGCTCACTTACCTTAAATAACCGGACCAATTGCCAACATGGGCCATGTTTCAAAATCTTCCTCAGGGACTGGTCCTGTAACACAGAGACAAACTACCACTCTATAAAATCTTAAACACTTAATTTCATCAAAAATAAAAATAACTAGATTAACAAAAAACTGTAATTTCATTAGACATCTGCCTGTAGTTAAATATGTCTGCATGCTCTTAATCTCCCGCTTCTGCTTAAAATTGTTATGGCATCTGACTGACTCTAAATAGATCAGGTGATTAAAGAAAGCCAATTATCTAGCAAGTTGCATTGCTCTATGTGAAACCTAAAGTAGTGTTACCATACAAAAAATACTCTCCATTTCATATCTGTCTACGTGTGACTACATTGTTTCCAGTGAGCCTCTAAAGGGGCTGTTTTAATTGATGTATTTACATGGGTTTTGTGCTCAATAAACCGATTTTTAACAGGTCTACTCGAGCGCCCTACATAGACTAGTTGACACACATATTGTATCGTGTAGATAATGTTTTTGGAATCACAAACTGTATTCACCCAAGCGGTTATAATTTTGCCCATTTGAACATCTGTCCATTGTGAGTCTTCAATAGTAAAGACACATCATTGACAGCCCCCCCCCCCCCTTTTTGGATAGCATAGAGATGGGGTGGGAGGGAGGTAATGTCACACAACTGCTAAATTATAAAGAACAAAGATGGATTTTTTTCCTTGAATACTATGACCCCAAAGGGTTTGAATTTAGAACTAGACTGGGTTTCTCTGTATTAAATTCATATTTATTTTTTGTATGGTAACACTGCTGTAGGTTTCACATAGAGCAATGCAACTTGCTAGATGATTGGCTCTCTTTGATCACCTGATATATTTAAAGAGTCAGTTTAGATGCCGCCATCATTTTAAGCAGAAGCAGAAGATTAAAACAGCATGCAGACATATGCACGTAGAGGCAGATGTCTAATGAAATTACAGTTTCTTATTAATATAGTTGCTTCCATTTTTGATGAAATTAGGTGTTTTAGATTTTATAGAGTGAAAGTTTGTCACCGTGTTATAGGACTGGTCCCTGAAGAAGATTATGAAACTTTGCCATGTCAGCAATTGGTTTGATTATTTAAGATAAATGTGCTATTTGCAAACTTTACATGGAATGTCAAAGTACAAAGGAAAGCCTTTTCTTTTTGATTTTATAAAGTAAAATAAAATAAGAGCATAATTTGATGATGATATATGTCTTAATATCTTGGAGGGGTTTTTTGTTCTTTTTTCTTATGTAAAATAAACAGGGGGGATTAGGAGGAGTAGGGGGAGTTGAGGGGGAGGGGGGGTAATAGTTTAAAAATAATAGGTTGATGACGGTTCATTCACGGAGATGCACCAGCCTACATGTCAGACCTGATAGACTTGCCACCCAGGAATGCCAAAAAATCATCCCGCACATTCCTTCATCTGCACTTCCCTAACTGCAAAGGTCTAAAATACAAATTAATGCAAGTGACAGACTTTACCTACTTGAGCACACAATTTTGGAACACACTGCCGCGCAACTTAAAAACGATCTACGAACTAACGAACTTCCGCAAATTACTGAAGACCCATCTCTTTAACAAAAGCATACCACAAAGATCAACCAATGTGAATATACACAGCTCCTCCACATACATACAGAACTGTCTTACAATATCTGCTTGCTATACTACTATCACGTTTTATCATTATCGTGTTGCCCAAAATCCTTCTTGTTATACTACTATTATGTTTTTTCATTTATCATGTTGCCCAAGATCCTTCTATAACACTATATGTCTACTTTCTAATATATTACCACCACTCATGATGTATTGTAAGCCACATTGAGCCTGCAAAGAGGTGGGAAAATGTGGGGATACAAATGCAATAAATAAATGGCTAAATATTGTGACTTTGTATGGTATGCTTTACTAATGAGATTCTTTGACTTCTGTATATGAACCGGTTGGTCATCAATAAAAATTGCTGAAACATAAAATAAGAGCATAAAAATATATTCATAACTGCTACAAGTTTCTTTGCAAACAATAAAGTGCAGAAGAGAGCCACAGGAGTACGGCTTGTGTGAAACGTCGCTGTTAAGGTTCCTTGCGGTTTTGAATTATCCATGGTGTTGGCCTACCTGGGTCCATGGCAGTGGACATTAGGAAAGGGTAAGAGTCCAAACAACTTGACTCACCCCCTTTTAATCCCATAAGAACAAAAGCATTGCTATAATGGGACAGACCGAAGGTCCATCAAGCCCAGTATCCTGTTTCCATCAGTGGCCAATCCAGGTCATAAGTAACTGGAAAGATTTCAAAACAGTACAATATATTTTATGCTGCTTACCCTAGAAATAAGCAGTGGATTTTCCCCCAAGTCCATCTTAATAATGGCTAATGGACCTTCCTTTTAGGAAGATAGCCAAACCTTTTTTAAACCCCGCTAAGCTAACTGCTTTTATCACATTCTCTGGCAACGAATTCCATGATTAATTACATGTTAAGTGAAGAAATATTTTCTCCAATTTACTTTAAATTTACTACTTTGTAGCATCATTGCATACCCCCTAGTATTTTTGGAAAGAGTAAACAAGTGATTCACATCTACCCATTCCTCTCTACTCATTATTTTATATACCTCTATCATATCTCCCCTCTGTCATCTTTTCTCCAAGCTGAAGAGCCCTAGCCACTTTAGCCTTTCCTCAAATGTGTCCATAGTTTTCCAAGAGTAGTTTTCAAAGCAGATGTAAGGGTGTGCTTTCAATTTGGAAGCTCAGCAGGAGTCCAGTAATGTGAGCAGTTTTAAAGTTATTCCCACAGCATGCATAGTACTTAATAGGAAGAGTTAAGTCAGGCTTCAGTGTTAAGCATAAGGACTGAGTCATTGTGTAAACATAGGAACCCATTCCTTATGGATTTTACTACCAGCTGGCTCTTTCCACCCTATTCATATGAAAGAGTAGTATCAATGTTTGATAGATTTTCTTCCTCAAAGAATTAGGCTGAAAGAAGGCATCACAGTCACATTTAATTATCACCTCTGATATTAGAGTCTATTACTATGCATCACACTTACAAATAAGTTCCATGCTATAATGGGATAAACAGCTGCTCATGTTTTCTTTCATCACTCACTTCCTTGATTGAAGTATATTTACATACACACAAAAAAAGGATTTACCAGCTAAAACTACACATGATTTCTTTTGGGAGTAACAGGAGGAGGGCTAGAGGTTAACAGCAGCACTTAATACAAAATGCACATAATGAAAACCATTCAAGTAGTGTTTTGTAAATTGAGACCAGTTTCTAGATTTAAAAAGAGTTGCTTACTGCTTCCAATTTTCGAACTGTGATTACACCCCATTTTGATTATTGTAATGGGTTGTTAGTGGGATTACCTAAGAATATTCTAAGGGCCTTACAGGTTACACAGAATTCAGTAGCTAGAGCTGCTTTCAGGCTGCTTGCGTCACAACCATATTTCACCAATACTGCAACAACTGAACTGGCTACTGACTGAAGAGCGGGTCAAGTATAAAGTGTAACTGCTGATGTTTAAAGTTCTTACTGATTCTGTTTCACCATTGATTGCTACTATGTTAAGAATTTATAGACTATCATTCTAGAACTTTGAGATTATCTTCACAAACTTTGTTAGAAATTCGTTCTTTTTCAGATGTGAGACTGGAAGAACAATGCAAAACAACCTTTAAGAGATTAGTCTGTCCTTGTGGAATTGTTTACCTGCGTCTTTAAGAGTGACTCAGAGTATGTCTACTTTTAACAAAGAACTTCAGACTTTTTTGTTCCAACAACCATATGGTACAGAATGAAAGATTTGGCTCTGGCTCTGGTTTTTGTTTTATGTATCTATATCTATAACAACAGTGGGAAGATTTTTTTTTTCTGGGATAGAGGTGTCTGGATGACATAATTGTTTTTTTAGGGCTGCATTTTGATTAACATTTTTAATCATGATTAATCACACAATTAAATAATGTTATTGCACGATTAACGGTGGAGCATAGTCAACAGTTCATTGGGGGGGGGGCACAGGAGTGGACTGGGGGGGGGGTAAGCATTTCCTCTTCCTCCCCCTCCACATTAGAAATCATACCTTTGCTGATGGGTTTGCTGAAGCCCCACTACTCGAAGAAATCAACTGCCAAAGCAACCCCCTTCCTCCTTGTGCTTCCTCAGGAACAAGGAAGTCAGCAGGGTGGCAAAGAACTGTGCTTGCATGGGGAGTGCAAGCAGTAGTGGCTGGAGGCACCCCGCTGACTTCCTCGCTCCTGAGACAGTAGGAGGAGGAAGGGGGTGACTCAGGCAGTGGATTTCTTCAGATGGCGGGGCTTCAACTACCCCACCAGCCATTGAACAGGTACTGCATCTTTGGAGGGGGCCTGAGCCGATTCTCTCTCTCATATGTGTGTCCCCCCCCCCCATGCCTTCACCCATTCTATCTCTCTCTTTCTATGTGCTCCCTGTGCCTTCACCCATTCTCTCTCTCTCTCTCTCTCTCTCTCTGCCCCTCTGCCTTCACCCATTGTCTCTCACTCTTGTGACTCCTGTACCATCACCCATTCTCTCTCTGTCTCTCTCAAATATGCTACCCTCCCATGATTCTTTCTAAATTCCCCCTCCATCCCACATTCTCTCCTCCCTCCCTCCCTTGCTCGCATGCCCCCTGCACGGTTGGTCCGGCATCTCTCCCAGAACGCTGACGGCTCTCTCTCTCTCCTCCCGTTCTGGTTTACCTTTTTTTTTTTTCAATAAATCTTTGCCCTGCAGTGGCAGCTGTATTGAACCAGTGCCTCGACCTGAACCGGGCCTTTCCTTCTGACTTGCCGTGCCCCCTTCTGCAAACACGAAGTTGCATCAGAAGGGGGCAGGGCGGGTCAGTGGGAAAGGCTGAGGCAGTGTTTCAATACAGCTGCCACTGCAGAGTGACGATTTACTGAAAAAGAATAGATAAACTGGGAGCGGAGGGGAGGCAGAGACGCCAGACCAACCATGTGTGCATGCGATTAATAATTAACGAGTTACTCGTGGCGTTAATCATGATTAATGTGCAGCCCTATTTTTTTGAATATGTTGTTCTTGTATTATGTTTTAATTTATTTATTTTTATTTATTGCATTTGTATCCCACATTCCCCCACCTATTTGCAGGCTCAATGTGACTTACATAAATTTGTTGACATTGTCATATCAGGATATCCGATACAGTTATTAATGTGTAGCGATCAAGGAAGGGAAGAGGGAAGAAGGAAGAAGGGAAGAGGGAAGAAGGAAGGGAGTGCTTAGGATAGTTGTATAAGGTGAGCTTTCATGATTGAGTGGGTTGATGAGGTGACTTAGTGAGGTTATAGGTGTTCATTGTAGGCCTTGTTGAAAAGGAATGTTTTCAGAGATTTTCGAAAGATAGTTGTTTCGTTGATTGCTTTCAAGTCTGTGGGTAATGCATTCCATAGCTGCGTGCTCATGTATGAGAAGGTAGTAGCATGCATCAGTTTATACTTCAGTCCTTTGCAGCTGGGGTAGTGCAGGTTGAGAAATTTGCGAGATGATCTTGTGGCGTTTCTGGGAGGTAGATCCACGAGGTTTAGCATGTAGATTGGGGCGTCTGCATGAATGATTTTGTGTACAATCGTGCAGATTTTGAACGCAATACGTTCCTTCAGTGGGAGCCAGTGAAGTTTCTCTCTTAGTGGTTTTGCACTTTTATATTTAGCCTTTCCAAATATGAGTCTGGCGGCCGTATTCTGGGCAGTTTGGAGTTTTTGATTGTTTGTTCTTTGCACCCGGCGTACAGTGCATTGCAGTAGTCCAGATGACTTATTACCATTGACTGTACCAGAGTACGGAAGATGTATCTTGGGAAGAAAGGTTTTACTCTTTTAAGTTTCCACATGGTGTAGAACATCTTTTTGGTCATGTTTTTCACGTGGGTGTCAAGAGTGAGGTTTCGATCAATGGTGACTCCAAGAATTTTCAAGTTTTGTGAGACTGGAAGGGAACAGTATGATGTGGTTATGGTGTTGAAGTTTTTTGTGTTATGTTGTGAGGTGAGTACAAGGCATTGTGTTTTTTCTGCATTAAGGTTTAGTCGGAATGCATCTGCCCAGGTGTGCATTATTTGGAGGCTTTGGTTGATTTCATTGGTGATTTCATTTAGATCATGTTTGAATGGAATGTAAATTGTGACATCATCTGCATAGATGTAGGGGTTAAGGTTTTGATTGGCTAGTAGCTTGGCTAGAGGTATCATCATGAGGTTGAATAATGTTGGTGAGAGCGGGGATCCTTGGGGGACTCCACACTCAGGTATCCATTGTGGTGATCTGTCCTCATTCGTTATTAGTTGGTATGATCTTGTGGTTAGGAATCCTTTGAGCCATTTGAGAACAGTGCCTCCTACTCCGAAGTAATCTAGTATATGTATTAGTATATCGTGGTTAATCATATATCTTTTTTTGTATGATGTTGAGGGGCATTTTTGATATGACGTCTAAATTCAATTTTGGACGTTTTCCTGAAAACATCCAAAAATCAAGAGGTAAACATGGTCATTTTTGAACCAGAAAAACGTCTATATTTTTGTTTCAAAAATGGCCATTTCTGAGATGTCTTGTGTTCAGTGTATTTTTCTTTTATGACCATTTTCGGAAAAAAAAATTCCAAGGGAAAAACGCACAAACAAGGGGTATATGGGGTGGGGGCAGCATTCTTAGTTGACTGGACACACAGACATCCTAGCAGAGCAGTTGGGCACCCTAGGGGGCACTGCAATGGACTTCACATAAAAGGTCCCAGGCATAAGTCTCACCATTGCCCCCTTATACTGTATGGGAGCCCTCCAAAACCCACCAAAAACCTACTGTACCCAAGTGTATAACACTACAATATCCCTTATGCCTGCAGATTTCACTTACATGTAGGTACACTGCCCCACTCCAAAACCCTAGGTGGAGACGTCCCTCAGATTCTTTTAAGAAAGGAACAAGAGCTTATTTATCGGTGGGACACAGTGGCCCCTAGTGGTTTGAACAGGGAAATAGAGTGGCAATCTTTAATTTGAAAAAACATTTTTCCCGCGCTTGATGAATCAGCTGACAGCATCTACTATAATAAAACTCACCCTCAACGTTCTGAGGACACTGACGTCAGTGAAGCCAAGCCCTGACTTCCTTCAAAAAGGTTCGAAGGTTCATGGTGGTGAAGCCACCAAAATCGCTCCGGGCCCCGCCCTCGAGGGCGGAGCAATGGCAGAACAATGAAGGGGTTGGCAGGGAGGGAGGCGTGGGGGGTGGGAAATCGCTCCGGGCCCTGCCCTCGAGGGCGGAGCAATGGCAGAACAACGAAGGGGTTGGCAGGGAGTGAGGCAGAGAGGCGGGGGGTGGGAAATTGCTCCGGGCCCCGCCCTCGCGTCAAACGTCATGACGTTGGGGGCGGAGCAATGGAAGAATAACGAAGGGGTGTTGGCGACGAACACCTTGCTAGCGCCCGTTTCATTTGATCTGAAACGGGCCTCTTTTACTAGTGTATAAATAGTACGCATGCGTAGGCGTTCATGCAGTTGTATACCTTGATGGGAGTTGCTCTCTCCCACAGTTGCTGATCTGCAAGTACTGAAGCCGAATTTTTAGTTACTTTATAAAATTATGGAAATACTTTGTATATCTCATAGAATAGTTTTACGTTTTTTGTTTTTTCCATGCCTGTTTTTGGTTTTTCATTGCATTTATTTCTTATTTTTATAGATTAGTTCCCCTGAAGACGCCAACATCTCGGCGAAACATGGCCCATGTAGGGAACCATAGACATTGAATGTTAATTGTTGAATTTATATGGTCACATTGGGACTCTGGCATATAAAAGCTTTACACAGACCCGGAGCTCATACTAGTACCTGCATATTGACACCGAACTCCCGCTACAGCAAAGATTTTCCTCCTAAGATGATACAAAGCTAAGTAGCTCTTTTTAAGATTGTTTAATTTTTGCTGAAAACATCAGATCACGTAGGAGTGGAGGCAGGGAGTGCAATGAAGGTGGAATGGTGTTTTTACACATTTTGAGCCCTTGGGTCACTGTAATGCACCAAAGAAACCGAGCACAATTAATAATTAATAATTTCATTTTCACATTTCTTATGTTTGTAAAAATAGCTTGATACACTTTAGTTTTGTAATTTATATCGCAATTTTTGGTTTCTCTAAGAAAAATCTTGAGTTAAAATTTAATGCCAAGAAGTGCAGAGTGATGCATTTGGGGTGTATAAACCCAAAAGAGAGATACCAAATAGGAGGGGAGAGATCAGTAATCTCGACTCAGGAGCGTGGGGTGTTGGTGTCGGAGGATTTGAAGGTGTAGAAACAAGGTGACAAGGCGATGGCCATGGCTAGAAGGATGCTAGGCTGCACAGAGAGGGGTATAACCAGCAGAAGAAAGGAGGTGTTGATGCCCTTCTACAAGTCATTGGTGAGGCCCCACTTGGTGTATTGTGTTCAGTTTTGGAGGCCGTATCTGGCTAAAAATGTAAAAAGACTGGAAGTGGTGCAAAGAAAAGCTACGAAAATGGTATGGGATTTGCGTTGCAAACCGTACAAGGAGAGACTTGCCGACCTGAACATGTATACCTTGGAGGAAAGGAAAAATAGGGGTGACATAATACAGATGTTCAAATATTTGAAAGGTATTAATCCGCATATGAACCTTTTCCGGAGACGGGAAGGTGGTAGAACTAGAGGACATGAATTGAGGTTGCAGGGGGGAAGACTCAGGAGTAATGTCAGGAAGTATTTTTTTCAAGGAGAGGGTAGTGGATACGTGGAATGTCTTCCCGCGGGAGGTGGTGGAGATGAAAACGGTAATGGAATTCAAACATGCGTGGGATAAACACAAAGGAATCCTGTTTAGAAGGAATGGATCTATGGAATCTTAGCAGACATTGGGTGGTGACGCCGGTATTTGGAGAATAAAACCGGTGCAGGGCGGACTTCTACAGTCTGTTCCCTGAGAAAGGCAAGGACAAATCAAACTCAGATATACATATAAAGTATTACATACCAGGTAAAATGAGTTTATCTTGTTGGGCAGACTGGATGGACTTTTCAGGTCTTTATCTGCCGTAATTTACTATGTTACTATCCTGCTTATTTTTGAAGGAGAAGGGCAGCCATCTTCCGACACAAATCGGGAGATGGCCAGCCTTCTCCTAAAGCTGGCCAAATCGGTATAAATGAAAGCCGATTTTGGACGGCTTCAACTGCTTTCCGTCGCAGGGCCGGCCAAAGTTCAAGGGGGCGTATTGGCAGTGTACCGAAGGCGGGACGGGGGCGTGGTTTAAAAGATGACCGGCCTTGGCCGATAATGGAAAAAAGAAGGCCGGCCCTGATGAGCATTTGGCCAGCTTTACTTGGTCCCTTTTTGTTCACGACCAAGCCTTGAAAACGTGCCCGAACTGATCAGATGACCAGCGGAGGGAATCGGGGATCACTGTCCCTCACTCCCCCAGTGGTCACCAATTCCCTCCCACCCAAAAAAACAAAACACATTTTTTTGCCAGCCTCAAATGTCATACCCAGCTCCATCACAGCACTATGCAGGTCCCTGGAGCAGTTTTTAGTGGGTGCAGTGCACTTCAAGCAGGCGGACCCAGGCCCATACCCCCCCTACCTGTTACACTTGTGGTGGTTAATGGGAACCCTCCAAACGCCCCCCCAAAACCCACTGAACCCACATTTAGGTGCCCCCCTTCATCCCTAAAGGCTATGGTAGTGGTGTACAGTTGTGGGTAGCGGGTTTGGGGGGGGGATTTGAGGGGCTCAGCACCCAAGGTAAGGGAGCTATGCAGCTGGGAGCAGTTTGTGATGTCCACTGCAGTGCCCCCTAGGGTGCCCGGCTGGTGTCCTGGCATGTGAGGGGGACCAGTGCACTACAAATGCTGGCTCCTCCCACGACCAAACGCCTTGGATTTGGCCGGGTTTGAGATGGCCGCCATTAGTTTCCATTATCGGTGAAAACAATGGCGGCCATCTCTAAGGCCAGCCCAAATGTTGAGATTTGGCCGGCCCCGACCGTATTATCGAAACGAAAGATGGCCAGCCATCTTGCTTCAATAATACGGTCAGGTACGCCGCTTTACGGGGCCATCATTACAGATGGCTGCCCTTAGAGATAGCCGGCCCCGTTCAATTATGCCCCTCCATGTTACTTTCTGAGGTAGGCATTTTATCACGCCGAAACATGGACCGTATTGGGTCCTGCTGTACAAGCACCTCTTAAGCACTAGTTCCCATGTTGGAGTGTCCATTATCCATCCTCTACTCCTTTTTGACTAGTAAGAATTGGAACATATGTGCATATTTTATTACATATAACCAAAAATGCAATCCTGTCCCTAATCCATCAGTTCCCCATGCCCAAGAATACCTACATTTACATCTCACAGGAGTGGGTTGTATCAAGTTGATAATCAAAATACTTGTGCAGTTGGTGGCCGTACCAGCTGCATACGTTCTTTTTTTTTTTCCTTGAAAAAATTCCAGGGGTTGAACAGATAGTTTTAGCCATTAAATCATTATACAGCCATCTGTCCAAAATGGGAGTGGAACCTGCGGCTTTCTGGTTACACTGCTATTTATTCAGCTACTGAACATATATATAATATAGATAGCCAGAAATAGCATGTATAACTTGAAATGTCTAATTTGGACGTGTCATCTTACATGTGGACATTCAGCGGTGAAACCTAACAAGATAGCACTGCTGAATATATGTATGATTTGAAACCAAGTTAGACATTTCAAATTATATGCTCTCTGTATGGCTGAGTCCTAACCTCTCTTTTCTGAGTACCTATATTAATGCCTGTGTATCTCTGGGCAACTTTGTTAGTGCCTACTTGAATGCATAAAACACTGTTCTACACGCCTTAAGTCACTTATAAACTATTAAATAACCCCCTTAATTTTAAACAAGCCATTTTACGCAGGTAAAATAGGATTTAACTATAGATAATAATTTATAAAATTACCTTCATCAGTAGAACAAGTTTAAATTCAGGGTTGCTGAGGGTCCTGTTCTCTGCAAAGCCTTAAAACCTTAGCAACAGGCAATAAGCAGCAAAACTGCATTTAATTTTAAGTGTTGCTGTGGGGCCTCCTGAATCTTCAGTCAATACAAATTAACCAAATTCCTTTGCACCCAGCAGCCAGAGCAGCGCTTAAGTGCATTATTTCCAGCTACCTGGCCAAGTCTTGCAATAATAGCAAGCTACATTTTGGAGCTTAGGGGGGAATCAGCTCTAAATACAAATGATTATTTTCCCTGTAAGTCTGACCGGTGAAGACTTTTGTCTAAGAAGTGTAGAGGTTTGACTGAATTATCATTCACAGGGAGCTATTTGCTTCTTCTCACATCTTGATTCAACTGCTCCCTGATGACTTCATCATTAAAAATATGACATCTTCAGCCTTTCAGTTAGTAAGTGTGCATGGGAAAATGATTCCGCTTAGTGTTAATAAGCCAAGCAATTACTAATGAAGTCCCTAATGTCCACCTAATTTACAGGGTTTAGTAGAGAGTTTATATAGTTAAGGGCCTCTATTTTCCCAAACATCCCAAACAACTTTAAAACATATGACTTTCCACAATAGTCAACTTTTACTGCAAAAGACTGATGCAAAAAGAGATAGAAATCAAACAGACAGTACAGAGTTCAATTCTAAAATAGGTTATCTCCAATTAGGACCCAAGAGGATGCCTTGTGGGAGCCTGCCTATTCCATAAAGGAAGATAGGCACCTAGGTTCCTTTATAGAATCCTAGCATAACCAGTCGTTAATGCATCTAATATTTAGACATCATCACTTATGCTAGACAGAGCTGCTGTAAGTATTAGCACTTAAGTGTGGCAGGAACATGCATAAATTACAGCGTTCTATAAGTTTGGGTCCCACCCATGCTCTGCCCCTGTGTACAACCTCTTAGAAACGTAGAAACATGATGGCAGATAAAGGCCATATGACACATCCAGTCTGCCCATCCTCTGTAACCCCTAATTCTTCCTGTTCCTAAGCGATCCCACAAGCTTATCCCATGCCTTTTTAAATTCTGGAACAGTCAGTGTGCTGCTGCGGCTAGGAAAGCGAATAGAATGTTAGTTATTATTAGGTGTCAGGATGTCATAATGCCGTTATATTGCTCCATGGTGCGACCGCACCTTGAGTATTGTGTTCAATTCTGGTCACCGCATCTCAAGAAAGATATAGTGGAATTGGAAAAGGTGCAGCGAAGGGCGACTAAAATGATAGCAGGGATGGGACGACTTCCCTTTGAAGAAAGATTAAGGAGGCTAGGGCTTTTCAGCTTGGAGAAGAGACGGCTGAGGGGAGACATGATAGAGGTATATAAAATAATGAGTGGCGTGGAACAGGTGGATGTCAAGCATCTGTAAACTTTTTTCAAAAATACTAGGACTAGGGGGCATGCGATGAAACTACAGTGTAGTAAATTTAAAACAAATAGGAGAAAAAGTTTCCTCACCCAACACATAATTAAACTCTGGAATTCGTTGCCGGAGAACGTGGTGAAGGCGGTTAGCTTGACAGAGTTTAAAAAGGGGTTAGACGGTTTCCTAAAGGACAAGTCCATAAACCGCTACTAAATGGACTTCGGAAAAATCCACAGTTCCAGGAATAACATGTATAGAATGTTTGTACGTTTGGGAAGCTTGCCAGGTGCCCTTGGCCTGGATTGGCCGCTGTCGTGGACAGGATGCTGGGCTCAATGGACCCTTGGTCTTTTCCCAGTGTGGCATTACTTATGTACCTCCACCAGGAGGCCATTCCATGCCTCCACCACCCTTTCTGTGAAATAGTACTTCCTTAGGTAACTCCTAAGCCTATTCCCTCTTAACTTTGTCATATGCCCCCTCATTCCAAACTCTCCTTCATTTGAAAAAGGCTCTCTTCCTGTACATAAATACCCTTGAGATATTTAAACGTTTCTATCATGTCTCCTCTCTCCCAGTGTATACATGTTGAGGTTCATAAGCCTGTCCCTATAATTTTTGCGTTCAAGACTGCTTACTAATTTTGTAGCCACCCTCTGGACCGACTCCATCCTGTTTATATCTTTCCGTAGGTGCAGTCTCCAGAACTGCACGCAGTACTCTAAATGGGGCCTCACCAGACTTATACAACGGCACTATCACCTCCATTTTCCTGCTGGTCATGCCTCTCTTTATGCACCCAAGCATCAGGCTTATTTTTGGAAGAGAAGGGCGCCCATCTTCCGATACAAATCGGGAGATGGGCGTCCTTCTCTCAGGGTCGCCCAAATCGGCATAATCGAAAGCCGATTTTGGGCATCCTCAACTGTTTCCCGTCGCAGGGACAACCAAAGTTCATGGGGGCGTGTCGGCAACGTAGCGAAGGCGGGACTGGGGCGTAATTAAGAGATGGGCGTCCTCGGCCGATAACGGAAAAAAGAAGGGCGTCCCTGACGAGCACTTGGCCGACTTTACTTGGTCCATTTTTTCTTGCAACCAAGCCGTGAAAAGGTGCCCGAACTGACCAGATGACCACTGGAGGGTATCGGGGATGACCTCCCCTTACTCCCCCAGTGGTCACCAACCCCCTCCCACCCCCAAAATTTTTTTTTTTTTTTTTGCCAGCTTCAAATGTCATACTCAGCTCCATGACAGCAGTATGCAGGTCCCTGGAGCAGTTTTAGTGGGTGCAGTGCACTTCAGGCAGGCGGACCCAGGCCCATCCCCCCCCTACCTGGACAAAGTTCTATACAGCAATATTCCCACATATCTGTCATCTTTAATAATTCCGTACACTCCAGCAGGTACCTTATGTTCCTTGAGAGATAACAGACTGTGATTCACAACTTCACAGGGGCAAAGTGGGAATCTATGAGGGCTAGTGCCTTCTTTTTTCTTGCACCTGCTTTGAGAAATTCACTCCCACAAAACCTTCAGCTGGAGACCTTGTACTCCGCATTTCACAGGGAACTGAAGACATTCTTTACTCTTGCTTTCACCAGATTAAAGGAATTGCCACGGGGCCACAGTTGCCCCCACAGTGGCATGTTTATATATGTCTCAGTTTAAGGACAGTTATGTTTACCCGTCTCCTTTCTTTTTGGACATTCAAGTGATAGTAACATTAAATTTGAATATCATGTGGGTGTGGGTGGATCAACTGTTAATTTTTTGGACATCAATATCAATTGGGTTAATGGTCTATTTGTCACAAGAGCATACCGCAAACATACAGATCGGAATGCGGTGTTACACTATCACAGTCACCATCCTCAACGCTTGAAAGATAGTATCCCGGGAAGCTAATTCCTGCACATTCATAGGCTTTGTAGTTCCCGACAGCAATACTGCATGCAAGCGAGGGAGATGTCAGCTAGGTTTAGACAACATGGTTATCCACCTAAGGTGGTGCGTAGGGCGATTAAGTGGGCTTATATCCAGCCCGAATGGTTCAATACATCAGTGTCTTCTGGGGCTACTCTGCATCTTACATGTGTGTTGCCATATACACACATGTCTAAAGAAGTAGTACATATTATCAGGAAATATTGGTTGATTTTGACAATGCACACACAGTTTCAACAAAAACCAATGCTTGCCTTTACTAGAAGTAATAACTTGGGGGAGAGATTGTTCTCCCATGTGGCTGTTGAGAATATGCAATTCTTAGATGATGAGGAAAATACTGGACATTTTAAATGTAACCAGTGTATATAATGTCAATATGCCATGCGGACAACTGAAGTGTTGATTCCTCATACACAAAATAGGATGTTTAGATTATATAGACATACTGATTACAACTCGTCTTGATGTATATATGGAGTGTGCTGCCCATGCGGGTTATGGTATCTTGGCCAAACTATATGGAAAATTAAATTCAGGATTGCTCAACATTTGAGCACTCTATGACTACAGCGGGTAGAGGCTCCCCTGGTGTCACATTGGTTGGAAGCAGGACATGAGGTGCAAGTTTTAAGGTTCATTGCCCTACAACAGGTAAGTGGCCCCTAGGGGTGGTAATATCTCTTTAATGTTATTGCGTAGGGAACAGCGCATGATTATCAATTGGAACACTGTGGCCCCGATAGAGCTTAATAAAGAAATTGATTGGCTTAGCGTGTAGAAACATGTATATTTAAAGAGCAATTTCCCGGGGCACTCTATGCACATGTGCGGGCGTTTGTCCGTTGGGGAATATCTCTTTAATGTTATTGCGTAGGGAACAGCGCATGATTATCAATTGGAACACTGTGGCCCCGATAGAGCTTAATAAAGAAATTGATTGGCTTAGCGTGTAGAAACATGTATATTTAAAGAGCAATTTCCCGGGGCACTCTATGCACATGTGCGGGCGTTTGTCCGTTGGGGAACCCGTCGTGCAGGATGAGTGTAGAATGAATCCTCAGCAGTCTGTTCTGGCTGGTAAGAAAAAATGTTAATGTTTGGTTGAATGTTTTTTGATTTAATAGTAGTATATTTTTTGTTACGTTGTAGGTGAACCGACCCCTGATGACACTCAGTACAGCAAAACACAGACTGTGTAGGGTCATATGCATTTAGTCTAATTGCATTTTGAATGCTTCACATTGGATTATAATACCAAGCAAATGCTCAGATATGGACTGAGCAATAATATCTGGTTGAGTCACTTTTGGAGAACATTGTTGTTGAATGCAGTGATCGCTGGAATTTATCAACATAATTATGAGGCAATCATTACGTTATACACAGGCGTGACTCAACAATGCCAATAGCTTGTATCAGAGTCTAAGGATCAGTTGATTTGAGAATCATCAAAATAAGAACTGAGATTTGGATACGTATATACATAAGAACATTGGGACAACCTGTTATGAGCGCAAGAGGAACATTGTACAATGTGTTTTGATTGTGTTTCCCCTATCTTTATTGCTATCCATATTATCATACATTTATGTTCACGTGATTAAGATTTTGATAGATATTTTAGTCAGTGGTATAAGTGTGTATGGTGTGAAGTGAGATCCGGTAAGGATGAGTGGTATGATTGGTATGTTGTTGGGTTTTATTATGCGATACTATGTTGATATATAATTTACAATAAAGCTGTTTGATTAGAATAGTTGCAATAAGTTCTGGAGTTACTCTTGCTTTGGATACATGATTATGGCTGCCCCTAGTTTTTGTTATTTAATTACGGATGCTCCTGTCACGAGGACAAACGTGCTCAGGATCGGCTAATTGGAATTTTGTGCTCCTGTTTACTTGATAGGAATGAGTTAGGTTTAGGGTACTGTACTGTCGGAATGTGTGTCTCTTGTGTGTCTGCTTCTTTACTATTTTACTAAACAGAGTTTTTTTCTATTTCCTATAACTTTTGGGCACAGAGTAGGCAGAATATTAAATTAATAAGCGATAAACGATTAGATACTCCAGCTTAGGAAAAGCTGACAAGCACATTTTATTTTTCAGAGCCAAACAGTGCAGCATGCCTCAGAATTGTCCGGAGATATCAACATCCTATAACAGACATGTCCGTAGAACATGCTAACAAGAGTAACTGCAATATACCAGGATTGGTAAAGCAGCAACCAACCTCCAAAGTGCTGAAAATAGCCCAGGAAAAAATAACTCATAAGGGGTACCAAAGAAAAAGCCAACTAGCACTCATGCTGTATAGTTTGTTTGTTTTTTAACAGACTGTAAGTGGACTAAATTTGGAAGAAAGTTCCATAGTTCTACAGGCATCCTGCCAACTCTGCTGCCTATCACAGACTTGGCAGCTAGCACAAGAAGAAGCCTTGTCAATGACCTAACCCTGTGCTATCCAGGGATAGCTCACCAAAGCTAACTATGCACTACAGAAAGCAAAAAGGCTGTAAGCAGTAGGTCCGCTAGTGGCTTACTGTCTTCCAAAGGCAAAGCCAACAGAAGCTTAAAGCTTTTAGAATCCCTCTGGGAATATGTCCATGACGAACAAATAGGACCACTGTAGGATAGCAGCTGTAGGCGGCAAAGAAAGCACTGATGGGAAACAACGCCCGCCCCCCCCCCCCCAAATCTGCTAACGCCCACAATGAACAGCAAGACTACCAGCAAATGCACCAGAGGCCAGGAAACAAGAAGAAACAGACCGCAGAAATGCATAGCTTGAGAAGCGCAGAGTAAAGAAACTAGGCAGGAAGAACTCCCGCCACCTGCTCAACCATGAGAGAGAAAAAAGTGCTAGATGTCCGACACCGAGGCACATAATAATCACTTACCTAACTGTGAAGCACACTCATAATAAGTTAGAGGGGATATTCAGTCCTCTAACCAGATAAGTGAGTAGGTGGAGTTAGGACAGCTAAATGCCAAGCTCAACTGCATGCAAGTCTGAATACTGACTACTATGCAGTTAGCTTCCAGATTACTGCACTAACCTGGATATTCAATGTCAGAGGCCAGAGATGCCTTGGCTTGAGGAGCCCTTTTACTAAGGCGCAGGAGGGCTAACGTGCAGGTAGCATGTGTCAAATCGGAACTACCTCTGGGCTAGTGCTTGTGCCTGGCGGTAATTCTGAGTTTGGCATGCACCGAATCCCGTGGTAGAAAATAATTTTCTATTTTCTACTGTGGGGACGTTCCTGGCAGTAATCAGCAGTTGGCACATGCTGAACGGTTACTGCTCAGGTAGCGCGTGAGCCCTTACCATTAAGTCAATGGATGGCGACAAATAGATGCGTGCTAGTTTTAATTTCAGTGCACGCCCATTTCCCAGCATATTTAAAAAAGCTCTTTTTCCCAGCCACAATAAAAAAATGGTCCGGTGCGCGCCCAAAACATGTGCCTACACTACCGCAGGCCACAGCAAAGTAGGACCGCTGAATATCCAAGGGGGGGAGTGGCCTAGTGGTTAGGGTGGTGGACTTTGGTCCTGAAGAACTGAGTTCAATTCCCACCACAGGCAGCTCCTTGTGACTCTGGGCAAGTCACGTAACCCTCCATTGCCCACCACATTGAGCCTGCCATGAGTGGGAAAGCACAGGGTACAAATGTAACAAAAAAAAACAAAACTCAGTCCACAGGTGTGAAAGGCATACAAGTCACATACCACCAGAGGCTGAAAAATAACCCCTAAAATTCTTTGTCCTACCTTTTTTGTCTTGTCATTTTATTTTCCTAATTGTGTGGCTCCAAATCTATGGTTTCTGCTTTCTTTTGTCTTTCTTAACCCTCTTGCCAGGGTCTCCTTATCCATTTGGCATTTCTTCTCTCTCTATGTCTACCATCTATCTTCCCTCTACATCTACATCTGCTCTGTTCAGCATCTCTCCTCTGTGTCCATATCCCTCCTCCTCTGCCAGCATTACCCTTCACTTTCCCTATCCCTCCCTCATGTGAATAGCATTGCCCCTCAGTGTCCCTATTCCCCCCCCACACACACACACACATGTACAGCACAACCTCTCAACATTTTATAAATTCTGCGAAGGGAGAAAAATCTGACACCATATATAACTAGCACTCTGAAACATAATTTCAAATATATGAACACTTCAAATAAATAGTTATCGGGAAAAAAGTTTTATAAATGTAACCTGGGTCTCACCGTCTCCAACCCTAGCTCAGTCCCTCAGGGTCCAGGGCCACCCTGAACTCCAACCCAGGCCACAAGCCACACTTTTCTCTTCCTGACTTCAGATTCACCACTCAGTCTCTGATTCATATAGTCACAGACACAGTTCGAGCTGGGAGTTGGCTAAAGGGCTGGAACAGAGATCCGGAGCAATGGGGTATACTGTTGGGCTTCTCAAAAGCACTCAGCCAGACCAGGTGCGGTCACTCCATGGTGCGACCGCACCTCGAATATTGTGTTCAATTCTGGTCGCCGCATCTCAAAAAAGATATAGTGGAATTAGAAAAGATGCAGAGAAGGGCAACAAAAATGATAAAGGGGATGGGACGACTTCCCTATGAGGAAAGGCTAAAGCGGCTACGGCTCTTCAGCTTAGAGAAAAGGCGGCTGAGGGGAGAGATGATAGAGGTCTATAAAATAATGAGTGGAGTTGAACGGGTAGATGTGAAGTGTCTGTTTACGCTTTCCAAAAATACTAGGACTAGGGGGCATGCGATGAAGCTACAATGTAGTAAATTTTAAACAGAGAAAATTTTTCTTCACTCAACGTATAATTAAACTCTGGAATTCGTTGCCAGAGAATGTGGAAAAGGCGGTTAGCTTAGCAGAGTTTTAAAAAGATTTGGATGGCTTCTTAAAGGAAAAGTCCATATACTGTTATTGAATGGACCTGGGGAAAATCCACTATTTCTGAGATAAGCAGTATAAAATGTTTTGTACTTTTTTGAGATCTTGTAAGCTCTTTTGAGCAGGGACTGTCCTTTTTGTTAAGCTGTACAGTGCTGTGTAACCCTAGTAGCGCTCTAGAAATGTTAAGTAGTAGTAGTAGTATATTGTGACCTGGATTGGCCACTGTTGGAAACAGGATGCTGGGCTTGATGGACCTTTGGTCTTTCCCAGTATGGCAATACTTATGTATTTATGTAGGAGAGCAAGCTTCCACTCAAAGAACCTCACGGTGCTCCAAGGATTTGCTTTTTATACAACTCAACTTTACTGAACTTTCTGCCACCAGCAGGGGAACCATATTATAACTCCATCTATACAGTCTTGTGCTTATCTCAGAAACCTCGCCTGTCCACTCAAGATCATGTAATATAACCCTACATGCATTCCAACTGGATTCATGTAGCATATTCAACTTATTTACATATGTACAGTTCCACCTTTGGGCTTCTAGTAATCCAAGGTTGCTCTTGATATTCCTGATCAAATCCAACTCCTTGACCTCTTGGCTGTTCTCCTTCCAGCAATGCACTTCTCAAGCTGCACCCTGGCCTTGAACAGGCTTCCCCTGTTCTGATTCTTACTTCCAGGCTTGGTTCCCCTTACCAACCCGGAGTATCGCAGTCCTTCTCAGCTGTCACAGCAAGGGCAACAACTACTCCTCTATTCAGCCTTGGTTTATTCTGCCTGTCCAGGACCCCCCTCTCCTCTTAGGGTCCTGACAGGGGAACAAGTAACCAAAGACCCCTCATACCATGCAACACTATTATTTATACATCCCTTGACACCCCCCCCCCCCAACCAAAGTCATTCACCATCTAAGAACAATCTCTTTGGCCCACTTGTTGGACATCAGGTGGACCTGTCCTTTGAGGAGGTGATATTGAGCTCCATGATGACATGGAATAAAGGAACTAGAAGAAAAGATGTTCCTTAGCAAACTCTGTATTTTGGGGAAAAAATGTATTCTTAAATCACTGGATAGCAGATAAGGGCCCTTCATATTGGTATTGGAGAAACAAGCTCCACGAGCTTTTGTTATGGGAATTGCAGGATGCCCGCAATACACCGAAGAGGAGACAGCGATTTATAAAAATCTGGGTAGCGTATACAGTGGTGGAAATAAGTATTTGATCCCTTGCTGATTTTGTAAGTTTGCCCACTGACAAAGACATGAGCAGCCCATAATTGAAGGGTAGGTTATTGGTAACAGTGAGAGATAGCACATCACAAATTAAATCCGGAAAATCACATTGTGGAAAGTATATGAATTTATTTGCATTCTGCAGAGGGAAATAAGTATTTGATCCCCCACCAACCAGTAAGAGATCTGGCCCCTACAGACCAGGTAGATGCTCCAAATCAACTCGTTACCTGCATGACAGACAGCTGTCGGCAATGGTCACCTGTATGAAAGACACCTGTCCACAGACTCAGTGAATCAGTCAGACTCTAACCTCTACAAAATGGCCAAGAGCAAGGAGCTGTCTAAGGATGTCAGGGACAAGATCATACACCTGCACAAGGCTGGAATGGGCTACAAAACCATCAGTAAGACGCTGGGCGAGAAGGAGACAACTGTTGGTGCCATAGTAAGAAAATGGAAGAAGTACAAAATGACTGTCAATCGACAAAGATCTGGGGCTCCACGCAAAATCTCACCTCGTGGGGTATCCTTGATCATGAGGAAGGTTAGAAATCAGCCTACAACTACAAGGGGGGAACTTGTCAATGATCTCAAGGCAGCTGGGACCACTGTCACCACGAAAACCATTGGTAACACATTACGACATAACGGATTGCAATCCTGCAGTGCCCGCAAGGTCCCCCTGCTCCGGAAGGCACATGTGACGGCCCGTCTGAAGTTTGCCAGTGAACACCTGGATGATGCCGAGAGTGATTGGGAGAAGGTGCTGTGGTCAGATGAGACAAAAATTGAGCTCTTTGGCATGAACTCAACTCGCCGTGTTTGGAGGAAGAGAAATGCTGCCTATGACCCAAAGAACACCGTCCCCACTGTCAAGCATGGAGGTGGAAATGTTATGTTTTGGGGGTGTTTCTCTGCTAAGGGCACAGGACTACTTCACCGCATCAATGGGAGAATGGATGGGGCCATGTACCGTACAATTCTGAGTGACAACCTCCTTCCCTCCGCCAGGGCCTTAAAAATGGGTCGTGGCTGGGTCTTCCAGCACGACAATGACCCAAAACATACAGCCAAGGCAACAAAGGAGTGGCTCAGGAAGAAGCACATTAGGGTCATGGAGTGGCCTAGCCAGTCACCAGACCTTAATCCCATTGAAAACTTATGGAGGGAGCTGAAGCTGCGAGTTGCCAAGCGACAGCCCAGAACTCTTAATGATTTAGAGATGATCTGCAAAGAGGAGTGGACCAAAATTCCTCCTGACATGTGTGCAAACCTCATCATCAACTACAGAAGACGTCTGACCGCTGTGCTTGCCAACAAGGGTTTTGCCACCAAGTATTAGGTCTTGTTTGCCAGAGGGATTAAATACTTATTTCCCTCTGCAGAATGCAAATAAATTCATATACTTTCCACAATGTGATTTTCCGGATTTAATTTGTGATGTGCTATCTCTCACTGTTACTAATAACCTACCCTTCAATTATGGGCTGCTCATGTCTTTGTCAGTGGGCAAACTTACAAAATCAGCAAGGGATCAAATACTTATTTCCACCACTGTATACATAAAATATCGCCACGAGCGCGGAGTCAAGTTTTGAATACTTTGGGTTAGTCGGTATGCATGGAATGAGTGTGATAAGAAAACGCGAGGCAGAATCAATGTGTCGGATATCACTGCAGGACGGTTGAGTTTCATGATGGAGGGGGGAGAGATAACAACAAAGGATTTGGGGTTATTATTATTACTATCTTCAATGATAACGGTTTTGGATTTACTTGAAATTTGCTGGATATATTGCAGATTGGTAGTATGTGTAACTCTTAATAAATGTATTGGATAAGGGGGGGAGGGGAGGAAAGTATAATGAATAGCTAAGTTGTTGAAATGTTATAACATGGTACGTTGATGTTTTGGAATTTGAGCTATGTAAGTTTGTAATGCATTAACAGTGGATTACAGATAATAGAGGGAAGGAATGGGAGGGGGATAAAATGACAAAAGCTTGATGACGGAAAACAGCAAATTACCTTAATTGTTTGCTTAATTATGACTGAGTTTTGTACATTCAAGAGGTGGAATATGTTTATTATCTTGAAGGTTCATCAATAAAAACATTGAAAAAAATAAAATAAAATAAGCACACCCCTTTGGGCTGGAACCCCATCCAACCACAAACTCATCTCCCAACCCCCAGAGTCTCTGGAGGGTTCTTGCAGGTTCCAGTTTTAGTAATGCTCATTTTCATTAGGGTATTACATAAACAACAAAAAATATAATGATAATTATAAATTTTTTTAAAAAGAGGTAGCCTTGAGGATCAATTGGTGTATGGCAACACATCAAGAGGTTTTATTTATAATTATCATTATATTTTTTATGTTTAATAAAATAATTTCCCGGTAACTATTTATTTGAAGTCTTCATATATTTTGAACTAAGTTACAGAGAGCTGGTTATAAATGGCAGCATAACCTCTCTGCATTCCTATCAATATTCTGGACAAATATGACTTCACTCACATCCCCTTCGAAAAACCTACATTCAAGATTAGATTTTTTTAAAAATCAGAACAGAACTATATACCTTTGAAATCAACTTCCTTTCAAACCTGAACACCTTTTGAATTTAATTTCAAACTTATTTCCCTCCTTTTCACTTCATTAGAGCTTACAAGGCGAACTACAATGCAACTAAATCAAATATATGTTCAGAGGTTGGTGGCTGGTTTCTGCTTTTTTTAGTGCTTATCTTGTTAATGGGGGCATAGAGTTAACGATGACAGTGTTTTTGAATGTAGAGTTTCCTTTTGCATTATGAGTCTGCTCTTAATGACTGCTTCTTTTGTTTCTTTGTAGAAACTGAAAATTCGAACTAAAAAATAAAATACATGCTAAATTTAACAATTTAAAGGAAAAGCATTCACAAATATTATAACGATAAATATGGAAAATATCACATCTACAATATGACACAATACAGTATCTATAAAAATTAAAAAGAAACAAACCCTGTCTACCCAGCTGTACTTTATAAATCCTACACCTTGCCTCCTGTTCCTTGAATAAACACATTTTAAGGGTTTTACAATGTTGTGGGTAATTTCTCATCCCATTTAATTCCTATAGAAGGCTGTTCCAATATCCAGGCATCATGATTGTGACTGATCTTAAATTATGGCTCAGTTCATATTTTTGTCTCACCTTACACATACTGTGGACCCATATTATAATAGGCACAAAATGCAAAGTAAATAATTTTGAATTGACATAGTTCCACAGGAAGCCAGAGTAAGGCCATTAATAATGGAATCACTATGGGCCTCTTTTATCAAACCGTACTAGCAATTCCCGCGCAATAATGCTGACAAGCCCATTTACAGAATTGCCGCACCGGGGATCGCTAGCGGAGTTTAGTAAAAGAGGCCCTATATCCAATAAGGCCTTGTGCGTGACGACTTTTGCTGCAAGATGCTATTATATTGAATTGTATCAACATATGCTTTCACTTATGAATTAGGGTTGTGCACACTTATTTTTGCTTTGGTTTATTTTGGAGTTTCCTTCTTTTCGTCTTCTTATTTTTTTTTTTTTTAATTTAATTCTGTTTTAGTTCATACTATCTTAAAAATAAAAGCTTCATATTCTGCAAGCAACACATGCTAAAATGGAAAACAGAACAAAAACTCCCTGAATATTTGCAGTTTTTTTTATGAATTTAGAGAAGCCTGCACATCCCTGTTATGAACCAGTTATAAATATCTGCTGTTTATACAAGAAATGTGTAATGACTTGGGTGTACAGTAAGACAGATACTACCATATGCTCCAGTTGTGTGTGAACGATGAGTATTGTCTGTGTGTAAAATGAATTTATAGCAATAAAATAAACACTACATGTGGAAAAACTCTTTGAAAGGACAAGTAAAAAAAAAAAACACTCAACTCGGTTTATTCAAAAAAATGTCTCTCTCAAAGGCGTTTATGAACAGGAAAGACAACAACATTTCCTGTTTGAAAACACATGAGAAGAACGTTTTTGCACTGAGAACGTCCAAAGTGAACAGCCATTTTCCAAAATGAAACATCCAACTTATGAACGGCAAAAAAAACAGAGACAAGAACATCTATCTGTCAACATTTGTACCAAAATGTCCACGCAGACGACCCTGCAAAGCAGAGGTGCAGCCTAGTGGTCATTGAAATGGACTTTCAAAGGGCGGCAATGTAGGAATCTCACCTTGACTCTTATCATATATTGTGAGCCCTTCAGGAACAGAAAAAAAAAACTTACTGTACCTAACTGTACATCACTACAACAGCCTTCAAGCCTGTAGGTGTCTCCCATATCTAGGTACAGTAGGTATTTTGTTCATTTGGAGGGCTCACAGTTTTTACCAAAACAGAACTAGTTAGTGTGGGACTTGGACCTGGGTCTCCTTGTGTACAGTCCATTGCACTGACCACTAGGTTACTCCTGGGGCCTACTTGCTGCTTTGTTGTATATACCCGTAATACCTGAAGCTGTCATAGAGCCTGGTATACCCTTTCAGTTCCACTTCTTAGGGGGAGTCAAGCCTTAATCCATCCAGGTCAGCTGGTCATTTAGAGCACCTTTTTGTTACATGGACATGATTGAAACAGGTCTAGAGAAAAACACACTTCTTTTTACTCTTGGACATTTCTTCTTGTTGCACTATCATTGTTGGATGTACTAATTTTGGTCCTGACCTAGTCCCACTCACAACATGCCTCCAACACACCCCCTTGCTATTTGGATGAACTGCAGTATAAAACATCCAATTAAGTATTTTAAAATTTGCTTCTTGAACGTTTTGGATTTTGTCCATTTTGAGATGTCCATCTGCTTCGAAAAAAAGTACCACATTCTAAGGATCAATTATCTTTATTATTACTATTCCCCCTATTAGGAAAAAATAGCCTATAAAGGTTTTATTCAAGATTGCATATAATTCAAAGATACACCCTATTTAGTTGGAGCAATCAAAGAAACCAACCTACCCCTGCCACTCTCCCCAGCTCCTTAGTTGCTGATGCCATGTGGGGCAAAAAGTTGGACAGGTTATGGCCCCATTCTTATGAAGTTAAACCAATAAGCTTTTTTTTTATTTATATGCATTATAAAGTATACATTCAAATAACAAACTTATGAATAATAGCAATATCAGCAAACAAGACACTCAAAATAATGATAGACCTCAATCTGAACTGAATCTTACTGAGTTTTTGGAGGAGTTTTTGGAGAACTATTTGGAAATCATAACTGAACAAATTACTCTTTTGTTCAGTTATGATTTCCAAACAGTTCTCCAAAAACTGTTTTAGTTTACTCTTTTAGTGACATTTGCTCTGGAACTACATAGAAATAATACTTTTTGGCTTTATTTTTGTTTCATGGATTCAGTTTTCTTAGGCTCTAAAATTCAGATTTTTTTCCTGATTTAGCTAGAGACATTCAGAAGAGGAGATGAGAATTCTTGACCATGAGGCCTAGAGTTCTCGCTTTGGGTAGTCCTTTTGCTTTAAAATTTGTCCACAGATGTTTGGTGTCTCTAAATTTAGTTAATTATGTGCTTTTTGAACCTAAAAAGTTGCTAGAATTTATTTCTCTTAAAGAAGGAGAAAGGAATGCTTCCTTGAATGGACTTGTTTGATAAAGAAATGTTGTTAGATTGGCTGCAACTGTTAAATCTTCTCCCTGTCTCTATAATTAGTTTTGGATTAATTATATGTGTGCTTTTTTCCTTTTTCTATTATTTACTTGTATCTTCGCTCAGATCATTTGTGGACTAACCAATAAGCTTTTTTGATTCACTTTAGAATCGAGTACAGTTGAAAATGCTCTGATTTTGTTCAGTCAATAACAGGTTTTTTTTTTACCTTCAGTTTGGTACAGACAAACCACTCTGAAGCAGTTCACACTGGAAAATATCACAGCGGAAGAAAGGCAGAGTAAGTTTATGAGACTGGCACCACATAAAAGCTCGTCAAGAGCCTTGTTATAACTGTCAACTCTAGCAAATTTAGATCCATTAAGTTGGCCACTTATGAAGAAAATCAGGATAACCATTTTGAGTGTGTTGTGAGCAAACTTATGCTGCATAATTAATTTTGAGCTTCTGCCATTTTTATGAAGGTGCTAGACTTCAGAAGTAGTGGAGGGAGGGGAGGAAGGAGCTAGTTAATGGGTCTAAGTCCACTGAAGTGTCAGCTAAAATTTAACTGATTAATCAATAAACAAAACAAACTCAACTATATTTCAACTCTTTACATGCTTCTTTACAAAGAAATGTATACAAATAATTGATGATGCAAATCCAGCATTTGTTTATAAAATATGTAGGGAATCAGACAAATTATAATAGGCAGATTACAAAGAGTTAGTGTGAAGAAACAGAATTGGCTTATAGGAATAAAATTTAAAAGGCCAACATACAGTATTAGGGCATCATAGGCATCATTACAGGGTGGCAAGTGCTACCCCCAAAAAATGGCTTGCCACCCCAGTTTCACAAGGTATGCAGTTCAGCATCACCTATCTACCTTCCCCTGAGGTCTGGCATACTTCTCTCTTCCCCTGGTGTGGACCGGCACCTCCTCTTGATCCCCCCAACACCAACAACGCAATCCAGTATATATCTCAAGTCCCTTCCTCCTCCTCCTTCCCCCCTAATCGGCCCTCCAACCTTCTGTACATAGATGGCACTGCCAGCAATAAAGGCAGAACACCACTCCAGAAGCTCACTCTCTAGCATGTCCCACCTCATCTGACATAACTTACCACATATGCAGAACATGCTAGAGAGAAAGCTTCTAGAGCCTGACGGTGGTGCTCTGCCTTAGCAATGCTATCAATTAATAGAAGGTTGGAGAAGTGAGGGGGAGGGGAGGAGAAAGGGACTCGTGATAAATACTGGACTGCAGGGGGTGGTCAAGACGAGGTGCTGTTCCATGCCAGGGAAAGACAGAGGTGTCAGACCTCAGGGAAAAGCAGGTCTTCTGCTTGGAAAAGAGAAACTGAGATGCCTTACTACTGGGGTAGCTAGGAGAAAGAGAGGCGCTAACTAGAGAGGGGGACTGGTGTGGAGTGGTGAGGAGAGGAGAAGAGAGAAGAGAGCTACTGAATGAGGGGCTGAGACATTGGTGCCACCTTGGGAAAGAAATAAAGAGAGAAGAGAGTGTGTTATGCTGGTGGTAGGGGGGCAAAGATGGCCAGAGGGACCAAGAGAGAAATGCTGGACTGCAGGAGGGAACAGGGGAGAGAGAAGGACAGATGCTGGCCCTGGGGTAGGGATGCAGGAGAAAGGGAAGAGAGGAGGAGAAGCTAGACATGAAGAGGAATATGGACACAAAGGAGTGATACTGGACATAGGGGTGAGGGATATGAGGACAAAGAGGCCAAGTGCTAAACATGAGGGAAAGGATAGGGACAGGGACACATACAGAGAAAGGAGATGTTAGGAAATTTAGGGACACAGATGGAAGGAGGGTGGGCATGGAGAGATAAGAAATGTCAAATAGACCGGAGACTCTGGAAAAGAAGATGGATGGGACTCAGGTAGAAGACCACGAAAGAAGAAGCAGAAAAGAAGATGGACGGAACTCAGGGATGGGGGAACAAAGGAAAAGAAGGATGGGACTTGGGTAGAGGGGTAGGAGAACACAGTAGAAGATGACTGGGTCTTGGTGATTCAGTTGGGGTGGGGGGCAGAGCAGAGAATTATAGATGGGAAAGGTGGACAGGGAATTTTGAGGGGACCTAGCAATTGGTAGATATGAGTGGGCATGCTTTCATGGGTTGGAAGAATGAGTGAGGGTGTGAAATGGGGGGGAGTAAGAAAAGTATGGGGAAAGTTGAGACATAACGTGAATGACCTTGAAGACTGTACAGAGGCATTGAAAAAGTATGGGGGTTCTGGGGAGGAGTATGAGAGGAAGGGGACAGATCTCTGAAGGGGTTGAGTGAGAGTGGAAATGGGGTTAAAAGATGGTGAGCGACGATAGGAGATGGGGTAGAGGGTAAGAGATAGATAGAGGAATGGCCTGAAGACAGAGGAAGGAAGGAGAGATTTGAAGGTATATGGCCAGGGGAGGGGGGATCAACAAATAAAAGATATGCTTGGGGGGGGGGGGGGCTGCAGCACAGAGGGTATGCTGGGTCTATGTTTGGTGGTGGTGGTGGGGCAGCAGAGAGGGCACGAGTGAAAATGGAGGGTAGGTGAGGGCTCAGACAAGTACAGAGGATGGAAATGGAGTACTATAAAGTGGGTGAAAGATGGGAGGGTGATTAGGAGATTGGGAAAGGAGAGACAGAGGGGGCAATGTGAATACTGAACAGGGGGTGAAAGGAAAATGGGAAAAGCCATCAGATAGTCTCCCTCTTTACACCTTTCATCTACGAAAAGGGTGAGAGAAAGGGAAAGGGCAAAATCAAATGGGTGGATATAGATGCAGACAAGAGGAAAAAAAAAGAAAAGAAGGCAGTGGTAGATATATGCAGAGAAGGAAAATAAGACAAGAGGAGAGAGAAGAAATGGGAAGGCCAAGCTGGAAAACAATTCAGGAGACCTTCACAAAAAGTGGAACAGACAGAGATCAACACAATTAGAAAAATAAAATGCCCAGACAGCAAAGGTAGAAAAGAAAAATATTATTTAATACTTTTTAAGTATTGGGATGTGTCTGCTTGGGGAAATGTAATTTTTTTTTCTATTTTTGTGTTTTGCAGAGTACAGGAGAAAAAAGAATTTGTTTCCCTTTTACCAGTATTGCACTACTATAGAGTCTGGCATTCATGGACAGAGGAGGAGGGATGTGTCCATTTCAGTCTGCATGGCTTTTATGGTCCTCTAATTTGTATCAGGGGAGGGCAGCGGTGGACTGACAGTGATCTGGGCCCCCAGGCAGTAAAGCTCATAGTAACATAGTAGATGACAGCAGATAAACACCTGTATGGTCCATCCAGTCTGCCCAACAAGAAACTCATTACGTAAGGTATGATGTGATACTTCAAAATGTATAGGCAAATTTTTAGTGTGGAATATGGAATGTTCTTTTTATTATTATTAATGTAATCTGTATGTTTTGATATTTTTAGTTCAAGATTGTCTATCTTTTCTCGTTATCTGCATAGTTATATGCGGAATATAAATTAATAAACTAAACTGAACTTGATTTGTCCTCACCATTTTCAGGTAGAAGTCTGCCCAGCACGGTCCTTGTTCTAAAACTTCAGAAGTTGTCATTGAATCCCCTGAAAAACTCCACTCCAAATCTATTCAGCCACAATCAGGAAACTGCCTACCACTGGCCTTGTTCCCCAACTTCTGAAGCTGAATCTGTCCAGCCACGATCAAGGCACAGACTATAGAAGTCTGCCCAGCACTGGCTTTGCTTCCCAGTTACCAGTATTGCCACTTAATCTCCGCAAGCTTCTTTGCATCCACTCCTTCTAAACAAGATTCCTTTGTGTTTATCCCATGCATTTTTAAATTCCATTACCGTTTTCATCTCCAACGCCTCCCCCAGCAGGGCATTCCAGATATCTACCACCCTTTCAGTGAAAAAAATACTTCCTGACATTATTCCTGAGTTGGCCTCCCTTCAACATCAATTCATGTCCTCTAGTTCTACCACCTTCCCGTCTCTGGAAAAAGTTTGTTTGTGGATTAATACCTTTCAAATATTTGAATGTCTGTATCATATCACCCCTGTTTCTACTTTCTTCCAGGGTATACATGTTCAGGTCATCAAGTCTCTCCTCATGCATCCTGCTAAGCAACCCCCATACTATTTTCATTGCTTTTCTTTGAACTGCTTCAAGTCCTTTTACATTCTTAGAAAGAGCCTCCAAAACTGAACACAATACTCCAAGTGGGGCCTCACCAACAACTTGTACAGGGGCATCAACACATCCTTTCTTCTGCTGGT
The DNA here is from genome assembly GCF_901765095.1 of Microcaecilia unicolor. Taxonomy (NCBI): domain Eukaryota; kingdom Metazoa; phylum Chordata; class Amphibia; order Gymnophiona; family Siphonopidae; genus Microcaecilia; species Microcaecilia unicolor. The sequence goes on from NC_044037.1 coordinate 233,735,205, forward strand.
TATAACCCTCTCTACACAGCCTAGCATCCTTCTGGCCGCAGCCACTGCCTTGTCACATTGAGATGCTCAGACACCATCACCCCAAGGTCCCTCTCCTGAGCCGAGCTTTCCAATCCCTCCCCTCCTATCTGGTACATCTCTTTTGTATTTCAGCACCCCAAGTGCATTCTTAGCATTAAATTTTAACTAACCAAACTAGGGGAAACAATGAAATCAATTATACCTCACTAATATATATTATATAACTAGATATACTAAACAAAAATTGACCCAGATAAATTGAAATTAACACAAATAAAAATTAAAAGTTTTTTTTTAAAGACTATAAAGTGTTTAAATATATTTTTAAAGAAGTGCTCAGCTCACACATCAGTCATATAATATGTGACTGGCTGAGTACATTTTAACTGCCAAACTTTTGACCATTCTAATATTTTGAGATCTCTTCTCATGGTTTCTACTCTCTCCGGGGTGTCCACTCTATCGGCTATCTTCATGTCATCCGCAAAAGGGCAATTTTTTCCTTCTGATCCTTCAGCAACGTTTCTCACAAGTATATTAAACAGAATCGGGCCCAGCACCAAACCCTGAGGCACTCCACTATTCACCTTCCTTTCCTCTGAGCAGATTCCACTTACCACTACCCTCCGCCACCTGTCAGTCAACAAGTTTCCAATCCAGTTCACCACTTTGGGTCCCAAATTCAGCCCTCTCAGCTTATTCACGGATCTTCTGTGAGTGACCGTATCAAAGGCGTTGCTGAAATCCAAGTAGATTACATCAAGCGCATGTCCTTGATCCAGTTCTTTGGTCACCCAGTAAAAGAAGTCAATCAGATTCGTTTGGTAGGATTTTCCTTTGGTAAAGCCATGTTACCTCAAATCCTGCAACCTCTTGGTTCCTAGAAAGTTAACTATATTTTCTTTCAGCAGTAACTCCATTATTTTTCCTACCACCAACGTGAGGCCTACCGGACTGTAGTTTCCCACTTCTTCCCTGTCTTAACTTTTGTGAAGAGGGACCACCTATCAAAAGTGATTAAACTAGACAGAGGCTGGGGAGAATGGCCCCATACTGCTGTGAGCCCTTGGGCACTGCCCTATTGATCCAGTGGCCAGTCCACACCTGGGTGAGGGTCTATCTATGTTCGGCATGTGTGAAGGAGTTGAAGGATTCTGCTAGCATATATTCTCTGTGTAGGAATCTGTAACAACACTGCTTGTTCTAGCTTCCCAGCAGTAGATATATTTTGTGCTCTAGGGCCCAGTGTAATATTTATAGAATTGTCTTACCATAGGTGGATTAAGACTGTTATGGTTTGGTAAGTTTGAAAGAGAATATGCTGCTCCTGAGGAGATAATCACAATTTGAATATTTTTTGTGTGGCATGTTTATTGTTTATTACACTTGGGTACAACATTTATGTGGATTTCAAAGTCCTCGTACTATTTACTCCTGCCCCATGCATTACTTTACATTATGCAACTGTATTACTACACCTGTAGCCAGAAACAGTGAGAGGAATTTTTTCCAGTTAACAAAATAACGCTCCGGTTTACTAAGCAGCGCTAGCAGCTATCCATGCGCTAGTGCCAACACGGCTCATTCACTTTGAATGGGCTGTGTCAGCACTAGCGAATGGACAGCTGCTAGCACTGCTTCGTAAACATGCCCCTAAGTAGGTTAAATATTCTTAACTTATGACTCTCTTTAAATACAGGGGAAATTTAAGACAGCTGCAGCCTGAAGTAGCATTATACTAGCTTTGTGGTTTTACACTGTGAGTTTTAAGTAAAATGGTTTACGCATGAAATCCCAAGAGTAAGGATGCACACAGCTCTGTGTCTCTTAATTCTTTAATTAAGTGGTTGAGTGCTATGCTGGTTAATTAAATTTGCTATTACTTGTGGCATAGTTTGCTTTATTGAAAGTTTGCATGGGTGGCAGAATATGGGGCTGAGGAAGCAAACATTATCAGTGGTGCTAAGATTCGAGCTTTTAGCAGTTATGTTTGCGAACAGTGTAAGAAGAGATGCTAATAAGATTAGCATCTTAAATAAAGCTAAACATATACTAAGGGAAGCAAGTACTCAGCAAATAGTGTCATCTTGCCTTTTGCCTTAATTATAATATGTAAATGAATGCGTGGCAAACTAGATTCCAATGCAAAGCAACTAATAATGGCAGCAATATGCAAAGTTTTTGTGAGGTGAGGGTGACTGTTAAGCCCCTAAAAACACCATCTGCAAATATATGAGGCAAGCTTTCACATAATTAATTTATATGAGGCAAGCTAACACATAATTAGTTTAAAACCCTTTAGTGTCCAATGTTCCCGTAATAAGCCATATGGGAACAGATTGATGGGAACATTGGACACTAAAGGGTTAAAAATACATTAAGACTGTTAGAAAAGGGTACAGTGTGGAGGTCAGCAACCTCTGCCATAAATAAGTGCATAAGTACATAAGTATTGCCATACTGGGACAGACCAAAGATCCATCAAGCCCAGCATCCTGTTTCCAACAGTGGCCAATCCAGGTCACAAATACATGGCAAGATCCCAAAAAAAAGTACAAAACATTTTATGTTGCTTATCCCAGAAAAATTTTCCCTAAGTCCAATTTAATAATAGTCTATGGACCTTTCCTTTAGGAAGCCTTCCAAACCTTTTTTAAACTCTGCTAAGCTAACCGCCTTTGCCACATTTTCTGGCAACATATTCCAGAGTTAAACTAAACGTTGAGTGAAGAAATTTTTCTCCACTTTCTTTTAAATTTACTACTTTGTAGCTTCATCGCATGCTCCCTAGTCCTAGTATTTTTGGAAAGCGTAAACAGACGCTTCACGTCTACCCGTTCCACTGAACTCATTATTTTAAAGACCTCTATCATATCTCCCCTCAGCCATCTTTTCTCCAAGCTGAAGAGCCCCAACCACTTTAGCCTTTCCTCATAGGGAACTCGTCCCATCCCCTTTATCATTTTCGTCGCCCTTCTCTGCACCTTTTCTAATTCCACTATATCTTCTTTGAGATGTGGCGACCAGAATTAAACACAATATTCGTGGTGCGGTCGCACCATGGAGCGATAGAAAGGAATTATAATGTCCTCATTTTTGTTTTCCATTCCTTTCCTAATAATACCTAACATTCTATTTGCTTTCTTAGCCACCGCAGTACACTGAGCAGAAGGTTTCAACGTATCATCAACGACGACACCTAGATCCCTTTCTTGGTCAGTGACTCCTAACATGGAACCTTGCATGACATAGCTATAATTCGGGTTCCTCTTTCCCACATGCATCACTTTCCACTTGCTCACATTAAACGTCATCTGCCATTTAGACACTCAGTCTCCCAGTCTCGTAAGGTCCTCTTATAATTTTTCACAATCCTCCCGTGATTTAACTATTTTGAATAACTTTGTGTCGTCAGCAAATTTAATTACCTCACTAGTTACTCCCATCTCTAGGTCATTTATAAATATGTTACAAAGCAGCGGTCCCAGCACAGACCCCTGGGGAACCCCACTAACTACCCTTCTCCATTGAGGATACTGACCATTTAACCCTACTCTCTGTTTTCTATCTTTTAACCAGTTTTTAATCCACAATAGAACACTACCTCCTATCCCATGACTCTCCAATTTCCTCTGGAGTCTTTCATGAGGTACTTTGTCAAACACCTTCTGAAAATCCAGATACACAATATCAACCGGCTCACCCTTATCCACATGTTTGTTCACCCCTTCAAAGAAATGTAATAGATTGGTGAGGCAAGATTTCCCTTCACTAAATCCATGTTGGCTTTCTCTCATTAATCCATGCTTTTGAATATGCTCTGTAATTGTGTTCTTTATAATAGTCTCTATCATTTTGCCCGGCACCAACGTAAGACTCATCGGTCTATAATTTCACGGATCTCCTCTGGGACCTTTTTTAAAAAATCGGTGTTACATTGACCACCCTCCAATCTTCTGGTACTACGCTCAATTTTAAGGATAAATTACATATTACTAACAATAGTTCATTTTTCAGTTCTATCGGTACTCTGGGATGAATACCATCCGGTCCAGGAAATTTGCTGCTCTTCAATTTGTCAAATTGCCCCGTTACATCCTGTAGGTCTATAGAGATTTCATTCAGTTTCTCCGACTCATCAGCTTTGAATACTGGCACCGGTATCTCTCCCAAATCCTCCTCAATGAAGACTGAAGCAAAGAATTCATTTAATCTCTCTCTGCTATGGGTTTGTCTTCCCTGATCGCCCCTTTTACCCCTCAGTCATCTAGCGGTGCAACAAATTATTTTGCAGGCTTCCTGCTTTTAATATAACTAAAAAAAAATTATTATATGTTTTTGCCTCCAATGAAATCTTTTTTTCAAAATCCCGCTTTGCCTTCTTTATCAGCGCTTTGCATTTGACTTGACATTCCTTATGCTGTTTCTTATTATTTTCAGTCGGTTCCTTCTTCCATTTTCTGAAGGATTTTCTTTTAGCTCTAATAGCTTCCTTCACCTCACTTTTTAATCATGCCAGCTGTCGTTTGGTCTTCTGTCCTCCTTTTTAATACGTGGAATATATTTGGCTTCCAGGATGGTGTTTTTGAACAGCATCCACGCCTCATGTAAATTTTTTACCCTCAAAGCCGCTCCTCTTAAGTCTTTTTTCACCGTTCTTCTCATTTTATCATAGTCTCCTTTTTTAAAGTTAAACGCTAACGTATTGGATTTCCTGTGTATACTTACTTCAAAGCTAATATCAAATTTGATCATATTATGAACACTGTTATCGAGCGGCCCCAGCACCATTACCTCCCGCACCAGATCATGTGCTCCACTAAGGACTAGGTCTAGAATTTTTCCTTCTCTCGTCGGCTCCTGGACCAGCTGCTCCATAAAGCTGTCCTTGATTTCGTCAAGGAATTTTACCTCCCTAGCATGCCCTGATGTTACATTTACCCAGTCACTATCGGGGTAATTGAAATCACCCATTATTATTATGTTGCCCAGTTTGTTTGCTTCCCTAATTTCCTTTAACATTTCTACATCCGTCTGTTCATCCTGGCCAGGCGGACGGTAGTACACTCCTATCACTATCCTTTTCCCCTTTACACATGGAATTTCAATTCACAGTGATTCCAAGATGTGTTTTGTTTCCTGCAGAATTTTCACTCTATTTGATTCAAGGCTCTCCTTAACATACAATCCAGCTTATTTTCGAAAGAGAAGGCCGGCCTTCTTCCGACACAAATCAGGAGATGGCCAGCCATCTTTCAAGTCCAGCGAAATCGGCATAATCAAAAGCCGATTTTGGCCGGCCTCAACTGCAGTCCGTCGCGGAGCAGGCCAAACTTCAAGGGGGCGTGTCGGCAGGGTACAGAAGGCAGGACAGGGGCGTGCTTAAGAGATTGCCGGCTTCGCCCGATAATGGAAAAAAGAAGGCCGACTGACAAGCACTTGGCCGGCTTCACTTGGTCCATTTATTTTTAGGACCAAGCCTCAAAAAAGTGCCCCAACTGAGCAGATGACCACTGGAGGGAATAGGGGATCACCTCCCCTTATTCCCCCAGTGGTCACCAACACCCTCCCACCCAAAAAAAAAAAATTAAAAAACATTTTTCTGACAGCCTCTATATGTCATACCCAGCTCCATGACAGCAGTATGCAGGTCCCTGGAGCAGTTTTTAATGGGTGCAGTGCACATCAGGCAGGCGGACCCAGGCCCATAATCCCCCTACCTGTTACACTTGTGGTGATAAATGTGAGCCCTTCAAACCTCCCCCCCTAAAACCCACTGTACCCACATGTAGGTGCCCCCTTCACCCCTTAGGGCTATGGTAGTGGTGTACAGTTGTGAAGAGTGGGTTTTGGGGGGATTTGGGGGCTCAGCACCAAAAGTAAGGGAGCTATGCACCTGGGAGCAATTTTTGAAGTCTACTGCAGTGCCCCCTAGGGTGCCCGGTTGGTGTCCTGGCATGTCAGGGGGACCAGTGCACTACAAATGTTGGCCCCTCCCACAACCAAATGCCTTGGATTTGGCCGGGTTTGAGATGGCCGGCATCGGTTTCCATTATCGGCGAAAACCGATGCCAGCCATCTCTGAACATTTGGCCGGCCCCAACCGTATTACTGAAACGAAAGATGGCAGGCCATCTTTTTCGATAATACGGTTCGGGACCACTGTTTGCAGCGCCGGCCATATAGATGGCCGCCCATATAGATAGCCGGCAACATTCAATTATGCCCCTCCACGCTACCCCTTCACCAATTCAATCCACCCTATCACTACGATATAATTTGTACCCCGTTATGACAGTATCCCACTCGTTATCCTCCTTTTACCAGGTCTCAGAGATGCCTATTATATCTAATTTTTCATTTAGTGCAATATATTCTAACTCTCCCATCTTATTTCTTAGGCTTCTGTCGCATATAGACATTTCAAACTATGTTTGTTGTTCCTATTTACACCACTCTCAGTACTTGACATTATTAATTTGCAATCTTTTGTCTGATTTTTATTTTTATTTAAGGACACCTGATCTACTACGGTCTAAATTGCAACCTCACTATCGGGATACCCTATCTTTCCTGTTTTGGTGATATCTTTGAAAGATACCTTATCCCGAACCATGCGCTTTTGAGCAACTGTCAGCCTTCCTCCAGTTTCTAGTTTAAAAGCTGCTCTATCTCCTTTTTAAACGCCAATGCCAGCAGCTTGGTCCCACCCTGGTGGCCCATTCTTTTGAAATAGGCTCCCTCTTCCCCAGAATGTTGCCCAGTTCCTAATAAATTGAGACTCCAGAGCTCTGCCTGTCTCTTGCGCCCTGTGCGTGGAACAGGTAGCACTTCAGAAAATGCTACTCTAGAGGTTCTGGATTTGAGCTTTCTACATAAGACCCTAAATTTGGCTTCCAGAACCTCTCTCCCACATCTTCCTATGTCATTAGTACCCACATGTACCAAGACAGCTGGCTCCTCCCCAGCACTATCTAAAATCCTATCTAGGTGACACGTGAGGTCCGCCACCTTCGCACCAGGCAGGCAGTCACCAGGCAATCCTCATGTCCACCAGCCACCCAGCTATCTATATGCCTAATGATCAAATCACCAACTACAACAGCTGTCCTAACCCTTCCCTCCCGGGCAGCACTTGGAGACATATCCTCGGTGTGAGAGGATAGTACATCCCCTGGTGGGCAGGTCCTCGCTATAGGAGTACTTCCTACTTCACAAGGGTGATGCTCTCCTTCTAGGAGACCTCCCTCCTCCAAGGTAGCAAAGGGGCTACCACACTTGAGGTGGGACTTCTCTACAACATCCCTGTAGGTCTCCTCTATTTACCTCTCTGTCTCCCTCAGCTCCACCAAGTCTGCTACTCTAGCCTCAAGAGAAGGGACACGTTCTCTGAAAGCTAGGAACTCTTTCCATCGGGCACACACACATATGACATCTCACCAACTGGGAGATAATCATGCATGTGACACTCAGTGCAAAAGACTGGATAGCACCCCTCTCGCTGCTGGACTGCTGACTCCATCTTAGTGTTTTTGAGTTTTTCATTAATTTAAAGCTTGCTACAGTATTAAGGATATTAGCCTAATATAAAAATGTATTTTAGTTTATATAGTATATTGTATGATTTAGTGTTTCTTTCTTAGATGGTAATGAAATGTATTTAAAACTCTGTACGAGCACTCCTTGCTTGTTACCCTAATTACAATAACTCAGTGGCGTACTAAGGGGGGGCGGTGAGGGCGGTCCACCCCGGGTGCACTCCGCTGGGGGGGGGGGGGTGCCGCGCGTCTGTCGGCAACACTCGTTCTATGCTCCCTCTGGCCCCGGAACGGGTTATTTCCTGTAACGGGGCAGAGGGAGCAGGGAACGAGCGTTGCTGACAGACGTGCGCCACCCCCCCCCCCCCAGCAGGTAAAGATGCACCAGTGGGGGTGTCATTTCGCCAGGGGGAGCTGCCCCTTTCACGTCCCCTGCCCCGCTCCTTCCACGCCCTCACCCCACCCCTGGCACATATTCCCCTCCTCCCCCAATCACCTTGCCTCCCCCATGTCATCTCCACTCCCCCCCCCCCCCCTTACTCTACTATCCCTGGTGGTCTAGAGGTACCTCTTCAGGGCAGGAAAGAGCCCCCTCTTTCCTGCCCAGAGCGCTGCTGACAGCTGCCCTGCATCCTGTGGTGAGTCCAGCTCTCGGCATTTCAAAATGGCCGCCGAGAGTTGAAGTCTCCCAAGGCTGCTTCAAGTCTCGGCGGCCATTTTGAAACACCGAGAGCCGGACTCACAGTATGCAGGGCAGCTAGCAGCAGCGCTCCGGGCAGGAAAGAGGGGGCTCTTTCCTGCCCCGAAGACGAAGAGGTACCTCTAGACCACCAGGGATAGTAGAGTAAGGGGAGGGTAGTCCCGCGCCCGCCCCCGCCAGCCAGCCCGTTTGTGTCTGTCGTTTCACCGGGGAGGGGATCGCGCTGCACCCGGGGGGGGGGCACATCGGCGATCCGCCCCGGGTGTCAGCCCCCCTAGGAACTCCACTGCAATAACTGACTATAAATGAAGAGTTGTCCTAGGGGTGGGCGGGAAGACTAAACTGGATCCTGCAGTGCCTGCTAGAGGCTATCTGTTAATGCTGTGGTACAAAGTTCAAGTTTTAAAACTAAGGGGATAAAACTATGGAGATTAGTTTATAAAATTTGCTTTTTTATATTTTTATTCTGCCTATCGCTAACCTACAATTCCTCCTTTAAAACCCAATCTTTAAGTTCCCAAAGCACAAAGCAAAATAGTGTTCACTTACCAGAGAAATGTCCTCTTCTCTTAGAACGTCTCAGAAAGAAAGTTCAGTGGGACCTTTCCTCTTTATATAGTTTTGAATCTAAGTGGACCTTTTCAAAACAGGCTCTTTGATGCTAACTCAGCAACCTATGCAAATATTCCACTTCTTCACACCTTAGTTAACACCTAATTGAGGTCACTGGCCGTGCTACCTCTCCAGCAACCAAAGAACAGAAAATAACTGTCTTTTAGAACAAGATTTGAGCCTTTTAAAGTTTTGGCTGTTAAGTTTCTACATCTAGAAAAGGTTTCAGTTTAAAACTATGGGAAAAATGCCTATTTCTAGAGAAAAATTCAGTTTAAAGCTATGGGAAAAGGGTTGTACTCTATAGCAACTAGTTAATAATGCTTGCTTTTCTCTCCCTCTTTCTCTCTTTTTATTTCCCCTTAACCACTAAACTAGGACTCTCTCTCTCTCTCCCCCTCTCTCCCTCCCTCCCTCCCTCCCTCCCTCTCTTTATTCCCCACTTAATACCATGTGCCAGACTATGGCACATGAAAACATCTGACTGGGCAAAATGGCTGTACACACTGTCCTCTGCAAGACTGCCAGAAACTAGGATATGTTAAGGTGGCAGGTGCACTCTGTGCCTAACCTGGAAAGCAGGTGGATTTCAGAATCTGTATGCCAGTCTGCTTTGATGCTTCTTTAAAAAGCTGCTTGCAGACCCAAAAAGAATAGCAAGGACGGTGGAAAAAGAGAGAGAGAGGTTGTTATGAAATCTCTGAGAGAAACAAGCAGACAGCGAGACAGTGGGAACTGTGAGAGACACAGACAGACAGAGAGCGGGCAAGAACTATGAAAGAGAATATAATCCTAACCCACTTTTTTTTCAAATTTTGCAATTAAATTGCAAGCATTTTAGAATAGAAAATCCGAAAAACAATCTAAAAAAGGAACACCTCATTATAACAGTATATAGACTAGACCATATTATGAGGGTCATATGCTGTAGCAAAGCCTGGTCAAAATATCCTTTTTAAAAAATAGCGAAGTAGAACAGATATAATCAAAATGTAACACTCCAACATCCTCCAACCTAATAAATAATTAAACATTTTGCTGACGCACCGGTTTATCCTTAAGAACATTTTCCAAATGCAGGTGATCGAGCATTTGCAAGGAAACCTCAGAAAAAATGTGGCTCCCTCAGCCAAAACTTTAAGCCTTAACAATTAAAAGGCCTTTCGTCTCCGCTGTATCTGTCTTGCCACATCATGGAAAATAGCTAATGCCTGACCACACAGGGGAACATTCTTCTTAGAAAAATAAAGTTTCAGAACAGCTTTCTTTTGAACCTCAGCCCGTGTACAGATGATATTTTGAGAAGATTCAAGAAATTGTGATAAGTCAAGGCTATCTGGGTTAGAAATCGGATCATATTGCCCCTCCTCAATTTGCAGCTTGACTACCTCTGGGAAAGTAGAAAACATTAGCCAAAGTAATAATATCAGATTAAAGATAACACAATATGATTTGTATTTTCAAAGCATTTAGACTTACAAAGTTACGTGGAGGGGCATAATCGAAAGGGGCGCCCAGGTTTTCCTGAGGACGTCCTCGCAAAACGTCCCGGCGAAGGGGCGGGGAAACCTGTATTATCGAAACAAGATGGACGTCCATCTTTCGTTTCGATAATACGGTCGGGGACGTCCAAATCCTGAAATTTAGGTCGTCCTTAGAGATGGTCGTTTCTGATTTTCGGCGATAATGGAAACCAAGGACGCCCCATCTCAGAAACGACCAAATGCAAGCCTTTTGGTCGTGGAAGGAGCCAGCATTCATAGTGCACTGGTCCCCCTGCCATGCCAGGACACCAACCGGGCACCCTAGGGGGCACTGCAGTGGACTTCATAAATTGCTCCCAGGTACATAGCTCCCTTACCTTGTGTGCTGAGCCCCCCTAACCCCCCCCCCAAACCCACTACTGTACACCATTACCATAGCCCTTAGGGGTGAAGGGGGGCCCCTAGATGTGGGTACAGTGGGTTTTGGAGGGCTCACATTTACCACCACAAGTGTAACAGGTAGAGGGGGATGGGCCTGGGTCCGCCTGCCTGAAGTGCACTGCACCCACTAAAACTGCTCCAGGGACCTGCATACTGCTGCGATGGATCTGAGTATAGCATCTGAGACTGGCAGGACATATTTTTAAAGATGTTTTTTGAGGGTGGGAGGGGGTTAGTGACCACTAGGGGAGTAAGGGGAGGTCATCCCCGATTGTCTCCGGTGGTCATCTGGTCAGTTTGGGCACTTTTTTGTGGCTTGGTCGTAAGAAAAACAGGACCAGGTAAAGTTATCCAAGTGCTCGTCAGGGACGAACTTTGCTCATCCCGCGACGGAAAGCAGTTGGGGATGCACAAAATCGGCTTTCGATTATGCCAATTTGGGCGGCCCTGTGAGGATGCCCATCTTGCGATTTGTGTCGAAAGATGGGAGTCCTTCTCTTTTGAAAATAAGCCTGATAGTAACCTATAGAACTCTGTAAATCTAAGCGCTCTGAAAATGAGCCCTATGTCTTTCAAATAGATCTTGAACAGTTCAGACAAGCTATCTTTAACCCATGACCACACAACAGCTTGCATATTTAACACTGAGAATTCAACTTTGACCACTTCTGCGTCGAGTTTAGTCAAACTTTTCTCAGGCTCTAGACATTTAACAGCAGTATCCTGAGAAAATTTACAAAATGAAGATGTAGTACTTTGTAATACTCTCTCTATATGGGATATAGCCTGTCAAACAACCTTAACCCACTTTTCTTTACCCCCACTCCCCACTACTATCATTTTGTTGGAAACACATCCCAATATCCTGCAAGGAGATGTCATGAGTCTATTGCCACTCCAGCTAGAAATATACCTGATCCTTAGCATACTGACTCAAAGAATGGTTTGCTAAATTTTGCTACAAGAAGTAGAAAAGGAATTCTTTTGTTTGATTTCAGTAAATTACCTTTGCATTCTCCAGAGTTGGGGTTCTTAAGCTTTTTTTTTTTGTTCCCTTTTAACTGATCAATGAAACCCTGGCACCCCCCAACCCTGACGCTACATATGTCACTAACTATTAACTGCTAACAGTACTAAGTGCTAACATATAACTGTGTAATAATGTAATTTTAGTGACACTACTAATAACTGTCCTAATAACTGCCTTCACAGTCTAGAAAGTGTCAATAAATTGCCTCAGATTTCAAGACCCTTCTCTGCACCCCCATCTGACTTCTTCCCATACCCCTTGGGGGTGAGGGCACCACTGGTTATGAACCTCTGCTCTAGAAAAAAGTGTTTCCAAAGTCTGGTCCTGGAGTACCCCTTGCCAGTCAGGTTTTCAGGATATCCACAAAATGAATATGCCTAAAGAGATTTGCATAAAATAGAGGCAATGTACACAAATCAAGTTCATGCACATTCATGCACTGGACTAGGGAAACACTGTACTAGAGCATTAGATCCTTGCCATGTGAATTTTCAATAGAGTGCTCAACTAGCAATGTACACTTGAACTTCCCAATCCAAATTATTAAAAAAAAAACCTTTTGTGATTTTTAACCACAAGGTACTTACATACACAAGGGTCTATTTACTAAAGTGTGTTAAAAATGACATGCTAGCTGCTTAAGGCCTTGTGGGGAAGAAATTGGGCAGAGAATGACTATGGACATAACGTGATACATTACCACACATTGTTATGGCTGCTGATAGAGCAGGTACACCCATGCTAACTGCCAAAGCATTTAACTCAGGCCCCTCTGCAAAGCGTCAGGTAAATAATGACCATGTCCACAAAACTCACCACGCAAGCTTTGAACTTATTGTGCATTACGTTTTGCTCCTAACACACAGTATGTGGAAAAGAGGAAAATCTACATTTTACAAACGAATGTAGTCTCCTCTCAATTGTCAGAAAATAATATACAGTATAGTCCCAATTATCTGACCTTCAGTTATCCAACGCTTTGGTTTATCCGATGACCACTAATCTGGGCTCCACCCCTGAACAAGTTAGACTCCCTCCCAGACTCCCCTCCAAATGCCTCCTCCTCCCTCAACCACTCATAGGCATCCCTGCCAACCTAACCCCCTCAACAGTAGGAGACCCACCTCCTGGATGTCATCGTCTCCAATCATCTCCCACTCATTCATAGGCCTCCCTGGTCCTACTTTATAGTCCCTGCAGCCACTAGAGGTTGCAGTAGCCATTTTGAAAGCAGGGACAGCATGGGCTGAAGGAACTGGGGATTGCTCCTGCCCCGACTACAACACTAGAACATCAGGAACTGTAAGGCAGTCCTTGGGGGGGGGGGGGGGGGGGTTACAAGTAGGCAGCAAGCTCTTGGGAGGGTCCAGAAGGTGAGGCTTCTATGGTTCAGAGATGGGAGGGAGGCAGGAATGCAAGTGTGGCGGTGGTGCCCCAATGCATTGCACCACGGTGGTACACAAAATCTCTCATCTATATTATCTCTCATCTATATTATCCAACATTTTCGGTTGTCTGACCACCTGTCAGTCCCATTTATGACAGATATTAGGGACTCTACTATAATTATATAAAATTCATGGTGCAACTTCATGCACTTTTGATTTTAAATGAAGTGTCTTAATTTTAATTTCTAAACTGTGAATATATCAAAAGCATTAATAGTTAAATCATCAGGGCTGGCCCAACCATTTGCTGAGACTTAGAGGCCCTTCAACTAAGCCGCACAGACTCCTACGCATGCCCAACATGCGTCAATTTGGAGTTACTGCTCAGCTACCGCGTGGCCTGTGCGGTAATTTCATTTTTTACGCACATCCGCTACGCGCACCAGAAAATATATTTTATTTTCTGGTGCACAGTAAAAATTGGGCAGTAACTCCGACTTGATGTGCGTAGGCAATTACTGCACGGTTAACGCAAGAGACCTTACCGCTAAGTCAATAGCTGGCGGTAAGGTCTCAGACCCAACATGGATGCGGGCCAATTTTTATTTTGCCACACGTCCATTTTCGGCAAAAATTTTAAAAAGGCCTTTTTATACTGGCGCACTGAAAAATGGATCTGCACATGCCCAAAACAAGCACCTACACTAGCGTAGCCATTTTTCGGCACACCTTAGTAAAAAGACCCCTAAGTGAACACCTGTTTGTTAATAAGAGGAGGAAGTACAAAAGTGGCAATGTGAGACTCAAGGGTAAAGGGGAAGAATATGTAGAATTTGATGAGGAGAAAGTAGAACAGCTTAACAAATATTTCTGCTCTGAGTTCACAGGTAAAGGGCTGGGAGTAGGACCTCAAAAAACAAATACAAATAAGAATGGAAGTGAAGTGGGCCTTGAACAATTTTCAGAAGACTGTTGTGCATGTGGGGCTAGCTAAACAAAAAAGTAGACAAAATAATGGGGCCAGATGGAAGGGATACTGAAAGAAGCTAGGAAAGTTCTGGTGGCTCCACTGTCTGGCCATTACAATACCTCACTGGAGTAGAGAACAGTCTCAAAGGACTAGAAACTGGTGGTTGTAAGGAGGTTGGAAACTACTGGCCAATTAGTCTGACCTCTGTGAAGAGTAAATTAATGGGAAAATGCTGTTAAAACAGAGGACAGTGCAGTGTTTGGAATCCAGTAAATTACAGGATCCAAGACAGCATGGATTTACTACAATAGATGTTGACACATCTAATCACTTTTATCGACCAGATAAGCAAAGAGTTGTATCAGGGTAGACTGCTACATGTTGTGTACTTAGATTTCAACAAAGCTTTTTGGTCCAGTTCCACATAGGCAACTTATAAATAAACTGAGTGCCAAAGGTATGGGACCTAAAGTGACTCACTGAGTTAAAAATTGGTTGAGTGGGAGGCAACAAAGTACTGTATGGAGTACTACAGGGATCAGTCCTTGCACAAGTTCTTTTAACACTTTTGCAAACAATATTGAGAAAAGGCTATCAGGAAAAATTTGCCTCACTGCAATGTTCTAGAATCTGGCAGCAAAGATTTAATGCTAAAAAGTGAAAGATCATTTGGGGCTACAAAAAGCCAAGGTGGATACGGTACAGAATATGGGATGAAGTATTTCAATGCATGAAAGAAGAGTGGGACCTGGGGGTCATGGTATCTGATGATCTTAAGATGCACCATCAGGTAGAAAACGTAATGGCAAAAGTCTGAATGATGTCTGGATGCACAGGGAGAGGAATGACCTGTAAGAAAAAGGGGGCAATGAACCTCTTTATAAGTCTCTGGTGAGACCACATTTGGAGGAGTACTGTGTGTAATTCTAAAGACCACATCTTCAAAAGCTGGTGCAAAACGAGTCTTCTAAAATGGTCAAGAGTCTTCATAAAAAATATGGGGACAAACTTGAAGATCTAAATGTATGTATTTTGGAAGAAAGAGGGACAGGGAGATATGAAAGAGAGATTTAAATACCTCTGTGCCATAAATACACAGGAAGCAGGCCTTTTTCAACTGAAAGGAAACTCTGGAAGGTCAAAGGATAACAGTGACAGGAGACAGACTCAGGAGGAAACATATTCATAATGTATATATGCCCTCACACTTGTGAATGAACACATTCATTCTGTCAATCTAGAACTGAGTGTTATGTTCAATAATAAATCTAACATGACTATGGTAATAATGAGATGGAGCTAACATATCTATCATTTAGGCCGGCTAAGTATTTTTACTGAGAGGAACTGTGCTAAAGCCCCCCCCCCCCCCCCCCCCCCCTACACACACACACCATTTTGTTTCTTCCACCATGAATACTGGAAAGCCTAATGACATGTGCACTGGAAAATACATTCTTCCAATACTAAAATATTCATGAATCTGCAGTGTTCAGCTATTTTTGACTAATGGCTATCTTTTGGCATACCTTTGATGCATCCAGTCCCATGTGTTTTGGAACTATGAAATAGCATGCAAGGTGCAGGAAGATCCTCAACCAGCATTAAGCTGTTTCAAATTAGATTTGGTGCTGGATTTTTGTGCAACAACCAAATAAATTACAAGAGTCCTGTAAGTCATTGGTCCAAAAACAAAGAGATGTGACCGAAGGGAAAAAAATTAATACAATACAAATTAAGCCGCGTCCGTGGAATGTTCGGAGCTTTCTTCCACCGGTATTTTCGTGGGAGTCTCTCAATTCCCAGGGCTCAAATTGCCACTCTCCTGCAGCATGCCCACCCTCGTGGAGTCACTCCTGGTTCCCCGGGGTCAGATCTGATGTTTCCACTGGCTCATTCCCTGAAGCCGTGTGAATCTTTGGCATGGCTCTCTCCTGCTTTCCCCTCCATGGGGTCGCTTTTGGTTCCCTAGGATCAGGTTGGATGTCCCCGCCAGATCTCCCTGCAGCTGTGTGCTTCTTCGGCATGGCTCTGTCTTCCTAGGAGAACTGTTAGCATCCACCAGCGGCGTGCTCCAAGCACTTCACTTGCCCGGCTTTCTCTCTTGGTCTCTCCCCAGGTGGATTAACCACCGCTCCCCTCCAGCTGTGACCGTGTTCAAATCGCCGCTCAGCTGCAGAGTGGTCCAACCACCACACTTCCCCAGCTTTCTTCTTAGGTCTGGCCCCAGGGGCTTTCACCCACATGCCGTCTGCTGTGCTTGTGTTCTCGGGTTCCCAGCACTTTCTCTGCAAATGCGGCAGCATCTGGGGTTTTCTGAAATAGCTCCAGCTCCGACTTCAGCTCGAGTTCACCGCAGTCACCTGGGAGCTCATTACCTGAGCTCTGGTTGGGCAGCCATGTTAGTGTCATAATTTTTAATGAACAAAATGTCCTCCTTGCAGTCTCAAACATCTGTGAATATTCAGCTTGTTTTAGTTGTAAAGAATCAGTCATAGTTTATAGATTATTTGTACTTTCTACACCGCTCTAACTGACAAGCAGAGCACAGTGGAGTATAGGCTACATAAAAACAATGTAAAAAAAAGAAATAGGAACTACATCATCTGCGGAGCGTGACCTCCACCAAAATCACTCAGATTTCCAGAGTTCATGCGGACGTTTTTTCAGTGAAGTGTGAGCTTACACCTTCCCTGTAATAAACATAAATGCAAATAAATAAAAAATGCTAAGAGGCACACAAACAACGTCAATCAAATACATTTGATTGATAAGGATAAAGCTGAACTACTTAACAATTATTTCTGTTCTGTGTTCACAGATGAAAGGACGGGAGTAGGACCACAGTAAACAAATTCAAATGGGGACAGATGTATGGTAGACCAGGACCAATTCTCAGAAGATTGTGTTCATGAGGAGCTAGCTAAACTAAAAGTAGACAAAGCAGTGGGTCCTGATGGGATACATCCGAGGGTGCTCAAGGAACTCGGCGAGGTTCTTGCAGTTCCGCTGTCTGACATATTCAATGCTTCCTTAGAGTCTGGAGTAGTCCCAGAGGACTGGAGAAGGGAGGATGTGGTCTCTCTGCATAAGAGCAGAAGGAGGAAGTTGGAAATTACAGACCTTTCAGTTTGACCTCGGTGGTGAGCAATCTAACAGAAATGCTTCTAAAGCTGATGATTGTGAGGTTTCTTGAATTGAATAGACTGCAGAACCCAAGGCAGCATGGCTTCACTAGAGGCAGGTCATGCCAGACAAACCTGATTGATTTCTTTAACTGGGTGACCAAACAGTTGGACTTGGAAGGCGTGCTAGATGTGGTATACTAGGATTTTAGCAAAGCCTTTGACACAGTTCCACACAGGCGACTGATAAATAAACTGTGCCCTTGGTATGGTACCTAAAGTGACTGACTGGGTTAAAAATTGGTTAAATGGAAGGAGACAGAGAGTAATGGTAAATGGAGCTAGCTCTGAGGAAAGGGATGTTATCAGTGGTGTATCGCAGGGGTCGGTCCTCAGGAAGGCTCATTTTAACATATTTGTGAGTAACACTGCAGAAGGGCTGTCTGGTAAGGTTTGTCTCTTTGTGGATGATACCAAACTCTGCAATAGGATGGACACCCCGGAGGCAATGGATAGCATGAGGAAGGATCTAGCGAAGCTTGAAGAATGGTCCGATAATTGGCAACTAAGATTTAATGCTAAGAAATGCAGGGTCATGCACCTGGGTTACAAGAATCCAGGGGAATGGTATAATATAGGGGGTGAAGTGCTTTTGTGTACGAATAAAGAGCAGGACTTAGGGGTGATTGTGTCTGATGACCTTAAGGTCTCCAAACAGGTAGAAAAAGCAAAAGTCAAAGCCAGAAGGATGCTTAGTTGCATAAGGAGAGGGATGACCAGCAGGAAAAAAAGAGGTGATAGCACCCTTGTATAAGTCTCTGGTGAGGCCCCATTTATTTTATTTTTGTTACATTTGTACCCTGCACTTTCCCACTCATGGCAGGCTCAATGCAGCAGGCAATGGAGGGTTAAGTGACTTGCCCAGAGTTACAAGGAGCTGCCTGTGTCGGGAATTGAACTCAGTTCCTCAGGACCAAAGTCCACCACCCTAACCACTAGGCCACTCCTCCACTTGTGTTAGGCATCCAAAGAATCTCTGTTTTCCTTGGGTTCAGGCAGAGTACTATGTCGGTCCAGAGGGCGGCTACAAAATTGGTAAGCGATCTCAGTCACAAAACACATAGGGACAGACTTAGAAACTTAAAAATTTATACGCTCAAAGAGAGACGGGAGAGAGGGGATAAGATAGAGACGTTTAAAAACCTCAGTGGTATTAATATACAGGAGGTACGCCTTTTTCAAATGAAGGAAAACTCTGGAATGAGGGAGTATACAATGAAGTTAAGAGGAAATAGGTTTCGGAGGAATCTAAGAAAATACTCTTTCATGGAAAAGGTGGTGGATGCGTGTAATGACCTCCCGGTGGAGGTTGTGGAGACGAGGACTATGTCAGAATTTAAGAAAGCGTGGGACAGGCAAGAGGGATCCCTTAGGAAAGGAAGAGTTAGTGGTTATTGAGGATGGGCAAACTGGATAGGCTTTTTGGCCCTTATCTGCCATTATGTTTCTATGTTTCTATTTTTTAACCTGTAATATTTTCCTTAATTAAATTATAATTGCAGGAACTTTTAAGAGTCTAGTCACAATTGTTGGTGCCGATTTAAATTACTGAAACACTGTTTAGCATGAGTTACTACAGCAACCTTTCTTTAGCTAAAATAATCATTCTCTATGTTCCAGCTGTAAAAACTACAGAGAATAATAATGTCAACAACATCTGGTGGAGTATATATATATATATATATATATATATATATATACTGTTTTTGAAGGGGAATCATAATACACCTCTGTCTAAAAAATAATCTCCTTCCTTGTCTTCACTCTTCAGATGTCTCAGCCTTAGTTATCATGCCTTCTACATATCCTTGTGATGCCTCTCTGACCTTCTGAAGAAGATCAGCATAGGAGCACCCAGATATCTATAGATTTTTAATCACAGAAACAGCTAAGGATACATTTTTAAAGCCATTTATGCATAGAAATGGTTTGTAAAATACTTCCAGGAAGAGTAAAACTATGTGAAAAAGGGCAATTCTACATGTGTGTGCCAAATAAGGCACCCACTTTACCTGGGCTGCGAGCCTATTCTATAACAGTATTTATGCATGCAATTCTCATTATAGAATAATGGTATAAGTCAGCACTTATGTGCCTACATGTAGGCGCTAACATTTGCCATTGCACCTACATGTGACATTTATGTCTGTAATTTATAGTATTCTATAAGTTAACCAGCTAATTCTATAAAAGTCGCAAAAAACTGCACACGCACAAGTTAACCTGAGGTAATTAGCTCCAATAATTGGCTTTAATAAACAATCATTGGCACTAATTAGATTTAATTGGTATTTATGCACCTAAATTTTACATACAAGTTCAAAAAGGGGGCGCAAAAATGGGAGGGTCATGGATGGGTGTTCCTAATATTTACACGTGTTGTTACAGAATAATGGGGACTTGCGATTGAGTTTGAGGGCGGGGGGAGGAGGGAGGGATAAAGACTATTATTGGTATCTGTTAGATTGTGAAAAGTTTATTGCTTGTACCCTTTTTTTTGTCATTCCTCAATAAACAAGAAGTAAACATAGAATAATGGGGATATGCAGCTAATGTAGGCGTGTACATTTGCACCACATTTCAGCTGGTGCAAATGGCCGATTCCCGGGCGAAAGTGCTATTCAATAAACCACACCTAACTTTAAGAACAACTTTTAGAATAGCGCTTTTTCAGCACTGATTCTTTTGGCACCATATAGAGAATCCAGCCCTAAGTGTGTAAATGTTAGCACCACATCTGCTCCACTCATCACCCCCCCCCCCCCCGGGAATGCCCCCCTTACAATTACATGCTAAGCCATTTTAGCATGCAATTATAGAATAACGATTCGTCACACTACTGCCATTTACACACATAAGTGTGTTGGGCAGACTGGATGGACAATACAGGACTTTATCTGCCACCATTTACTATGTTACATTTCTGCAAGTTAATGCTAGTATCCTATAAATTTAAATGAAGTACATTTGCTCAAATTTAGGTGACTGTGATGCCACCACCTACCCGAAGGTGTAGCCCAAGTATCCAGCAACCATTCTCCACCTACCTGAGAGTGTAGGCCAAGTATCCAGCAACCATATGCTGCCTACCTTACCCGAAGGTGTAGGCAGAGTATTTTTCACAGTCCATCCATTGCCAATAATCCAGCCAAAAGGTCTGTCCACACCAATAATCCAACAGAAGAATTAGTCTGTGGCAATCTTTAGCACCATCCCCCTCCCCCCCCCCCCCCCCCCACACACACACACGACAGTGAATAGCACACTGAAGTAGCTTAGATAGGAAAGGGAGAAAGGAAATAGGCAATAGTTGGAAGGACAGGTAGGGTCCAATGAAGGTTTTTTGAGGAGTGGTGTAACTACGGCATGTTTGAAGGCATCAGGAACAGTTGCAGTGAAAAGTGAAAGATTAAGAATATGACACACAGAAGGGATAACAGTAAGAGAGATAGTGCTGAGTAGATGAGTGGGAATAAGATCAGAGGAACAGGTAGTCAGTTTGGAGGAGGACAGAAAATGTGCAGTTTCCTCTTCAGTGATTTCAGAAAATGAAGAAAGGAGGAAGAGGTTGAAGGAGGTTTGACAGAATGGAATGGGGGAAGGTTAGGTGGAGGTGACTTGGTTTAGAACGCAAGGTTAATCTTATGAACCTTACCATGAAAGTACTTGGCCAGAGTCTGGGGAGAAAGTGAAGGGGAAGGGGGGAGGAGGTGAAGGCACTTTGAGGAGAGCGTTCAATGTGGCAAAGAGATATTGAGGGTTTGAGCCAAGAGAGTTTGTCAACTGAATGTAGTACTCTTGTTTGGCATGTGAAAGAGCAGACTGGAAGGAGGTCAGCAAGAATTTGAAATGTATTTCAGCATGGGCACAGGATTTCAGCAAAAGGTGTTCAGCAGATTGGGCACAGGCACGTAGGTAGCGGATTCTAGAGGTCTGCCAAGTCTGGGGTTTAGTACGCCTTACAGAATGGGGAATGGGAGGAGCGAGAGTATCCAGAGCAGAGGAGAGAATAGTATTATAAGAAGATAAACCCTCATTGACAGACTTGGATAACATACTGGTTGAGAAGATGTTCGAAACACTGGTGGAGAGAGTGCAAGAATCAATAGCCTAAAGATTCCTAAATGTATTGGTGGAGATTGGACAGGACTGGGGTGAGGATGTTTAAGTGTGAAAGTTAACAGATGATTGTCAGAGAGAGAGGAAGAACTGTGGCGCAGAAACTGGAGAGTGAGCAGCTGGAGAAGAAGACAAGATCAAGACAGTGGCCATTCCAGTGAGTAGGGGTAATGGAGCATTAGTTGAAGATTGAAATAGGACATAAAAGCGAGAAACTGAGAAGCATAAGATTCAGAGAATGAGGGAAGGAGATGAAGATTCAAGAAAAAAGGAAAGCCATGAGTCAAAGTCAGAGAGAAAGGAAGAAAGGGACTTATCAGGAGGTCAATAAATGACTGCTACTCACAGAGGTAGAGGAGTGAATAGATGGATGGAGTGGACTTCGAAGGAAGAAAAGCAGTGGTATTGAGGTGGAAGAAGAAGTTGAGAGTGGTAGCCCAAAACCACCTCTGTAGCCAACTGGGCAAGGAGTATGGGAGAAAAGGTAACCCCCTTGACACTGGATCGCAGCTGAAGCAAAGTCTTCAGGGCAAAGCAAAGTCTCAGTTAGGGCAAGCAGATAGAGAGTAAGAGAGAAAAAGAGGTCATGGATGTACGAAAGTTTATTGGAGACAGAGTTGGCATTCCACAAAGCACATGAGAAAGGCAGAGAAGAAGGGGACAGGAGAGGAACAGAAATTAGACTGGAGACATCGCGGTGTGACCTGCATGAATAGGATGAGAGCTGATGTGTAGGATCAGGATTGGGATTGATATGCCCAGAGAAGACCAGGAAAAGGAGCAAGAGCGGCATGACAACAGCGATGAAGATGAGATGTACTCAGACAGAATGGAGATGGTTGAATGAAAGGAAGAAAATGTTGAAGCTGGAAAACTGAGAAGGAAGAAGACAAAGGGGATGGTGAGATGATGAAAGGAAGTATACAGTGGTTGCAGATGGAGAAAGAGATTGGGAAAGGACAAAACCAAAAAGAGAAATTGTACTGGAACCATTGGGAATAGCAGTAAGAAAATACAAACTGTAGAGATAAAATGTTTCAGCATGTGGCACCTGGAGTGGATGCACTGGGTGGACCTCAGAGTCACCCCGGAGAAGACTGGGAGAATATGCAGATGGGCTAGGCACCTGGAGCAGAGGCCCTGGGTGGATCAGGGTGGACCTGGAAGGCACCCCAAAAAAGGCTAGGAGGATATGCATATGGCCTGCAAGTACTCCACATCAACTGGGAAGCAGCCAAGAGAAAGCACTAGGCACCTGGAGCACAGGCCCTGGGTGGTCTGGAGTAGACCTGGGAGTCACCCTGGCAAAGGATGGGAGGATATGCAGATGGGCTGAAAATCCTCCACAGCATCTGGCAGGCAACAAGAAGGAGCGCTAGGCATCTGGCGCTGAGGCTCTGGGTGGATCTGTGTGGACCTGGGAGTCATCTCGGAAAAGGCTGGGAGGATATGCAGATGGACTGCAAGTCCTCCACAGCACTGTACTTTCCCACTTTCCTTCCGTATGCTATTGGGCCTTATCTTTAGGCACACTGTCCAGAGGACTGGGTTGGCTGGAGCATAAGAAATAAATCCTGTTTCATCCATAGAGCAGCTGTTGTTTCTCGAGATTGAACCCGAGTCAGTGTGGTTTCTACCTCAAAAGTTTACAAGGTTGTACTTTTATTTTTCTTCTTGGCTCGGGGTCAGTCAGCGAAATTTTCCTTTGATGTTGGAAGTATAAGACATAGTTGGTGATACTTTTGGTTTAGGTTTTGCTAGGGAAAATATATTAATTTATATAAAATAAAACTTTATAATAAACCTAAGAAAACATATCTATATCATGCTTGGTTTTCTACTTTTGCTATGTCATAATAAATCATTACGCATAACCTACAACACTGATCGGATGTTTCTTCACTTAATATATTTACAGCTATACAAATTTAGACTACATACAAGAGCAGTTGACAAATTTGGTTGCCAAACAACAATAAGTTAAGATATACTCCTTGTTGGACTACACAGGATTCTAATGTGCTGTCAGCTAATTCTTCCCACTTGTCTGTGCTTTTCCTTTTCTATGCTGGAGATTGCAGAACAGATAGATGTGGTGCCTCCCTGGCACTGTACATGAATTATAAACCAGAATTGTGAAGGCTGGTATAAAAACCCTATGGTGACTATTACAGAAGCTCTATCTTCTTGTTTGGACATCTTAAAACTGGCATTTAGACGTCCATATTGCACGAATGTCCAAATCCCAATTTTACAAATGCACCATATGGACATATAGCAAGGGGGTATGCTCTGGGTGTGTTCTGGGAGGGACTAAGGAGAGCCCAAAATATGGACGTCCAACTCTGATCATAGAAGGGCAAGAGACATCCAAGTCTAAAAATATGGATGTTGTTATTTAGACCTGATACTTGTCATGCCCAGGTTACAGAAAGGTGCTCTGATTGAGCAGCTGTCCACCAGAGGGATTAAGGCATAACACCTCCTTAATCCCACAGTGGTTGCTGTACCCCTCTTTCTTTACTGAATGTGAAACTGGCAAGGGACACGAGGCTCTATGACAGCTTCAGGTATTATGGACATTCTTAACAAAGTAGCATGCAGATATCAGGAGTAGCCTAAAGATTAGTACCATGCACTGAGAACCAAGGGACCCAAGTTCAAATCCCACTTCAGCTCCTTTTTTTTCTTTTTTTTAATTGTGAGCCTTCCAAGCCTGAAGGCTATTGAAGTAGGTAACATTCAGGTACAGTAGGTATTTTTCTGTTCTGTATGGCTCACAATGAAAATAACAACCCACAAACAGCTGACTTTTGAACCTGGGTCCCCTGGATGTTAGCCCCCTACTTTAACCTTTAGGCTACCCCTCTGCTCCGCATGGTTGTCTGGCAGCATAGGAACATCCATTTTATAAAATGGCCACACAGATGTCCATGTCCCTTGTTTTTCCCCCCTAAATAATTTGGACTTTTCAGTTTATAAAATGGATATTCATGCTGGACATTTCCAGTACATGGACGTCCATCTCACATGTATTTAGAACAGGTTGTATCCTGTTCTTTTTAGAACATGTAAGATGGGCACCGTTTGTGACATTCTAACTTAATCCATATTCTGAGTTGGGCATCCTTTCTAAAATGTCACTCAAAATTTCTCGGCTTTCTTACTGCCAGTGAATGGTGAACCCAAGACTGAGATAGATGTAAATAATTCCCTAGGCAAGCCATTCTAGTGATCATATGATCCGAAAAAGCATGGTTCTATGATTCAACAACATGCTGTTTGAGCACTCACACCCCCGGTCATGTTCTTGCGGAACATATTTATTATTATTATTATTATTAGCATTTGTAAACATATCACACAGATGTGCCTGTGTATAGGCCACAGCAGTCACTTGGACTCCCTCTTTTGCTTGGGAATTTGAACACTTTGCAACATGGGCCAGATGATCAAATACTAACTAAAAAACTGTGATTAGTTTTTAACTATTTCTGATATAGCCAAGTCTTCAGTGCTTGTCTAAAAAAAATAAGTAAGATAGGGCCAGTCTAAGTTCATCAGGTAATTTAGTCTAATTAATGGTGCTATATAGCATATAGTATATTGTAAGTGTGCCTTTAGTGAAATCTTTAGGAGAAGGAAACCACAATTTACGTACACCACTGATTACAAATTTTCAGTCAGAGCACTTACATATAGTTCTACAGTGTTAGCTATATAGGTGTTACCAAGCAATGAAAATCTTATAGACACAGATTTATAACTTAAACAAAATTCTGCATGGATTTGAAACCAATGTAGTTCAGTCAGAAAAGGGACTGCTCTCTCGTTAGATGCCCAGTCTTACTCCACTACTGTTTTAAAAAGTTTGAACAATTTTTTGCCATCTGCACATCTGATTATGTTACGCATTTCTCCTTTAATATAAAAATATATTAAACAACAGCCCATCTCCATAGACAGGAAGAGATTGTTCTCTTCATATGCAAAGGGCATGGCTTTGCCAAAGATCTTATGACATAATACTTGGAAACATTTTGCCCTGCACGCTCTTCAGGAGAATAGCAGAAATCAAACAAGGAAAAGAAAATGCTATTGAAATACTGAACTCATTAATCTGTCCTTTTCCTGCATATTCATTGTGGAAATCCTAAAAATAAGATCTATTTGAGGCACTTGAAGATCAGAGTTTGTCATCAGTGCCCCCTTGTCTGTCTGGGTAACAGAAAAGTGCTGCCAAGGAATTTGCCTCGGGCCAATTATCAAAAATGTAAGGAAATTAAATGTTTATTTTAATGAAAGGTGCTATATCAGTTGATTTTTTTTTAATGTGTAATACACAGCACATCACTTTCTTGAAATAATATTTCTCACTGTAAAATTTTATGCAAAAATTCTGTTTAGTATTCATGTATCCATCACAGCATAAAGAGTTCTATAACTTGAATTTGGAGTTCACTAGACACATCACAATGATGAAACAATAACTTGTGATGTAACCATGTAAACAGTGTTGATCAGTCAGCTATCACAAGAACCTATTGGTATTTTAAAAGTACATTTAAAATTATATGATCTTCAAAAAAGCAAGTCATGGCAAGAAAGCTAATAATAAAACAGCACCCAGTATAACAGAGGTCAGAGCCTCAAATAATCACTGATCTATAAAACTAGCATCTTTTATTTTGTCCAGTGTAGCATCAGGATCCCGGATTCGCAGTGGTTTAGCTTAGCCAGTTAATGTTTACATAACCAAGTGGCTGAGAGCACACCATGTAGCAGAACTTTCTACAACCAAAGTATCCAGAAGGTTCACTGATGTTCAAAGCAGTCAAGCTGACATACAGTCTGCAGTATGTCTGGTAAGCAATTTTCTGTTTTACAGTCCATAAAGACAAGGGAGTCAAATTCACAAGCATAATAAACAACTTTCTGTTTAAATATCTCTCTTAAAACTCATAGGGAAAAGACGCCACAATCGATAACCACCTTCAAAGTAAGTGCAAGTTCACTTAGAGAAATAATGCAAAACAATGGTATGTATAGTCAGAAACGAGAGGATTCAGCTGCCTCAGAAGCTAGTAATTTATTTTGTAAGAAATCACTCCTGCCCTTTCTTCTGAAGCGAAAAGAAGTGCTGTCATATTAGAATTGGGGAAGTCGGCATCACGTTGGTTTAGTTAACCAAACCAAATACCACATGCACTCTGATTTAGTTAAGGAAAATGTGAATGCCTTTGCCTTGCAAACTGTGGATCAAAAACAAAACAAAATAAACACAACATGAAAGATTCCCTGTGCTCATTCTCCATCACCACGGCCCATTAACAAATGAACAAAGTAATTTTCAAAAGCTATGCCCATACAAAATAAGTGTAGGGGCACTTTCAGACTGAGAAAAGCCACAGCACAGCTTAGTTCTGTGTAAATAAGTTATCTCCAAAACACGACACCCTTCCAAGCTGCAGAAGCAGCGAAAATGCAAGTGTGCTCAACGAAACACTGAGAAAGATTTCATTTCGTACTAGTCTTTGGGAAAAAAAAGCAGGCTCCACAGGGAGGCATTCATGAAAATAAAAGATATCTCATTTCGAACATAACAGGGAAAAATGCAATCTACAAAAAACGTTTTGAAACGGTACCATTACTATGCCTCTGTGTATTCTTCACTGCCAGTAACATCATACAAATGCCTTTATTTTAATTATAGCAATAAAGTTCAATTTACTCTGTTTTCACGAGCCACGGTGGACTTCTACCTTGTACCAGTAAGATCTACTGCTTTCTCAGCACACCGTTGCTGAAGGGCATTTGTACACAGAGAGCTTCAATCCTTCATTCTCAGCGGAAAGTGTCCATTCAATTGCTTCTCTCAAAGTCTGCAGTTCCTAGCCCACAGCCTGTGCATTATTCCCTCACAGACATCTTGCACATCGCTTGCCCTTGGTTACAACGAGCGGCTTGCAAAAAATGCCAATTGAATCAGTAACACCCACACCAAGCGCAATCTCGGCAGCCGTTTCACCTAAAACAACCGCAGTTCCACAAAGCCAGCAGGACGGTGCCGTTTTCAGCAGCGGAAACTCACCACCGGCGGGCAGGCTCAGTGCGGCTCCGCCGCTGCCTCCCGGCTCCTCGGCACCAGCATCTCCTTCAGCCTCTTCAGCCACAGCAGCTGCGAGCTCCGGTAGCTAAGCCACCCGCCTGCTGCAGCACGAGACACCCCGCGCTGGAACAGGCCTCCTGACGGACACCCGCACGAAACCAATCACAGCCGTCAGCGTCTTCGATGAGACCCAATCGGAGACGAGAATTCAAGCACTACCCGCCCCACTGCCTAGGTGCCCGTCTATCGGCGTGGGTGTTCCTGCTGGAGGCTCGTGGTCTCAGTCCGAGGTTGTGCGGTTCTTGCAGGAGGGGTAGGCGCTTTATAAGGGTCTCGTGCTCCTATAGAGTGTGTGTACATTGAATATTCCTTGCAGATAGCCAGACGTGCAGCGACGAAATCTGGACTGTCGGGCATGATTTTGTGGAGAAAAATTATCTCTGATGTTCTGTCACTGTAACCGCCAGGTTTACGGTTGACGTGGATTGTAAGTGACTGCAGCGGGCAAATCTCAGCAGTAAAGCATAGAAGCCAGCTTTTCAAAGTTATTGGGAGTGCTAAACCCAATGGAAATTACCTCTCCCTGGACACAGTTGAGGGTTTTGTTCAATACTGGGGGTGCTTAAGCACCATGAGAACTGGCTCCTATGGGACAGCTTGAATGAAAGGAGAAGACATTAATGTAGACATCTTTTTTATAGCTCTTTAATTTTATTTGTTAGAATTACTATGCTGTCGCCTTCTATTCCATATCATTCAATTCCATACTAACACACTCATTCACCAGCAAGCTTGTTTGTACAACTTTGTATGGCTGGGAAGCATTGGAGCCAACTTTTCAAAATTATTGGGGGTGCTAAGCCCAGTGGAAATAACCCCTCCCTGGACACATACAAGGAATTTTCTCAATATTGGGGGTGCTCAAGCACCCACAGAGTCGGCTGCTAGGCTGGGAAGTTATTTCAAAATTAAAACACCAGTTATATAGTTCCTGACTTACTTCTTAATGGATTTTATTCAATATGGCATTTATAGTGTACCATATTGAATAAAATCCACTAAGAAGTAAGTAAAATACACTGAGAAAAAAGTTTGTAAATCCCTATGATGGTCTGTGTTTTAGCACAGTTCATACCAGGGTGGTGGGTTTTAGATTTGTTAGGAACTGGGCAACATTCTGGGGAAGGGGGAGCACATTCTGAAAGGATGGACTCCACCTTAACCAGGGTGGGACCAGGCTGCTAGCATTGGCATTTAAAAAGGAGATAGAGCAGCTTTTAAACTAGAAACTGGGGGGGAAGGCCGGCAGTCGCTCAAAAACGCATGGTTTGGAATAAGGTATCTTTCAAAGATATAACTAAAACAGGGAAGATAGGGTATCCCGATAGTGAGGTTGCAAAAGAGACCATAGTAGATCAGCTGGTGTCCTTAAAAAAAAATAAAAATCAGACAAAAGATTGCAGATTAATACTGTCAAGTACTAAGCATGGTGTAAATAGGAACAACAAAATTAATTTGAAATGTCTATATGTGAATGTCAGAAACCTAAGAAATAAGATAGGAGAGTTAGAATATATTGCGCTAAATGAAAAAAATTAGATATAATAGGCGTCTCTGAGACCTGGTGGAAGGAGGATAACCAGTGGGGCACTGTCATACTAGGGTACAAATTATATCATAGTGATAGGGTGGATCGAATTGATGGATTGTATGTTAAGGAGGGCCTTGAATCAAATTCTGCAGGAAACAAAACACATCTTGGAATCCCTATGGATCAAAATTCCATGAGTAAAGGGGAAAAGGATAGTGATAGGACTGTACTACTGTCCACCTGGCAAGGATGAACAGATGGATTTAGAAATGTTATCGGAAATTAGGGAGGATAACAAACTGGGCAACACAATAATAATGGGTGATTTCAATTACTTTTCTACTATATAGAATCTGTAGAACTCAATATCATACATGAAAACATTTTCTACATCAATATATTCTGTATCTCAAGGTCTTTCTTGAATCGATATGAAAGAATATAGTGGAGAAAAAAGACCAGTAGAAACCAGAGACACCTCTATTTGAAAGATAAACCTTCATAGGTACAGGGCGCTCTTCCTAATCATAAGTCATAAAAGAACGCCACTTATATTTCAATATTCTTTTACAAAACCAACAAAATGACCATTTTAGATACAGAATCAGCTGAAAAAACATAGTGTTGCCAACGGTTATAACTTGGTATTTATCCTAGATATTCGAATCTTTATTTCATTGTGTACTATCACTGTTCAGATGACTCCATATTTCAAATCCCAACAGGGGTTCCCTGTTTTACCTTTCCAGGCTGCGTCGGGAGAAAAATTATGTATAATAAAGTCCATCCAATGATTGCAAAAATCACAACTTTCACAAATAAATTCAGCTACCGACTCTGACAAAATGGCGGCAGGCTTTCCTCAAAAAAGCCTTCCATTCAATAGATACACTTAAACATTCTTGGACAGACAAATAGTTTGTGTATGAAATAGATATACTTTACCAGTGTGTTTATCTATAAACTGTTTGATATCCCACATAACAAAACATTCCGAACAAGATCCTTATTGTTTATGGCGACCAGTGCCCCTTTCCAACTCGTTTCGATTCCATATTTCTGCTGAACACAACATATCATTTAAATTGCTGTTTCGTCGGTATGCAAACAAAATTTTTGTTTGCTGAAAACAAGGGTATACTCTAAGCATCGAAAGATGTTTTTTGACTGCTCTTACAAATCTGTTAGTATGAACGTTGTATTTCGTTACGAATGTTAAAACTTCCTCTTTCATCTTCTGATCAACTCTTTAGGATAACAACCACTCTCTATGGTTATAAAGAACTCTTTTATTAGCCTTCTTTACTAACTTCTCGGAGTATCCCCTGCTGATTAATTTTTTGGACAAAACGGTTGCCTGGTGCCATGTGGATCTTGTTCGGTATGCTCTGTTATTGGGATACCAAACAGTTTATAGATATACACACACTGGTAAAGTATATCTATTTCATACACAAACAATTTGTCTGTCCAATAGTGTGATATATCTATCAATGTGCCTGTGTAAATTATATTATATAGAACAAACTTCTCAATCCTTAAAGACGCGATTAATAGAACATAGACACTGCATCCAAGCGCAGAAGCTTCCTGAACCTTTAGTTACACATTTTGTGGAGAAACATGTGTTTTCTGATTTGTGATGTACGGTACTGGAACAGATAAGAGCCACAGAAAGAAGAGGAGATGCAAAAAAAACTGCTTCGTCAGCATGAACAAAAAAGGATATTTGCTTTGAAAACAGTGATACCTCAAGGTTTAAATGTATCTATTGAATGGAAGGCTTTTTTGTGACAGCTGTAGGATAATATGTCATCACGTTCTATACGTCATGGATCAATGTAAAGGTATAAAATCTCGGTGTTTGAGGAAAGCCTGCCGCCATTTTGTCAGAGCCGGTAGCTGAATTCATTTGTGAAAGTTGTGATTTTTGTAACATCCAAGATAAGTACCAAGTTATAATAATTGGCAACACTATGTTTTTTCAGCTGATTCTGTATCTAAAAAAGGTCGTTTTGTTGGTTTTGTAAAAGAATATTGAAATATAAGTGGAGTTTTTTTATGACATGATTATGAAGAGCCCCCTGTACCTATGTAGATTTATCTTTCAAATAGGGGTGTTTCTGGTTTCTACTGAACTTTTTTTTCTCCACTATATTCTTTCATATTGATACAAGAAAGATCTTGAGATACAGAATATATTGATGTAGAAATTTTTTGATGTATGATTTCAATTACCCCAATATTGACTTGGTAAATGTAACATCAGGGCATGCAAGGGAGGTAAAATTCCTTGACAGAATCAAGGACTGCTTTATGGAGCAGCTGGTACAGGAGCCGACAAAAGAAGAAAAAATTCTAGACCTAGTCCTTTGTGGAGCGCATGATCTGGTGCGGGAGGTAATGGTGATGGGGCCGCTTGATAACAGTGATCATAATATGATCAGATTTGATATTAGCTTTGGAGTAAGTAAACACAGGAAATCCAATACATTAGTGTTTAACTTCAAAAGGGAGACTATGATAAAATGAGAAGAACAGTGAAAAAAAACTTAGAGGAGTGACTGCAAGGGTCAAAAATTTACATCAGGCGTGGATGCTGTTCAAAAATACCATCCTGGAGGTTGCAAACCAAAAAATAAAAAAACACATCGATACCATCTCTTCTCTCTCCCACTGGGCGCCTTCTACATTAGCCTTCTCACCTAGGAGGACTTTTGGTAAGTCATGGATGAGTTCCTATTACTATCCTAGGCGTAGGTACAACCCTTCGGCTTGCCTGCCTGCTCAGGCTCAACCCTAGTGTGATCGTTCACGCCAGCAGTATGTTCCTAAGGCCCCTGCTTTTGACTCCGGCAGAGCATAGCCACAGTAAAAGTGCCCGTCCCAGATGACTTGCTGGTCGGGGGGAGGTTGACGTGTTTTCACCAAAAGTGGCCTCTTATAACTTCCAACAGGTGGATTTGTCAGATTGTCCGTCTAGGATACGCCCTCAATTGGTATCTCAAACCTCCAAGTTGCCCACCGAAAGCTCATTCGTTCAGCTCTCAGCACAGGCAGGTACTTTCAGAGGAACTCTACGCCCTTCTGAAGGCCCATGCAGTTAAACCTGTTCCACCAGGGGAAGAAGGGCAGGGATTCTATTCCAGGTACTTCCTTGTGCAAAAGAAAACAGGGGGGATATATCCCATCCTACACCTAAGGGCCCTGATCAAATTACTAGTCCAAAAAAAGTTCAGGATGGTTTTCTTGGGCACCCTTCTCCTGTTGATTCAGGAAAACAGTTGGCTATGCTCTCTGCACTTGAAGGATGCATACACTCACATCCCAATACTTCCAGCCTAACGGAAGTATCTCTGATTTTGGCTGGGAACACATCCCTTTCAGTACCACATGTTGCGTTTTGACCTCGTGTCAGCTCCCAGGGTCTTCACCAAATGTCTAGCAGTGGTTGTAGCATCATTACGCAGACTGGGAGTCCATGTGTTCCTGTATCTCGACGATTGGCTGGTGAAGAGTACCTCGGAGGATGGCGCTCAGGAGTCCATTTACATGACTAGTTGGGTGCTCAAGTTATTAGGGTTCATTTTAAACTACCTCAAGTCCCATCTTCGCCCTGTCCAATGACTGGAGTTCATAGGAGCCCTGTTCAATATTCGGATGGTATGAGCCTACCTCCGAGATGCGAGAGCGGACAATCTTCTTACACTCGCATCCAAGATTTGTGCCTCTCAGCAGGTCTCAGCTCAACAGATGTTGAGATTGTTGGGCCACATGGCTTCCACAGTGTACGTTACACCCATGGCATGCCTTCACAGCTCAATGGCATGAAATCAGCTCAATGGACCCTGGCTTCTCAGTGGTATCAAACCACAGGGAGTCTGGAAGATGTCATCCAAGTGTCCCCAGAGCTTGTACACTCCCTTCAGTGGTGGACCATTCGATCCAGTTTGACTCTGGGACTTCCATTCCAAATTCCTCAGCCACAAAAAGTGCTGCTGATGATGGATGCATCTATCCTGGGATGGGGAGATCATATAGATGGGCTTCACACTCAAGAAGCTTGGTCCTCCCAGGAAACAAATCTTCAATCTCCTGGAGCTCCAAGCGATCTGGAATGCTGTAAAGGCTTTCAGAGACCGTCTGTCTCACCAAATTGGTTCTCATCCAAACACACAATCGGGTTGCAATGTATTACATCAACAAGCAGGGGGGCACTGTATCATGCCCTCTGTGTCAAGAGGCCATCCGAATGTGGCACTGGATGGACTTGCCAACATGACATGTTGCTTCGAGCCACTTATCTGGTGGGCAAAAACAATACTCTGGCCAACAGACTGAACAGGATAATGCAACCACACAAGTGGTTTCTCAATATGAGCATAGCCCACAAGATCTTCTGAGCATAGGGCACCCCCTTGGTGGATCTTTTTGCCACTCATTTCAACCACAAGGTCCCTCAGTTCTGTTCCATGCTTCAGGCTTACGACAGACTAGCGTCAGATGCCTTCCTTCTCAAATGGGGGACGGGTCTTCTGTGTGCGTATACTCCCATACCTCTAGTGAGAAAGACTTTGTTGAAACTCAGTCAAGACCACAGAACAATGATTCTGATTGCGCCATACTGGCCGCTGCAGATATGGTTCCCTCTACTTCTGGAGTTATCCTCCGAAGAACTGTAGAGATTGGAGTGTTTTCTGATCCTCATCACGCAGAACAAGGGGTCCCTTCTACATCCCATCCTCCAGTCTGTGGCTCTCACAGCTTGGATGTTGAGAACCTAGAATTCATTTCCTTGGGTCTTTTGGAGGGTGTCTCCCGGGTCTTGCTGTCTTCCAGGAAAGAGTCCACTAAGAGGTGCCATTCTTTCAAATGATGGAGGTTTGCCATCTGGTGAGAGTTCAAGGTTCTAGATCTTCTTGCTTGCCCTACACAGACCTTGCTTGTGCAGACCTTCTACATTTATCAGAGTCTGGTCTCATGACCAATCTGTAAAGGTTCAACTTAGTGCAATTAGCACTTATCATCAGCATGTAGAAGGTAAGTCTATCTCTGAACAGCCTCTAGTTGTTCGCTTCATGAGAGGTTTGCTTTTGTCAAAGCCCCCTGTCAATCCTCCACCAGTGTCATGGGATCTCAACGTTGTTCTCACCCAGCTGATGAAAGCTCCTTTTGAGCCACTGAATTCCTGCCATCTGAAGTACTTGACCTGGAAGGTCATTTTCATAGTGGCTGTTACTTCAGCTCGTACAATCAGTGAACTTCAGGACTTAGTAGTAGATGCACCTTATACTAAGTTTCATCACAATAGAGTAGTCCTCCACACTCACCCTAAGTTGCTGCAGAAAGTGGGGTTGGAGTTCCATCTGAACCAGTCGATTGTCTTGCCAACGTTCTTTCCCCAATTTCATGCCCATCCTGGTAAAAGCAACTTGCACACCTTGGATTGCAAGAGAGCATTGTCCTACTACATGGAGCCGACAAGGCCCCATAAATAGTCCACCCAGCTTTTTGATTCTTTTGATCCCAACAGGATGGGGATCACCATCAGTAAACCGACCATTTGTGATTGGCTATCAGATTGAATTTCTTCACTTATGCCCAGGCTGGGCTGGACCAAGAGAGTCATGTCACGGCTCATAATGTCAGACTCATAACTGTGTCGGTAGCCCACTTGAGATCAGCCACCATTGAAGAAATTTGCAAGGCTGTGACGTAGTCTTCAGTCCACACATTCATACCACACTACTGCCTTGAGCAGGATACCCAACGTGACACTCGGTTGGGGCAGACAATGTTGCAGAATCTGTTTAGGGTCTAGAAATCAACTCCACCCTCATAGGCCTGTTTTATTCTGTTCTAGGCTGCACTCTCATTCAGATTATATATAGTTTCAGGTTAATCTGTGTTATGTCCTCGCTGTTGCGAGGCCCAATTGACCAATGTTTGTTGGTTTTGGTGATCCTGTATGCTAAGGATTGCCCACTTGTGAGAATTATAAGCCTGCTTGTCCTCGGAGAAAGCACAGGTACTTACCTGTAGCAGGTGTTCTCTGAGTACAGCAGACTTTATATTCTCACAATCCCTCCCACCTCCCCTTGGAGTTGTCTCCTTCGTAGTTTTTTTACTTTATTTTTTGCTGTAGTATTAAACTGAGGAGACTGCGGTCTTGTGGTGGGAGGGAAGGCACTCGCGCATGTGCAGTAGAGCATGTCTCACACTCCACATAGCTCTCATTAGACTTTGGTAAACTCTGGACCGGGCAACGCAGGTCGGTGTCACCCACATGTGAGAATATAAAGCCTGCTATCCTCGAAGAACACCTGCTACAGGTAAGTACCTGCGCTTTATCTGCATTCTCCCTCCTGCCCTCCACTATGGAATGCAGATAAACTGACATCTCTCACGTCCTTTCCCCAACCCCTCAAAACTCTTCAGTTCTCCCCACCCAAATACCCACTCTGCTTGTGCCTTCAAGTCACCATCCGGGCAGAGGCATCAGCACTCATAGGCTGCCTGCACTTGCATTGGGACTTCCACTCTGAACTGTCCCGCCCCTTCTGATACAACTTCCTGTTTTGTGAAGGGCAGAATGGTTCAGAAAGAAAGTCACGGTGCAGGTGCAGGCAGCCTAAGAGTGCTGCTGCCTGGGCGAAGACTGGATTGAAGGTATGGGGGGGGGGGGGGGGGGAGATGCACCCCCTGTGAAAAATTCCTGGGTACATTGCTGTGCCCAGTCTTCCAGTCTCATAAGATTCTCTTGCAATTTTTCGCAATCCTCTTGTGATTTAACAATTTTGAATAACTTTAGGTTATCATCAAATTTAATTGCCTCACTAGTTATTCCCATCTCCAAATCATTTATAAATATGTTAAAAAGCAGCGGTCCCAGCACAGACCCCTGGCGAACCCCGCTATCTACCCTTCTCTATTAAGAATACTGACCATTTAACCGTACTCTTTTAACTAGTTTTTAATCCATAATGGGTCATTACCTCCTATCCCATGACTTTCTAATTTCCTCAGGAGCCTTTCATGGGGTACTTTGTCAAATGCCTTTTGAAAATCTAGATAAACAACGTCGACCAGCTCACCTTTATTTTACCTTCCTTTTTATTAAGAGTATAAAAAGATTTTCTATTCATGATAAATTGCTTGCTGTACAAATAATGATGGTTTGGAAACTGATATCTTCTTGTTTTGCACAACTCTCTAATTTCTGTCCAGAAAAAGTCTGAAAATGTTGCTTTTTAAAAGATTTTCAGATTCATTTTAATGTATATCTAGTGTATTCTGAGTTTTATAGAGAGTGTGTAGGGGAATTTTATGGGGAATGTAATAACTCCTGTTGAATATTGTTATATTATGTAAACTCTCAAGAGCTTATCTTGGGTTTATTTAATATTGTAAACCACGTGGAGGGGCATTTTCGAAAGGGATGTCCATGTTTTGATATGGACGTCCTCGCAAAACATCCCGATCCAGAGGCGGGAAAACCCTTATTTTCGAAACAAGATGGACGTCCATCTTTAGTTTTGAAAATACCGTCAGAGACGTCCAAATCCTTAATTTGGTCATCCCTAGATTTGGTCGTCCCTAGACTTGGTTGTTTCTGCTTTTTGGCGATAATGGAAACCAAGGACGTCCATCTCAGAAATGACCAAATGCAAGCTATTTGGTCATGGGAGGAACCAGCATTTCTAGTGCACTGGTCACCCTGACATGCCAGGACACCAACCGGTCACCCTAGGGGGCACTGCAGTGGACTTCATATATTGCTCCCAGGTACATAGCTCCCTTACCTTGTGTGCTGAGGCCCCCAAACCACACTACCCACAACTGTACACCACTACCATAGCCCTTACGGGTGAAGGGGGGCACCTAGATGTAGGTACAGTGGGTTTGTGATGGGTTTTGGAGGGCTTGCTGTTTCCTCCACAAACGTAACAGATAGGGGGGGATGGGCCTGGGTCCACCTGTCTGAAGTACACTGCACCCACTAAAACTGCTCCAGGGACCTGCATACTGCTGTCATGGACCTGAGTATGACATCTGAGGCTGGCATAGAGGCTGACACAAAATATTTTTAAAGATATTTTTTGAGGGTGGGAGGGGGTTAGTGACCACTGGGGGAGTAAGGGGAGGTCATCCCCGATTCCCTCCAGTGGTCATCTGGTCATTTCGGGCAACTTTTTGTGCCTTGGTTGTAAGAAAAACATGACTAGGTAAAGTCGTCCAAGTGTTCGTCAGGAATGTCCTTGTTCCTTTTGATTATGGGTCAGGGACGTCAAAGTGTTAGGCATGCCCAAGTCCTGCCTTCGCTATGCCTCCAAGACGCCCCCTTGAACTTTGACCATCCCTGCGATGGAAAGCAGTTGGGGACGTCCAAAATGGGCTTTCGATTATACCGATTTGGACGACCCTGGTAGAAGGACGTCCATCTTCTGATTTATGTCGAAAGATGGGCGTCCTCTTTAGAAAATGAGGCCGTTAGTGTTTTTGATCTCTTAATGCAGACGTGCTAAAATAATCAGACAGTATAACCTCAGCATTACAGAAAACACCAGAAGCCTCTTATCTTTTTCTGAAATTTACTTTTGTTGAATAAATGTAGCTAATTTACTCACAGTTAGTAGATTCTCAGAAGTTACTGCCACGAGGCAAGAGACTTCATAGTTCTGAGAGCTGTATCAGAGGATGGAGATGGAAATTTGAAGAAAAGAAAACTTTATGGCGGAGGTGAGATGAATGAAGCTGGTTCAGAGATGGGATGCTGATTCGAGCAATATCTTGAAAGAAAGAATGAGTGAGGTAAAAAGACACGTTCTCTTCAAGGGAGCAGAAACATGTGCATCCAGAAACAAGATGGAGAATGTCTTGAATTTGTGGGGACAGAGAGGTCAAGAAAAAGCACCCACAAGCCCAGGGAGGGTGAGGTATAGGGACCAATAGGGACCGAACCCGAGACCAGGTGGTAGAGGTGGTTACAGAGAGCAGTCCTTGATTAGAGTGAAAGGTCATATCCTGCTGACCATCGGAATAAAGATAGTAGGAATAATCAGGAAATGACAGTATGTAGATAAGGAATCAAGCTCGGCTGAGAAAGGGAGGAGGCCTTTGCAGGAGAACAGCCCCAACCATGCAAATAACCGGTCAACAGCTGGCTAAACCGTTTTACATATTGGCCCCTTCATCTTTTTGGTTTGCTAGTAATTACAAGAAATAAGGAAATTTATACAAAATGGATAATCTTAAACACATTTATTACAAACAAAATATACCTGCATTAACAGCATACATTTCTCAATTTAACTTTCAAAAGGAAAGATGCCTACCTCCCCCCCCCCCCCCCCCCCCCACCGGCGAAAAACTAAACACAATGTAAATCTTAAGATTTAGGTTTATCAAGCAAAAGGCCTCCAAATGAGATGGTTCTGTATAAATATATTCCACATCCAGATAAAAAAGTAAACGACAACAACGAAAACGTAAAAAGAAACATCAATAGCTAAAACAAGTTTTAAGTGGTAAAGACAGCTTCTTCTGGAGCTATGTAGCACGGGACACATCAGGAAAAATAGTTATCTTTTGTTCATATTATCGGTATTACACAAAATTCTACTATATGCCAGTGATACCTTGGTGCTGATGAGGAATCCCAATGAATCTAAACCACACTTATTGCAAGAACTAGAAGTACTCTAAACAATTTGTATTTAAGATGAACATGCATTAGGAATGGGATGACATCATGGGGGATTTTCCCTTTCAATGAGCTATGGGAAAATAAGGAATTGGGGTAAATATTTCAGCTTTATGTGCCCAATTATACTCTCATGATTAAGAAGATAAAAAAGAAAATGAAGAGGTGGTTCAATTTGACTCTCAGCTGGATAATGGCTTATAAAATGATTATAATTCCTAAAGTTAACTTTCTTTTTATGCAATTTCCACTATACATCCGGGCAAAACTGTTGAAGGAATGGCAGAAGGTAATGGAGAAATTATGTGTGTGGGGAGGGGGGGGGGGCAAAACAAGACTCAGCCAGATGGGGATATCTTAGAAAAAAGTAGAAGGGAGGTTTAAATTGTGAGGGGTTATTAAAGAGTAGTAGTGGTGAAAGATCTGAAGTGTCATTATGATAGACTAGAAGGGGTACACCAGAAAGCACTGAGGGCAAGACGAGGGATTAGGGAATTAACTTTTCCCCTGAGGGAAGGTGGTAGATTTTTAACTTTTCTCACAAGATAGATGAGAAAAGATAGGATTAAGAGGCAGTCATAAGTTGCAACGAAGGATACCCTTCATTTAAGGTATTTTGGGATGCCTGAGGGCAATAGAACTGTAATTATTCCAAAGGGGGTTAGCTTCAAGGAGTTGTGATCTCCAGACTATACAAAGAATTGAGGAGGGAAGATGAGATCTAGGACAGAAATCTTCAGAGGGTGTGGAATGCGGAAGGGGACAGATGAATTACCTCTATAAAGTAGGCAGTGATGTATAAATATGTGCATACACATTTTTTTTGTTACATTTGTACCCTGCGCTTTCCCACTCATGGCAGGCTCAATGCGGCTTACATGGGGCAATCCATTTTATCCTTGTTCAACTGTGTAAGCAAGCTCTCCACAAGTGTTATGGGATGATAAGTATGGGCACAGTGCACACTTCATTGCTGTAACATATGGTTAAAGAATTATGGGTTAAACGAGTTATACACTGGCCGATATTCAGCTGGAGGCGGTCAACATTTTTTAAAATGTTGACCATGACCAGCTAAATTAGCCTCAGATATTCAATGCTGGGCCTTGTCTGTGCACCGGCATTGAATATCAGGTGCAGATTGCACCGGCACTAGCTGCCAGACCTTATGCAGGTCCCAACCAATATTCAGTTGGGTCCTGCATAAGACAGTTACATGGGCACTGGCTAAATACTGGCCAGCACCCACATAACTCTAAGGGTCCTGTTTACTAAGCCGCGTTATAGGCGCATTTGGGTTTTAAATGCACTTTAATTATGTACGCTCATTAACTGTGTACCTGCCTACAATATCCATATAGGCGCCTACATGGTTAGTGCGCATGCTAATTGTAGGCACGTTAAAAACACTAACGCGCCTTAGTAAACAGGGCTCTAGATAAGGTGCTGTATTTTCTCCAATCCCCTTCCCACCTGCCCCCTGAACTAGCTCCCTCCTTCTGATCCCCCTGCCCCTGATCACAACAGCAAGACCCTTCTCTCATCCCACCAACCCCCCTCCCCATTCACGAGAGCTTCTGCCCACTTAAATTGCTTTGAATATTGGGTGGACATTAGATGGGTTGGGTTGAGAGAGTTAAAGGGTGTAAAAAAAAAAGATAAGAACATGTCAGCTGTCCACAAGGAGATGATTATAAATTGTATGCTGGAAATATAATGTGAATGGTCCAAATTTGTAAAAGTAAAAATAAAAGATTTAAAAAATTAAAATGCATGGCTTGAAAATTTCAACAAAATTAAAACAAGGGAAGTAAATGCATATTTCACAGAAAAAAACCCTTATGTAAGACTATGAAAGATTTATTTAAGCAGCATTGATTAGATAACCAGAAGGTTAGCCTTAATCTTCAATGTGCACATAATCAATGGTTTTCATCTCATTTATGATAAAACTATTATGTGCATTCAGCATAATTAATGTTTTGAAATTATGTTTACCAGTTGGAGGTCTACTCATTTTGCATGCATAAGTTGTCAATCTCATACTTTTACTAATTATCTAGTAGTCAGAAGTAGGGAGATGACCTAAATAATTTCCATGAAAATTTACAGCAGAAGTATTGTAAAATGTAGGTCTGTGTGGACCCAATAATGCAGTGATTCTCCAATCAGTCCTTGGAGCACACCCAGCTAGTCTGGTTTTCAGACAATCCATAATGAAGATGTATGAGATAGATTTGCATGCACTGTCTCCAATGCTTATAAATCTATCTCATGCATATTTATTGTGGAAATCCTAAAAACCTGACTGGCTGGCTGTGGCTCCATGTCAAGGTTAAGAACCACTGCAGTAAGGTAGTGATAAAATATTTTCAGTGTTTTAGATCAGTGGTTCTCAAACTATTTTGGTTTCTGCCAGGTACTTGTGACCTGGATTGGTCACATTGGTCTGACCCAGTATGGTTATTCTTATGTTATTGTGGATGGGAATACTTTGCGTGTTCAGGATATCCACAATGAATTATGTATGGGATATATTTGCAAACACTGTTTTTATTGTATAAAATTCTATCTCATATATATATTCATTGTGGACATCCTGTAAATCTGACCAACTGAATGTCCTGAAGGATATGTTTGGAACCCTTGTTCTAAGTCAATGTTTTCAAACTGATCCTGGAGCAACCCCAAGCCAGTCTGGTTTTAGGACATCTGTAATGGGAATATGCATGAGATAGATTTGAATGAACTGGCTCCATTTTATGCAGATTATGTCATGAATATTCAACATGGATATCCCAAAAAACAGATTGGCTACTCTAGAGGATACTCCAGAACCAGCTCGAAAAATATTGTTGTAGGTTCTTTCCAGTAAGTTTATCAGTATATAGCACAGTCTATTGTGAGTTAGTCATTCCATTTTTACCTCAATGCAGCCTATTCTTCAGGACTACTTTTTAATTTACCTTTTGAACAGTATTATTGAGGGGTGAAGTTATAAATGTGGGCTACCATTAAGATGGGCTATTGTACACAAATCTTGCTATTTTAGCACAGGATCTCATTGCATAAAATGGGACTCAGTGCTAAAATAGCAAGATTTGTAGTAAAATAACCCATCTTAACAGTAGCCCGTGTTCATAACATCCCCCCTTACTGTCATAATTGATATGTTTATCCTTTCAAGGTGATGCATTACAAACATATTTATTTTATTGCTGCTTATTTGAGCACAGAGAAGCTTTACTTTTCCCCTGTACTGCACCAAAAGGATTCTTCTGCAAGTTAGTAATAATTTTCATTATGCCTATATTAATTATGTATATATTTTAATTAATTTAATTTTATAAAGATTAATATTTATTGGGTTGCTCTCAGTGTGAATGTAAGGTAAAAGCTGAAAGATCTGTATTCAAGGGAATAAATTCAATAACAAGTCTCATAATAGTTAATATTTATTTACTGTTCATGGAGGCCAGTGAACTAAAGAGTGCTAACACTGGCCAATAACGTGCAAAAAATATGGTGTTTAACAAGCATAATAATGGCCTGTGTTAATCACATGCAAATGAAGCAAGACAGTAAAATTGCACATTTATTTTTACCTATGGACATCAATGTAAGTTTTTGGGATCATGCATCTGTAAATTGGTTCATGCAGCTTATCATTCTGCTAATAGGTAATAAAAGTGTTTTGCTTAATTCTCCATCTCATTACCTTATTAGCATGGTTTAAGTGTCAGTGATATTAGCATGTAAATCCGTATGGGAAAACTGTGCTTTATTCTTGTGCTGACACAAAAACATTAGCACACTTTAATACATTTGTCTCATTGTCAGTTTCTTAAAGTCATTGCTTACCTCTTCAATATTCCATCCCAAACTTTGTCACCTTTCATTCGCTTCACTGAGGGTATCTCCGCAACATCCTTTTCAGTAAATAGTGAAGCAAAAAAAAAAAAACCCTAACAACTAGATTTTCTGTTATTTCCTTGTCCTCTATGAATACACCTAGTTGTCCAATTGACTCATATGCAGATATCTTGCTTCTGATGAACTTTAAAAAGATTGGCAGTCATTTTAGAAATGCTATTTGCACTTGAAATATCTTAATCCTGGTAGTTTCCTGTTTTTGTAGTTAAAGCATGTAAGCTAGTATTTTACAAGTGAAGAGGACACCATGTTTAAGTCTCTAAAACATATAGGGCCGGTGGAGGTGGAATGAGGAAGTGTCAAGGGGAGCACTATATCACTGACATCTATCCCCAATTCCAGATAGCACACTGACATACATCCAATGTCAGATGAACGTCAGGACATAGACCACTTTTAAATCACAAAGACATGCTGCCACAGCATGTCCCCGTGATTGTATGCATTGGTGCTGACTGCAAGAAAGCTGAGAGTCTGTGAGCCTGATTGCAGTTTCTGCCTACCCAGGTCTGTTGTCTGAAAATCCTGTCTCCACACCTGCCACTCCCGTCACATTCTAATACGGTGCCAAATACCTCTTGCCCCTCACCTTTCTCCTCCCCCCTCTGGTGTGCAATGGGTCCGTTCTGTTATCATTTGTGGTTCTCAGCATGTTCATCATTCTGCCCTTGTACCGTCTGAGATGAGGGACAAGAACTGGTGTTTTGGAGCCAGTACAAACTAGCTTCTGCCAGTGATTGTAAAATGGCAAGCATGACATTTACATATGCCTTAAAAAAAAGATTGAGGTGGGAAGGCTGTAAACATTGCTATTTGGTATGGCCAGGTTTCTAAAACTGCCAGCAGCTCTAAACGTTTACGGCTGCAAAATGTCTATGCCTGCCATTTTATAAAGCTGGCAGCTTCTCTGGCTCAGTATTGTCAATGTCAATGTGGTTCTTCTTAACTGCAGTTTCCCCTAGGTAGAGATCAATGTGGTATATAAAATTAAATAGGCTGACATAAATTTGACAATTAAAAAAAAAAAGTGTCCAGATCCCAAAGCACATAAATACAAGATAACTTTAAAAAACATCTGTTCTCACTGGAGCAAAGACATAGGATTATAATCGATCCAAAAATTAAGTCTTTAATTTTTTTCCAAAATGTCAGTCTGGTTCAGTCATAATGTTAAGAAGAAGAATGTTCCATAAAGAAAATACAACAACTGAAAAAATAAAGGTAACCACCTTCAAAAAACAACATTTTCTGAAAGTAGGAGGATGGAGAATCAGTTGATTGTGCACACAAGATGAAAAACCAAACAGTGTTTCAGAAACAGTATTTATCAAAAGCTCAGAAGTGAGACCATATATAATCTGAAATAGTAAACACAATGCTTTGAACAATATGTGTTCATTGATGGGTAGTCAATGTAATTTGATTGCATAGGTAGAGATAATGGTGAACCTATTAAGTCCAAATTTTAATATAACTGTGGTATTTTGAATTAGTTGGAGCTTTCTTAAATATCTAGAACATAGGCCTAAGGACAAAACTTTACGGTAGTCCAAATTAGGAAGTATCAATATTTGGACCAGAAGTGTCTTGTAGCACTATAGAAATGCTAAGTAGAAGTAGAAGTAGTAGTAAGTGAAAATGCATCCTGATTAAAAAAATGATCTTATAAGATGTAGTCTCAATTTAAAAATTGTTTTCCGCCATAATTGATTAATATGAGATTCATAAGTTAATGATTTATTGGGAGGGGGAAGGTGTGGAGAGAGTGCATTTTGGTGCTAATAGCCTCCCAGTGTTACTGCTCCCAACTTGGAGCCCATAACAGATTCCCAAAGGATTAAACCTGCAAACCAATGTCCCCTCCAGACGTTGTGCCTCCAGTTTGCCACACAGCAAGAAAATAGCAGCGGTGAGGGTCCCCAGACTGTCAGGGGTTACTTATATGACAAATTATGCTCTGAGATTATTATTTATTATCTGCAATGTAAATATGGCTTTCTATTTGCTAGTAAAGAATTTAATCAGATCCCTTTGCAAAATACCACAGAAAGGCGGTATATCAAGGCCCATTTCCCTTTTCCTTTATAATGCTCTGTATTTATTTTTTGCACTAATTTAGGTTGACCAACAGAAAAAGAAAGGAGCCAGATATGCAAGCACAAAAAT
Organism: Microcaecilia unicolor; assembly: GCF_901765095.1. Taxonomy (NCBI): domain Eukaryota; kingdom Metazoa; phylum Chordata; class Amphibia; order Gymnophiona; family Siphonopidae; genus Microcaecilia; species Microcaecilia unicolor. Next base: position 233,780,195 of record NC_044037.1, read on the forward strand.
AAACAAGAGAGTCAAAGGACCAACAAAAAGAGGGGGAACCAACTTTTAAACCTAATTTATGCTGAAGCAGGGAACCACTTAACCAGAAATAGGTCTCTGATGCATGCTAACATGGTATAATATTGTTGATAGCTCGTTGCAGGGGTAAGGTTATCACATTTGGATCATATTTAATTTAAATGATGAGTAGCTTAGAAGAAAACTGCTATGCAAGGTGAGTACATTTTCCATGTAAACTTTTGGAATACTGCCCAGAGTATGCAGAAGAAGCAGCAATTATTTAACCTTCCCCATATTCCTATAGAAGCTGCATAAACCTGAGAGCCAAAGACTGTGGCAAACTTCTGCAGTTTTACCCTGTCCTGTATTTATCTAGTGCTATAAAAGTAGACTGAGCACCAATGATGCTTAAGCATAGGCGTAGTTTGACTGTTTCATTTGGGGGGGCAAAGGATGGGGCGGAGCATATTAGCATATTCATTTGCATATATACATATGCAAATGAATATGCTAATATGGAGGAAGGAAGGAAGGGAAAAAAAGCTGGCTTTTTTTGGGAATAACCATAATGAATATGTATGAGATATCAAGCCAGCTCTTTCTCCCTTCCTTCTTTCCTTCTTCCACTCCAGTAGTATTTCCCCACCCCTTTTCCCATACCATGCCAGTGTTGACCTTAGAAATGCATAAGCTCTATATGTAGATCCTTCAAGAGGTAGTGTGTCATGATTTAGGCTCTACACCCTTTCTGATGTTTTGGTGCCACCTCAGTAAAGCCAACACACAATCTCTCCACTGCAACACACTATACACAAACTTGTGCAAAAACACACTCATAACCTTACTAAACCATAACAGCACTAATTCCAAGGACAGGACGCGCTGCAACCTTATGCGTGAAAAGGCAGAACTGTAATTACACCAGGCTCTAAAACACCAATACACTACCTCGTGAAAAACACATGACACAACAGACATGACACAAGGAACTAGAAAGCAAAAAATATGAAGGCAAAATACTGAACTGGAAAGTTAACTCGATGTCAGACTCAGCATGCAGCAATACCAGAAAAATTGAAACTTACATGCAAAATTTCACAGAAAGCTGACATATTCCAATTAATAAATTCTGAATAAAATACTTTTTTCTACCTTTGTTGTCTGATCATTTAGTTTTTCTATTCGCTTTGGTCCCAGTGTCTTCTGTTTTATGCAGTGTCTTCTTTCCATTTGATATTTCATTTAATAGATTCAAAATAAAATACTTTTTTGTACCTTTGTTGTCTGGACATTTTACTGTTCAATCATGCTGGTTCCAGTTTCCTCTTTTCCTGTCTTTCTGCTAATTCTCCTTCAACTGCTTGCTGTCCATTTGTCTTTTCTCTTCTCTCCTGTCTTATTCCATTCCTTCACTACACCTACCTTTGACACATTATTTCTTTTTTAGCTGTTTCCTCTGTTTTTTTTCTTTGCTGCCTCTCTGTTCACTTAAATTTCACCCTCGTCCTCATCCTTCTCCTTTTTAGTTTTCAGCTATCAAATTCCATTTCCTTCTCTCACCCACTAGCTGCCCCATTCCTCTTCTCAGTCCTTCCTCCAACCTTCCATTTCCTTTCATCTTTAATCAACTCTCCATTACCACATTTCTGCCCCCCCCCCCATCACTATCATCCTCTCATTTGTTTCCTTCCCACCTCCCCTTTGGCCTCTTCCAAATAGTTCCACCATTTGCAGCATCTTCCTCCCTCCAACCTTCTAGCCCAGCACGCCTGCTCCCTTTCTCCCCTTGTAGCCTAATATCTCCCTGTCCCTTCCACACACACATCCACACCCCAGTATCTTCCAGCCCCCCCCCCCCCCCTCCCTGTGGTCCAGCATTTCTTCCTCTCTCTCTCCCCTCCCTCCAATTGTCCAGCATTTCTCCCTCACTCCCTTCTGTCCCTGGATCCACAATCTCCCTCTTTTTCTCTTTCCCCTCTAATGTATATCTATCCCTCCCTCTCATCCATCCCCATGTACAACCTCTCTTCCCTCCTTCTTCTCTCCCAATGCCCACATCACTCTCAGTATCTCCCTTCCTTGCACCCTGGGCCCAACATCTATCTCTTTCGTTCTCTTCCTTCCACTTTTAGCATCTCTCCCATCCCCATACAGCATCTCTCTCTGTCTCCCTCCCTCCCACTTCCATGTTCCAACATTTCCCCTTTTCTCTTGCTGTCCCTCCCTCCTCCTCCACATCCAGTATTATTTCTCCCTCTCTCTCCCCCATGCATCTCCCCCCACCAACATTTCCCACCTCTCTCACTCACCTCTACCTAGCATTACCCCATCACCTCAACAGTGCTCCTGTGACTGTCTCTCCCTGTCTCCCTGCCACCAGCCAGCATGCTGCCTCGCTCTTCCCCGCCGGCGCTGCCTCGGTCTCTGACTCCCTGCAGCATTTTTGTCCGTCGCCGTCAGCGCTGCCATTTATTCTCACAGGCAGCCTCGTTCCCGCTCCCCTTTGCCGCTTCCACTCCTCCAACTGTCTCTCTCTGATGCACTTCCTGTTAAACAGGAAGTGCATCAGAGAGAGCCGGAGGACGCGGCAAAGGGGGGAGCGGGAACGAGGCTGCCTGTGAGACTGAATGGCAGCGCTGACGGCGATGGACAAAAATGCTGGCAGGGAGTCAGAGACCGAGGCAGCGCCAGCGGGAAGACACAATTAAGCCCCGCCAGTTCGCGGTGCGACTCGTTTGGGGGGGCAATGCCCCCTCCTCGCCCCCCCCCCCCCAATCTACGCCCCTGTGCTTACGTTCATAAAATCATTTACGGAGTGGCCCCGACCTACATGCTAGACCTCGTGGACCTGCCTCCCAGAAATGCCAAAAGATCTGCCCGCACATTTCTTAACCTACACTTCCCCAGCTGTAAAGGATTAAAATACAAACTAACACATGCGACCAGCTTTTCCTACATGAGCATGCAGCTGTGGAATGCACCTACCAACTACCTGAAAACAATTAACGAAATAACCAACTTTCGCAAATCTCTGAAAACATATCTCTTCACAAGGCCTACCACGATAACACTTAGCTTAATTATAACACTCATCACCCCACTCTTATTCTGAAAGTCTTCTTTCTATAACTGTTTTGCTCAGTTCTTATTGTCATCTTTGATTTCTCTGTAATACCAACTGTATTTTTACCCTGGAATGGCGACGCCATAACAGGTCTTTGTAAGCCACATTGAGCCTGCAAATAGGTGGGGAAATGTAGGATGCAAGTGTAATAAATAAATAAGTCAGGTCAGTATAAATATGCAAATATTTTATTAAAGGCTTGGGGAATTCAGAATAGTTTTCTACATTTCCATGGTCAAAGACAAAATGTGCAGCAATTGACAACAACACAACCCTACAATACCCAAACGGTATAATTTGTGATAAAAAGTGACCTTAGTGCGTCCTAACACGGATTTTTCCTGCACACTAAGGCCATTTTTAACACAGCTGGAAAATTGCCGATTGCCTATTTTTTCTAGAAATGGCCATGGGCTAATGTTGCCATTAGCACAGGCCATTAAAAAAAATTACCACATGAGCACTTACAAACACCTTTTTTGTAGGTGGTAGTTCACGTGGTAATCCTTTGCTAACCAGTTAGTGTGTGGTAATATGGATTCGCTCACTGATTAGTGCAGGAAACTCTTTGCCTCCCCCCCCCCCCCCCCAGACACCCCCCCCTCTGCGATAAAATAAAAATATTTTTAGTACATGGGTAGCACACACGATTAGGAAATTACCACACGACATATGAGCATGTCCCACCATAAGTCTTTCAAGCTGTGGTAAACGTATGATCGTACTTATTTGCAGGTTAGTAAAAGGATCCCTAAGCTGCTGTCCAATACAGTATCTTCTTGATCACCACTACTAGACACACAGCAGGGAGCAGAAACTGGGAGTCATTCTTCTAGCTTGACATTAAAGATTCTGGGGAGGTTGGAGAGGGGATTGGTGGTGAGTGATGCCCATGTGCCTGTAGTCACCTTTTCTGACAAGGATTGGGAAGGAGCCTGCAGGATGACCAAGGACCCCATGTGAATCAAATCAGACAGAATAAATAGATTATGTAATTAATTTTTTAAAGGTCTAGTGGGTGGGATGGGCAACAGTGGACCCAGCACCATGCCTTTCAACGCAATAGTAGACAAGGGGTGGGGATGGGAATTGGAAGAAGAACTGCTAAAATTTAATTTCTGTTCTAGTTATTTAAATAATATGATGAAGATAAAACAGAGATGAAATGAAATGAGGAAAGGACAGGGAACAAATTTAGCTGATTCTCTGTCAATTTGGAGTGAGCATTGTCCCTGGAGATGCTGCAAGATGGTTCTCCTGTGGCTCACTGGGGAAATGCCCTATACTGCATGCTTTCAGAGGTCACAGATAATTAAAAAAAAAAAAAAAAAGAGTTCTGGTGGATTGGGGGAGATTGCTGCCAAATTCTAAACTGTTATAAACCTCTATGCTATGGCTTTGTCTTCCTTGAGTGCCCCTTTTACCCCTCGGTCATCTAGCAGTCCAACTGATTCTATTGCTGGCTTCTTGTTTTTAATATATATGTTTTTTTCTTGCAACACAATCTTTTTTTCAAAGTTTCTCTTTGCCTTGCTTATCAGCACTTTGCATTTGACTTGCCATTCCTTATGCTTTATCTTATTATTTTCACTTGGATTCTCCTTCCATTTTCTGAAATATTGTTCCTCTATATTCCTCTAGTCACACCTGCTTAAATGAAGGAATTTCAGCAATACTGAACCTCATGCAGCAGTTTTTACCAGTGGAGAACCTTCCAAAGAGTTTCAGCAACAGAGAGGCACTAGACAGGGCTGCCTTCTTTTGGCAGCACTGTTTTTGTAATCTCTGGAACCTTTGTGAGGACTATTCTGTTTTGGGAAAGGATAAAAGAATTCAAGATTTATTTTATTTAGATTTTTGCTCACACATTTTTCAGTAGCTTGTGAAATCCCCCTTCTCACTCAGGGTGACCTGGTTTCCACTCAGCAAATTAAGCAGGTCTCACCAACTGCATATTTCTCAGGCAACTCTTTATTCCAGCCCCTGGGCACACTTCTTCTAGTTTAACACTTTATGCTTTCATAGATCTTCACATTGAGCCTCCCCACACAGATACATGGGCTCAGTACTACACCAATACTTTGGGGACTCTCAACCCCAGGCTTTGCAGCCTGCTTCTCTCAGTACTTTGGACACACAGTCCCCTCTTTGAACACACAGTTCTAGACACACAGTCTTTTCTTCTTTGGACACACAGTTCTAGACACACAGTCTTTTCTTCTTCGGACACACAGTCCCTCCACTGAACACACAGTTCCTATAAGTACTGAGGACACCCAGTCAAACACTAATGCTTTAGGGACTTCTTACCCCAGGACTTTCAGCCTGCTGATCTCCTTGGACACCCAGTCCACCCCCAAGTCCATAAGGTTAGCCAGTATCTTCCAGGGGCTCTCTCCTCTCCTGCTGCTAGCTCACCAGGGTTGCCAGGTGGAAAATTTTTTTCCCACCCAAACCAGCCTAAATCCATCCCAAAACCCGCCCAAACTCAAACCCCCGCCCCCTGACACCCCCACCCCCGCGTCATCACCCCCGCCCCCGCCGTCATCAACCCCGCCCCTGCTGTCATCGGCCCCGCCTCCCCCGTCACCGGCCCCGCCTCCCTTGTCATCGGCCCCACCTCCCCCGTCATCAGCCCCACCCAGAACGTCACTAACCCCGCCCAAAACGTGCTCTAAAATTACAGTCTTTACTGAGAAGTGTTTCTTTAAAGCAATGATTCACAAAACGGGTTCTGTGAACTCTCTTCAGGGGTTCTATAAAAAACATTGCAATATATTATTTTATATTCAGTGGCCCCACCAGCCCAAGAGGTGCAGTGCTCAAGTCCTCTCCAGTGCCCATGCTGCCTAAGCAGTGAAGAAATCGGCGGCATGTTTCAGCCGCTGGCGCTAGCACTCCCACTCATGCACAGTTCAGCAGCATGAACTGAGCATGTGCGGCAGTGCCAGCATTGGTGGCTGAAGCAGCCCACCAACTTCCTCACAGCTCAGGCAGCATGACCAGAGGAGGAAGGGGGCTTGGGCATTAGACCTTTTTGGCTGGTGGAACTTGGGCATCCCCACCATCCATTTCATGGGTGCCACAATTTGGGGGGAGGAGCTTGTGCTCAAAGTAAGGGGGCAGTCGTGCAAGGAGACAGGCTCATCCATTTCATCGAAGATAAACTTGCAATTGATTTTCATTATGAATACTTCTTTATTTAGTATTTTAAATTTTTTGTCAAAAGAGAATTTTGAATTTTTTATAATATATTTGGAATCAATATTATTAACGTTATTTGGATTGATATTTTCAGTTAGTTTAGAATTAGATTGTAGAATGTTTGTATGAATATGTTTACATAAATTGAGGGTTCCTCAGTGTATGAAAAAATATTTTAAGGGTCCGCCATAGTACAAAAAAAAACCCAACCGTTTACTGGTAACAATTTTATTTCTAGCTTCATAGGATACAGTTGCAAAGCATAATAGGAATTTCTGATCCACCATTGCATACTTTCCTGTGAAACTCTCTTTCCCTTCTCTGGACTCCATGTTCCCTTTAGATCAGTATTGGGTTCCATGACAACCCTTGTTGTACCCATTTCTCTAAATGCTGAAATCTGTCTTCATTACCCCTTTTCATTCTTGGACTCCTGGATGCAACAGGTGCTGAGCAGATCTCCTCTCTCCTTTCACATGGCTGAGTACCTCTGGATAGGTACCTGACACAGGTGTCTCTGTTCCTCTGAAGATTTTCATTCACATCTGTAATACAGATCAGGGTCCTCTTTCCTCATGAAAGACAGACCCCGAGTAAGGGGTATATCCCCTCAAAGCTGTGAAATGCTGAAATAACCACCTCAGGGACTGTTCTACTTGGACATAGATACAGGAGGCTTCCCCCCCTATCTCTAGCCCCCTGAAAAAATCTGTGACAGAAGACTAGCCTTTTCCTTATCAACTCCAGAATATTCTGAATAGAATCTTCATGAGTGCCACTGGTGATCATATAGCTTAGTAAAAGAGATCCATATGTTAAAAAGTCACTGGCAAGTGGATATAGGGGTGCTATCTTTTAAAAAAGGGAGATCAACGATACTATTAGACATGTCACACTGATTCTGGGGAAAATAATGAAAGTTTTGAGCAAACAGTAAGAAACACTGAAACTGGCCATTTTCTCTAGAAACGTCAACCATACAAAACGTACAGTATAGACAGACTCACAATGTGAATGTCACTGAAATGGTTCAGTGTAGCCAGTAAAAATTGGTGGGTTTAATTTTCAAAATATTCTCCTATAATAAGAACTCTGTCTAAGATAGGGTCTAATGTGTTTCTGACAACTTAATAGGCAATGTATTCCTTGTGTGTTATATAGAATTTTAATTAAATGTTCTGTTTGCCATGACAATGGCATTTTCTCTTTCTGCTTAGTAGATAGGGTATATTTTATACTAATATTGTAACATCAGAATTTTTGTCTGAAAAGTCAACAGTTCTCATTGTTGTCAAAATCATTCTCACTACACATTGTTGTATGAAAAATTAAAGCCTGTTTGCCAGTTTAAGTGATTATGTTCTTTTAGCCAAGAAGATGAACATTGTATAATTATGCATTTTTCATGGCAATGCCAGCTCCCTGGTTAAAGGCACAGCTGAAACACTTTTACCAGTACACTACCCATGGATTGCCTACAAATCTTATAGAATCTTTAATGTACACTTGTACATCACTATGCATTGGTACAGTGTGTTAGTTTTATGGCTAGGTCAACCACCATGAGGAACACCAAGCACCCTAGGCCTAGGTCAATAGTATTCATCTATAACAGTCCCCTTTTCCCTTTGGGTTGAGGCCTCAAAACGTTTTTAAAACTGAACCGAATTGCGACATAACCTCAGCATCACTGGTAACACATTCCACAAAAGTGGACCTGCTACTGAAAAACCTCTAGCACGGGCTTCTGCATATCTTATCACCACCATCCTATCAGTAGATAACTTCATTGCCATCTCAAATCTCAGCTGTCTCTCTGGTGGATATACCAAGGTTCAAGTGTGTACAATACATGATGAATTATTGATAAAACTTTAGACTGCACCAAAGACATAACATGCATAAACCTAGAGGCTCTCATTTCATCAGATGGAAATGGGAGCCATTCACCAGATGGAAAGCGGCAGGAGAAGGGTCAGGGTGCAGAAACACTATGGTCAGACCTAACAGGGCAATCTTGCAGAGTAGGAACGCTACCAAAACAGCAGACAGAAAAGTAGTCAGGAAATAGCTAAGGTCAGGGCTGGAAGCAGGTTCCTATGTGGACCACAGGCAAGGGTGAAGATCAGCAGGAATATAGCACTCAAGAGCTTGCAAGTGAGACTTATCCAAGGGTGACAAAGTGGAAGATCCAGGGTTTAAATATGTGTAGGGGCTGGGGGCCAGTCAGAGATACATTCTTAACAATCAAGCCAGAGTGCATTCTTGGTGGGCAAAGTTGGGCAATCCACTTAATAAAGCTGTGACTAGAAGCAATATAAAAGACAGGAAGTGGCCACAGCTCACTTCCTGTGTGAGGGGAGCTGGATGAAAAGTATGTGACAGTTAAGACCTGATATTCAAAACATTTGCTGGGAGGCAGCAAGAACATAACTCACTATCTGGATAGTTTGAGCCTTTACCTAAATAAAATTGGACCCTTTAACTCATGAAACAGTCATATTTTATCCAGATAGTAAGGGGCCACGTTTGTGGAGCGGAAGGTGGAGCCGGCAACTGTCCATTTAGTGGTGATATTTAGTTGTTTAATTTAGGCCTGCTGGATAGTTATCAGAGCAGTCACTGCCTATACGTATTCAGCAGCACTTCTTAAATGGATAATGCCTCTGAATATATGTATAAGGTTAAGCTCTGGGGCTGGTGCTTAATTTTACATGGTGGCTGCCCCATAGTCTTTCCAACTAAAACATAAATATTTGATTTATTTTTCATTGCAGAGGTGAAATTATTGAAATAATGCCTTACCTTGCAGCCCAATTATTTTGTAACAATTGTTTTGCTGAAATGCAGTAGCATTAAACTTGGTGTCAGCTTATCTTTAGACAACACACACTTACCCTTAGGAAGCAGAAGTTAACATCACATTGTTTTGGGACTGAAATCTCAAAATGTACATGCGCAACTGCAATGCACAGTGCTTTGTTAGTAATGTAATAGAGTAAACAAAGTTATTCCATGACCTGACATCTAGCCAATAGATTATAAAGCTTAGAGTTTGGAAATAGGAACTTTCTTTACTTTTTTCCATTTTTTCTCCCTGTTTTCTTCCTCTGGTCCTCCTTCTCAGTAACAAGCTCAGGCACCTGCAGGATCTCTGACGGATCAAAACATTAGATGCGCACCTCCTTCAAGGTGTAGCCTTGATAATTCTAACAGACCAGCTGAAACTGTCACCCTAGCAACAGTTAACCTCCCCCTCACCCTGCCTGTGAGACTGGCCATCCTTAGATGATGAGGAATTTGAGTCTATTGTAGATCCTCCACGCTGAATTTTGAGTCACTGGGCTAGCCCAGAAATTTATTTTTTAAATTCAAGTGTAACAATTAGGGAGCCATTCTTTAACTGGGCATATCCATTTCGGCACCCCAGGAATACATGGTAAGATCTTATTCTATAATGAAATTGAGAATCCATATTCCATTATCGAATACCAGCATAACCTGATATTGGTGTGTAGCCATGCAACTGAATCACATACAGGTGGCAAGAATGTGCATAATTTACATTACTCTGTAAGTTATGTATATAAGTAGAAACCCTGCCTATTGCTCATTCATGTTCCATCCATGATTAGGCCCCTTTATTTATTTCATTTACAAGGGGCCAAATTCTATAAGCTATGTCTAAAAATCAGCACTGAAAATTTAATGCACTTATCGTGATTCTATAAATGAATTGTGTCCTTAATAGAATGGCGCTTAACGTATAACTGCACCTAACTGTAGGCACCTGCAATTGCAGGCCTAGTTGTAGGCACCTACAGTTAGGTACGGTTCTATATGTACGCTTATAAAATTTAGGAACACCCCTAGCCATGCCCCCAAATAGTTACGCGCATTAGGATTTACGCGCAGATAATTATAGGATACGATATACATGTGAATCCTAATTATGGCCAATTAGTGCTAATAATTGTTATCACCAATTATCAGCGCTGCTTGGCTCGTTATTCAATTAAATTACACGTGTTAAAAGCCTCTGCATAAATCTCATTCAACACTGTCATAAATCTAGTCTGTGTAAATAAATAAGCTTTTAAACTCTTATGAAAAACTGACTGTGATGTAATTGCCCTCAACTTCTGTTGAAGAGAATTCCATAATTCTGGTCCAGTCACTAAGAAAATCCTGTACTAGACTTGATGGAATGAAGATATCTCAACTAATCCCTTATTCAGTGAAAGTAAAGAGCATGATGGCCTATACACACCTATGGACGAAACAATATTTAAAGGTGCTTCATTAGACAAAGTCTTAAAAATCAGCATTAAAATCTTGAATTGAACGTGCCAGATAACTGGAAGCAAATGTAAAATTTTCAATACTAGTGGAATACATTCAGATCAAGCAACACCACACAACACTCTTGGCAGGGCGTTCTGTGCCACTTGCAGTTCCTGCAAGGTGTAATAATGCATTACAGTAGTCTAAATAAGGCATAAGCAAACTCTGAACTACTGTTTGAATGTTTGGCCAGATAATCATCCTTTAAGCCGAAATAACATTCTCAGTCTATAAAATACTTTGCTATTCACATATTTCAGCTGGGCCCTAAAGGAAACAGTGGAGTTAATATCATACCTAAATCTCACATTTTATAAAGAATAGAAATAAAAATCCCTTCAAAAAGAATTGAATCACGACTACAACATGAGCAAATCTGAAAAAGCCATAAGACTTGTGCCTTTGCAATATTTAATGCTAATTGATTAGCATTCAACCAGGAAGGAATGGTGTTCAAAGACAAGATGATAAATTGTATCATTGGCTGACATTTCCACTGGTACCAAAAACTGAAGATGATCTGTATATAGCTGATATTGAATTTCCACAGCAGATAAAGCCTTATAAATTGGATAAATGTAAATATTAAACAGAATTGTCGATAATGCTGAGACTTGTGGAACAATTGCTATCAGTGGAATCTAACATGATGCTTTCCCGTTATAAATCACTTAAAAATGGTGATTGGATAGATATGATTTAAACCATTCTAAAATTCTTCCACCTATGCCATAATCAACAATCAACAACAAATGGCTAACAGTGGTAAAAGGCCAAAAGCAACATTTAGTGAGGTCAGAAAAAATTCTCTGTTTATCAAAACCCAAACTTATTTTGTCATACATAGATATTAAGGTTTCTTTACCATGCGTGGGTTAAAATCCAAATTGAAAGCAATGCAATATTTTTTTCTCTTTGATATATTTGGTAAGTTGTTTTAAAACCACATTCTCCAGCACCTGTGCCAAAAAATGACAAAGATGATATTGACCAGTAATTCTCAGAAACAGTAAAGATCTAACTTAGCATTCTTTAAAGTACTAGGCACAATTCCTTCATCAAGGGGTTTAACTAATATGGCCATTGGTTTACCAGAAGTACTCGTAGAACGCACATTCAAGAAGCAAGAAGACATGTTCAATGACTTAGTCCAACAAAAGTCTTCTGCTCTCAGAATATCCAACTTTGGAGAAATCATAGAATCAAAAGTGTAAACAATTTTATCTATTTTACGCTGGAAAATGATTGCACATTGCTCATTATTAATTTCTTTAATCGAATGTTGCTTTTTTTATGGTTTATGGAATATTCAGTTTGATATACTGCCTTTCCTTACAGAATAACAAAGAGGTTTACAATATAATATGCAGGGAAAAAGGAAAAGAATGCCATTTCAATATAGGATAGAAGAAGACCAGTAGAGTACGAATAGTGAGAACAAGAAAGGTAAAGAGGTAATGAGAGAGTATAATTATCTGAGGGTGGATACCTCAATGCTAATTACACTCTGGTGCAGGCCACACCTCCCATCCCTTCACTGAAAGCTTCTGTGAATAAATTTGTCTGTAGAGTCTTTTATAATTTTAAATAAGAATCTTCTAAACAAATGACAGAAGGTAAAAGTATTCCATAGTGCAAAGGCAGTGAAATAGAAGGCTTGAGTGTCTTGTGGAATCAAGCCTGTCCTGATGTACTGAGGGTATGTAGAGATGTCGAACTGACAGTGAGCATAATAGACGGCGGGGGAGCATATGGGATAGTCAAAGAAGCAAGATGAGAAAGAGTACCGGTGTGTAGAGCCTTGTGGGTCAGGGCAAGGTGTGAGAGGGTAGGTGAAAGGGGATCCGGGAAGGCACGCAGAAGGGGGGTGTAGGCAGCCGGGGAACCCCAACAGGGCAGACTTCATGTGCACAACACCCACATTCAGAAAGCTGCGCTACCGGAGGCAGAGAGGTTGGCCGGGTTAAGGAAGAAGAGGAGGAACTACCAGTCCCAGAATCCCTCTCTTCCCCACCCGGCTGTGCAAGAGTTAGGGGAGGAGATAGAAGATTGGGAAATGGTCTCTGAGGAAGGTGATGAGGGCCAGCTGGAGAGGTTGGGGGCGGGGGAAGTTGAGGAGGATAAATGGAGGTTACTGAAGGACTAAGAGGAGGAACAGATGGAGATTGGAGCTCTGGCTCAAACCCGAAAAGCTGCTGTAAGAGGGTGGCTAGCTGTGCCTTGGAGAGACTGGTGGAAGACCAGAGGAGAGAGACTGAGGCGCTGGGGGAGATCTCTACTAAAGAGGAAACAGGTGCAGACCCTGGGAGAGAAAGAAGGCTGGACACAATTGAAACCCCAGTCTGAACCAGGTGGGACCAAAGCTGTGTAGCTGTGCTGTAAGAAAGAAACTGTTTCATACTGGAAAGGTCTGGGCCTGCAACCTACCAAGCTATTATGTTTTCTTTCTGATAATGTACTGTTCCCTAAAAGAAGTAATTTTGGCTAAAGTGAAGTTATATGGACTGTTTAAACCCTGAATGAGAATTTGGCAGCAAACCTTAACAACCTGGGCTTAAGGTGTTTTCCTTTTGTGTCTATGCTGAATGGAAGCAAGAAAATAAAGGTTTTTTTTTCTATAAATGTTTTGCCTTGATTGAGCCTCTGTGGAAACAATAGAGAGAGGAGGAAGTCCTGCAAGCTCTCAGGGGTCTGGCGCTGAATTCCCAGAACAGGCCAAGGTGGTGTGGAGCGAGGCAACAGTCGGGTGACGAAGGAAGCTAAGCAGGGTTGAGCCTGGCTGGGTCCTGGAAGGGGGACCCAGCTACAAAAGTGGTGGCAGTGGTGGGATCAATTGAAGACCTGCCAAGGAAGGCTTATATTTACCCTGATTCTGGTAAGCAGACTCAGAATTGGGGCAAGGATTGTGAAACGGGTGGGAGTAATCATTTGCTCTCAATTGGGCATATTGTGTGAAGAGCGGCACTTGGGTCTTCTATTCTGTGTTTTCCAGGAACTAGCGGGCGTCGGAGATCATGGATCCGAAGGAGCTGATGGCGTTCATGGCACACCAGTTCCAGAAGCAGCAAGAACTGGCACAGAAATTCATGGAGGACTCTCTGGCAGCATCGAGAGCCCAGCAACAACCTTGTTGGACCTAGTACAAGAGATGGTGCGGTCTGGGAGTGTGTCAAAGAGAGCGGGCCCGAGTGGAGAGGAGTCTGGAGCAACGGGGGTGCGAACCTATGGGGAACCTGGTCATGTGAACTGGCTACCCTGGGGCAAGTTGGCTCCTGGGGACAATATCGAGGACTACCTGGGAACTTTTGAACGAGTGGCCGTGGCTGCTGCATGGCCCCAGGATTAGTGGACCATTCGTTTGACCCCAGCTTTGTCCGGGGAGGCCTTGGCAGCGTTTTGGGGCTGGCTCCATCAGAGGTAGCAGACTATGGTTGCCTTAAGAAGGCTATCCTGGACAGATATGGTGTGAGTAAACAGACCTATCGCCGGCGGTTCCGGAGTTGGAGGTGGTCGGAGGGGGAGACTCTGAGAGCCCTGGCCCAGAAATTAATGGACCTTGCCACGAGGTGGTTAGAGCCAGTCAAAAGGTCAGTGATGCAAATTTTACAAGAGCTGGTGTTAGAACAATTCTTAGAGTCTGTACCGGAAATAGTGAGGACAGACTTGGTAAGAAAGGGGTGTGAAACATTAGAAACTGCTGTCAAAGGGATGGAATGTTACCTTGAGTCTCAATGTTTCAGGGGATCAAGGGGGTTTTCTTCCCAGCCCAAAAGCATGTTAGGGAAGGGTTCCCCGAGGTATAAGGAAAAGGGAATGGGGGAAGATAGGCAGTGTTATCGTTGTGGGAAACCTGGGCATGTGAGACGGGATTGTGGGGTCCGACTGGGGATAACCTCTCATGTGCCTTTCTCAGCCGGGGGCCAATTCACTCAGTGGGTGGAGTTCGGAGGGATTGAGGTAGAGGGGCTCCTGGATTCGGGGGCCAACCAAACATTGTGTTCCCAGAGGTTGTGGGACCAGGTGAAAGAAGGGAAAAAGGGAGAGGGCAAAAGGAGTAGGTTAATAAACATCCAGTGCATTCATGGGGCTACCTCACGATACCCAGTCCATCGGGTGCAGATTAAGAGCTCGGCAGGGACCCATGAGGTGGAGGTGGCGGTACTACCCCAGCTGCCCCAGAATTTGATTTTAGGGCGAGATTGGGCTCCCTTTTTCCAGTACCTGGGGAGTTGGACAGGACTGGTGACTACACGGGCCCAAAGTAAGCAGGGAGAGGGGGATAGGCCCACAGTTTCTCAGGTATTTCCGTTCCAAATGGACATTTTTGAGGCCCCGGGTAGGGAGAAGCCTAGCTCTAGCCAGAAGAAGCGAGCCCAGAAGCGTAGGAGAGCTGATTTGAATGAGCAGGGGGAATTTCCCAAAGACCCGGTGGGGGTGCGGGAGAGGTTCCCTTACTTCCACAAGGAGCAGGAAATGGATGCTAGCTTACGGTACGCCTGGGAGCGGGCGGGACAGGAGGAAGAGCAGGTTTAGTGTTGACACTTCTCCTTTCTTCCTCAAAATGTACCACCTGTTCCTCTGATCCTATTCCCACCCACCTTCTTAATGCCATCTCTCTTGCTCTTATTCCTTTTATCTGTCACATTCTCAACCTCTCACTTTCCACTGCGACTGTCCCTGCTGCCTTTAAACATGCTGTGGTCACACCTCTCCTTAAGAAGCCTTCACTCGACCCTACTTGTCCCTCTAATTACCAACCCATCTCCCTCCTTCGTTTTCTCTCCAAATTACTTGAGCGTGCTGTTCTCCGCCGCTGCCTTGATTTTCTCTCCTCACATGCTATTCTTGACCCACTACAATCTGGTTTTCGCCCTCTCCACTCAACTGAAACTGCGCTTACTAAAGTCTCCAATGACCTATTACTGGCTAAATCCAGAGGTCATATTCATCCTCATTCTTCTTGATCTTTCCGCTGCTTTTGACACTGTTGATCACAGCATACTTCTCGATACCCTATCCTCACTTGGATTCCAGGGCTCTGTCCGTTCCTGGTTCTCTTCCTACCTCTCCCTCTGTACCTTTAGTGTTCATTCTGGTGGATCCTCTTCTACTTCTATCCCTCTGCCTGTCGGCGTACCTCAGGGTTCTGTTCTTGGTCCCCTCCTCTTTTCTATCTACACTTCTTCCCTTGGTTCATTAATCTCATCCCATGGCTTTTCCTACCATCTCTATGCTGATGACTCCCAAATCTACCTTTCTACCCCTGATATCTCACCTTGCATCCAAACCAAAGTTTCAGCATGCTTGTCTGACATTGCTGTCTGGATGTCTCAACGCCACCTGAAATTAAATATGACCAAAACCGAGCTTCTCATTTCCCCCCCCAAACCCACCTCCCCACTCCCCCCGTTTTCTATTTCTGTTGATGGCTCTCTCATTCTCCCTGTCTCCTCAGCTCAAAACCTTGGGGTCATCTTTGACTCTTCTCTCTCCTTCTCTGCTCATATCCAGCAGATTGCCAAGACCTGTCGTTTTTTTCTTTACAACATCCGAACATCCGTAAAATCCGCCCCTTTCTTTCCGAGCACTCTACCAAAACCCTCATCCACACCCTTGTCACCTCTCGTTTAGACTACTGCAATCTGCTTTTTGCTGACCTCCCACTTAGTCACCTATCCCCTCTCCAGTCGGTTCAAAACTCTGCTGCCCGTCTCATCTTCTGCCAGGGTCGCTTTACTCATACTACCCCTCTCCTCAAGACCCTTCACTGGCTCCCTATCCGTTTTCGCATCCTGTTCAAACTTCTTCTACTAACCTATAAATGTACTCACTCTGCTGCTCCCCAGTATCTCTCCACACTCGTCCTTCCCTACACCCCTTCCCATGCACTCCGCTCCATGGATAAATCCTTTTTATCTGTTCCCTTCTCCACTACTGCCAACTCCAGACTTCACGCCTTCTGTCTCGCTGCACCCTACGCCTGGAATAAACTTCCTGAGCCCCTACGTCTTGCCCCATCCTTGGCCACCTTTAAATCTAGACTGAAAGCCCACCTCTTTAACATTGCTTTTGACTCGTAACCACTTGTAATCACTCGCCTCCACCTACCCTCCTCTCTTCCTTCCCGTCCACATTAATTGATTTGATTTGCTTACTTTATTTATTTTTTGTCTATTAGATTGTAAGCTCTTTGAGCAGGGACTGTCTTTCTTCTATGTTTGTGCAGCGCTGCGTATGCCTTGTAGCGCTATAGAAATGCTAAATAGTAGTAGTAGTAGTAGTAGTAGACCAGGGGCTACTATTCCGTGTAGCCCGGACTCCGGGTGAGGAGGGTACCAAGAAGCAGTTAGTGGGTCCCCAGGGTTTCAGGGAGTTGGTTATGCGGCTAGCTCATGATCACCCTTTGGGAGGGCATAAGGGGGTCCAAGGGACACTTACGCAGGTGTTGCTCCGTTTCTATTGGCCTGGGGTGTACAAGAGTATTGAGCAGTTCTGCGCTGCTTGCGCCCAGTGCCAAAAGGTGTCGGAGAAGGTGCCTGCCCGAGCCCCCCTAATTCCTCTGCCCCGGATAGCTATCCCAATGACCCGGGTGGCTATGGATATGATCGGTCCCATTACCAAGAGCAAGCAGGGTTTCTCCTATATACTGGTTGTGGTGGATATGGCTACTAGGTATCCTTGGGCTATTCCTCTCTGCAACACCTCAGCCAAAGTCATAGCCTCCCATCTCATATGGATTTTCTGTGAGGTGGGGTTCCCCAGGGAGGTATTAAGAGACCGAGGTACCAATTTTCTGTCCCGTACGCTGAAACAGGTATGGAAGGCATTTGGGATCCAGCACCTCCGAACCGCGGCCTACCCCCCCCCCCCCCCAGACCAATGGGTTGGTGGAGCGCTTCAATAAGACCTTGAAGATGCTGTTAAGAAAGGGACTCTGTATCCATCATGAACAGTGGGATTTGTTACTTCCCTTTGTGTTGTATGTGTGTTGTGAAAGTGTGCAAGCCTCCCTAAAGGTCTCTCCGTTTGAGATGATGTATGGGAGAGTACCCAGGGGAGTGCTGGATATTTTAAAAGAGCAGTGGGTGCCACCCGAGGAGCAGGATAAGGAAGTTAGTAGGTATTTGGTTGATCTAAAGGAGCGCTTGAGGAGGGTGCAGGAGGGGGCGCAGCAGGAGCTAGCCAGAAGCCAGGTCACCCAAAAGACCTATTATGATAGGAGGAGTGCCAATCGGACATTTCAGGTGGGGGAAAAAGTGCTGGTATTGATATCTGACTCCCCGCATAAATTCACGAGCCGGTGGAAAGGGCCAGTTACAATAGAGAAACAGTTGGGTCCCACCACCTATGCAGTGAGGCATGAGCAAGGCCGGATACAAATGTATCATGTGAATGTTCTGAAGCCCTGGCGAGAGAGAAAGGGGTTATGGAGTCAGGGGATACAGGAAGGGGAGAAAGACCTGGGGCCCCAGATTACGGAGTTCTCATAGAAGTGTGAACCCCAGATAGATCCAGGCCTTAGTGAACCCCAGCAGAAGGATCTGCAGGAACTTTTAGAGGAGTTTCGGGATGTGTTGACCGCTCATCCCGGGGAGACTACTCTCATAACCCATGATATTATATCTGAACCAGAGAAGGTAGTGAGGCAGTGGCCCTATCGTCTCTCCCCCACCCCAAGCGGCAGGAGGTGGTCCGGCAGGTTAAGGAGATGGTATCCTTTGGAGTAATCGAGGAGTCCTTCAGTCCCTGGTCAAGCCCAGTGGTGCTTTTACCAAAAGCTGATGGTACCTGGCGGTTCTGCATTGACTTCCACCAAGTCAATGCCCTGTCCACCCCGGATGCCTACCCCATGCCCCGCATTGAGGAATTACTAGATCGGCTGGGAACTCCAGGTACCTGTCTACCCTGGACTTGACCAAGGGCTATTGGCAGATACCCCTGACGGAGGGAACACGGCCAAAAACTGCTTTTGCTACCCCGGTGGGACTTTATCAATTTAAAAGAATGCCATTCGGGTTGCACTCTGCGGCGGCATCCTGCCAACGGTTGTTGGATAGGATATTACGTCCGCATCAGGAGTATGCGGCAGCCTACTTGGACGATGTGGTCATCCATAGTGAGGACTGGGCCACCCATGTAGTACGACTCAAGGGGGTACTGGAGATGTTCCGACGGGCAGGTTTAACCTTAAACCCCCAGAAATGCCATTTTGGTCAGCGGCGCGTGAAATATTTGGGGTACATGGTGGGGGACGGACAGATCACTCCCTTATGCGACAAAGTGGCGAGCATTAGGGAGTTTCCTCGTCCAGGGAATAAGAAAGGGTTAAGGCGGTTTTTGGGCATAGTGGGTTACTATCAGAGGTTTATTCCCCATTTTGCCTCAATAGCAGCCCCTCTAACAGATAAGTTGAAAAGCAAGAGCCTGAACACGCTTCAGTGGGATGGGTAAAGTCAAGAGGCCTTTGATAAGTTAAGGTCGATATTGTGTCAGGAACCAGTACTAAGGGCAGTGGACTTTGATAAGACCTTCGTACTCCAGGTAGATGCCTCTGGGGTGGGGTTGGGGACAGTGTTATCCCAGCTCCATGAGGGACAAGAACATCCCCTCCTGTACCTGAGTTGCAAGTTGTTACCGCATGAGACGAGGTATTCCACCATTGAGAGGGAATGTTTGGCTATCAAGTGGGCTGTACAGGCCTGTCACTTCTATTTGGATGCCGAGCATTTACGTTGGTGACTGACCACGCTCCTCTCAAATGGTTGGGGCATATGAAGAACAGTAATGCCCGGCTTACCCGGTGGTACCTGGCCCTGCAGCCCTACCGCTTCCGAGTGGAGCACCAGGCAGGTAGGCTTTTAACCAATGCCGATGTCATGTCACGGATTGCTAGTGAAGAAATAGAAGTCCCTAGCAATCAGTTGAGGATGGGGGTATGTGAGAGGGTAGGTGAAAGGGGATCCGGGAAGGCACGCAGAAGGGGGGTGCAGGCAGCTGAGGAACCCCAACAGGGCAGACTTCATGTGCACAACACCCACATTCAGAAAGCTGCGCTACCGGAGGCAGAGAGGTTGGCCGGGTTAAGGAAGAAGAGGAGGAACTACCAGTCCCAGAATCCCTCTCTTCCCCACCCGGCTGTGCAAGAGTTAGGGGAGGAGATAGAAGATTGGGAAATGGTCTCTGAGGAAGGTGATGAGGGCCAGCTGGAGAGGTTGGGGGCGGGGGAAGTTGAAGAGGAGGATAAAATGGAGGTTACTGAAGGACTAGAGGAGGAACAGATGGAGATTGGAGCTCTGGCTCAAACCCGAAAAGCTGCTGTAAGAGGGTGGCTAGCTGTGCCTTGGAGAGACTGGTGGAAGACCAGAGGAGAGAGACTGAGGCACTGGGGGAGATCTCTACTAAAGAGGAAACAGGTGCAGCCCCTGGGAGAGAAAGAGGGCTGGACACAATTGAAACCCCAGTCTGAACCAGGTGGGACCAAAGCTGTGTAGCTATGCTGTAAGAAAGAAACTGTTTCATACTGGAAAGGTCTGGGCCTGCAACCTACCAAGCTATTGTGTTTTCTTTCTGATAATGTACTGTTCCCTAAAAGAAGTAATTTTGGCTAAAGTGAAGTTATATGGACTGTTTAAACCCTGAATGAGACTTTGGCAGCAAACCTTAACAACCTGGGCTTAAGGTGTTTTCCTTTTGTGTCTATGCTAAATGGAAGCAAGAAAATAAAGTTTTTTTTCTATAAATGTTTTGCCTTGATTGAGCCTCTGTGGAAACAATAGAGAGAGGAGGAAGTCCTGCAAGCTCTCAGGGGGTCTGGCGCTGAGTTCCCAGAACAGGTCAAGGTAGTGTGGAGTGAGGCAACAGTCGGGTGAAGAAGGAAGCTAAGCAGGGTTGAGCCTGGCAGGGTCCTGGAAGGGGGACCCAGCTACAAAGGATTTTAAGTGGATGCGAAACTCAGTAAGCAACCAATGGTAGTGAATAAACAGAGGGGTATTGTGAGCATACTTAGATGCATGGGCCAGTATTCTTAGTGCCATGTTTTATGCTGGCCGAATTTACTTTAGAAGGTATTGGGATAATCCAGAATAGATAAAAAAAAGAGCATGGAGAAGAGTCATCTAGGAGTCTTCATCTAAAAATGAACGTATACTCTAAAATTGAAATAACATGAAAAACAGGATTTCACCAATGCAGTGATTTGATGGGCAAAAGTTAATATCTAGGTACCTGAAATGTGAAACTATAGGAACTCCATCAACGGAAGGGGAAGGTTGTCTGGAGACAGAATAGCTACCAGGGATCCACATGGCAACCATTTTGGAGGAATTTAATACCAGGTTATTCTCTGCAAACCAGAAGACTATTTTTTCTAGGCCCAACTGAAAAAAATAATGCTAGGTCACAGAGAGGAGCATTTTCGAAAAGGACATACAAGGTGCAATTTGGACGTCCTTGCAAAATGACGAAATCCAGGGGCGGGGAAACCCATATTTTTGAAACAAGATGGACGTCCATCTTTCATTTCAAAAATACCGTCAGAGATATCCAAATCCTTAAATTTGGACATCCCTAGATTTGGTCGTCCCTAGACATGGATGTTTCTGACTTTTGGCGATTTTCGAAACCAAAGATGTCCATGTCAAAAACGGCCAAATGAAGCCATTTGATCATGGGAGGAGCCAGTATTTGTAGTG
The DNA here is from genome assembly GCF_901765095.1 of Microcaecilia unicolor. Lineage (NCBI taxonomy): Eukaryota > Metazoa > Chordata > Amphibia > Gymnophiona > Siphonopidae > Microcaecilia > Microcaecilia unicolor. The sequence goes on from NC_044037.1 coordinate 233,801,558, forward strand.
CACTGGTTCCCCTGACATGCCAGGACACCAATTGGGCACCCTAGGGGGCACTGCAGTGGACTTCATAAATTGTCCCAGGTACATAGCTCCCTTACCTTGTGTGCTGAGCCACCCAAAACCCACTACCCCCAACTGTACACCACTACCATAGCCCTTATGTGTGAAGGGGGCACCTATATATGGGTACAGTGGGTTTGTGGTGGGTTTTGGAGAGCTCGCTGTTCCCTCCACAAATGTAGCAGGTAGGGGGGTATGGGCCTGGGTCCGCCTGTCTGAAGTACCCACTAAAACTGCTCCAGGGACCTGCATGCGCTGTCATGGACCTGAGTATGGCATCTGAGACTGGCATAGAGGCTGGCACAACATATTCCCGAAAGATGTTTTTGAGGGTGGGATGGGGTTAGTGACCACTGGGGAGTAACGGGAGGTCATCCCCGATTCTCTTTGGTGGTCATCTGGTCATTTTGGGCACCTTTTTGTGCCTTAGTTGTAAGAAAAACAGGTCCGGGTGAAAATGTCCAAGTGTTCGTCAGGGACATCCTTGTTTTTTCGATTATGGGTCAAAGATGTCCAAGTGTTAGGCACGCACAAGTCCCACCTTCGCTACGCCTTCGCTATGCCCCCTTGAACTTTGGGCGTCATTGCAATGGAGTGAAGTTGGAGACGTCCTAAATTGGGTTTTCATTATACCAATTTGGACGTCCCTGGGAGAAGGACGCCCATCTTCCATTTATGTTGAAAGATGGACGTCCTTCTCTTTCGAAAATGAGCCCGAGGGTCTATGAGGTGAATCAATAAAAAACCTGGATGCCTAGGTCTTGAATCAGGGTAGTGAGTGGAATGACGAAGATGTTAAATAAAAAAAGTGCTGGAATTCAGCCTTGGGGGACTCCACAGGTCAAAGGAGAGGATGAAGAGCAGGAGGTGTGTGTAGATACAGTGAACTTTGTTTTTGCTAGGAAAGACAAGAATCATAGAAGAACTATTCCAGATATACCAAAAGATGATAAACAGTCCAGTAAGAAAGAGTGGTTGACCAGATCAAAAGCTGCTGAAAGGTAAAGAGAGACTATAAGGGCAATTTTCCCATTGTCTAATGTGCAGTGGAGGTCGCTTAGATGAGCTGTTATAATAGTTTCAGTAAACCTAGTTTGGCAAGGATGGAGAATATTAGTATGGTTGGCATGATCTAATAATTGTTGGAACACAACTTTTTTGGTTATCTTGGAGATGAAGCTGAGATTGGCAACAGGTCTGTAATTTGATGGCACTGAAGGATCAAGATTAGATTTTTTTCAAAATAGGATGAACGAGAGCCTTCTTCCACAATTTGGGAAAGTCTTCAGTGGAGAGGTTGGTCCTGCTATTAGGAAAGCCAAAAGCAACAGTTGGTGATGAGAAAGGATTATCCAGGAGGTAGGGATCAAATCAAGATGACACTTAGTTAAACATGTTGAGTTGATAAGCTTGATAAAAGTGAGTGATGGGATCGTGAAAGTCTCCCATAAGTGAGGTAGTGTGATGATGATTTAGATGGACTCATTTTTTCCTGTGAATCCAGAAGCGTGGCTGTTACAGGTGAAGATATAAAGGGAGAGACAAATGTAAAGAGGCATCCTTGTGGACAAAGAATTGTGCAAGGTCTTCTGCTGAAGGAGCATCAGATGAGACTGAACTGGTACCCAAGGTTGTTAATTCCAACACAATAGAAAAAAGCTTTTTTGGGTTTATTAACAGCAGAGTTTATTACAGAAGTATAGTAAGAACGTTTGGTCATGGTGATATTGCAATGATAGAGGGTATAAGACATTTTATAATCAGATAATGATTCTTCAGTTCTGTGTTTCATCATAATCTTTCTGCATGGTGAGTTTGACTTCTAAGGAGACAATGATACCACGATTTATGCCATGGGGAGCACTTCACTAAACATACAAAAGTTGACTCCTTCTGCTGTGAGTTTATTTATTTATTTGTTGCATTTGTATCCCACATTTTCCCACCTCTTTGCAGGCTCAATGTGGTTTAGAATGGTGTTCTAGGTATCCATCTGAGTTTCAAGAGATAGACACTCAAAATTCAAGGGGAACAATGAGCCGATTGAGGGGAGGGAAAGGGGATCAACCTTTGAGAGACTGCTGGTAGTAGAAGGATAGGTTGTAATGTTATGTTGGAAGGCTGGTGGGGTGTGAAGTGTAAAAGTAATCAGATAAGGATCAGACCATGGCATTCAGGTGGCCTGAAATTAGATAATTGGAAAGATTTATCTCTAAAAATAGAGAGGACCAAATCCAGTGTATGAATGGGTGGGGAAGGGGATGTCCTGAATAAGACCTAAGTCAGAAATGAGATACATGAATCAATTATTCTGATGGCTTGAAGGGTTGTCTACATGGAAATTTAAATCACTGAGAATTAGTTAGTGCAACTACATTACTACTTAGTTACTGCATCGGATAATAACCGACCACAGTTTTCCTATGATGCAACATCTGATGAGGGAGGGAAATAAACCAAAAAAATATATAATGGAATGGACAGTCTCACTTTTATCTGAAGAAACTCATGATATTGAAATGTGTTAGGCTGCATCTCGGTGGGTGAGAGTGAGTCCATCACTAGAAAGGCCACTCCTCCTCCTCCACAGGAGATCCTGCATGTAGAGAAGGTTGAGTACTGAGATGGGATACAGCAACTGAGAATAGGTTCCCCCCCCCCCCCCCCCTTCACAGTCATGTTTCAGTTATGCAGAAAATGTCACTACCAGAGGAAAGTAAGGCATTATGAAGAGCTGCAGGTTTTGAGTGATGCGATTGGAAATTGAGCATAGCTACAGAGAAAGACTGCCAAGAAGAGTTGACAGGAGATGGGGCAGGGGTTATAGTGAGTGAACGAACTGTTTTGAATAACAGAATTAGAGGCTGTTAACTGAATTTTCTCATCATAATTCAACTTTTGAACGTAAGACTAATAATTAAAAAGTGCATCTTTGTAATCATTCAAGGTATAAGCATCCAGATATTTCCTCCAAACTCTCTCCAATTTTCTCTCTCTCTCTCTTTTCTTGACATATTTCATTAGTAAACTATGGGACAAAATATGATATTATTACTAACTTCATTAATGGGGCAATGTTTTGCAACGTGTGTGCTTGTGAGGTACGCCAACAATTTATAGCATCTGTCACATTTATAGCTACCAAATGTAATTCAGCAGGAGCCCATTCATTCACTAAATCTTGTACTTCATATGATTCCCTTTTTTAAATTGTCCATTTACTATGTAAAGGGAAAGGGGATGGGATATATAATATGTAAACCACCTTTCTGTGGTTTACATATTACATATAGGTACTTATTTTGTATCTGGGGAAATACAGGGTTAAAGGGGAAATTCTATGTATGGCACCTTAAAAATTGGTGCTGTAAAACCACGTGGTTAGCAAGGTTCTTTAAACTATGCCTAAGAAAGGTTGAGAACCACACTCATTGGCACTTGAAGGGGCTCACAAAGATGTGTGTCCCTTTGATCTTTTCGGTTCACCGCAAAAGCAGCTCACGTAGTGATTTTTATGGAGGAGGAAGTCTTCCAAGATACTTTTTTTTTTTTTTGGGGGGGGGGGGGGGTAATGATATTTTATCACACTTATTTTTTTATTTCTTACAAATCAACGGAATCTTTGGATCCCACACCATTCAAGCTGCTTCTGCATTCTCTCCTCCATGTCAAAGACATACACAGATAAAACAGTTATACACACATACATAAATAGAGGGGTTGAAAAGAATTTCATGAGCCATGCTCCACATGCTTTCCCCGCTTGACGAAAGTAAGGATCCTCTGTGTTTACCCAATATCTTTTCTTTAGGTCCATTACCATTTTAGTTTCCACAACCCACCAGACATCCACCAGCCTTTCTATGAGAAAAACGTTCTCTGGTATTGCTCAAATTATAATCCAGGGTGTGCCACTTCCTTTCCCGTAAAAAAGGTATTTCTCAAATATTTTGAATATTTTTCAGGTATTTAAGAACTCTTATGGTAGCCTCCCTCCCTCTCATCCCCTCTTCTCTGTAATATTCATGTTTACTGTAGATCATTAAGGACTCCTTTTACAAAGCTGCACTAGCAATTCCCGTGCGGCAAATGCGATGAAGCCCTCTCAATTCCTATGGGCGTCATCACATTTGCCACACCGGAATCGCTAGCACAGCTTTCTAATAGGAGCTCTAAATCTCACAGGGTTTTTGGTACAGGCCCTGCATCATTTTGGTTGGCTTTCTCTGGACCACCCCTCCTTTATCTATTTCAGGGGCTTTTCAGTTCTCCCACTTCTCCCCCATTAACGTTTGTTGTGATTTTGGGGTTATTTTACAAATATACACATAGGTTAAAAATACATGCATACTTTACTCTGTGTATATTTCATTGAATTTTCAAACTGTAGGTATATGCATAATTTTGCTTTGAAACTTTGTGCTAACATATACTTGCTGTGTGGGGTACACATTTTTTCTGGGTTTATATAGGCATGTATATTGGAATGATCAAAAGCATATGCATAAATGCAAACCTGTACCTAACCCTGCCCTTCGGAATGCCTCGTCAAATAGCAGGTAAATGTATGCATTTACAAGCAGTATGCATGTAAAATGGCTTGCATATAGGGCAGGGAATATTTTAACAGGCCATTCTGCTTTACCTGTAGAATGAAAATTGTCCTCTTTATCCTCCATTAATTCATATACAAAGCTAAGATTGTAAGTTTTCTTGCCTTGAGCTCAGATTTGGACAGGCGAGTAATTGAATCTGAAATCTAAATCCATAACTAAATCCACTCGACTTTGTAGGCCAGAAATGTCAACTCCAGTATTCAATGACACCAAACACGTCTGGTGTTCAGGATAAGCAGAATGCATACATTTGGCTGAGAAGCCAGATTCATTTGCATATTTTGGTTACTCTTAAGTTTTACCAGACCTTTCTGAAAATCAATGACTAGACCCGATGACTACTGCCCCCTACCCTTATATAATCAGAATTTCTCATTGTTAGTGCCAATTTCTGCATCTGTGGAGACGGTTTCCTGTAAAATCGAAACACAAACTGTGCCAATTATTATTGCTTGTATAGCTTTTTCCCCTCTACAGTAAAATTATTTTCAGCATCAGTCAGAACCTAAAAGAATTTGACAAATTGGAAACATAGAGTACAGCATGTATCTTGGGAAAATATTACATGCTGCTTCACATTAAGGAAATGTACTCGGCTGCTTTGTTAAAAATAGTTGCTTACTTTGTTCTTTATATACATAAGCAAATCAAACTCCTCAGGGAAGAAAATTACCTTTCTTTCAAAATGGACATGTCAACAATTACTACAAGAAATCTCATTTATTTATGTCCCCATGTTTCTTTCCTTTGCAATTTGACACTATTATAGGAAATGTTTGCATGATGCAAATAGACACTGAAAATATCTAAGTAAATAAAAACTAAGGGCCCAATGCTCAGAAAATGCTGAGTCCTAAATTTATGTTCAGCCAAACTTAGAAGCATACCGGCTGATATTCAGCTGACAGTGGTTAGTATCTTTTTGGCCACCACTGGCTTTAGTCCCAGATATTCAATGCTGGGCCATGTCCGGGCAGTGGCACTGAATATCCAGGCATATGTGGCCAGATAACACTCATGCTGTTAAGTGCAATATGCAGCACTTAACCACATAAAGGGCACAGGTGGCATAAGTTGAATCACAAAAAGTTAGGACACCTTTATATGCAGCTCAATTTATGCAGTTATCAAGTGATCAAGTGCTAAATATTGGCACTTAACTGCGTAAATGCTGACTCCGCCCTAGAACTGCCTGCCAATTAGTCGATTTAAGGTTAGGCGCTAACCGTGGATATTCAGCAGCGCAGTCCGGTTAAGTGCAGCTGAATATTTACAGTTAACCTCAGACAAGTGATTTAACCTACACATACTCATAAACACACATGTCCCCAAACCCACCAACCAGCAGGCAATAAAGGCATATATACAGTCATATACATATAGTTGACTTGGAAAGAATTTCGTGAGCCATGTTCTGCATGCTTTCCCCACTTGTTGGGCTTGTCATGTAGGTGCCCTTTTATAAAATTATCCCAAAAGAGGGTAATGATTGAGGGGATGGAAGGACTCTATATAAGAGAAACCAAAATGATTTAGGGGATGGAAGGACTCTATATGAGAAAAATCCAAATGATTAGGGAATGGAAGAGCTCTCATATGACAGAAACCAAAATGAGTTAGCGGATGGAAGGGCTCTATACGAGAAAAACCAAAATGATTTAGGGGATAAAAGTCTCTATATGAGAAAAATCCAAATGATTAGGGGATGGAAGGACTCTATATGAGAAAAATCCAAATGATTAGGGGATGGAAGAGCTCTCATGAGAGAAACCAAATGATTTAGGGGATGGAAAGTCTCTCATATGAGGGAAAGCTAAAGAGGGTAGGGCTTTTCAGCTTGGAGAAGAAACAGCTGAGGCAAAATATGATAGAGGTCTACAAAATCCTGAGTGGAGTGGAAAGGTAAACTTACATCGATTACTTACTGTTTTAAAAAGTACAAAGACCAGGGGACGCTTCACGAAGTTACTTATCGGCACATTTAAAACAAATAGGAGATAATATTTTTTCACCCTGTGTATAGTTATGCTCAGAAATTCTTTGCCAGGGCAAGTGGTAAAAGCAGTTAATGTAGCTGGATTTATAAAAGGGCTGGGCAAATTCCTGCAGGAAAGTCCATAAACTCTTATTAAGGTTGATCTGGGGAAAGCCATAGCTTAGCCCTGGGGTTAAGTAGCATGAAATCTTGCCATTTTTTTGGACACTAACAGATACTTGCAACCAGGATTGGCTACTGTTACAGGATTCTGGGCTAGAAGGACTCTTGGTCTGATCCAGTAGGGCAACTCTTATGTTCTCATTTTACACAGAATATAGAAATTGGATAAAATGAATGGCACAAACCTGCAGTTCCACATGAAACTGCCTCAGTTTACAGAACTACATATGTAAGAGCCGTCAATTCAGCAATTACATAGTGATGCCACAATTTTAATTTGGTTTTATTTTGGAGGTGTAAAAAAACAATGAAGGATTAAGGAGAATGAGTCTCTTGCTGAAAGATCTGTGTGTGGCTCTGTGCTGATATATAACCCAAAAGGGATACTTTCTCCCCATATATGACTATTCCCTTTGTGAGATGGGGAATAAATGTGTAGATTTTTGCCCCACCCTACTGTGTCCACTTGAAATCTCTTCATGGTGAGGATTTCCATGTGTAAATAGTGGCTATGTACATATGTAGGTAATCTATAGATATAAAGCACTATTTACATGTGCATGTAATCTACATGTGCAAATGCTGCTATTTACATGTAAGGATGCTTCTAAAATAAGGCCACAGTCATCTATATGGCTTCATAAAACTGACCCACAAAGGCTGCTACAATCACAGCTCAAGTGAAGCTTTTGTGGGGCAATTTTATAAAGACATATAGATGCCTGTGGCCTTAATTTATTTAGTCTCTCCACGTGTAAATAGCACCTGCATATATGTATGTAAAGGGCACCTGCATCTTCACATATAAAGGATACCTGGCTATATGTGTGCAGATACAGCAAACAGGGAGGGGCCTCTACAAAAAGCAGCACAAGCGGGAGTAGAGGCTGGCCAAAAGAACGAACCACCACAGGAGATGTTATTTAGTCACACTTTATTCAGAGCACCAGTAAAAAGACCTGACACTGGCCATATTTCAGCAGCAAGAGAGGCATATACTTGCTGGTGCAAAAATGTTTGTCAATCACAAAGCTGGCACGGTGTTTGTCCAAGGCTTCTACATCTGACCAGCACTTTTGTTTGCTAGCTTTGTGGTGGTTCGTCTTTTTAGCCAGCCTCTACTCCTTTCCTTACATGTGTGCAGAAGCATTTATAAAATAACCCCTACAGAGGGTTAATGTTTGAAGGGTTAGGTGCCAAGAAAACACCTAAATGGAAGCACTGTAATCATTTACGTGCATAAATGGCCACCAATGCAGGTAAATCAGGGGTGCTCAATGTCAGTCCTTGAGTGCCACAACCCAGTTGGGTATTCAGGACTTCCCCAATGAATATGCATAAGATCTATTTGCATGCGCTGCCTCCATTGTATGCAACAGATCACAAGCATATTCATTGTGGAAATCCTGAAAACCTGACTGGTTTGTGGCCCTTGAGAACTGACATTGAGCATCCGTGGCATAAATGATCTCTTATAAAGAGTAAAAGTATGCATATTGTTTGCATTGCACATGCTTTCACTGTGGGTGTGCATATGAGTGGATCATAGATGGTGCAAGCAAGTATGCATGTTGATTATGAAATACGATAATTTACATGCATACTTGCAAAATGTAGATGTGCTCATTTACTCTACGGCTGGTGTAAGTGATTGCACCCAAATTCAAGGCACATGCTCTGCCACTTGTGCTACTATTTTATAAACAGAAGTAGGTACCTATTGTGATATTCACATCCAGGATAGTTGGGTTAAGGCAGTTTCAGTTTGAACTACAAGTCCCAGAAGACATTGGAGGCAAGGAGCCAGGGGGTGAGATGAAGAACCCAGACTGGACTCCTAGCTGCAATCGGGGAAGACATGGGTGTAAGCTGGCAGGATGTGTAGAGTGGCTGCCACTAGGGGGAAAGAGAGATAGGAAACCCTGTGTGCAGGAGCTCATTATTAGTCTAATGCTTAACTCAGCTGGTATGGGTGTGAGGGAAGCTAATGGAAGGAGAATGATTGGTTGTGAGAGCAGAAGCCAGGGATTGATTAAGCAGGTGGGAAGAAGTCTCAAGAGTTCAGTTCAGGAAGAGAGAAGCAGTTGCAGGCTGAAAATCCTTGGGCAAGAGAGGTCCCTAAAGTACTGAAGCAGGCTGAAATCCCTTGGGTGTGGGGAAGTCCCTAAAGTATTGAAACCTCCTGAAAGTAAATGCTGCTTTGTGATTTAACTGGGATGATGAACTGATTGAACTGTTTGTCTTGGGAATTGAACTACTGTTTATTGTGCACTGGATAAAGAGCCCAGACTGAAGCTGATTGTGAGCCTGTATTGAATCCTGGTGGGTGCTGGTAGCCTACTGCTTAAAGGGGACTATTTGCCACACACTTTCAGGTGGCTTACATGTGCTTAAGATTAAAGGTGAATGCTTCTGTTGGAACCGTGTATCAGGTCTACTAGAAACCTGCATGGAATAAAAGCCTTAAGATTGAAGTTACTGGTGAACATTTGTTTCTTGATTGTACCGGGAGCGCTCTCCCTGGTGACACTATCTGTTTTTATAAAACAAGAGTGATTTAGGCACATTAAAAAGTGCTTTCACAATGTATCATCCACACATGCAAGTCTGCTCTCTCTTTCTACACGTATATTGAATAAAGTCCTTGTACAGCAATTTGTATAATATAATCCTTATTACTACCCTTTAAAAAAAAAGACTTAACAAACAAAAAAATTAAGAAATAAAAACTAACAGCAAATTCATTAGGATCTTTTTCCTTGGAGCAAGAAGAAAAGCCTTAGGACCCCTTTTAGAAAATAGCAGTAAGCCCAACACTGGCTCACCACACGCCAATATAGAGCTACTGCTGGCCCAACATGAGCGCTAGCGGTAGTTCCAGCTATAACACGCACCATTTCCTATGCTAGGTAAAATAGGGCACTATTTTCTAGCTCGGCAGTTACCCGGTGGTAATCGGACAGCGCCACATGCTACCTGGTTACCGCCAGTTTAGCACTAGAGCCCTTACCGCCACCTCAATGGGTCATGGCAATGCTGCCCCTCGCATGACCATGTGGTAAGCGCAATCTTACTGCATGGCCATGGCTATTTTCAGCCTTTTTTACCCGGCAGCTTAGTAAAAGGACCCCTTAGTGAATTAGGTTCATAGATAGAGTTCTTGGTGGTAATAAAAAAAAAGTTCTACTTCAAAAAAGCATGATCAAGCATCATTATTTCTATTGTTCTAGAAAAATTATAAGAGGCAGACGGTGAGATCAATTTTTATTATGTATAACGAGCAGTCATGTGATATACTTTTTTACTGCTTCAATCCACAATATTGTTTTGATAGCAAAAGCTCAACTTTCATACGTACATTAAGAATCAAAAGTGTTACAGAACAATAAAATGCTTTTTATTTGCATAGATGGAACTTATTGATAGCTAGCATATTGTGAAAATAGGGCAAAATACACGCTTTGAATCTAGACATTATCTCCAAACTATTCACTCTCTTGGGTACCTGACCCATTTATACATGGAAAAGAAAATCATTTTCCTTGTTAGCTTCATGACATGAAGTCTGGGTAAAAAGAAACTTGGCATAAACATCTGATCACAGATTTCATTTAATCGCCTTACTTTTTAAGTAGAAAGCAACACAGATGATGAAGGATAAATGCTACTTGCTAACCCGTGCGTCCTCCATTCACTGAATAGCCAAATAACCAAAAAGTTTTTTAAAACACACCAAATCTTTTCTATCATACCTACAGCAACAAATGTACATATTGCATCATAGAGCAGCAGCTCATGCGTTTTGCAACTGATAAAAAAAAAAATAAATGTCGTAACGCTGTCTTCCTTCTTATGCACACCAGGTGCTTTATCTTTTAGTTTATCAAACTTTATAAACAATATGATAATGTTGATGTGAAAAAAAAACCCAATTCAATAAAGCCCTTGCTAAAACACAAAATTTGAAATAATTGTATCCTGCCCTGAAATGAAGGAAGCTCATGCTTTTGCCTCTCCATGGACCTGCTAGTGCGAGAAAATAAAGGAATGAAAGATTGATGAAGTATTATACAAAAGTCATTTCCCATAGGTATAGTATCAAAATTATCATTATCAAATTTGCCGAAAAGTATGGGGGAATCATTAGATTATCGAAAATCTTGACATACTAAACAGTAGATGTAGTTTCCTCTACTTCCATAAACTAGTGAAAAGCTGTTCTATTGGTATAGCAGTTTTATTCACGTTCATGGTAGCATCTATTTAAAAAAATTTTTTAGTCTGCCTTTCTACATTCACTTGGATATCTTTGTCTTCCTGAAGGACAGAGCCATGGGAAGAAATGGTTTCAAATTCAGAGCTTGATAAAGCCAATCTGGAGACCTGGCTCTTTATTTTTACTCCTGTTATCTTGTAGCTGAACATTAGTAAAATTTACTTCTGATTCTAACTCTATGGGACCTAACAGCTAAATTTCGATCTTCAATGCCAGGAACACCGGAACCATTCAGTTTGGCAGGTAGATAATCACCCAATGAGCTTCTAGAAACATTTGCTTCTTGCCCATTGCTTGCCAATTTATTATCAAAACACAATGTTCTAGAAGAAGTCACTTTTGAAGGTAAAATAAGGTTTGCACTGGGGTTTGAACCAGACAGCATGTCAGCAACTGCATCTTTACCATTTAATACACCAAATGTAATAGTTGAGATATCAGCCAGGTAACTATTTTCATGTTTAAATGTCCTAGCTGGTCCAAAATTCATGGGCTGAACTTTTAACCTTTGGAATGTAGATTCAGATGTGCTACTAGTTTTGTTTTTTAATTCTATTTATGGAGTATGTCTAAGAACGATATTTCTTGTTTTATTATGTCATGAAGTAAAAATGGTGCACTGTAATTATTGTTAGTTATTACTACTATTACTACTCAGTTCTTTATGATTCACTATAACAGTATCAACAACAATATTGATAACATCTGATCCAGGAAGTCCATCAAGGTCTTCACCTTGTTCCTTCTCATTACTCTTCAGCATCAAATTATCACTTTCCTTCAGACCTGTCATACTTTCCTTCACCTCCCCTGTCTTTTCAATTCCATTCACTTTCTGTGGCGCATTTTCATTTGCTTCTTCCGTCTCTTTGTTGTCTTTCCGATATTCCTCTGTCTCAATGATTGCAGGGTCGTCCTCTCCTTTGCAAATGTAGGATGACTTTTCCCTTTCATTTCTGACTTGCTTTTCTCCTCTTGATCCAGTTCTATTGATACTTTGGGTCGTATTGTCAGTTTTCTTGTCTAAATGTTTGTTTGTTTCTATGGAGGGAATTTGTGATACAAAATCTTCTGGGGGCCACTTTGGTTTAATGACTTTAACATCGTCTTCAATCATAGCTGTTTTTTGTGGAGATTCACTAGGAGGAGGCCATGTAATCCTTAGTTTGCCTCTTTCTGTTGATTTCTTTAAACTGTCATCTAAATCATCGAAATTCACAAGTTCAATATTTGACTGTATATCTTGATTTGTTTCTGTGATTATAGAGGATGTCTCGGTCAATGATGTGCATGGATTTGATTCTTGAACATGACTTTTGTCTGTTAAATTACTGTCATTTTTTGACTTCCAAAGTTCTTTATGCTGCTTGTGTCCAAAACCTTCATCATAATTTCCTTTGGATTTGAAAAGTTGCTTGAAATGAGGCTTACAGTATATTTGTCCATGGAGAGAAGCATAATTTCCCAAGCTGCCAAATAGAAAAACAATTCAATCTGTAAGTAAATATTAACCAATAACCACCAACATAACAGTTGTGAAGGCTGATATTACATAGGCTATCTAGGTAGGAAAAGGAGAGCCTTTTGTACAGTGTTCTACGTATTTAACAAAACCCTGCTGAATGCAGAGCCTTTTGTAAAATACCTGGGAAGATGTAGTACATTGGAAATAACTATTCTATAAAGGAACATAGTGCTTAAAAGGAGAGTGGCATGACTTGGGGTTTTGGACAAGTACAAATGCTGAATTTGACAGAACTGAATGTTAAAGGGGAGTCAAGCTGTAACCTTCTTCGATTTTAAAAGCAATTTCCATCACATTGAAAAGACAAGACCTGCTAGTGCATAGTTTTCCTGAGGTAATTTCATGGGTATAGTTTGAGGGGACAAAGGATGGGGCAGGGCATATTAGCATATTCATTCATATATATATATATGCAAATGAATATGCTAATATTCTCTTCTCTCCTCCTGCCCTCCCCTCCTCTCCTCTCCATGTCCAGCGACCTCTTCTTTTCCCCTGCCCTCCCCTTCTCTCCTCTCCTCCAGCAATCTCTTCTCTCCCCCTGCCCTCCCCTCCCATCCATGTCTAGCAATTTTCCCTGCCCTCCCTCAGCTCCCCGACAGCCCTTATCTTCGTTCCTCCCCCCCCCCATCATGTTTAACCTTTTTATTTTCAGTGGCAGTGACGGCAGTGAAGAAGAAAGCACTGCGGGCTCGCCTCCAGCTTCTCCCTTCCCTCACATAGTGTCCCGCCTTTTGCGATCATGCATTTCCTGTTTCCACAAGGGCGGGACACTGTGTAAGGGAAGGGTGAAGCTGGAGGTGAGCCCGCAGTGCTTTCTTCTTTACTGCCATCGCTGCCACTGAAATAAAAGGTTAAGCGCACCCGGGGGGGGGGGGTGTCGGTCGGGGAGCTGAGAGCTGAGGACGGGACGGAGGGAGAGCTGCCTTCAGTGTTGCGCTGCCCCTGTGTTTGGGGGGGGGCAATGCCCCCCTCGCCACCCCCAAACTACGCCCATGGGTAATTTCCAAAGTGAAAATATGTGTATATTTTCTTTTTGAAAATGCACATATCATAAAATATGCACTTATTTTTCACTAATGTGGGCAATTATAAAATTTTATAAAATTACCCCCAGAATGACTTAAATACTTTCAGGATTCAACATAAAATATAGGGATCCTTTTACTAAGCTGTGGTAGAAAGTGACCTTAGCATGACCTTAGATGAGTTTTTCCTGCACGCTAAGGTTGTTTTTACCACAGCAGTAAAATGGTTGATTTTTCTATTTTTTGTATTAATGGCCATGCATTGATGTCACCATTAGCACACAGCCATTAAAAACAATTACTGTATGAACACTTATCACCACTCATTTTATAGGCGGTAAGGGCTCATGCAGTAATCCTGTGCTAATCAGCAGGCGGTAATATACATGCGCTAAGTGTTAGTGTAGATATGCCCACTCTCCGCTCCCCAGATACATCTCCCCCCCCCCTGAAAAATTACAAAATATTTTAACATGTGGGTAGCACACTCAGATCCCAATCTTACCACAGGATGCCTGAGTGCGTCCCGCGGTAAGTCATTTTAAACTGTGTTAAGCACATGCCAGCACTTACTGCAGCTTAGTAAAATGACCCAATAGAATGTGAAGATTATGAAATACAGGGCCAGATATAGGCATAGGCATTCTAGGTACGTGCCTAGGCTTCAGGAGGCTAGGATTGCCAACTATCTATATATTTTTTTCAGGATTCCACAAATTTGTAAATTAACTGTCTCAAAGCCAGAATGATGGCTAAAATGCTTGAATATTTTTCAAAGTTTAGTCCTCTATAGCTCTCCAATCCTCACACCTCTCAGTGCAGAAACTATGGTAGGATCTAGCCAATGGAAAAGCTGCTCTAGTCATGGGAGTGGGGGTGCTAAGCAGCAAGTGGGGTAAGGGGGACTGAGTATATGGGGGCTTTGGAGAGAGTCAATGGATCCTGTGATTGTAATGGGTAAAGGAAGAAGTTATTGAGAAGGGATAGAAATGTAAGGGGAATGGGGGAAAGTGTAAAGAGTCTGCTGCTGCAGGCTGAGAAAAAGAACTAGCAGAAAATTCCATACCTTTACATGAAAGTGGGCAGAGGTGATTGGGGGAGGGGGCACTCTCTAAATAAACAGCAAATAGCAGCAGAGCATCAGAAGAGAGATTGTGTGTGCCTGAAGAGTGAGAGTGAATACATTTCTGGTGTATATCAGAGACAGAGGAGAGTAAAAATGATATGCCCAGCTTCCTTGGTTTTTAGTTCATTGCTCTAGCCAATAGGCCATTCCACTCTAAGCATTTGCTTGCAAAGTCACCATGCTCACTCACAACCTGATACTGATGCCAACATACTCAAAACAATGCCCTGCGGTTTTCTGGAGAGGTACAGTGTGTATGTGTGTATGTGGGGGGATCTGAGGGTTCGGAGAGTGGTTAAGATGGGGAAAGAGTGAATATGAGTGGAGAGGAAGTGATAAAAGAAGTAAATGGGGGTCCATGATAGGGGCTCACAAATGCCTGTTTGCCTGGAGCCCAGTTTCCAGTAGTGTTAATCTTACCCTGTTTATATATAGTGTTTTGGAAATGCCTCATGGGCAGGATTATGGCAGGAAATCTAGGATATCTTCATTAGGGACATCTAATGCTCAGGCTTGCGAGTGCACATGCACCAGTTTCCTGAGAGAAGCCACGTCACTAACCCTGACCAACAACTGCCATTGTAGTGATTGAGCTAGATGGAGAGTGGTTAATGCAATGTGAGAAAAGCAAATGAAGCCTCTAGTAAGTGCCAATTGTAACTGAATGGCAAGCTCTAAACTCCGTTCCTTCCATCTCGCTGCACCACACGCCTGGAATAGACTTCCAGACCATGTATGTCTAGCCCCATCTTTGGCCGTTTTTAAGTCCAAGCTAAAAGCCCACCTCTTTGATGCTACTTTAAAGTCCTAACCACTGCTCACTTGCCTGAACCTTTAACCCCTCCTCTTTAATTCCCCTGCCTCTTAGTTGTTCTGTCTGTTACCTGTCTTATTAGATTGTAAGCTCTTTTGAGCAGGAACTGTCTTTATGTATATGGTGTACAGTGCTGCGTATGCCTGGTAGCGCTATATAAGTGTTAAGTAGTAGTAGTAGTAGTAGCATGGGATCTGCTGGATTCCCTCCCCCTCCTCCACCCGCTGCTGCTGCAAGCAATGAAAATATTCTCTTCAGAAAATTATAACTTTCCTTACCTTAACTTGGTGCTACAGTGGTTGCAGCAGAAACATGATTTATGAAAGACCTGCTTGTCTGCCACCAAGCATTCCATTGGATAAGCTATCTTTTGACAAAGCACGCAGATCTCCTTTTCCTGCAGTTGCATTTTCTACAAGTAAAATATGTCATAAATACAAAAGAAATCAGGTATTTTAGAAGCACTTAATGCATAACAAATGTTGGCTACAAAAGAAGGCCGTAATACTGATTATACACTAGAACAACAACTATCAAACTTTCTGTGAATCCAGCCACAGAAAGCATGCAACTCCTGGAGGGGTGGGCTGATGATATTTCTATTTATAGCCTGCCCAGGTCTTGACCGTAAATGTGAATTTGTGACTTCATTTGGGTTTGTGAACCACAGTTTAGGAAGCCCTGGGAGGGGGAGGCTGCCTCATGCACTTACTTTCTGGTTCCCCTTCTATACATTCATGCAAATGAGTTTTGGTTAAGTGCAACACCTTTCTTATGGACTGTTCATGCTAACTGAGACCACAGAACATGTGCAGTGCAACATTTTAGCACAATCGTGACCTTTCGGAACTTGTGCAATGATCCTTTATTTGCACTAATTACACCTTTGTGCCTTATAACTCTGTACAATGTACAACCTTGTTTGAAAATCAGTTGTCACCTGCGCACCTTTAATTTGAAAATGCACTTCCTTGCTTGAATAAATCTGAATTACTTTGAAAAAGCTCACCTGTGTGTTGTCGTTTCCTCCTGTTTAGGAGGTGCTAAGGGCTCCCATATTAAGTCAGCATTATTCAGTAAGCATGCGCTAATGTCAGCACAGTTGTTAAGTAGTGCTTCCATGCCCATACTCTGCCCCTGACACACCCCCTCCAAAAAAAAAAAAAAAAAATTAATTCTGTATGGTTCGCGTGCGCAAATAGCAAAACTAATGCAAATGACTTTAATGCGTCCTGCATTAGGCCATTTTCCCACGTTAAGCGCACATTAGAATTTAACACGGTTTAGTAAAAGGGCACCTATGTTAGCTAAGAGGACTGAATAGTCCTTTGAGATCTACCCTCAACCTGCATGGTCACAACAGGGTCGGGCAGCCATCTTCTCTGGCAGCGGTCAAATGTGTTACCTCTGCAGAATGCCTAATACCAGCCAGTCCTGTCAGATAAAATATTTAAAAGTGAGTCTTTTGCAACATAATGTACAGCCAAGAGGGCAGCCCTGGATAATTAGTTTGGGATCTAAAAAGCTGATACATGCAGTATTATAACCTTCTTAAGTATGGATTTCAATATCCTAGGATATTTCGAAATAGTAACCCATAATCTTTTTGAGAAACCAAGGGCTTTTAAGAACATGGTGTATTTGTAGATCGTTAAACCATCTCTAGTTTATAAAGATAACTGTAATGTATTTATTTTAATTGGTTCATTGTAAGCCACTTTGGGCTGCTTCACTGTGGCAAAAGGCGGGGTATAAATGTACTGAAATAAATAAATAAATAAATAAAGATACTTTTTGCTTGTACAAGATAAGGTGACAATAGAAAGGAATGAAGGTCTCCAGGAAGTACTCAATAGTACTTTCCTTTAAGAAAAATGTACTGCATGCTTAGTACGTGCCTCACTCACATAAACAACAGTTGCAGGTTTATTAATAATCTGCCTGTAGTATTCTGATAGGTGAAAGAGCTTTTTTAGTATATTATGGGGAGACTTAAGCCTTGTGGTACGTGAAGAGGCAAAATATCCATTTTGTACACAACCCCAGTGTGAATATTGCATAACTTCATCTCTTGATGCTTACTTCAAGGAGGTTTGACCTACTCATGCCAACCACATCTTTTTTGTCATGTTGTGCTAGTTACTCTTCAAAAGCAATTAATTACACTTACTGGGATAGTAAATAAGTAGTTAATTACTTTGTTGATTACTGCAAGAAGGTAATTAACTACAGTAACAAATTACTAGTAACTCAATATCGCGCAACACTGCTGATTCACATGTCAGACTCTTGGTGAAATGCTAATAACTTTCCCTCACAGAGGGACCCCTTAGGACCGGCAGTTGGGGTTCATAAAGGTTGCAAGATCACTTCAGGTCACGCTCATGCAGTATCCCATGCCAACTGAGAAAACATTCTTATTTGGAAGAAGCAACAAGCATCAAGATGCCAACCCTTTATTAATGCAAACATCTGTTTCGGGACTATATTTGTTTAGAATGTTAGAAACCACTACCTATAAAGCCTATACTTGTCCTGGAATGTTTCTAGGCTTTTTATGCAAACATTTTTTTGTTTCTTCGGTTTTCCTTGATTCTTCGTGCTTTTCTTTTACAAATGAAATGTGCTTGCTTTGATCCTTATGTGAATGTATTACTTACTGCTATTTAAAAAGACCTTAAAAGTTCATTTTAGCAGTATAAGTTAGATGTAGAACATTTAGCAAGATGGATAAAAGAGAAAAAGGAAGCAAGCAACGAAGAAAAGGAGAGACATTGAAGAAGTTGTTAGTTTCAGGCAACACCATTTTCTGATTAGACACACTGTTCATTAACAGTACAGCACACTATCATTTTTTCATATCACTAAGGTAGTTAATGCTTTTTCACACTGGGCATGCTGATTTACCAGTGGTAAATGCTGCTTCCTGGTGGAAGCTACTTCTCATCTCGGTTTCAGAAGTGTCTGAGACGGTGTATCCAAGACTTTTAAAGACCCTTTCACTTTCTTGCCAGGTCTTTTGAAAATTTCTTAATAGTTCTTCTGGAGAATCTGTTGCTGAAATATCCAGGCTGTGTCCTGATATGACATCCTCATAGGTAGGTGGAGCATGGGTAAAGTCAAATCCTGGCTGACGTGTTTCAGTAGGGTGAGGTACAGAGCTGGCTGCCGTTGAACCAACTGTTTTGCGTTCAAATTTGCTCATACCAGAAAAATGTTCATTGATGGATTGTGTTTCCGCACACACTACTGGTTTAAAAATGTGTTCCTGGCCACCATTCTGCTGATAAACAAATAGCTGTTTATAACACGCCTCTTCACTTGGGTCTCTCAACTGCTTCCTGGGAAAACTTCTTTTCTCTTTCAGGTTTTTAGATTCATGAAATGAGAGTCCAGATTCTTCTTGGCTATTTTCCTGATTTGTTGTTTTAATTTTTTCACCCTTTTCAAGTACTGCTTTGACTGATTTCATTTTAATATCTTGGGCACCTTCCACTTTGCCCTTCCTTTTGTCTATTTCGTTGACACTTTGATTTCCCAGTCTTTCGGCTATTGTTATTGGTTCCTTTCTTGTATAAACTACTTTATTGGTTGCTTCAAACTGATGCAGAAGCCCTGGCAGATCAACGTTAGGGGCCTCTGTTCTTTCTAGGATGGAATTGTCTTTAATGCTGTCAGTATCTGGGCTTACTTGTCCTGGAATGTTTCTAGGCTTTTATGCAAACATTTTTTTGTTTCTTCGGTTTTCCTTGATTCTTCATGCTTTTCTTTTACATCCTTTACTGTACCAGCAGTAGTAGTTACTTCACTGATGGGCACACTGGTTGCAGATGTCATCTCTGTTGTAGCATGTGTTTCAATTTTTAGCTGTCGTCGTAGAGTTGCAGGGGAACGGACTATTTCAGACTTTTTTTCTACAACATGAACTGGAGTTACAGCTCGTGGCTGTGTTGCTCCATGTGCTAATTTTGCTGTGGTATCTTTTAGTTTGGCAAGTTGTTCTGAACGACTTCTTGGTGGAGAGGGAGATGACCTCTTTATTCTGGACGTTGGTGTTGTCGATCTGGGAGGTGGAGGAGGTACAGGTGTATTTTCTTTATGACTAGCGGGCGAGGGAGTCAGAACATCTCTGTGTGGAGATTCTGTGCGTCTTGCAGTGGATTCAATTGTTATATAGGTAGGTGATGGGGATCGCATTTTTAATAATGGTGAACAAGACTTGTAATCCATATGTCTAGTTTCAGAGGAGAGTTGTTTAATTTCATGATGGACTCTTCTTTCTTCTGCTACCTCAGTTTTCTTCTGTGTATCTTTTCTGCTAGAGGCAGTACTGATGTTTGATATTTTCTGTGGCACTCTGCCACGTCCAGTAGATTCATTTTTAGGTTTTACAGTGGTTGTGGATATAGCAGTGTGAATGGCAGCATCACAGGAAGCATGCATTTCCGCTGCTTGATCTTTGATAAATGATATTTCTTTTTCGATTTTTTCTAAATTGCATTCTGCTATAACCTTAGCTAGCTCCATTTTTCTTTCTTGGCTTATTAACCATATTGGGATAATATTTAAAAATGATTGAAATATTTCTGTATCTGCTTTAGGTGGATACTTTTCAAAGTGCTTTACTCTAGATAAAACCTGTTGCAGTTCTTCACGTTTCCTGAAACATTCTATTACATCCAATGAATGTTTTCGCTCACTCTGTAGTGATTCTGTTGGTGATGAACAGAGTTGTTCATTCTCTGCTATTTCTTTTGTATCTGTAGTAGTTTCAAGAAGAACTTGTTCTTCCTTTACACTTTTGTCTTGTATGCTCTCTTTTTCTTGCCAGGTTTTATGTTGCTTGATGGGCATCTTTTTATATTGAATTTTAGGATCAGGCATATTCTGCTGCTTGTGTTTATGAATGTGAGTCTGTGATTCTTGATGGATGTCAGTATGTTGCTTTACTACTTGCTCCACTGATTTGTCTTCAGGATGCCCCTGTTTTCTCTCTACTGTTTTCTTTTGTACTTTTTGACCAACTACTCTCTGTCTTTGTGGATGGCTGCCTTCCTGGATGACAGAATGTTTCTCTTGCACTGTGTGCACTGCCCCAGTTTCTGTCTCCTTAAATATTGTTTGCTTTGTGTGATGAGAATCTTTCTGTCTTGTTTCTTGCCTGCTTTCTGCATGCTTTACAGGTGACTTTTCTGCTAGTTCTGTTCCATTGAATTGTACATGATGATATTGCTCGGAAACATTTTGTTTTTCAGAAATTGTAGCACTTGCATCTTTCTGTGTCTTCATATCTTTCTGTTTAACTCTCTGAATTGTACTTTTCTGTTGTTGTTTGGACATTTCAGAATCTTTTTTTGAGTCCTGAATGTTCTGATCTACACTTTGCAGCTTGATAGTTTTAACTTTGAACTTAGGGGAGAAAGTTTTATTTTTGGACATGCGCAACTGTTCCACAGTCTTTTCTTGTTCTTCCTGATATGTTTGCTCCATTTCAGTAAAAACGTTTTGTGATTCAAGATCCTTTGAATCCTGCAGTATTTCTTGATTGATATCTTTAACTGTAGATGACTTTAGAATGTTTTGAAGCTGATCTGTTGCTGATGAGACAACTAATGATGCAGGCTGTTGCTTATTGCTATCCGGTGCCATCGTTTGCAAAGTGACCTGAATTTTGGAATCTTCAGTTGCTGTTTTTTGTACTGCGGTTGAGACCACAGTAGATTCTTCTTGTTTTGATGTTGACATCACTGATTCGCAGCTTTCTGATTCAACTTTAATTTGACTTGTCTGGGTCTCAGAGGTTGTTTTGTCATTTGCTTGATAAATAGTTGTCTCCTTCGTTTTTTCAGACTCATCCCTCTTTTGTCTGTATTTTTCTTCTGCAATCATTAAAGGAGTTTTGAATTTTCTGACATAGGGTTTAGGTTTTGATTGTGGTGTCTCTGTTGGAAGAGATGGTGATCTCACAAGTGGTAAAATCACTTTTTTCTTAGCTGGCGGGGTTTCCTGAAGAGGCTTAGGCAAGGATCTAGCCACTTCCTCACTGGATGATTTTGCTTGCCTTTCTAATTTTATATGAGCTGTATCCTGTCTTTGTTCAGAACGTGTGATATTCAACTGTTTGGTTGAAATTTCACTTTCATGCATTACTTCGGAAATTTTATTGTTCACATGTGACTGGAAAACAGTTTCTGTCGATGTTAAAGGCGCTTTGGTGTGTTCTTTCTTTAGCTCTTTAGGAGGTATGAATTTAGGAACTTTCTTTAAAGGTAGAATTGGACTTTGTTTGACAGATAGCTTTTTGTCACTGCTCTGCGTTTGTACAGAACATGACTGTGATTGTTGGTGTTCTGAATGGTGTGCTTTCTTTTCCTTTGCTTGTGCAGTTTGAGGAAGAGGAGGGGAAGGAGGTGGTGGTGGAGGAGTTGGGGTATGAGCCAGAAGCTCACTATCAAATTTATCATCCACTGGTGGTGGTGGAGGAGGAAAATGATCAAGTTCAGTCTTTGCCTTGGATTTAGTAAGTGGTGAAAAAGGAAAATTCTCTTTATCAGAAGTCAGTATTCGAGAAGGTGGTGGAGGCAGTGGAAGCTCAGTTGCAGATGTTGATATGAAAGATGGAGGTGGTAGAGGAGGAGGAGGGGGAAAATATATTTCTGGTTTGCTTTTCTCTTTATCAGTCTTTGCTGGATTAACAAATGTTTTTGTTTGTATTTGCAAATCTCTGTTGGCACCTTCTGCTTTTCGCTTTTCCACAATTTCCACTTTAGATTTTATATTTTGTTGATAAACATTCTTTTGCCTCGTTTCAATTTCTGTATGAGTACTATGTGCTTCTCGAATATTCTTTGCTTTCTGGTTGCTTTTCATATTGTGCTTTGCAGTCAAAGAAGCTGAAGTTTTCCCTGGTTGAATGTTCATTTCATTTCTTTCAAGATCCTCTTTGGAATGGTGTACTTGTTTTGTTTCTTGCTTTGTCATCTGTTTGTGCATATGATTGATTACTTGGTTGGTTTCACCATCTATCATATTGATAGGCTGTTGGTTGGTTCCAGTTTTGGGAATATAAACATCTGTAGACATTTTTGCTTTTCCTGTATGTTTTGCTTCCTGATGACTGTTTACATCAGTAGACAATTTGTATTTCTGACCATCATTCTTTGCAAGAAGAGCATGTTTCTTTTCTGTTATTTGCTCTGCAGAGTGTGTAGTCTTTAATGTGCTTCCCTTCTTCAGTGATTTGCAAGTCTCCAGCTTCTCAGTTTGTGCAGTTTTCTTGGCTGTACCATAAACAGCTGATTGATCACTAAGATAACTTGATTCACTTTTAATTAGGGTCGTATCTGCTCCTTCATGAACATTTCCAGTAACTTTATGCTGGATTTTATTTAAACCCTTTGTTCTTTTTTGTTTAACATTAGTAGCATCGATGTGTTGGTCATGCCCTGAAAAGAATTTTGTAGTACTTTGTACATCTACTTTTCCATTGCATGTTTCTTCACTGCTTTCAAGAAGAGTTGTAATATTATTCTGTGTATCTCCCCTGGTGCTATCTTGACATTGGACTGCTTGCTGAGATGGTTCAACTAGTGTCTGCATTCTGCTTTTTATATCTCCCTGGGTGTTTACTTGATACTGCATGGCTTGCTTTTCTGAAGAGGTTTCTAATAAGTTCTGTACTACAGTCTGAATGTCTCCCTTGAATATTCCCTCCTTGTCCACATCTGTGAAAGTATGCTGGGCTTCTTTGAGAGATTTTAATGTTGCCTCAAGGTTACCATGCACAATTCCTTCTTTGAAAACTTCGATCTTTGTGTTTGCTGCTTTCTCAAGGGATTCAATGGCTCCTTGAATATCACCTGGGATGACATCTGGCTTTTCTGTTTCTTTTTGTTGATGTTTTGAATCTTGTAAAGACTTTAATGTTACAGAAAGATCAGCTTTTATAATTTCTTCCTTTTCTAAAACTGTTTTCTGATTTGCAGCTTGATTTAGGGAATTGAGAGCTGCTTTCAAATTACCTTTCACAACCTCTTCTTTGTGTAGATTATATGATGTATTTTCTGGCTCTGTCATGAAAATTTTAACTGCACTGCCTACATCTCCAGGAATTATATCATTGTCATTAACTGTACGTTCAATCTCAAATTTCTGTTTCTTTAGAATTAGCTTTGTGCCTTCAACATCTCCACCAATTATTTCTTCTACTTCTTGTTTTTCAGACATGTGTGTTTCATCTGAGTCTTCCTGAAGAAGTTTCAAATAATCCAAAGCCCCAGATTCTATGCACATTGTATAAAATTGTACATTTCCCGTTTCAGATTCATCTATTTTAACTCTTTGTGATTTTTCATTGCCCATTGCAGAAGACTGAAGATTATGAATTGTCCTTTTTATGTCACCACCTACCACTTCATCACGCTGGATTTTATTGTTATCACTTTTGTTTAAAAGAGAATAGATTGTCATCTTAATATCACCTCTCTCATCTTCTTGAATTAATATTCCTTTTTTAACACTTCTGTTTTCACTAAATAGTTGTTTTATAGCTTGGTGTATATCACCCTTTATTATCTCTTCTTTTTCAACTTGAACATGAGTTGATCTGTTTAGTAACTGAGATTTTACTAAATTAATGTTACCCTTTTCTTCTTCATTTATTAAAACTGCCCTTTCAGTTGAATCTCTTTTGGACAGTAGATTCATCATTATGCTTTCCAGATCCACCTTAACAATTTCTTCCTTTTGTATTTCTGGTGATTCTTGATTCATCAGTTGATATTTTGCCATTCTGACATCTCCAATTTCATCTGCTTCAATAATGATGCCATGAGATCCCACTACCTTATGAGAGTAGAGTTCTTTTAAAGTTTCTTTAATACTTTTGCCTATAATCCTTTCCTTCTCTACCTTGCTTTCATTAAATTCATGGAAAGGTGTTGTTTCAAAAAGCCATGTTGTAGTCTTTACATCTGCTTGTGGTATTTCTTCCTTGATTACTGTTGTGGTACTTTCATCAGTTTCTTTAATGGAATCTAAAGACTGATTTTCAAAAAGCCACACTGCTTGTTGAACATCACCTTCTTGTATATCTTCCATTGTAACTGTCTTCACATTCTTGTACTCTGAGTCTTCTCCTCGAATTTCATCCATAGTGTGTGTTTCAAACAGCCAAGTACAAGTTTTCACATTACCCTGCTGAATTTCACTGACACTTACTGTCCTAACATATTGATTTCTATCAAGCCCATCAGATTCAAATAGCTGCCTACTGGCCTTCACATCACCTCCCTGAACACTTTCAATAGTATGAGTTACTACTTTCAAATCTTCTGAAATTGTATCCAGAGGCTGTGTTTCAAATCTCCATCGTACAGAGTTAACATCTCCCTTCTGAATATCTTCTTCGGTGACAGCCTTAATAATATATACTTTATCTGATTCATTTATAGAATCTATGGGTTTTGTTTCAAACAACCACCTAGTCCCACGTACATCTCCATGAATCACTTCTTCCTTCTTAACTGTTGTCACTTCATGGTAATAACCTTCTTTATCTTGAATAGCATAAAGTGGCTGTGTTTCAAACAGCATTGTATATTTTTGCACATCCCCTTTCATTATTTCTTCATTATTAACAGTTTTCATGGTAATGCTTTCTGAAGATTCATCCTTAATCTGATCCAAAGAAAATGTCTCAAAAATAAAGCATCCTTTTCTCACATTCCCACCCTGAATGTCTGTAACTGTTCGGGTCATTTCATTATCTTCTTGGTTTTCTTTTATTTCATCAATAGACTTGTTTTCAAAAAGCCATCGGCAAGTTAAAACATTTCCTTTTTGTATGTCTTCCTGTTGCATGGATCTTATCTTTTTAAGTACCTCCTCTGAACTAGAATTTATGGCATCTAAAGATTGATTCTCAAATATATATTTCATGGAAGAAACATCCCCTGACTGAATATCTAGCTCTACTATTCTTTTGATGTCCTTTCTTTCTTCTCCTTGTATATTTTCCAGCTTTTCGGTCTCAAAAAGAAAGCACGTCATTTGGACATCACTTCCCTGAATGTCTTTCTGATCCACAGTGTGTAGTTTTATTGTGTTCTCAGAATCATCACATATTGCATCAAGAGGCTGGGTTTCAAAGAGCCAAGTGCATCTTTTAACATCTCCCTTATGAATCTCTTCATTGTCTGTTTTTATCTCTTCTTTATCATAAAGTGTCTCCATTGGCTGTGTTTCAAACAGCCATTTGCACATCTTTACATCACCCTTCACATTCTCTGAGCTCTGTTCTGTTGTACTTTCTTCATCCTCTATATTACTGAAGTATTTGATAGCATCAAGAGGTTGAGTTTCAAATAACCATTTGGCTGTTTTTACATCACCAGACTGTATTTCTTCAGCAGATATTCCTTTGATAACCTGCAATCTCTGAATACTTTCATCAAATTGGTCAATGGGCCTTGTTTCAAACATCCATCTACATGTTCTTACATCGCCTCTCCAAACTTCTTCTTGTCGAACTGTTTTAACTTCATGATACCTTCCAAGACTATCTTGAATTGCATATAATGGAGTAGTTTCAAAAATGTTTTTATTTAACTTCACAAAACCACTAGTAACACCTTCTACCTGAATTTTATGTGAATCATCACATTTACTTAAATCTAATGTTTCAAACATGTGTTTGCAGCTGCTTACATCCCCCTTATCAATTTCTTCAAGTTCTACAGTTTTTATATATTCTTTTCTTTCTTCTCTAATCTGTTCAATAGGCTTAGTTTCAAAAATCCATCTTTGGTGTCTGACATCACCCTTCTCTTCTTCTGTCGTAACTATTCTCTGTAGTTTACCAACTTCTAGATTATCTTTTAAGGCATCTATTGGTACTGTTTCAAATAAGTGTCTGGTAGTGCTGACATCACCCCCTATTATTTCCTCAGTTGGCAAAGGCTTCATATTTGCATTATCTTTTAGAAGGTGAAATGGCTGTGTCTCAAAAACCCAACATTTCTGATAAACATCAGCTCCTAAAATTTCTTCTTTTTCAACAGTAGAGTTTTCTTCATTTTCTTTGATGGTATCCAAAGGTTGTGTTTCAAATAACCACTTTGTCTTTCCAACACCACCTTTTACATTTTCTTCCATAGAGATCCCACGAACTACTTTAACTTCTGTTGAATCTTGATTAATCATATCCAAGGGTTGTGTTTCAAACAGCCAGCGTGCTGTTCTGACATCTCCTTTTTCAATGTCCTCCCGACAAACAGTTTTAATTTCAAGCACTTGTCCTGAACTGTCCCTAATGACATACAGTGGCTCAGTTTCAAAGCGTTTCACAGTTCTTTTCACACCTCCTTTGATCTCTTTCAGTTCTGATCTGAGTTGTAGTAAATTAATTTCATCAGCAGAATACAGTTGCTTAAGCTTGTCAAAATGCTGAGTTTCGAACAAGTACTTCACATTTTTTACATCACCACCAGTGATCTCTTCAGTAAAAGTTTCATTTGAGGCCTGCTCTTTGTCTAGGTACATTTTGTTCATTGAATCTAATGGCTGAGTTTCAAACAGCCACGTTGCTGTTCGGACATCTCCCCTGGCTAATTCAGGAACTTTTCCTGTATTTTCAGAAGAGTCAGCCAACTGTCCACCAAGAACATCCATAGGTTGGGTTTCAAACATCCATGTAGCATATTTAACATCTCCACCTGCAATGATTTCTTTTTCTGCAATGCTTTTGATATTACTTTCAGCTGGAGATTCATCTTTGATTGAATCCAAAGGCTGATTTTCAAAGATCCATCTCATTGACTGTACCTCACCTTTCAAAATTTCATCCCATTCGAGATATTCTCTTTCTGGGCTCATACATTTATGTGGACTATGACCAGTATTTTCAAACACATATTTAGCTTGTTGTACATCCCTTGATAATGAATCAGTTATTTCAGCTTTACTAGTTACAATATTGGAAACCTCACTAAAGTAATCATTTTCTAAATTTTTTCTTACTTCAGGATGGATATGTTTGTATAAACGTTTTAATTCATACAAATTTCTTTGTTTTGAATACACATCTTTTGGGATGGCAGACCTTTCTGCAGAGTTAGATGTTTCTGGGGACTGGGAATATTCTGCCTTTCCTGGTGTAGCTTGTAATAAATCTGGTGGTGGAGGAGGAAATTCTTCCACGCTTCCAAAATTAGTGGCGTTGACATAATGTGAATTAGAAACAGCAGCTGCAGTGTCTGTTTTTCTTGTTGTGGTTGTTTCATGGATCTTCTCTGCCAAATCATTAGCAGTGGAAGTAATTACAGCAGGCCATTCATTTTCTTGACATTCATGTATGATCTTTAAAGGACAAAATTCATATTATTATAAATTTACAAGAAAAAAGTTTCTGAGACTATGGCATATATATTATTTATGAAAAATGGATGTGCTTTTCTGATACATCCTACTGCACACTAGGAACTTATTTTATTTAACTCCTAAAACATTTTAACATAGTGTTATATGCTGTATGGTAGGGCTTATAGCTTTTTTACTATGCTTCCTTTTGAAGGATGGCCCCTAGTGGTGGTACTGCGAGACTACCTCTAGGGATAATAATAATAATTTTGGATCCTGGCACAGTCCCAGGTGGGAGTGGAGGAGTCAACTCCTACCCAGTTCCACTGACCACCACTGGGTAGGTCCCAGGAGGAGTGGTGGATTTTGGGAGGAGGCTTTTGTTTGGGGGGACAGGGTTTTGGATAGAGGGGCATGGTTTCAATCTGGGGGTGGGCTTTGATACCTGGGAGGTGTCAATAAAGGGGCTTAGCTACTGGGGGATATTGCCAGGTATCTGGAGGGGGATCAGCTAGACGCACTGAGCAACTACTGTTCTCCAGCAGATTCTGTCATCTCCCAGATGATGCCGATGGTTTGCAGGTCTTTTTAAAATGTTGAATACCAGGTCTTAAGTGGTCTGAACCTGCCACCATGAGGAATTCAACATATTGCTGTTTTTGGAATGCGCTGTTGCAGCATACACAAAACATGACCACTGAGCTGCACCCTGCACTCTATCACTATCTCTTCCAACTTGTGTGAGCCACTCCATTGCAAGATTCCTTTGTTGGGAATATGATCATGATAGGTAATGCCTGATATTCTCTGCACAGACAATAAAACAGTAGATCATAAAAACTGAAGTTCAAAAATGTTCAGTTTATTCGCCACATAAAACAATAAATATGGTTTAAGCAGGCTTGCCTGCTTAGCTATGTGGGTGCTGGCACTGAATACCAGCCAGCACCTGCATAACTTCTGAGTACCAAACTGCAGCTGATCTTTCCTCCCTCTAACCACTCCTCCAACTCGCTCCTGTCCCTAGCGGCTCTGAATTAAAAATGTCTACTGCAATCTCTAGTAGTACTATTGCTAAAGGCTGACCCCTAGTGGTAGTATGGTGAGAGTACTGCTAGAGTTCATGGTGGACATATTTAATCTAGAGCCACGATGACCACTAGACCTGGCCAGTAGGCCTGAGGAGTGGAGGCCTGTTGGGACTTGGGGCATGGTAGAGGAGGCCTTTTGCAGGGTGAGGGGTTTTGGAGGAGGTTGGACATTTAGGTGGGCCTTCTCATGTTAGGTGGGCAGGAGAGGAATTTTGACTTTGTGGCAGGGTGGTGGTGGTGGGGGGGGGGGGGGGGGGAGGAAGAATGAGGAATCTTTTATGCAGGTCTTGGATGATATTCAGCCAGGACTCACATAATTCTTAACAGCCAGCACATGTTCAGTGAGACACAGATATTCAATGCCAGTGACTGGACATTACCTGGCACTGAATATTCAAAAATCAAAAAACAAAAAGATGTTTCTATAATGGGGTGCAAGATCAGTCAATGTATCAATAAACCAATTGCAGTGGACAAAATAGATCTCAGGCTGATTTTTTTGTAGGCTCAACTCATCAAAAGAGAGCACAATTCACACCATCATTGTTCAGAAGAAAAAATTACTGAAAAATAAAAGAATAATTCAAAATTCACATACTATTAACAAGGTACTTGCACGCAGGAAAACAGGAACATGCTGACTACCGCTGGCTGAATATTGACTGGTTAGTGTCTGGGGAATTATTTTTATTATTGTTCAAGTTTCACTGGCATAAACTGGAGTAGCCTAGTGGTCAGAGCACCAATCTTGCATAAACTGTGGTCAGTTTGACACTGCTGTATCGGTGAACCTTAGTTGTGGTGTTGATGACATTGAATAGATCGGGCACAATTTACCCCTGTCATTGGATACCATGCTTCCAAGGTAGGTGAATTGTTGAACTTCCTCAACAGTAGCTGGCCAACTACTATCTGTATGTATTTTTGAATGTCACTAATTTGCATGACCTTGGACGACTTGTTGCTAATCCTCAACCCAAGTTTTGCAACTTCCATTTACAAGCTGGTGGTCATGTCTTCTGCTAATAATGTGATGTCATCTGCAAAATCCAGGTCTGTAAGTCGAGACATACCTCAATCTGATCCATTCATTGCTCTCTTCATGATAAAGTCCATTATGAGGAGAAATAAAAATGGGGAGAGGATGTAGCCATGTCCAACTCCAGTCTCCATACTGAAGAAATCAGTGAATCTGTCATCAGTCTTTATGCACTAACTCGAGTCTAGGTATATATTCCAGAAGATGTTGATGTAGCACTCAGGGATGCCATACTTTCTCACAACGTTCTATAGTGACTGTCTGTGGACACTATCAAAAGCTTTCTTAACCCATTAGTGCCCAATGTTCCCATATGGGCATTTATTATGGGAACATTGGGCACTAATGGGTTAAAATCAATAAAATTGATTTGGAGCAGTTTCTGAAAATTAATTATCTCTCTGATGATGTTGCAAAGTGTGAATATCTGTTCGCTGCATGATCATCTACAGGGGAAGCCTGCTTGCTTTTACCGCATGGGGGGGGGGGGGGATTAGAAAATGTTGAGGGGGGGTGTGTGCCTCAGGATGAGATGGACAAAGAAGGAAAACTGTTGGGAGGGGGGCTGCACCACTTTAGCTGCTTTTCTTTATTTCCATGTGGGTCTGCACTGCATTACATGCAGTGACAGATAGCATGAGTGCTCCTATACTATATGCTACTCTATGTAATGTGGTACCCATGTGGTACCTTTGCAGTAAATGCAAGGCAGATGCTGGGCACGCCCCCTGCAAGCCAACACATAAGTGCTAAAATATACCGCACTTTAGTAAAAGGGCTCCTTCAGTTTCATCTTAAGATACATATATTGTCATATAATATTTTTAAAAACTTTTTTATTGGAACTGCTGTGCATAATTTACAAAAAATAGAATACTGTATTCCTTTACTTTTGCCTCCTTCAAATTGCTTTAAAAGTAGGATATATTATTTAGAAAAGGAAATCATAGGAAAGTATAGAGTTTATAGGATTTATATTAAAGAAAAGAGGGCATACAGCAAGCAAAGGGAAAGTACAACGAAGGTATGACTTAAATTTGAATGTTTAATTGAAGAGGATAGAATTTCATGTTAAACGAGATGACAGAAACTCATGGTGAAGGAGTTCAGATTTCTTTTTATTAGATCCTACTCACTGTATGGACTGCTGTTTCTCTACTATATATTATAATATAACATACACAAAAACTATTTAATTTTCCTGTTGGGTAAGCTGTATTGGATGTGTCTTTTCAGCATCACAGTAGAAGGTAATTCTAAGAATATATAAATGTACATGTAGAGAGTAACAGGTCACCTGGTAAGTGAGACCAAGTAAACACTTATTTTGGGTATATTATACAACAGCAAAGGAGAGACTAGCAGGCTCATTTTCAAAAGAGAAGAACGCCCATCTTTCGACACAAATCGGAAGATGTGCAACCTTCTCACAGGGTCGCCCAAATCGGTATAATCGAAAGCCGATTTTGGACGCCCCCAACTGCTTTCCATCGCAGGGATGGCCAAAGTTCATGGGGGCGTGTCGGAGGTATAGCAAAGGCGGGACTTGGGCGTGCCTAACATATGGATGTCCTTGACCCATAATGGAAAAAAAAGGGTGTCCCTGACAAGCTCTTGGACGACTTTAACTGGTCCTATTTTTCTTACGACTAAGGCACAAAAAGGTGCCCAAACTGACCAGGTGATCACCAGAGAGAATCGGGGATGACCTCCTATTACTCCCCCAGTGGTCACTAACCCCCTCCCACCCTCAAAAAAATCTTTCAAAATATTTTGTGCCAGCCTCTATGCCACCCTCAAATGTCATACTCAGGTCCATCACAGCAGTGTGCAGGTCCTTGGAGCAGTTTTAGTGGGTGCAGTGCACTTCAGGCAGGTGGACCCAGGCCCATCCCCTCCTACCTGTTACACGTGGTGGTAAATGTGAGCCCTCTAAACCCACCACAAACCCACTGTACCCACATCTAGGTTCCCCCCTTCACACATAAGGGCTATGGTAGTGGTGTACAGTGGTGGGTAGTGGGTTTGGGGGGAGGTTTGGTGGGCTCAGCACACATTGTAAAGGAGCTATGTACCTGGGAACAATTTATGAAGTCCACTGCAGTGCCCCCTAGGGTGCCCGGTTGGTGTCCTGGCATGTGAGGGGAACCAGTGCACTATGAATGCTGGCTCCTCACACGACCAAAGGGCTTGCATTTGGTCATTTCTGAGATGGGCGTCCTTGGTTTCCTTTATTGCCGAAAATCAGAAACAACCAAATCTAGGGACAACCATCTCTAAGGACGACCTAAATTTCAGGATTTGGCCGTCCCTGACCGTATTATCGAAATGAAAGATGGACGTCCATCTTGTTTCGATAATACGGGTTTCCCCGCCCCTCCATCGGGACGTTTTGTGAGGACGTCCTCAGCAAAACTTGGGCGTCCCTTTTGATTATGTCTTTATAAAATAGCAGCACAAATCCTATAGAAATTGTCAATAAAATGAACCCGTGTACATTTACACCTGCTCAGGAGCAGGTGTAAATATTTGCATGTCATGTAGGCACATAAATGTGCATATTTTATAAATGCACCTAAATTTTGATTCCATCTGCACTCTACTCCAAATCCACCCTGAACATTGCTGCACCTGAGTTGCACAAAAGTTCACCCATTCTTATCATCATGCATACTTCTATGTAAGGGTAATTTTGCAAGAGGTATTCACACAGAAAAAAAGCCTTTAGAAAATGACCCCCTAAAGTGGTAATTTTAGAAGGGACTTATGCATGTACAATGGCCTTCTATATGCAAAATCAGGCGCTTACAAAATTGTCCAAAAGAGAAACATGCGCTATCAATAAACAGAAGCTACTTTTGTGCAGTATATATGTAGATATTTGTGGAAGTGGAGGGTAGGCAGAGGTGGGGTGAGATCTCACTCATACCTGTATTTTATAACATGAATGCATATTTGCTGATTCTTACCAGCACACACGCTCATATTTACATCAGGGTTCAAGCAGGTTTAAATGTGTGACAGAGCATTTGTGTACTACTGGGGATGAATCTAGGATCTTATTTTATAAAGGCATGTACATACGTGTGTTCTCTTTATAGAATACATTTTTCACATTTTTCCTCAGTACTCTGCTATAAAATTTGTCCCAATTTTCATGTCATTTACTCAGATACATGGCAACTTACTAAAAAAATAGGGTAGAAGTACTCAAGGGAACGAACAATGTATAGAGGGTAATATTCACTTGGTGAGGTCAACCTTTCTTTAGACGCTGGTTGCCACAGGTTGAATTAGATCTGGATATTCACTGCTGGCCCCTATTCATGTACAAGTACTGAAAATCTAAGTACTCAGTGGTCTGACGGGAATTGCCTGGGTATCACTAGTACTCAGTGGTGTTACCTAGTTAGCTACCTAGATGAGGGGTCCTTTTACAAAGGTGTACTAGTGTTTTAGTACACCCTAAAAATAGACATGCACTAAACTTTAGACACACCCATATATTTCTATGGGCGTCTATAGCATTTAGCATACACTAATGATTAGCACGCACTAAAACCACTAGCGTGCCTTTGTAAAAGGACCCCTGAGTTAGGGCAGTCTTTTGGTGTCTTAAATTAATGGGATAGTTATCCTGGTTCCATTGCTGAATTTTGGCAGTGTCATTGTAACTCCCAGTTCTGTTCTGCCCTGACTCTGCCCCTAGAGCACCATGGCACCAACTGGATAATCCTGCAGTGGTTAGACAGGATATTTGATGGCACTATCTGGTTGTGTGCTGCTGAATATCCTCTGGAAAGCCAGGGAGCCTCTTCTAGTCAGTTAATAGTGCTGAATATCAACCCCATACTTTTTATTTATGGCAAAGGAAGCTGGGCTCAGGGTGGGGTTAGGTCAGGAGAGTAATAAATGGAGTTCTGCATTTTTAATACCACGCTTGCCATTTTTTCAAGAAAAGTACCTACCGAAAAAGCAAAAGCAAATCCGTGCAGCTACCTTTTTCTGGGCCTGCAGGTAAAAGTACAAAAGATTTTGCACCTGTCTGTGGAATTTTTAAAATGTCCCCCTTAGTGAACATGTCTGCTAGCTGAAGCAGAACACATGGAGGACAACTCGACCCCTGATACTAACCAGTCCCATATTTCAGTAGAGGACTTTGCACAAGCTTTTCTGATAAGATTTCTAATTTTTGGAAAGGGTTGAAATCTTTTATCCCTCCACCATTTCTTTCACACCCAACACAGGATCCCTCTCAGAATAGATCTCTTACACTTCTTCATCCTATTTCAATTTACCCTCATTATCTAACCTGACCAAGGTGGTTTCATAAAGATCTCTTACCTGCCCACCTTTTACAACCTTTTCTCCAGCTTCTCTTCTTTCCACTTTTCAACTTATCCAGGTAGCTTCTATTTGCTATTCGGTTAATAGGGTCCTAAGTCTGCTATCTGAACAATACTGTCCTAAGTTACCCAGATGAGCTATCCAGATAGCAGACTGAATATTGCCACTGTTCAAATAAGTTCCGGTGCCGATCACTTTATCTAGATACTCAGTGCTGGCCATTATCCAGATAGTGGTGCAGAAAAACCAGATATTTTTTAATTGCCACAGCCAGCATTTAAAAATATACTGACTACAGCAGCTGAATATTGCCTCACATGATTTTAATACCTTAGTACAATTGCTTTGTAAATGATAGGAAATCAATTGTCAAGCAAGATATTTAAATATAAAAAAGGAGTAATTACCTTTATTTGTTTCCCAGGTGAAAATGTCTCCCCATCAGAGTGAAGAACCCTCTCTCGTGCTGTCCTTTCAAATTGTTCTTTTAAAAATTGTGTTGAAATATGTGGCGTTTTTCCATCTATGATTAAATCACCTATTATAATAACAAAGCATGTTTTGTGTTATTTTAGGTTTTAAAAAATAGATATAAAATAAATGCAATGCCATTTCTGCATTTTTCATATACAGTGCTCATTTTCAAAAGAGAAAAAGATCTGAAAAACGTCATAAAGCTGCGTCTAAGTTGTGATCTTTGAAACTCTGATTTCAGATGTTTTTCATTGCAGTTCATCAAAATTTAAAAGGGGGGGGGGGGTATTAGGGGCATGTTTGGGGCGGGACATGGACATTCCCACAGGTTAGACATTTTTCTGCATAATGGAGCAAAACCAAAACGTCTGGGGCAAAAATTGAGACATTTTTCTCTAGACCAGTTCTAAGCATGACTAAGTTACAAAAAGGTGCCCTAAATGACCAGATGGCCACTGGAAAGATTAAGGCATCCCCACCCCCCTTAATCATCCAGTGGTCACTGACCCCTTCCCACCCCCCCAAAGATGTTACAGTGAAAGTACATACCAGGCTCTGTGAAATCAGATATGATGGCCATTCCTATTAGAGCAGCAAGCTGGTCCCAGGAATAGGTTAGTGATGAATGCAGTGGACTGTAGAGAAGGGGATCCAGAGTCATATCCCACTCTAACTGGTACATTTGTGGTGGAAGTGTGAGCCCTCCTAAAACCACTAAATACCTGCTGTACCTACATATAGGTGATACCTGCAGGCTTGGGAGCTATTGTAATGGTGCACAGAGAGGTACAGTTCTGTTTTTTTTTCTGATCCTGAAGGGCTCACAATACAATGTAATGGGGTTATGGTGAAAGTTGTACCTAGGACCTTTTATGTGAAGAGCATTGCAGTACCCCCTAGGGTGCCCCACTTCTCTGCTGGTATGTCTGTTTGGCCAGTCTACTAAAAATGCTGGCCCCCCAGAAATCCCAATGTCTTGTTTTTGTGCATTTTTCCCTAGGACATATTTTTCCCAAAATGGTACCTAAAGAAAGACACACTGAGCACAAAAACATCTGGAAAATGGTGATTTTTGAAAAAATAGGTCTATTTCTGGTTTGAAAATTCTCTATTTGTCACTCGATTTCTGGATGTTTTTTTAAAAATAACAAGTCCCAAATAGGACTTACACATCATATCAAACATGCCCCTCCACATATACTATCACAAGCATTATATAAGTACAGAAGTACTTAAGTACATAAGTATTGTTATGCTGAGGTAGGCCAAAGGTCCACCAAGCCCAGTGTCCTCTTTCTGGGAGTAGCCAATCCAGGTCACCAGTACCTGGTATGATCATCAAAATTAGCACAATTTCATGCTCCCCAGTGATAAGCAATAGCGTAAACCCCCTGGTGGTAGAGCAAGGTATTACAATGATGGTACCAAATATGTCACAGTGTTTCCCCAAAATGACTCAACACCAACCAGGGAGTTTAACAATAAAAAGAAAATATTTTTTTATTATTTGAATTATATTTAAATGTTAATGAAATTTTACCAACTTGCAAATTTAACATATGTATTTCAATTACAGGTTTGCAACACAAATCAGTTTAGAAACATTGGGAGCATTTTCAGATAAGTATAAATATTAGGTACATAAATCATTTAAGCACATTCAATTTTACAAAACACTAGATTATTTAAACTTTCTTTTCTCCTGCCTTTCAGATTTCCAGAGACCTTCAAGGATCTCAACATATAAGTTTTCCTCTACTCTTTTTTTCCTCTTTTAGTTATCTCTCACTTATTGTTCAGGTTTCCTTTACTATTTTCTCTTATGTGCACTTTTTTAAAATAGTTTCAGTCACTTAGCTGCTTTCTTTGTTTTCTCTCTCTGGCTCTCTTGAACGGTGGGTGCCTTTTCTTTCAGGTGATGATCTCCAGCATCAACTTTCTTCCAGTCTTTTCCAAGTAACATGTTCTCACCAATAGAGCTCTCTCCCAACTGCCAACCTGAGCTGTTTGTCACTCTCCTGAAAGTTCCATCAGCATGCGGAACACTCAGTGCATGCACACAGACTACTCAGTTTCACTGCACTGCTCACTGTCTCCACACCAGATCTAGAAGGAGCCAGGTAATCTTTTCAAATTTAACCCATAGGGTTACAATAGCTTTCCCTAAGTCTACTTTAATAGCAGTTAATAGATTTTTTCCTCCCACCTTTTCTAATCTCAGCCATGCTAACTGCTTTTACCACATGCTCCGGCAACAAACTCCAGAGCATAATTATGCACTGAATGGAAAACTCTTTTCTACTCAGTGCATAATTTTTCTATTTCATGTAAGTGTACTGCTTTGTAACTTCGTGGCATGTCCCTTAGTTTTCGCATCATTTGAAAAGGTAAACAGTAGATTCGCACATACCTATTCCACTCCACTCAGGATTTTATAGATTTATATCATGCCTCTCTTCAGATGTCTTTTATCCAAGTTGAATAATTCTGACCTATAGACATCTATAGCTTTTCATCTTAGGGGATTCATTCCATCCTATTTATCATTTTGGTTGCCATTTCCTGTACCTTTTCCAATTTGCAAAATCTTTTTTTGGTGCAACAAGAACTGCACACAATACTGAAAGAAGGTGAATGAGACTAAATTGGTGCATCCCAGCTGTACCACTGACAGGTGCAGTAGTCCCAGGGACCAGTCCACTGTTCCCTCTAAGCTGTGCATGTGTCCTCCAACTACATTGCTACCAGTAGGGGGTGGTGCTTCAATATTGTGTTTTCAATCTCTAGGGACAGGCAGGTTCCCTGGAGTCCTGCAGGACTTGCCTGTTCCTCACTATTGAAAAAGTGATAGTGAAACAGCACCCCCCACTGGCAGGACTGTAGATGGAGGACTCCTGCTCAGCATAGAGGGAACAGTGGACCAGTTTCCCAAATGACAGGGGAATCATGAGACTTTTCATAAGTTTTTCTTGAATTTGGACTCTCTTAGGGAAGAAAGTTTCCTTGTTTGGTATTTCACCCTAGGAGATATATTCTGAGAAGGTGTTTTGGGCTAATGGTTTTGAGTCCTGGGCACTGAGTCACTGACAATATTTTAAGTATTGACCCATGAACTATGCTGAGATGGGCAGAGTTTTCTGAACTCTAAACAGAGGTGTATAAAGTTGCCTAGTTTGGGACCAAGAGGAGATGATGTAGAAAGGAGCTCTACTCAAGTCCCAGATGAATAGGAGAAGAGAAGATAGCAGGTTATCTAAGAGGAACCACCTCTTGTCTAAGGACTGGAACTGAGGATTTTTTGAACGTTGACTAATTTCTACCTTTTTTTTGGGCTTTCTCTTACTGTTTTGTTTATCTAATTTCCTGTGCATACTTATTTTGGGGATCATGAATAAAGGTGTTTTATCTAAAGATACACCTGGAAATCAAGTGGTTCTGCACCAGATTTTGAGTGGCTTATTTTCTTGTGTATCTCATGTGAGACTTTGACCTTCCTCCTCTGATTCATCTACTCTGAGTGGCTATTTTTATTGCTTTACCTCCACAGTTTTTCTATATAGTACCTCAGCCTTTTATTGAGAGGTATGGCTATATACCTTTCTCCACTACTATTGTTCCTCCACAAACCTAAATTCCTGTAAAATAATTTTACACAGATTATTATTATTATTAGATTCTTTTATATACTGCCTTTCTGTGGTACAATCAAAGTGGTTTACATATTATATTCAGATACTTTCTCTGTCCCTAGTAGGCTTACAATCTATTTTTGTTTGTGTCTGGGGCAATAGTAGGTTAACTGACTTGTCCAGGGTCCCAAGAAGTTCCAATGGGACACTTGGAATCCTCTTCATAATGTACTATGGCCCAGTTCCCCATCACATTTCTTGACTTCTCATTCATTAGGTTTTTGTATTAGGTCCCCCCCTCAAATTCACTCAACTTGATATACTTTTAAACAATTTTTCAAGCAATATTGTGGAAGGGCTGTGTGGTAAGGTTTCTTACTTTGCAGATGATACCAAAATCTGCATTAGGATATAAACCTTTGATGGTGTGGATAAATAAAGAGATCTAGCAAAGCTTAAAGAATAGTCTCGAATTTGGCAGCTCTGATTTAATGCTAGAAAATGCATAGTTACGCATTTGTGCTACAACTTCCCCCAAAATAAACAAAAACAACAACAAGGAAGAAGTATAGTTTAGGAAATTAAATACTTCTGTGCATAAAGGAAAAGTGAGACTTGAGGTGATAATATTGGATGATTTTAAGGTGGCCAGATAGGTTGAAAAGGTGACAGCAAAAGGCAGATGGAGCCTTAGGAGCATAGAGCAGGAATAGGCAGCAGGAAAAAGGAGGTGATAATGCCTCTGTATAAGTCTCAGAGTACTGTGCACAATTCTGGAGATATAAACAGGATGGAGTCGATCCAGAAGGCAGCTATTAGTCAGTGGTCTTTGTCATAATACAGATGGGGACAGACTTAAAGAACTCAATATGTATACTTTGGAAGAAAAGCAGGCGAGAGGAAATATTATAGAGAAATTTAAATACCCCCATGGCATAAATGCACAGGATACAAGTGTCCTTCAACTCAAAGAAAGCTCTGAAATGAAGGCAAAAGGGGACAGACTCAGGAGTAATCTTAGGAAAAAGTTATTTATGGAAAGGGTGGTGGATGGTTGGATCAGCCTCCCAGTGGAGGTGGTGGAGATGAAGACTGTATCTGAATTCAAAGAAGCACTGGACAAACACATAGGATCTCAAAGAGTAAGGAAGGGATAGTAGATGGTGTGGATGGGCAGACTGGATAGATCATATATCTAATCTAACACTTATAGACCACTTTCTCCCCTATTGGGTCCAGAGCATTAAATTGAAATAAATAAGAAATTAACATTTAGCCAAAAACGTTTGAAACACATGAGTCTTAAGGCATTTCTGAAAAGCGTAATAAGATGATTGTGTATCTATAAAGGAGATTATTCCAATGAGTCACTGCCTTCAGGCACAAGTTTAGGAGACCAAAAGGAACAGAAACAGGATCCATGAGTAAAGAAGCTGAATACTATCAGCATTATAGTAACAGTTGCTCCATTAAAAATATGAATTAATGTTCACACACAGTAAGTATTTTTCTGTCCTTGGAGAACACTTCCTGAGTTTGTACATGAGTCAATGGTGGGTTAAGTGACTTGCCCAAGATCACAAGGAGCTGCAATGGATCTGAACTAGATTCCCCTACAGTCTCAGCTTACTGCTCTAACTATCAGGTTACTCTTCTGCTCTATGGCTGTACACCAAGGTAGTTAAAGGACTAATAAACAGATTAAAATGCCTGGGAACCAGCACTAAGCCATGTGGGATGCTACAAGTCAGAGGATGTTGTCTAGAGGAAGAAGACTCAGTGATGACCTTGAAGGACCTGGTTCAAGTGTACAGCGCTGCGTACATCTAGTAGCGCTATAGAAATGATAAGTAGTAGTAGTACATCTTTCTGCTATCTATTATCATCACAAGCCTGAGTTCCCATTCATTTCTCTTTGATTGTTCATCTCTTGCCAAAATTAATCTTGTAGGTGACTTTAATTTTTGCATTGATGACCCTACAGTCTCTTTGCTGCCAATACTTACTCTATTCTTGGCTCATACTGCTAGTTTCTGCTAATTCATCAATTCTATTGATCTCATAATTAGAACTTCACCTACCTCTACTCTGTATCTTCTGGCAGCTAATGCTTTCTATTTGGTGAAAACACAGGCCAGGTCTTTTTCAGGATTAGTTTTAATGCAGTGAAATTCATTCCCAGTAGAAATACAAGCTATTACAGAATATATATTATTCCATCATAAGTTAAAAACTTGGCTTTCTGTTAGTTTTGCCAGTTCGGGACTATACATGGAATATAGACTATGGTCCCGTATTTTGTAGGATTGGGGAATTGAGTGGTGGTGGAAGTGTATGAGATTATTTATTTTTTATTTTGTATTTAGGTTTAATTGACTTAGAATTGCTTTAAGCATTGTACTTTTTACATTATGTTTATTTATGTGAGAATCTGCTTGTTGTTTCCTGCTCTGTGCAAGCCAGTAGTTGAAATCTGAGCTGTAAGTCTTTAAATTTTAAAACATATATATATATATATATATATATATATATATATATATATATATATATATATATATATATATATATATATATATATATAATGTAGGACCTTATCTTCCCATTTCTCTCTTCAGCAAACCTATGGATTATAACTCAAAGAGTTTCTTTTAATAAGCTGCAGTAAGCGCTAGCACAGGCTTATCGCACCTTAAAATGACTTACTGCAGAACACACCCAAGCATCATGCGGTAATTTTGTGATCTGTGCTTGCAAATTGCAGGCTAAGTTTTTTAAAATGTTGTCTCAGAAGGGGCATGTCTAGGGGCAGAGAGTGAGCATTTCTGTGCTAATCAGTTAGCGCAGCTATATTACCACATGATAGAGGTCTATAAAATAATGAGTGGAATGGAACGAGTAGACATGAATCGATTATGCTTTCCAAAAATACTAGGACTAGGGGGCATGCAATGAAGCTACAAAGTAGTAAATTTAAAATTAACTGTAGAAAATATTTATTCACTCAATGTGTAATTAAACTCTGGAATTCATTGCCAGAGAATTTGGTAAAAGCAGTTAGCTTAGCGGGGTTTAAAAAAGGTTTAGATATCTTCCTAAAAGAAAAGTCCATAAGCAATTATTAAAGCGGACTTGGGGATAATCCACTGCTTATTTCTAGGATAAGCAGCATAAAATATACTGTTTTGGGATCTTGTCAGGTATTTGTAACCTGGATTGGCCACTGTTGGAAGCAGGATGCTGGGCTTGATGGACCTTCGGTCTGTCCCAGTATGGCAATACTTATGTACTTAACTGATTAGCACAGGATTAGTACATGAGCCCTTAACGCCTACAAAATAGGTGCTCATGTGCTACATTTTAAAATGGCAACATTAGCGCATCACCATTAATTGAACAAAATGGAAAATTGACCATTTTACTGTTGTGGTAAAAATGATCTTAGCTAAAGCCACTTTCTACCACACCTTAGTAAAAGAACCCCAAAGTGAGTTATATATTTAAGCTTGTATACATGGGGTTTTATTTCCTTCATTAAGTCTGTTCCTTCCAGCAGAGAGCATACTAATAGAGGCAAGGGTTGGTTATTGTGTCCCCTCCAGGAGTTACTACAGTAGTTCAATCCAGATGGACTCTCTCCAGCAAAAAGGCATACAGCTGAGATAGCACCAGCTGTACCACT
Organism: Microcaecilia unicolor; assembly: GCF_901765095.1. NCBI lineage: Eukaryota > Metazoa > Chordata > Amphibia > Gymnophiona > Siphonopidae > Microcaecilia > Microcaecilia unicolor. Next base: position 233,843,774 of record NC_044037.1, read on the forward strand.
AATTTTCCCACCATGGGGGTGATTATCAGTGTGAAGATAATTACTGAGGGGTCTACATTAGATTCTGAGTAATTTTTCAATAAGGGCTGAGTACTAGCTCTTTTTAACTGAGGTAGAAAAACACCTTCATTTGAAGACAAATTCTTAATCTCTAAAAAAAACGTGAACAAACTCATCTTTGTATTGTTCAACAAAACGTACCATACAAACATCAAGACAACAAACTGACTTCTTAAATTGCCCAGATATAGATAGTACTACTCTTTTATCTACTAGCAAGAATTCCAGCTATGACTAGTCAATCATCTCAGTGTCTTCCCACATAGATTGGTAAGGAATCCTGCAGGTTTGATACATTATGCAGCTAAACGCTTGTTTCCTTGTGTTTAAAGGGTTGCTGAACCCTCCCTTTACAGCAGGTATAAGTACACACAGTGGTGTACCAAGGGGGGTCGTGGTGGGGGTGGTCTGCCCTGGGTGCACGCTGCTGGGGGGGGTGCCGCGGTGCGCGCCTGCTCCAAGTTCGCTAACTTCGCTCGTTTGCTGCAGAGGGAGCTGCAGCGAACGAGCAAAGTTAGCGAACTTGGAGCAGGTGCGCGCCGCGGCAACCCCCCAGCGGCGTGCACCCAGGGGGGGGTGTCATTTCACCAGAGGGGGGAGGTGTCATTTAGCGGGGGGGTGCGCTGCACCCGGGGGGGGGGGGGGGGGCGCATCGGCGATCCGCCCTGGGTGCCATCCAGGCCAGGAACGCCACTGAGTACACATATTGTATTATTATCTGCACCATAAAAGGAAAGAGGTTAGATTGGAGGAGTTAAGGTATGGACAAGCAATGCATTTAAAAGTTTTGTGCAAGGGAAGGCTAATTTTGCATCCAAGTCAGATGTCTCATGCTGAGCTTTATAGCCTCCCAGGCCTTTACTGCCCTGCCAGGACCCTACCTTGTAAGGGCTGCAGTGTGTTGATCCTGCCAACACAGGTTGGCAGGATCAAAGCCCACTGCACTAACCATTAGGCTACTCCTTCACCAATCTCCCACTGGTTACCCCCCCCCCCTTACCCCCTCAAAGAACTGAACATGACAGTGGATACCAGACTCTATGACAGCTTCATGTATTATACACAATAGTGGAGTAATTATACTTCTTCATCATAAGGAGTCACCTTCACCTTATGGTGAAGAAGTATAATTATTCCATGATTGTGTATAATTGAGTGAGTACTATGAATTTGAGTGGAATGAATTCTCTGTGAATTGTATTTAAACTTCAGGTATTATGGCCATTCCTAATGGAGCAGCAAGCAAGTGTAAGGAGTAATCTAGTGGTCAGTGCAGTGGACTTTGAACAACAGGACCCAGGATGCCAGCTACATGTATAAATGTTGGAATTTCTATGAAATCGCACATATGGCTTCTAAACAATAGCATCTCTCTCTAAAAAAAAAATAGTTCGGGCATTTGATGTCTTACCCCTAGATTACTGCAAAAGCTCATCTATTGAATTGGTTGGTTCTTTATATTTTATTGTGGTTTATTATATGGATAGTTTTATGGTGTATGCTTTTATTTTCTGATACATGTTATGGTATGTTTTACTTTAATTTGTATACCACTTTGGGCAATCTTCTCAACTGCAGGGTGTCACCCACATCTCTGTGCTTGTTTTCCTGAAGTTTTTCTTTCTACTTCCTTCTTTCTAAATATTTTGTAGTCAGCTTCTTCAACATTCATTACCATTTCAGTCTGGACAATGTTCAACTCAGTTATACAATAAATCCCCATTTAACATATCACTAAACTTTCATTGTCATTATGGGGGTATTTTACTAAGGCGCGCCCAGTTTTAGCGAGCGCTAAATGTTAGAGACACTCATATGAATGCATTGATGTCTCTAACGTTTAGCACACACCCAATTTTAACATGCACTAAAAAACGTGAGCGTGCCTTAGTAAAAGGGGGTTTATGTATCTTGGTCATAGCAGTTTCTGGATCATGCTCAGTGTTAAAGTTATAATCTGTTATAATCCCCAAGTTCTTCTCTTGGGTAGGAAAAAATTCAGAAAAAAACTCATAAACCATTTGTTTTGATTTATGGCTTATTATACTTGATATACTGCCCTTGGTTAAAATATGTAGCAAAGTGGTTTACAAATAAATTATTTTAAGAGAAAAGAACCCCAATAAATGAATAGGAAATGTAAGAGAATAAGAAAACAGAGAAAAGTGTGTTCTTGAAACTGATCTCATATTTGCCACCTCAGGTGATAGTCTTCAACTTGAAATAGCTCTTTCCAGAAATATATATAATTCCCTAATACAGTGGATCCCACACCTGGTCCTGGAGGCACTCCAGTCAGTCAGGTTTTCAGGATATCCACAATGAATATTCATGAGAGAGATTTACATGCAGTGCCTCCCCTATATGCAAATCTCTCTCATGAATATTCATTGTGGATATTCTGAAAACCTGACTGGCTGGGGTGCCTCCAGGACCAGGTTTGGGAACCACTTGCCTAATATCAACTAAAAAATGTTGCCTACATTTATATTTATTCCACCAATAGCAGTCACTGTTCTTTTAAATGTGGTTGTCTATATTTGCCCCTAATATTCAGTGCCAGGCCATATCTGAGCACCGGCAGTGAATATGCAGTACTTACTTAGAATGCAAAGGCTACTGGACCTTTTGTGGGCCCCAGATGAATATCAGGCAGGATCCGCATAAGTACAAACTACTTCACTCCTCCCCAATCCCGATCTCCATCCCTCCTGACTCTCAAAGCACATCTTAACCCCATCCCTCCCACCCACCCCCAAAGCACATCATGACCCCATCTCCTCACTCCCACCCCTATAGCCTTCCCAGGCCTATTTTTCCAGTCACTGGTGGTGTAGTGAGGTCCTATTGATATGAGCAATGTCTACTGACCCTGTCTGGTGCGGCTCCTTGGAAATAAATGGCTGCCATGACCACTAGTGGCAGCCTTGCGCCGGTATTTTGAAATAGCGTAAGGCTGTCGCTAGAAGTCGCAGCAGCAACCATTTTCTCCAAGGAGGTGCACCAGGTAGGAGCGAATGGGCACTGCTCACAGTACCCCACTATGCCACCATTGATTGAAAAGGTAGGTCCGGGAGGGCCAATGGTGGTGGGATGGAGGTGATGTGCTTTGGGGGTTGGGAGTCATGGAGATCGAGATTGGGGAGGAGTGAAGTACTTTGCACTTATGCAGGTCCTGGCTGATATTTATCTGGGGCCCACATAAGGTGAGGGGATTGTGACGTTCCTTGGGAGTGAGAGGAGGTCAACATATGCTTCGAGAGGGGTTGGGAGGGAGGGTGTGAGGGAGTTGTGATGTGCTTCAGGAGAGTGGGGGGGGGGGGGGGGAGGAAAGAGATCAACACACTTGTGCTGGGACCTAACCGTTATGCAAGTGCCAGCCATTATTCAGTGCTGGCACTTGTATACCTAACTGGTCACATATAGCTTTTGAGCTGTCCTAAACTTACTTGGTTAGCTGTGCGGGTGCTAGCACTGAATATTGCCGGGCATCCTCATATTTGCTGGTTCCTTCTCATTGCCTCCCCCTATACTGCACCTGACCTACCCATTTTTTTAATGGCCAGTCAGAAGCTGGTTAAGTGCTGCTGAACATTGGCAGTTGGGCAGCCCTGGGCAATATAGGCAAGCAAGAACCTCTCCAGCCTGCTTGAATCTCTTTGAATATCTGCCTTCTTTGCTACCATATTATTCCTTGCCTCCATTTCCACTCACCATTTACAGAAGTCATCTATCTATGGTGGCTTCAAGTGCCAACTTTCTAGGTTCAGTAAATTCAAAATGTAAGTGCCCAACTCCTTCCTCAAACCTAAAGTGTCCTATTTCTCCTATCCCCTAATATGTAATTACTTTATTTCATCTTGGATTTGCATTAATTTATTTATGTACCTATTTATCCTACTCCTAACGGACATTATGCTATCGTATAATTTGTCACAATATTTTGCATTAACCCTTCCAGAGACAACCTGGAATTTTCTAGCTTGGGTGTTGTTAGTATTTATAATATACTTTGGGCTTCATTTAACAGGATTCTTTTTTTTCAGAAAACTAATTTGAGATGACTCAGTCTCTTTCTGTCCAGAAAGATGATCTTGTACATTTCAGATCATGCTGATCTTAGTTGATTCATGCACAAGTGTTATCAATAGAAAATTAAGACTTTTATTATATAGTCAGTGTTGCATCAGCATATTCTGCTAAAGAAACAATGCACATTCATATACTGTTTAAACAATATCAGACCATTATTCAAAAGCATGTATGGAGTCAGCTGTGGCACTGATTGCATAAATGCTTTCTTCATAAGAACAAGACAGGACCACTTATACATATAACTTTGACTATTTATTCAGAAAACAACCAGTTATAATTATTTAAAAGGGAAGTGGCTTTGAGGGGCGTGAGAGTCGGATGATAATTAAAGCAAGTTGTGTGTTTGCTGATGGATGATGAACATATAACTTGCTTATCTGTATACTTTCAAAAATCATATAATAATGTTGGCCACTTAGAGGCCCTTTTACTAAGCAATGGCTTAATGTAACATTAGGGAAAGGGAGATGGGGCTTGATATACTGCCTTCATTCAAAGCAGTTTACATATATTCAGGTACTTATTTTGTACCAGTGGTAATGGAGGGTAAAGTGACTTGCCCAGAGTCACAAGGAGCTGCAGTGGGAATTGAACTCAGTTCCCCAGGATCAAAGTCCACTGCACTAACCACTAGGCTGCTACTCTTCCACTCCACTCTTCCATGGGCCTTTCCTGTGTGTTAAGGCCATTTTCAACTGTGGGACTTAGAAATTAAGTGCACCATGTTATAGAATACACTTAATGAGTTGTATTCACAAATATGAATTAATGCCAATTAGTGCTGATAATTGCTTGTTAACACCCAATCGACAGCGCTGATTAGCTAGTTAACCAATTAAGTTATGCACACTGTCTTAGAATATGCTTCAATCTCTGTGTAGAAATTAAGGTGCGGTAAATGGAATCCCAGGGATAATCATCATATAAAACTCAAAAACACTATAAGTTATGCATGTCCCTGCTATACATAGGCACCTGAACTTATGCCCGCTCCCATGGCTGATGTAAGTGCATGTACCTAACTGTTAGCTGCACTGATACCAGGTTATATTAGTATTCTGTAAAGGAACCTAGATGCCTAAGTTTCATTATAGGATAGGTTCCTACCACCTAACCTCAGGGTACCTAAATGGAGGTGCCCAGTCACAGAATTGCCCCCTGTTTTCATCACTCATTAAGAGGTCACCTAAATTTAAGTGCCATTTGTGTGCCTACATTATAGAATACTGCCATTTTTGAGGGTAAGTGTACAGTTACACAACTTACACTGTTCTGTAATTGTGCACTGAAATGGCCAGTCAAATAGCGCTGAATATTGGGTCCTAAATATATAAGTTAAACATTTACACACCAATGTATAAACAGCAGGCATAACTTAAAATGGATGTGAAATCCACTTTCTATATTTTAGCCTAATGAAAACTCATACAACTTAAAGCATGTATCATATCCTTTTAAAGTTACACATTGGCCACCAATATTGACCTCTATGTATTTAAGTGAAATTAAAGTGCAAATTCTTACCTGAGTCTTCAATTACTTGCATGTTTGAATTGCAAGTCCTTTCTTCATGGACAGAAACCTGGATTAATAGCAATAATAGATTATAAGATTCCCAATAACCCGGTGACAAAAGCCAATCAGTTCTGCTTTTACATTCTGAGAAACAATGGTAGAGGAGAAAAAAGGAAAATATATTGGGGAAAGGTATTAATGTGGGCTACTTGTGGTAAATAACTCGATTTGTCAGTAGCCCACTTTGATAACTTCCCCCTAAGAGAGATGGAGAGAGATGGTGGAGGAGAAAGACAAAGAAAAGGAGAAAAGGAAAGAAAAGGAGGGGGAAAGAAAACCAGGGGAAAAGAAGAAGATGTATAAAAATAAACTGTCCGCATTAATATAAATATCTATAAAATTAAAAACTTCAGAGATAAGCAGGTGCTGGTTTAAAAAAGAAATGATTAAAATACCACAACAGTCTTTAATGACAGAGGTTGCCTCTGCCTGCTCTCCTCCCCCAATTGCAGTCCTATTATTTAGAGAAGGAGAGGATATTAAGGCCCACAGCAGGCCTTGCACTAGCTTACAGCGATAGCATATCAGCATTAACTCTTCGAAGGAACTAGTTTTGATGCCCACTAGTACCTTGGTTTTTAACAGGGCTGGCTTAACCTATGGACCAGGTGAGGACCTGGCCCAAGGTGCCAGAGAAAGGGTGCCAAACACCTAAGCCTGTGATGTCACTGGCTCTATAGTTTATGCTGGCTCACAGTTTACCTGGCAGTGTTGCGTGTGCAGGGAATAAAGAAGAGCCAGCAACCCCCTTCCTCTTTCTGTCTCAGGTCACCTTCCCCTGCCTATCTTTAAAGGCAGTTTTCCCCTCCCAAACACAATGTTTCACCTAATGCTACCCGCATCAGCTCCCTGGCATTTTCCTTCTGCTGCACCCTGGCCCCTCCTTTGACATAACTTCCTGTTTCCACAGGGGTGCAGCGGAGAGAAGATGCAGGAACTGATGTGGGTAGCGTTAGGTGAAACACTGTCGGTATTCAGGAGGGGGAAACTGTCTTTAAAGGATGGCCGGGGGGGGGGGGGGGGGCATGCCAATGGGAGGGTGCCAAACTGACTTCTACTTTTAGCACAGGTTAGTACATTGGAACCTAAGGCACAAAACTCCACATATATGAGAAGACATTAGGGGCAATTCTTTAAAGTGATGCCTAAATGTAGGAACAACAAGAAGTGAACTTAGCATCAGTTCTATAATGACATTAAGATGTGCCTAGCCCATTGTAGAAGAGTGGTGCAAAGCTGCTTTAGTGTGCTGAAATTTAGATGCGACAGCTTAGGCCAGATCAAGGGTAAGCATAAGCTGCTGTACCGCAGGCCACAGAGAAACAAAGCCAGACCCGGGGCAGGGCTATCATAGCCACCGCCTCTCCACTTGGGATACATGCGGCTGCCGCTGCTGCACCTCCTTCGCTCGCTCACTCAGGCTGCCACCTCCCCTGCCCCCTACCTTCCTGTGTCAATGTGTCTGCTCCTCCCCAGCCTCCAAGCGGGGGTGGGAGGTGGGGCAGCGCCAGAGTCTGTCTCTCTTCTGCTCCTCTGTGCCAGGACTGGATTATAGAGTTAACACGATATTCAAGCACACAGGAGCAGGAGAGAGACAGACCCAGGCACCGGGCCCCCCTTGGAGGTCGGGCCCTGGATATTTTGCCGCCCCCCCTCTTGGTGGCCCTGCTGCACCGAAGAGCACCTTGGAATGCATGCATCTGATACTATTCTATAAGGTGCAATCATCGCTAGGTGGAACATCCACGCTCTGCCCACTGGTACAGCCCATTTGTTCTTATGTGCCTAGGGCCAGATTCTGTAAAAAAGTGCCGAAAAATAGGCATCAGGAAAAATCAGTGCTCAGCGCTATTCTAGGATGAGCACTATTCTTTTTGGGGGAATGTTTTATGCAGGTTGTACTCTGATTTAGTCATTAGTGCATGTTAACTGCTTGGAGTTAATGCGGAAGCAGTTAGCGACTCCTATGTAAGAGGCACTAAGTGATATAAAAGGAGCAGATTGCACAGGAAAAGGTCCTTTGAGAAATACTTTATTCATGTGAGGTCTATAAAAAAAGCCTGACACTGGCTGTGTTTCGCCCATGCCAGGGCTGCGCCAGGGGCTAAAGTAACTGACAACCAATAAAACAAAACATATTATTTAACACTAATGAATAGTATTAAATAAACAATCATTAATATAAATGATAAGAACATAAATACCAATTCTAAAATACCATAACATGTCAAACTAACTAAATAAATATAAATTTAATAAATGCCATTCATTTATTTAGCGTTAACTCAGTTGTTATCCCATTAGTGTGCATTACCTAGTATGCAATAAAGGACTATATCTTTCTATGCCCGTGCCATGCTCACATCACACCTTCTCCCAGAAAAATACTCTAACACACATGTTAAAAGGTTTATTACTGCAGAATGACTTTACTCGGTCATACGGTAACCCTGATAGTGCATGTTAAGGGTTTAACACCCTTTAGTAAACATACTCCTAAGTTAGTTACTCCTAGGGTCATGGATATAAGCAAATTGAGGTGCTACTTTGTCATTTTTTTTTTGCCAAACATGCTGCTAATGTCTCTCAAATATATGCATCCTGTCAACAAATGAGGCATTAACAGAAAAAAAAAATTCTTGACAAAGGCAGGGGTATAGTCATAATAGAAAAATATACAGCCTTTATTCCAGATGAAAATGAAAATTTATGTTGTAACACACCTTTGTGCAAAAGAGACAAGGAAAGCGTGGCAAAAATATTTCCAGAACGAAAATATGCAGGCAACAATGAAGGAACACGGTACTTTGATTTGGTAAGGTGAGACTGACCTTTAAAAATTATGCTTGAATCATGACACTGTAAAAATATAGTTATCAAAGGAGCAATTCTAAAACGCATTTCTGTGTGTAAATCGGTGTTTACTACAGAGAAACAGGCTTTCCTAAAATTGTCCAGACTTTATGCGCATAAAATGATGCTTTTATAACACTGCACACATCTTATGTGCACTGTGTGTGAAATTGAGCACATTCATCTGGATTCTATACAGTGGATTCTATATAGTGCGCCTAGAGATCCGTGTGAAATTCAGGTGTATTCTATATCAATGTGCGTAACTTAAATGGCTTAACAGCACTCAACAAGCAATAATAAGCACTACTTGGTAATAATTAGAATTTATGCACACAACTCGTTACCATATTCTATAATAAACTGTGCCTATATTCTAATGCATGCACTTCAAAAGGGCGTAGCTATGGGCAGGAAAATGGATGTTTCATGGGAATTCCAAAATTTACATGTGTAGATATTGAATATGGCCCAGTGCATGCAAATCTATGCGCAGGGATTTACGCCATATTTTAATTGGTGTAAATGGAGTTGTGTAGTTTTAGGCACTGGGACATCAACTAAGCGTATTCTATATACCGTGCATAAATCTAGGCACCGCTTATAGAATACGCTTAGGCGGAAATGTAAGCACTAACACACGCTTACCACAGCTTAAACGGGCTTATTCAGAACGTGCTAAGGCATCCTGCAGTAAAATCCCAATGTGCAGGTGCAAATCACGTGATAAAAATATTTCATTTTTCTCTGAGGGGGTGTGTCTGGCAGTGGAGAGTGCGTGTGACAGCGCAAATCAGCTCAGCAACATTAACACATGCTAATTGATTAGTGTAGGATTAGTGTATCAGCTCCTCCTGCCTACAGACTGGGCTCATGTGCTAATTTTTGTTATTGGCTGCGTGCCAATGGCACATTAGTGCATGTCCATTAATTTGGAGAATGGAAAACTGGCCATTTTTCGGCTGTGGTAAGGATGACCTTAGTGTGTGGGAGAGATCCATATAAGGGTGTACTAAGGCCAGGGCCACAGAGAGACTGAGCCAGGCCCATGGCAAGGCCACCTCCAGGGCCCTCTCCGCCATCCCCTCCCAATTGTTACCACCGTCGCCTCCTTCTTCTGCTCTCAGGCCGCCGGTGCCGCAGTTCCCAGTCTCACCCACCCACCCCCAGCCCCGTTGACGGGCCCCCTTGGAGGCCCAGGCCTGGGGAATTTTGTCCCTCCCTGCCTCCCCCCCCTCTCAGTGGGCCTGACTAAGGCACATTTTACCTCAGTTTAGTAAAGGGATTCCCTAATCATTAACTGGTGCTAAAGGGCAATAATTGGCAGTAACTGAAATTAAATTGGAAATAACTGTGGTAAGCTACTGTTCCATAACACTAGTTCCTAAATTCTATAATATGCAAATGCAAGGGGGTATACCCATGGGTGGGGCATGGATGGGTCCCCCATGTACACGAGTAACTTAAGTCCCAATATTCAGCTGATGGTGGGCAGCGCTTTTGCCGCCAGTATTAAACCTAGATATTCAATGCTGGGCCATTTCCAGTGACTGGCATTGAATATCTGAGGAGTTTTTAACTGCTAAAAAGTTAAGCTGATATTCAGCGCTAACTGGTTAACTTTTTAGCTGTTAAAGATAGGCTGGATATCCACGCTTAAACGGCATGTCACAATACAGCTGGTTAACGGCTAGCCGCTAACAGCGGATATTTTGCTGGACCTATATAAAATTCCCTTCTATATGTGAGTAAAGGGCCCTTTTACTAAGGTGCACCGAAAAATGGGCTGCACTAGTGTAGGCGCATGTTTTGGGTACATGTAGATCCATTTTTCAGCGCGCCTGTAAAAAAGGCCTTTTTCTTATTTTTGCTGAAAATGAACGTGCGGCAAAATAAAAATTGGCATGCGTCCATTTTGGGTCTGAGACCTTTCCACCAGCCATTGACTTAGTGGTTAGATCTCATGTGCAGTAATCATCTACACGCATAGAATGACGATTACCGCCCAGTTTCTGTCATGCATCAGAAAATAAAAATTATTTTCTGGCGCGCGTAGAGGACGCAGGTCAAAAATGAAATTACTGCAAGGGCCACATGGTAGCCGGGCGGTAATTCCAAGTTGGCACATGTTGGGTGCGCACAGGCGCCTTTGCGGCTTAGTCAAAGGCCCCCTAAGTTTATCTGAACTCAGTGGAGCACGGGTAGCGTGGCCTGTTATTTAATTACCTCATAATCGAAATATCAAATAGTGGTTAATTGGCATGATCATGATATTAACATACCTGTTCTGCTTCAGAAACAGAAACATTGCACGTTGTCACCGCTTCATGCTCATTTTTCTTCATTTCTTGTGTACTTTGTTTAACTGTCACCTCACTGCTGCTTCTACCTTCCTAAACAATAAAAACATTGAATGCATTAAAATGAATTACTTGTAGCAGAATATAATTGACATGATAAACCTGCAATTAATTCTCATATTTTCTTGATTTCAGTAACAATTAATAATCATGTACTGTGCATGCATAAAGTAACAAGACAGGCAGTGGTAACAGGCAGGGTTTCGGAGGTAATTGTATAAATCGGTGCCTAGACGTACACAGCACTTATGGGCGTCATAGGCACTAATAATTGGTAGCTGTGTGCAGATATGCACTAGGCACTATTCAATAAGGTAGTGTCTAAGGGGCCCTTTTACTAATGCGCGTAGATGCCTATGTGCGTCAAATTAGAACTACCGCCCGGCTAATTCTACCAATTTTTATGTGTCCGATATGCGCGGCAGAAAATATTTTTAATGTTTTACCACGTGGGGCTAACTGGGCGGTAATCGGCAGTGTATGCACACTAACGATTGCCACCTGGTTAACGTGTAAGACATTACTGCTAAGTCAATGGGTGTTGGTAAGGTCTCAGGCCCAAAATGGACGTGCACCAATTTTAATTTTTCCGCATGCCCATTTTTGTCCCCCAAAAAAGACCTTTTTTGCAGGTGCGCTGAAAAATGGACCTGCATGCGTCTAATACACCTGCTTACACCAGCACAGGCCATTTTTCAGCGTGCCTTAGCAAAACGGCCCCTGAGTGCTGTAGGGCTAAGATCTATATATGGCACCTAAAGAAATTGGTGCCGAAAAAAACGTATTCTATAAGCCACACCTAAAGTTTGGTGCAGTTTATAGAATTAACGCTTACGTGAAGCGGTCATGTGTAAATTTAGGTGCCGCCATTTGCACCAATGAAAGCATGGTGCAAATGCCCACTCTTAAATTTACGCACGGGATACCATTATTCTATAATTAGACACATAACTCACAACCACACCCTCGATCCACCTCAAAATGTCCATTACTTTCCTATTTCCGCACCTCCTTTTTCAGGCCACATGTAAATTTGAGGGACGGATCCTGCACCCTAAATTTATACCCCTAATTCCGAATTAAATCTAATTAGTGCCAATAATTGCTTGTTGAAAAGCCAATTATTGGCACTACTTGTCTCATTAAACTATTAAATTGCATGTGCAAATCAGGAATGCACCTAAATTTATGCATGCAATTTTTAGTGACTTTCATAGAATCAGGGGGGGATAGTGTATACATGAGCAGAGTATGGATTGACAAGAAGGAGCACTTCTTACCTACCACTTCTTTCCCTTCTAGGTTTCCTCTGTAGTTAGAATTATATAGGTCCCCTGTTTATGGGAGTTTTCAAATATATTTATATTACAGTGGGGGGAGGAGGCACAATGTGCTAGTTTTCCAAAGGGTTAATCTTGCCCTGGTCAGGACCACAGTTTCTTCTTCTTCTAATTGGTGGGTTGGTTCTCTGAACCCACTGCTGTTAGTTGTACTGGATACTTGGGTTCTGTTGCTTCTACCTTTAGTAACCACAGTGGGGGGGGGGGGGGCAGAATGAGTGAAAGAATCGGAGGGAGGGGAGCAGTGGCGTAGCCACAGGTGGGCCTGGGTGGGCTGGGGCCCACTCACCTTGGACTCAGGCCCACCCAAAATTGTGACACTCTTGCAGTGGCTGGTGGGGATCCCCAAATCTTGCCAGCTGAAGATTTTCTGTCCTTGGGCAGTCCCCACTCTTCCAAATATCAGCCAGCAGCACTTGCCTTGAACTAAGGCTGAGACTGGCCCTTCTGCACATGCTCAGTTTTTGCACATGCAAAAGCACTGAGCATGCACGGCCTGCCGGCAGCAGCATCAATTTGAAGCAAGTGCTGCTGGCTGCCATTTGAAAGAGTGCTGGCTGCATGAGGAAGAGGAGGAATTCTTCAGCTGGCAGGGTTTGGGGATCCCCACCAGTTCAAGTATTTAATATTTGGGGTTTGTGAGCAGGGAGGGGTGGAGAGAGGAGCAAATGGGGGGGGGGTGGGGGGGAATTAGTGACCATCATGAGGGAGGGAATCTCTAGAACCATTGGAGAAATCATGGAGAGAGTGCTTGGGATAGAGGTTCAAGATCACAGGGGTAGTTAGGAGGAAGAGAATAGTAAGTGGAAAGGGCTCTGTTCTCCCTATCCTCTTACTACCCCCTAGTGTTCATCTTTACGCAGCCATTCTTTGCCCACCAACACTCAGGCCTTCTTCCTTCCTCCTCTGCCTTCACTCTTCCACAGTTCCATTTCATTTTTGCTTACAAAGTAAGCCTTAATAATAGAGTATGTTGTTATATACTATAAGGCAAATTATTGGGTTTATGAATGTAGTTCCACATATGGTAAATAAAAGTGAACAGTCAGTATCACTAACCCAAAAAAGGTCAAATTTAAGAATCACCTCAGAGGCTCAGAATCCCCTAATATTTTGCAATGGAGTGCTTTTTGACATCTGCAAGAAGATATTTGACTGTAGACTGTGGAGAAAAGGATCAAAGAATAGCGACCAAAATGAGAAAGGGGATGGATCTTCTACTACTACTTATCATTTCTATAGTGCTACTAGAAGTACGCAGTGCTGTACATTTTAACTCCTCTTATATGAGGAAATGCTAAAGAAGTTAGGGCTGTTCAGATTGGAAAAGAGATAGCTGAGAGGAGATATGATTGAGGTCTACAAAATCCTGAGTGGTGTAGAATGAGTAGAAGTAAATCGATTTTTTACTCGTTCCAAAAGTACAAAGATTAGGGGACACTCAATGAAGTTACATGGAAATACTTTTAAAACAAATAGGAGGAAATATTTTTTCACTCAATGAATAGTTAAGCTCTTTGTAGGAGGATGTAGTAACAGCGGTTAGTGTATCTGGGTTAAAAAAAAAGGTTTGGACACGTTCCTGGAAGAAAAGTCTATAGCCTGCTATTGAGACAGGCATGGGGAAGTCACTGTTTGCCCTGGGATTGGTAGCATGGAATGTTGCTATTATTTGGGTTTATGCCAGATACTTGTGACCTAGATAGGACACTGTTGGAAACAGGATACTGGGCTAGCTGGACCATTGGTCTGACCCAGTATGGCTATTCTTATGTTCTTATGAGATGACAGTGTTATTTTGGAAGGTCCTTTGCCACATTTCCACATTCTCTAGTGTCTCTAGTCTCCTGTACAGCTACTTTCCAGAAAACTACATTTGCTCCTGCTAAGAAACTGTTTTTTTATAGACCATCCAAAGTAGCTGACTGACTGTGCTGATGCTGCTTATTGCATGACTGATAAACCCTTGGACTGCCCTGACACTATCTGGATAGTGCCAACAAGGTCTGTGAAGATATTCTGTGGCACTGTCTTGGTAGGATTTATCCGGGTAACAATTGCTGCTACCTGGAAAAGTCCTTTTAAATACTAGGCCCTACAATTTCTGAACTGTAACAGAATAGAAATAAAATCCAGTCTAAGGAAATTATTTATTTAAAATATATTTATAGCTTGCCAATCCAAATACAGATCCATAGGGAAAAGGGAGAGTACTTGAATTTAACTCTTCACTGAGCTGGAGTAAATCTATTCAGGGAAGAGGCCTCAGAAAGACGAGTAAAATCCATGGGGGGGGGTCGATATTCAGAATCATTTAATAGGACAGGAGAGCTCCCATCTGGTTAACTCATGGTGATCAGACAATTCTTGTATTTACAATGGAGTGAAGGAGTAGCCTTAATGTTTAGTGCAGCAAGCTTTGATCCTAGTGACCTGGGTTCGATTTCATTGCTGCTCCTTGTGACCTTGGGCAAGTCACTTAACCCTCCATTGCCCCAGATAAAAAATAAACAAACAAAATTTAGAGACAGAGAAATAACCTGCATATAATGTGTACAGTGCTGCGACCATATAGTAGTGCTACAAAAGTGATTAGTAGTAGTACTAGTATTATAGCAGCACCTAACTGCACAGTGCTGGTGACCACCACCACAGCACTCGATGGTTAGGGTCAGGACAGTCCAGGGGCAGAGTTGGGGTGCAGCTAGGAGTTAGGTGGACACTGGTGATATTCATTACCATGTCCACTTAGCTTATTGGTCATGTAGGACTACACAATAAATGTTCCCAGTTAGCTATGTGGGTGGAACTGAGTATCAGCCATACCTGCATATCTTCCAGGTGCTGCCGAAGATCCCGATGTTCAGCCAGATCTAAAGAAACGCTGCCTGCTGTATATTGGCCCTGGTGTATCTAGAGGTACAAATAGTCATTTATGGGAGGGGAGGGAGTGGAGGTAGAGCAGAACCTGATATCGGGAAGTATAGGAAGGTTCTGCCTCCTGCACATATTAAATATTTTTTGGGCCCTTCTGAATGTACTTTTTGAATATGTCAGATCAGTATGATTAGTTCAAGATCCTATTGACATCAATAGATATTTAAGAAAATTCAAAATTCAGGTGCTATGGGGTAATTATATAAAGTGGGTGCTAACATTTGCATGACAAAAGTGCACATAAATAATGGTATATATGCATTTACATGAGAACATAAGAACATCTGTGCTGGGTCAGATCAATGGTCCATCTAGCCCAGTATCCTACTTCCAACAGTGGCCAAGCCAGGTCACAAGTACTTGACAGAATCCCTAAAAGTAGCAACATTCCATGCTACCAATCCCAGAGCAAGCAGTGTCTTCTTCAGTGGCGTTCCTAGGGTGGCTGATACCCGGGGCGGATCGCCGATGCACGCCCCCCCCCGGCGAAAGGACACCCCCCGGGTGCATTTTTACCTGCTGGGGGGGGGGGGGGGTGCCGCGTGCCTGTCGGCTTCGCTCGTTCCATGCTCCCTCTGCCCTGGAACAGGAAGTAACCTGTTCTAGGGAAGAGGGAGCACGGAACGAGCGGAGCCGACAGGTGCGTGGCACCCCCCCAGCGGCGTGCACCCGGGGCGGACCGTACCCACCGCCCCCTTAGGAACGCTACTGGTCTTCTTCCATGTCTGTCTCAATAGTGGACTGTATACTTTTCCTCTAGGAACTTGTCCAAACCGTTTCTTTTTTTTTTTTATTGAATTTTAATTTTTACAAACAGTAAACTTTGAACAGATATACCAACATATCCATACCAATATTCCACAAAAAAATATTTCAAATAGACAAAATAAACATTGTCCACTAAAGATAATATCTTTATATTGGATTATAGTCCACAATATAACGGAGGGAAGCAAAAATTATAAATGCCATTGGAAGATGGCTTATATATAAGAAAAATCAAAAAGAATAATCGAGTAGGGATTAACCCTTATCTTACAAAATGGACCTCTTGACCTATGACTGCTCTTCAATACTCTGCGCATTAAGAAATTCTCGCAGCTGTTCAGGTTCATAGAAAATATATTTCTTTTCTTTGAAGAAAAGCAAACATTTACACGGAAATCTCAATTGAAAAGTTGCTTTTTTCTCCATGGATTCTTTCTTCATTTCCAAGAATTTTTTCCTTCTAGTTTGCGACCATTTAGATATGTCCGGAAATATAGATATTTTTCCACCTTTAAACTCTGGCTGTATTTTTTTAAAGTATAATTTCAACAAAGTATCTTTGTCCTGCAAAAACACAAATGATACCACCAGAGTTGATCGAGTCTCAATATTGTCCAATGATTTTTCCAATAAATCTGTAACATTCATTATATCTTCTCCTTCACCTTGCTGTTCCACATTTCTTTGTTGTTGCTTCATTTTCTGTCTCAGATAATATATGCTCTGTAATGGAGGCAAGACTTGTTCTGAATAATTATATATTTCAGTTAAGAATTTCACAAACATATCTCTAGGTGTCATATATTGAGACTGAGGATAATTTAGTATTCGAAGGTTTAAATTCTTGGATGCATTTTCTAAATTCTCAATCTTTCGGTGTAAAACCAACCGGTCACCAGCAATATGAGCTTGTTGTTTGGAAATTTTTTCCACTTCTATTTCAATTGCTGTTTGTTTAGATGATATTCCTTCAATTTTCTCTTTCAAAGTCTTAATCTGAGATGCGTTATTTAAAGAAACAGTTATAAAGGATGTACACACCTTGTGTAGAGATTCAAGAGCAGTCCAGATTGAGCTTAGTGAAATTTCAGCTGGCCTCTCCAGTGGTTGAATTGCCAAAGCACACAAGGAAACTTCTCTCAAATGCACATTTAAGTTCAGTTCAGCCGCTGTTTCGTCCGATGTTGTGTCTGAACTACGCAGCTCTGCCTCCTCTCTCTGCATGCTGTTCCCAATACCCGCTTCCAACGACGGGATGCGCCGCCCCTTCGAGGCTATTGTTTCCACAGGCCCCGGAACTGCCTTCCCGTCTGGTTGTGGCAGTGGAGGAGTTAGAGGTCCCAGGGGGCTAAGCGATAACTCGCTCTCCAAGCTGGGGCTCTTCCCAGCCCCAGCAGCAGATTTGTCCCGTTTCGGGGTAGAAATCAAAAAGGAAGAGATGGACGTTTGCCCAGGTAAGGAAGGAGTAGGTTTCGGGAGGGGAGGTCCATTCGACTTGCCTTTCCTTTTCGGCATTTTTGCAGGAAATAGTACACAGGCAAAATATAGTGGGAGCGTCCTTCTCTTCCAACCTACTCGGCGGCCATCTTGCTTCCCCTCCCTTACGTACTGTCCAAACCTTTTCTAATCTCAGATACATTAACCTCTGATACCACATCCTCTAGCAACGAGTTGCAGAGCTTAACTATTCTTTGAATGAAAAAATATTTCCTCCTATTTGTTTTAAAAGTATTTCCATGTAATTTCATTGAGTGTCCCCTAGCCTTTGTACTTTTTGAAAAAGTGAAAAATATCAATTCATGTTTACCCATTCTACACCACTCAGGATTTTGTAGACCTCAGTCATATCCTCCCTCAGCTGTCTCTTTTCCTCTTAAGCCTTTCCTCATACCCCAGTGGTAAAAATTGCCTTAATGCACAGGAAAGACCCATGTAAGGACACTAAAGCCACTTTTTACCACTGTTTGGTAAAAGGGCCCCAAGCCTTTAATGTGCTTTTAGCACATGCAAACAGGCTATCAAAGAAACACGTTAAAGCATTTACAGTATTTTACCTGTCTGAGCATACTAACCCGCTCATTACTGATTCCATAATAATATTTTTGAGAGGGGGCATATAATGGGTGGAGAGTAGGCATGGAAGTATTAACCAGCTAATGCATTATACTTAATGCACGCTATCTGGCTAACAGCAGTGGCGTACCAAGGGGGGGGGGCAGTCCGCCCCAGGTGCACGCTGCTGGGGGGGGGTGCCGCGCGCCTGTCATCTCCGTGGTTCCCTGCTCTCTCTCTGCCCCGGAACAGGTTACTTCCTGTTCAGGGGCAGAGGGAGCAGGGCCAACGGAGACGACAGATGCGCAGCAACCCCCCCAGCAGCCAAGAAGGCACCCGGGGGGGGGGGGTGTTTGTGCGCCGAGGGGGTGAGTTGATACGCTGGAAGTGGGGGGGGGGGGGGGGAGTTGATTCGCTAGGGGGGGTGTTGATGCTCCAAGGGGGAAGTTCATGCACCAGAAGGGGGAGGGTTGATTCGCCAGGGGGGGTGTTGATGCGCTGAGGGGGGGGGGAGAGTTCATGCGCCGGAAGGGGGGATTGATTCACTGGGGGGGTGTCATGCTGCACCCGGGGGGGGGGGGGTGCGCAGTGGCGATCTGCCCCGGGTGTCAGCCGACCTAGGATCGCCACTGGCTAACAGATAGTTAATGCAGGAGCACTTAGCACCTCTAGACAGGTACTGTGTGCTAATGACATTAGTGCATAACCTACAATACAATATATTTTAAACTAGTAAAAAAGGCCCTTTTCTGACACAAATGAAACGGGCACTAGCAAGGTTTTCCTCGGAGTGTGTATGTTTGAGAGAGTGTGTGTGAGTGTGACTCTGTGAGAGAGAGAGAGTGAGAGTGAATGTGCGAGTGTGTGTGTGTGACAGAGAGAGAGTGAGACTGGGTGCGAGTGTGTCTGTGAGAGAGAGAGAGAGAGTGTGTGTGTGTGAGAATGAGAGTGTGTGCCAGCGGCCCCCCCCACCCTCCCTCCCAGTTCCAGGGTTGTTCCCCCTCCTCCCTTTGAGTTCCAGGGTCATCCCCTCCCTCCCTCCATCTGAGTTCCAGGGTCGTCCCTTTCCTCCCTCCCTCCGAGTTTCAGGGTCCCTCCTCCCTCCCTCCAAGTTTCAGGGTCTCCCTCCCTCCCTCTGAGTTTCAGGGTCCCTCCTTCTCTCCCTCCGAGTTTCAGGGTACCCCCTCCCTCCAAGTTTCAGGGTCCCTCCCTTCCTTCGAGTGTTCTTCCCGCTGTGCTACGGGTGCCTGATGATCTGGCGGCGGGTGCGGCTCCTGATCACCGTGGCCTGGTTGCTGCCGCCCGCCCTGCTCTTTCCCATCGCCATCCCCGGTGGCGGCGTGATCCGTGTCTACTTCTCGCGGGCCTCGCTGCTCTGTAACCTGGACAACACCAGCAACGTGCCCTACTTGCTGTTGCTGATGGCGCTCATCTTCTTCCCCTGCTCCGCCATCGTCACTGTGACCAATGGGCGCCTTTTTTCCTGGGTTCTGATGTGGACGTCATAATGGGTATGGTGACGTCAGCCTGTGCTACGGAGCCTAGCAAACCAACTCCGAAGAAGTCATGAACACAGGCAGCAAGACCAATAGAATGTTGGAGGTGAGAATTATTATATAGGATATCCCCCCCCCCCCCAAAAAAAAAAAACTGCTGCATTAAATCTGGGCTTAGTGAGGTAAAATCCTATGTTACCATACATTAAGCCAGATTCTAGCACATTTAATAAAAGAGCCCCTAAGAAAGGTGTGAGCTAAATCCAAATCCAAATACTTGATTAGCAATAAGAAGCCCTACAGTAGGGTTGTCCAACCTCAGTCGTCGAGGGCCGCAATCCAGTTGTGTTTTCAGGATTTCCTCAATGAATATGCATGAATCTATTTGATTGCACTGCCTCCATTGTATGCAAATAGATCTCATGCATATTCATTGGGGAAATCCTGAAAACCTAACCTGGCGAGGGCTGAGGTCAGATGCCCCTGCCCTACAGCAAAATAATATCATACATTTTAGACAGTAACCTTGAATAAAAAAGATTTTATTCACAAACTGATCTACATGTAAATTGCTGCTTTATCTAATGCTACCAAGTTTTAGAGTCATTTTATGCAACTGTCAGATGCTGAGCATTAGAATAAATGCATCTCTTATGATGCAATTACACAGTTTCGCAGCGCACAATATAGGTAGTGTGATGAGTTTTATTGCACTACATTCCAAAATCATTATCTCTTAACACAATTTTCTGTGATGTATGATAATGAAGTCATATAATGCAAAGTCCCTTTATCTAAAACAACATTTGGGACCCGCATTATGTGGTTTTATGCACCATCTGGGTTTTCCACTGCAAGTTTTGATCTGTTCTAACAGCCTGATTACATTTGGCACTTAAAAAACTAGGAAAGAAAATATCTCCTTACAAAGAAAAATTAACATTGCTTCAAATTAAATATATATGAAACAATCATAAGGGCCCTTCTACTAAGCTGTGGGTACAGAGTGGCCTTAATGTGCCCTTATGTGAGTAGTTTATTTATTTGTTACATTTGTATCCCGCATTTTCCCACCTATTTGCAGGCTCAATGTGGCTTACATAGTACCGTAAAGGCATTCGCCAAGTCTGGTAGAGAAACAAATACAAGGTGATGTTGTGGTCGAATAAGGTTCATGTGTTTCAGACACAATAGTGATTGAAGAGGGGAAGGGTTATGTAGTGTCTATTACAAGCTTTGGTTTTGTTATGTTGCAGGGTTCAGGCACTTATGTTGGGTTGGTAGGGTATGCCTTTTTGAACAGGTTGGTTTTTTGTGATTTCCTGAAGTTTAGATGGTCGTAGGTTGTTTTCACAGCTTTTGGCAGTGCATTCCATAGTTGTGTGCTTATATAGGAGAAGCTGGATGCATAAGTTGATTTGTATTTGAGTCCTTTGCAATTTGGGTAGTGGAGGTTTAGATATGTTCGAGATGATCCGAATATGTGTCTGTCCTGAGCACTACGGCCATTTTTACCACAGCCCTAAAATGGCCGATTTTCTATTTATTGTATTAATGGCCATGGGTTAATGTTGCCATGATTCTTAGCCATTAAAAAAAATTACCATGGAAGCACATACTGCCACCCATTTTGTAGGTTGTAAGGGCGCATCTGGTAAGCCTGTGCTAACTAGTTACCATTCGCTAATGTAGATGAACTAACTGGTTAGCACAGGAATGCCCAATCTCCACCCCCCTGACATGCCCCTCAAAAATATATTTTTTAGCGCGCAATTAGCAAGTGCACATTTTGCAGTTACCATAGAACGCCTGAGCGCATCCCACGGTACGCCATTTTAAGCTGCATTAGGTGCACGTTAGCACCTAACACAGCTTAGTAAAAGGACCCTAAAGACACTTGTCATGAATTGCATTCTCTAGTTAAAACTAATATCTAAATCCAAAATCCAAAACAAGAGCTTTTCTGCTTTCCAGCAGATACTGGTGCCTCCCTATTTAAGTATAATGACTCTAAAATATCATAAAGTGGTCTGTGTTCTAACTCGTGCTAACAATGCAAGTTAACATGTATTAACTCACTGATGATAACTCACACATTACCAGTTACATGATGAGATGCATAATGTGGTAGAAATTGGGGTATAACTGGACCTTCTGATTTCAGATTTTAACTTATAAACACGGATAACACTCCCCTGGTGCAAAGTAAAATAGATGTGCATTGGTTAAACACCAGAAAAGACTTGGCTCCCCCTAATATTTTCTCACCTCTCCCTTTGCCTGTCCTGGATCCTTCACTCTGTTTTTTGTGTCTTTTCTGTACTGACGACTCCTTAGCTGCACTAATATGTACATTTGATTCCATGTGAAAGATACCCAGCAATGGCCATTGCTGGATTTATGTGTATTGGGGTGGGGGAATCTATATATGGTGCCTAAAAATCTGTGCAAAAAACATTTCCACCTAAGCGTTTTCTATAAGCGGTGCCTAGAGTTTTGTGCGGTATATAGAATATGATTAGTTGATACCCCAGTGTCTAAAACTGTGTGCATCCATTTACACCAATGAAAACATGGCGTAAATCCCGGCACATAGATTTAGGTGCAGAGGGCCATATTCTATAACTACACACATAAATTTTGTCCATTTCGCCACCCATAACCAGAAGTTATACGCAGTATAGTACAGAATAGGCTTAGCAAGTTGTGTGCGTCAATTCTAATTATTGTCAATTACTGCTCATTATTGCTTGTTAAGTGCTGTTATCAATACTAATTAGCTTAAGTCAATTAAGTTACGTATGTTGTAATAGAATCCACCTGGATTTCGGCGTGGATCTCTAGGTGAGCTGTATAGAATCCAGAGGATTATGGCTCTATACTGTAATATTTAAAAGGCCCGCCTTGATTAACTAGGAAGTCTATAAATTAAAATTAAAAAAAAAATATATATATATATATATAAAACAACCACTAAAACAATAATGATGATTCTTTTATATTTTAATTGTCGTTATTTATAAATCCATTTAATTTTTTTTAAGTGAAGCATGAGGCCCCTTGTAATGTCAGGCCCTAAGCTGTAGTTTGTCTAACTTATATGTAAATCCAGTCCTGGAAAAGAGACCTGCACTGTGAAAATACCAATAAACTTAGTCTTTTATGTACTCTCAAAGAACCCCTACTTAACTGTAAAATAAACATCTAAATTTACAATTTATAAACACCTACGAATAGAAGCCATATGGCAAAAAACATGATTGCAAGTGTAATCTGTTCAGCTAGAAAATTCAAACATGTAACTTCTCTACTGAATAAATTACATTGCTTACTAATAGAAGCACATATTAATTTTGGGGTCTTTTTTTTTACTAAGCTGTGGTAAAAATAGGTCTTAGTGTGCCCTTATGTGGGTCTTTCCCGTATGCTAAGGCCAAAAATTATTTAGCATGTGCACATTTAATACAACCATGTGACGTAGCTTGTCTCACATTAGTCCATTTTTTGCTGCGTAAGTGCCTATGGGCCCTTTAAGATTTGCTCTCTAGTCCACAGAAATATGCTTAGGACAGCACCATCATATATGTCACAATTGTTATAGACTGCTAGTAAACAGACTATTCCGTTCAAGGGATCAATTCATTCTGAATTTTCCCTCCACAAAAAACATAAAATATAAATGGGTGTTTGCACTGTTTTGTCTTATCAAGCTGTGATAAAACTTTGGAATGTACTACCATTGTCTATTAGATCTGAATCTAATTACATGAAGTTTATGAGAGTGCAGGTGAAAGGGGATCCGGGAAGGCACAAAGAAAGGGGGTGCAGGCAGCCAGGGAACCCCAACGGGGCAGATTTCATGTGCACAACACCCACATTCAGAAAGCTGGTCTACTGGAGGCAGAGAGGTTGGCCGGGTTAAGGAAGAAGAGGAGGAACTACCAGTCCCAGAATCCTTCTCTTCCCCACCTGGCTGTGCAAGAGGTAGGGGAGGAGATAGAAGATTGGGAAATGGTCTCGGAGGAAGGTGATGAGGGCCAGCTGGAGAGGTTGGGGGCGGGGGAAGTTGAGGAGGATAAAATGGAGGTTACTGAAGGACTAGAGGAGGAACAGATGGAGATTGGAGCTCTGGCTCAAACCCGAAAAGCTGCTGTAAGAGGGTGGCTAGCTGTGCCTTGGAGAGACTGGTGGAAGACCAGAGGAGAGAGGCTGAAGCACTGGGGGAAATCTCTACTAAAGAGGAAACAGGTGCAGCCTGTGGGAGAGAAAGAGAGCTGGGCACAATTGAAACCCCAGCCTGAACCAGGTAGGAATAAAGCTGTGTAACCGTGCTGTCAGAAGATGCAAGAAAGACTGTGTAAACTGTTTCATACTAAAAAGGTCTGGGCTGCAACCTACCAAGCTATTGGGTTTTTCCCTCTGATAATGTGAAGTTATATGGACTGTTTTTGAACCTGAATTTGACTGTGTTGAACCTGAATTGTGCTCTGGGCTGCTAGCCTAAACAACCTGGAGTGAAGGGTGTTTTGATGAATTGAAGCAAGAAAATAAAAGCTCACTTATAAACATTGGGCTTTGAATGTGCCTCTGTGAAAGGAACGGAGGGAGGAGGAAGTCCTGGGAGTTCACAGGGCCTGGAGCCAAGGCTCAGAGGAGCCAGATTGCTGTGGAGTGAAGGCAACAGTCATGTGGAGGAAGAGGCAGCTAAGCAGGGTTGACCCTTGCTGGGTCCTGAATGGGCGACCCAGCTACAAGTTTTATCAAAGACTGAGGGGTCCTTTTACTACGCTGTGCTAAAAACTGGCCTGCGAGGCTTTCCTATGCACTTGCCACTTTTAACACGCTGTAAAATGGCATAAGTACATAAGTATTGCCATACTGGGAAAGACCAAAGGTCCATCAAGCCCAGCATCCTGTTTGCCACAGTGGCCAATCCAGGTCGCAAATACCTGGCAAGATCCCAAAAAAGTACAAAACATTTTATACTGCTTATCTCAGAAATAGTGGATTTTCCCCATGTCCATTTAATAATGGTCTATGGACTTTTCCTTTAGGAAGCCTTCCAAACCTTTTTTAAACTCCGCTAAGCTAACTGCATATACCACATTCTCTGGCAACGAATTCCAGAGTTTAATTACACGTTGAGTGAAGAAAAAGTTTCTCCGATTCGTTTTAAATTTACCACATTGTAGCATTGCATGCTACCTAGTCCCAGTACTTTTGGAAAGCATAAACAGACGCTTCACATCTACCCGTTCAACTCCACTCATTATTTTATAGACCTCTATCATATCTCCCCTCAGCCACCTTTTCTCCAAGCTGAAGAGCCCCAGCCGCTTTAGCCTTTCCTCATAGGGAAGTCGTCCCATCCCCTTTATCATTTTCGTCATGGTGACGAGATGGCCGGCTTCGGCCAATAATGGAAAAAAGAAGGCCGGCTCTGACGAGCACTTGGCCGGCTTCACTTGGTCCATTTACATTTAGGACCAAGCCTCAAAAAAGTGCCCCAACTGACCAGATGACCACCGGAGGGAATCGGGGATCACCTCCCCTTACTCCACCAGTGTCACCAACCGCCTCCCACCCCCCCAAAAATAATTTTTAAACATTTTTGTGTCAGCTTCTATGCCAGCCTCAAATATCATACCCAGCTCCATGACAGCAGTATGCAGGTCCCTGGAGCAGTTTTAGTGGGTGCTGTAGTGGACTTCAGGCAGGCGGACCCAGGCCCATCCACCCCCAACCTGTTACACTTGTGGTGATAAATGTGAGCCCTCCAAAACCCACCTGAAACCCACTGTACCCATATGTAGGTACCCTCTTCATCCATAAGGGCTATGGTAGTGGTGTACAGTTGTGGGGAGTGGGTTTGGGGGTTTGGGGGGGGCACAGCACACAAGGTAAGGGAGCTATGCATCTGAGATGATTTTGTGATGTCCACTGTAGTGCCCCCTAGGGTGCCCGGTTGGTGTCCTGGCATGTGAGCGGGAACCGTGCACTATAAATGCTCCTCCCATGACCAAATGCCTTGGATTTGGCCGGGTTTGAGATGGCCGCTATTAGTTTCCATTATCGGCGTGAAACCAATGGCGGCGATCTCTAATGCCGGCCATCTCTAATGCTGGCCCAACTGTTGAGATTTGGCCGGCCCTGACCGTATTATCAAAACAAAAGATGGCCAGCCATCTTGTTTCGATAATACGGTCGGGTATGCCGCTTTCCGGGGCCGGCCTTGGAGATGGCCGCCCATATAGATGGCCGGCCCCGTTCGATTATGCCTCTCCATGCAGCTTAGTAAAAGGGTCCATTAACTGGCTATGGGTTACCGCATAAAGTGCCAATTAGTGCCCATTATTGCTTATTAAGTGCTGTTATCAGTGCTCATTAGCTTATTAAGTTTGTTAAATTACGTGTTATAGAATCTGCGCTGATTTCGGCACCAATCTTTAGGCGAACTATATAGAATCAGGAGGAAAGGGACTTTGTTTACCAAACTGTGGTAAAAAGTGGTCTTAGCTCATCCTTATATGGATGATTCCCGTGCCCTAAGACCTGCCCCCAGCAGTAAAAAATTAATTTTATTTTTTTAGCTTGTGGGTAGTGTGCACACATGCAGCAATTACTGCGGGATGCCTGAGTGCACCCCGCTTACTGCAGCTTAGTAAAAGGATCCAAAAGATAGGACTGACTTTTATGTGGTTCTATTTATGCAGTTAACCTGACCGGTTAAGTGCTGGATATTGGCACTTAACTGGCCAAGTGCTGAATCCGCCCTGGAATGTCCCCAAAATAGCCGGTTTGCAGTTTGGCGCTAACTGGTTATTTTCAGCAGCACTAACCAGTTAAGTGAAATAGGCTGCAGAGTGAATGGAATATAAGTTGTGTAGCAGAATTTTGAACAGATTGAAGGGGAGACAGATGACTTAGTGGGAGACCTTTGAGAAGCAAGTTGTAATAGTCTAAGCGAGAGGTGATAAAAGTGTGGATAAGGGTTCTGGTAGTGTGCTCAGAAAGGAAAGGACAAATTTTGGTGATATTATAGAGAAAGAAATGACAGGTTTTAGCAGTCTGTTGTCTATGTGCAGAGAAGGAGAGAGAGTAGTCGATGATGACCCCAAGGTTACGAGCTGATGAGACAGGGAGGATGAGAGTGTTATGGTGCATGTTGTTATAGAATAATGGGGATATGTGCGTAATGTAGGTGTGTACATTTGCGCCACATTTCAGTTGGTGCATATGGCCACGCCTAAAGTTAGGCACATTCCCAGGCATAAGTACTGTTCTATAAACAGCACTTAACTTTAAGCATGGCTTATAGGTTAGTGATTTTTCGGTGCCAATGTTTCTTGCGCCATATGTAGAATCTAGCCCACAGCACATATGCTGCTTTTATAAAATAGGTGCAACATATGTTCTTATATACCTCGACACCCTGTTATAAAAGTACCCTCTTAGGAGGTAATTCTATAAAGGAGGTGCCAACATTTATATGCCAGTTATGCATGTAAATGTTTAGAATACTAGATATATGCCTGCATATGTGCATACATGCTAGATATCTGCCCACACGCTACTCTGCAACAATGTACATACCTCTGGTAATGCATAATTTACAGTAGTGGTGTAGCCACAGGGGGCCTTGGTGGCCTGGGCCCCCTAATTTGGGTTCAGACCCCCAAAGTCTTTGGGGCCCCCAAAGGTTTGGCTGGTGGGGGCCCGAACCCAAATTGCACCAATCAGGTGCATTGTTATAGAATTAGCCTCTATGGAGAGTATTCAATAAATGGTGCCAAAACTAAGGTGCAGAAAATATTCAGCACTACGCACTATTTTATAAAGGGCATGCAGCTTATATAGAATAGCGTTTGGCATGGGTCCCGTGCCTTACTTTTGGTTCCGGATTTACACCTGCTGATACCTGGTGTAAATGCTGGCATCTAAGTTAGACTTATAGAATAGCTTACATCCAGATATGCATGAAAGTTTTAATGAGTGCCAAGTAAAATCAGTAACTAGTTGTTAGCACCCAATTATTGATGGCTAAGAACTCATTATCATTTTATTTGCACATGCATCTCGGAAGCATGCCCAAACTTGGGCATTCAACTTTGGGAACCACATATAGAACCTAGGGGTATGTGTGTGCATAAATAAGCAGGTGTGCTCCTAAATATGTATTGCACGTATTCATTATCATGCTTTCTTTATCATATATGTCTATAAGGTAAGGATGGCATATTAGTAGTTGGTGGAGCAGGACCAATTGAGTATTAGCACTTGCAACATTTGGGGGCATGCTACCTCTCATGTATATCTAAGTCTTCACTCCCATGTTAGTGCTATCAGATTGGTGATGAGCTCTGGGTTGTTTTGGAGAACAGGGACAAGTTGCAGAGAAAAGAGTTGTTCTGTCATCAATCAATTACTGATTGTCACTGCCTGGTCTATGCCCCATGCCCTCCCAACTTATCGGCAGAATGTTGGGTTGGGTAGGAGGTGTGGCAGTGATCTGGCATGGTGGGCCAGTGGCATTGTGGCCTTCAGTGCACCCTACAATGCTTCTTCTGGTTGGTGCTCCTAGGCGCACACATGTGCACCTGACCCCCTTTTAAAGGGACTGCAGTACGGCAATGGGAAAAGCACACACCAGTGATTTCAGATGCCTGGTCCTTTTAGGGCAGTTGCTCCCCTTCCTCGTTGCCTTTGCAATAAGCAGTTTCCTTTTTCCTGCTTGGCTGCGTCTCCAACTCCAAATCCTGCCTTATCTCCAGTTCCAAGTCCTGCCTTGTCTTCAGTTCTGAATCCTGCCTTACATCCAGTTCCGAATCCTGCCTCACCTCCAGTGCCAAGTCCTGTTTCATCTCCAGTTCCAAGTCCTGCCTTGTCTCCAGCTCCAAGTCCTACCTTATCTCCAGTTCCAAGTCCTGCCTTATCTCCAGGTCTGAATCCTGCCTTTTCTTCAGTTCTGAATCCTGCCTTGCCTCCAGTTCTGAGTCCTGTCTTGTCTCCAGTTCCAGGTCCTGCCTCATCTCCTGCCCAGTCTTGTGTTCCTGTTTGCAGTCCAGTCCAGCCTTGGTACTCTTGTCCGCAGTCCCGCCCAGCATTCCTGTCTGTAACCTTTCTCAGCGTTCCTGTACCAATCCAGGTCCTGGTTTTGCTGGGCCTGCCCCCAAGGGCTCTTTTCAGGGCCATCCACTAGACTACTCTACTCCAGAGTGACTTGTCTGCTGTCTGTCAGGGCCTCCTGACCTCCAGGTTGGGAACCCAGCAGCTGTCCAAGGACTCACCATCCAGACCTGTGATACTGATTGTCTTGTCTCTTATTGTTTTTTATTTTCTATTTTATTTTTCATACACAAGTTATAAACAAGCATATTGCAAAGCAATATAATTATAACAAACTTCACAGAGAAAAAGCCCTAGATAGAAATCCATAAATGGGAGTAGTGAAGGAAAATAAGAATATTTAATAAGAAAAAAAGAAAATGTAATTAGAGACTCTAATGTCCAGCCAGCTTCTATATTCACAATCCATCAACAAAGAATCTAATAAAAATACAAACATCCTACGCAGTACTTTTAACTGAGTCCTCTGAGGAGACAGAAGCATTCTTACCTACAGATTGATGCTCAGGTGGTAATGAACAGTTCTTCACAATAAACTCTGAGAGCTGACCCAGTTCCCAGAAAATACAACTAATATTCTCATCTAATATATTATATTTAGCAGGATTTCTCAAAGAGAAAGTGACACCCAGTTTTACAATCTCAGAATGCAGTGTCAAGAATATCTGTGTTATATGAAAAATATCAGAAAATACTCTAACATATATAGAATGTTGTGATATTTTAGAAAAAAAAGATGCATTATTACATTTGCATTTGGTTTATAAAGAGAGCATGACAATGTTCCCTTGATCAGATTGGCCTGACCTGTTAAGACTCTAATGCCTGTATGAGATTGAAGACATTGCTATGGAAGGGTAGACTCAGTTAGGACACCCTCTACAGCACAGAATCCATTGTTTGAGGACTTGAAATTCAATCGCTTTCAGACCTACAATGAACTAATTGGTGAGATTGTGCCTTTGGCCTGCTATTATGGGACCATGTGTAGTTACATTCACCCTCCACATACACTGATGGCTCTATCATCCCTTCCCTGGTAATGTAAACAGAGGAACTGGATCACTGTTGGAGCCCCAACTGAAATCTCAGCCAGAACCTGAGAAGGAGGAACAATAGCAATGGGCAATGTCAACACAATAGTCCCATATGGAGAATCATATATTAGCAGGACAGGAAAACTACTTCAGCACGCTGTACATCGGGAAGCCCATAAAAGGGCACAGTTAATTGGCCTGTGGCCACACCAGCAAAAGCAGAGAACTTTGGTCAATGGTCAAATTGCAGATCTTCAGTGCAGTCATCTACCATTTGCGATCTTGATAGAACAGTCTCCAGATCATTCAGTCTATGCTGTGGTCAGATTCTAAAATCATCCCATGCGGCAGCCATCAATAGGGCAATGAAGCTTATGGTGGAAAGGGTAGGGCTAGAAGGTAAAAGGACTACCTATGAGAGAAAAGGCCACCAAGAGCACTTGTAGGTGCCCAAGGTCTCCCCAAGATGGAGCACTTTCCTATCCCAAAGTGATAAAAAAATAGATACTGAGGTCCTACCAGTGTTGTCTCTGGAGAACCTGAACATTCTATGTTTCTTTGTTTCCTTTTCTATACTGCCTTTCAAATAAACACCAAGTGCATCAATCAGTAATCAAACAAGCGGACAGAACTGAAATGAAAATACCACAAAGCAAACATAATTCCAATGAAAATCTACCCCATCCCCTACCCTCCTGCACCATGCAAGATTTTAACTAGAATACAGTTTGAATTGCTGAAAATGACAACAACATAACCTTCTTTTTGTGACTTTTGTCAGTCAGTGCTTGCTTGACCAACTGCGGTTATAGCACATAACTAAGAAAAATCTCATACTTAACACCCACTGTATGATTTTTACCTGGATAGATTTGTGCTGGTATTGATAGTGAGCAAAGCTATTATGAGAAGATGCTATTTGGCCTTTCTCAAATTGTTTCTTCACGCTTGCTAAGCCACCAGGCACTTTGCAGGTTTCAGATTCTTCAATAGCCTAAGGGGAAAAGTATGAGTTTATCAGCACATCTGCCTTATACAATAGTAGCAGAAGAAACATATTTATTAGCTAGTAATATTTGTACGTGTTTCTGTAGGATCCTCTATAAAAAAAAATCTCTTCATAAAAGTGTTTAATGAATCCCAATAAATAAATACAAATGTTTATAATATATGAATTGTGCCTTCAGTTGTTAAGTATCGCTGGTCCATATGTAGTTCACAGATGATACAATTCCACTGACTGAAGTAAACTGTACTTTACTATTGAACCACTACAATATTTGGAAATGTCTTCCCCAGGCCTATCTGACATATAATTTATTTGGCAGATGCAGGCTTTTGTTTATGTTTAATAAAACTTGCTATACCACCTTTCAATTAAAAAACCTAAGCAGTTCACAATTTATAAAATAAAAATTCTTTATTTCTGCATTTGTATCCCACATTTTCCCACCTATAGGTAGGTTCGATGTGGCTTAATAATAGGAAAAGAACTACAATAATTGATAGGAATGGATAGGGAAGATAAAAGCACATTTCAAGCAGAGTCCTAATATAATAACAGAGTAATAGATGATGGCAGATAGGAACCGGCTGGATCATCCAGTCTGCCCAACTGTGTCTCTTTATGCCGCTCTAGGTATGTCAGTCATATATGCTTGACTAGGCCTTTCATCTTTGGTTTGCATTTCTTTGAAGTCTGTCAAAAGTGCGTCCACATCTCAAGGGGGCGTATCAGGGGCATGTTCAGGGCGGGACTTGGGTGTTCCTGAGATTTAGACATTTTTCAGCCATAATGGAAGAAAACAAAAACATCCAAGACTAAAACTAAGACATTTTCAGATAGACCTGTTTTTATAATGAATAAGGCACAAAAAGGAGCCCTAGATAACCAGTTGACCAATGGAAGGAATCAGGGATGACCTCCCCTTATTCCCCCAGTGGCCACTAACCTCCTCCCATCCCCCCAAAATGTGATGAAAAACTACTTGCTAGCCTCTGTGCCAGCCTCAGATGTTATACTCAGGTCCATTAGAACAGCATGCAGGTCCCTGGAGTAGTCTAGTGGTGGGTACAGTGCATTGCACACAGGGGAACCCAGGCCCAATACCTCCCCCTACCTGTTTCACTTGTGGAAGAAACTGTGAGCCCTCCAAAGCTCACCAGAAACCCACTGTACCCTCATATAGGTGCCCCCTTCACCCATAAGGGCTATGGTAGTGGTGTACAGTTGGGGGTAGTGGGTTTTTGGTGGGCTTTGGGGGGCACAACAGACAAGGTAAGGGAGCAATGGTCAGATGTGTACCTGGGATGTCAGGTGGACCAGAGTATTAAAAATGTTGGCTCTGTCTTGATTTTGTGCATTTTGCACTTGGACTTTTTTTTTTTTTTGAAATGGACCAAAAAATAAAACATCCAAATCACAAAACCTTCCATTTTCGAAAACAAAAGATAGACGTTTTTCTTGTTTGAAAATGACCTTCTTTGCTATTCAGATTTTGGATGTTTTTTGCAAAATGTCCAAAGTCAGACTTAGACGTCATATCGAAAATGCCCCTCCACGTCTACTTGTTAATGATGTCTCCAACAAAAATGTTCTCTACAGATTTTGTGTCCTAGTTTTGTTTGGTTTTGCATTGATTTGTTGGGGGCACTGTCACAATGTATATTTGTGTCTACATTGATATAATTTGTCTGTTTACTTTGTGGAGGCAAAGGGAACATATTGGCAGTGGGGGAAGGGGGCTAATTCAGCATTAGCATCTATAACATTTGGGGAACCACCCTCTCCCCCATGCCTATGTTTCTGTGGTAGGTTAACCTAGTTATCACCCTTCAGGCATTTTATTCTATTTCTCCTGAGCTTTTCTTCCAACCCATTATGTGATCCCTTGTCCTTGAATCTGTTTTTCTATGAAAGAAATTGCAGTTTCCTGCTAAATATTTGAATGTTTCTCTTCTATTTCTCCCTTACCTTCTATAATTCAGCAAGTACGTTTTGAATGACTTAGGTTTCTCTGTGTAGGAGCTGCGTTGCAGGCACTGTGCCATTTCAGTAACCTTTCTCTGAAATACTTCCAGCCGCAAAATAACCTTATAAAAGCATGGCCTCAAGAATTGAACACAGTACTCATGTATGAGTCCCACAAGTGACCTATTCAAGGGCAATATTACCTATTTTTCCTGCTGATATCTCTGTTATGCACTCAAGCATATCCTTAGTTTTCTCTTTGATTGATTAAATTGACTGGAAACCTTCAGGTCATGTGTGGTGATGTAACATAGTAGAATAGTAAATGACATCCAATCTGCCTAGAAAGGTGGTCAGGGTTGATGCAATTGACCACACATTGCTACTTGAACATCTGGATCAGATTGGAATAACAGGGACTGTGTTCAAATGGTTCAGCGAATTCCTTTCAAATTGAAGTTATTCTGTCAAGCAAAACAATCAACTTTCCAACTATCTCCTGTTTCACCCATCCAGCTCAATCTCTTTATGTCATCCCTTGCCTCAATACACCTGGGACTTAATGAACTACTATTATCCTGATCAGATGACATCCTGCTTCTCTTACCAGTGACAGCACCAAACATAGATCCAACTCAGTCTGTAGCAAAAGGTATGACTGCTGTCAGCACCTGGGCCCTGACCAATAAACTGAAATTGAATGCACAAAAAAACAAGGTCCTGTGGTACCGAAATCAGGGAGTTGAGGTCCCGTCATCAATATCCTTGACCAGTGGTCAAATCTTTACAGTTGAATCTGAAACCAGAGTACTAGGGGTCTTGCTTGTCTCTTCACTCACCTTCGCTTCCCATATTAACCAGCTTTTTCCATGTGGGTGCTCTCCTTGCCCTCTGGTGGCCAGAACTGGTGGCTGCTATGGACTGTTTTCTGCTGTCTTCCATGTTCCAGACTTCAGTGAGTCCGGTCCGGATTTTCCAGGTTGCCAGACTTGCTCTGCTGGTTTGTCCTGGAACAGCAACCTTACTTGGCTGGTGATTTACTGCAGCTGTGGGTCAGCTGCTGAGGGGCTTATTAGCTTCTGTGAGCCTTGCTTGCCTTGCCTTGGTATCAAAGGTCATCCTGAGTTCCTGTTGGTTTGTTGGAGTTCCTGCTCTGTAAGTTTCCTGGGTGTTTGACCCTTTGCCTGGACCTGGACTTTGATTTTGCTTTCTGCCTGCCTAAAAGACTCTGATTAGTTTATGGATTACCCGTGTTTGCTGCCTGCCCTTTGACTTTGCTGTGCTACTGGATATTGTTACTGTCTACTATTAAAGCCTCTTCTAGTTATATTCTGTGGTTACTGCCTGTTGTGTTCAGCACTGCTTTCTGCTTGGGTGATTTGCCTGCCGCTGCCACTCCTTGGCAGTGGCCCAAGGGCTCACAATTTCAGAGACTGGGTTAGAGCCCTGACACTATGGAAGAAAACATTATTCAAAATGAGACAGCTACGTCTAGTCAGATCATTCTTCAACCAAAAAGCCTTCACACTACTAGTCCAAATGTTAGTCCTACCTCATTTGGATTACTGTAACATTCTATTTCTTGTTATTAAAGGTCAATATCAGAAAAAAAACCCCTGCAAATCATACAGAACACAGCTGCTAGACTAATATACAGATTGAATAGATATACGAGTGTTTCAACTCAGCTAAACAAACTGCACTGACTTCCCATAGCAGAAAGACTCAGGTTCAAAGCTGCTTGTTTAGTTTATCAGATCCTACAGGGCTTCGCCTCTGAACTGCTGACTAAGTCTGCTTCGCTATGTCTGGTCCAGTCTAACAGACTGAAACAACTGATGCCAGCATCACCGTTCCAAAGACGATTAGAATTCAGAAGATTTTCAGCTCTCTATTCCCCCTTCTTGGAGTGAAAATATGGAACTCTCTACTTATTCCCATCAGAACAGAAAACAGGTACCTCAACTTTAGGAAGAGGCTAAAAACGTTTCTCTTCCCAAAGAGTGCTTCATAATAATCCATCATGACTTCTACCTCCTAGTATCATCCATTATCCTTTCCTTAATGTTTTTAGTCTCATGCATTAATCCAATGATCTCAAATGTTTCTCAAACCTCACACTACTTGCTTTTGTCTCACTTAGAATGTAAACCACACTGAACCCTGGAAAGGGGATATTAGCAGTATACAAGAATTGATTTGAATTGAATTTGAATTGAATTAGTTCAATATAAATAGATACATAAATATTTAATATGTGATAATTATGTCTTAAATTGGAAATATGATAAATCCTGGGTAAGACAAGTGTCCTGGAGTGGTAGGCTTTTGGTTTTATCACAATTTATTTTGTATCCCGAGATTGTGGAGAATTGGTCAATTAAGGAAAAAATGCAAGGAATGGCTTCTTTTCTCTGAGGATAGACTTAGCCCTGATGATTTCTCCTTCCCCTCTTTATAGCACACAATGCATTAGGGGACAGCTACAGACTAGACAGGCAACCCATATTTTTTATTTAGTCTTCTCCTATCCATAAGCCTCAGGAAACTGCTATGGACCAGACAGCTCCCTCCATGCTCCCTCCTTCTACTCCTTAACCCCTTGAGTAGGAAGCAACACTTTTATCCCAGGTTTTATACTTCCCCGCAAAAGTGAAGGCTCTAACGCTATTGTATTACTTCCCCAGATTATACTACTCCTCCATTAGTTTTCACTGGCACTACTCTAGAGCATGGATCCAGGAAGACACATTGAAAGAAAGAAAGAGAAAGAAAAACATGAGTAATCACTATTTGCTTATTTATTAATTCCACATCAAAGAGAGACACATAGGGGGACCCCCTTCAACCAATAGACTCATCTTAATCTACAGCCCAAG
This sequence comes from Microcaecilia unicolor, assembly GCF_901765095.1. Taxonomy (NCBI): domain Eukaryota; kingdom Metazoa; phylum Chordata; class Amphibia; order Gymnophiona; family Siphonopidae; genus Microcaecilia; species Microcaecilia unicolor. Next base: position 233,879,323 of record NC_044037.1, read on the forward strand.
AAACTACCATATACTGTCACTAATCTATTACAAATAGAGAATCATCCTCTCCTATCTAATAGAAATTTTTCAAGCTGAACAGATTCATAGAAGATATAATTGACATCTTGATATCTAATCATGCACTTGCATGGAAACATGGCTTTCAATGCTAGCACTCCACTCTAAGTTTTCCTTCTCAGTTTTCTGGGCCATTTAAAACCTAAAGCTTCATCCATAAAACAAAAGATCTTTCTTCTTAAAGAAAGATTTTAATAATCATAATTTATCCTTTTCAGAGAAGAAAGCCACAAGGAGGGTGCCTTGATGGAGATGAGAAATCTCAAGAAATTTAGTCAGGTCAAAACTCTAATATCCACAACATCAAAGTCTCCCTTCTGCTTAACCTTCTTAATAGGTAATAACAATTAACTATGGGCATCTTTTTACAAAGCTTCGCTAGCAATTCAAAAGCAGCAAATGAGAGGGAGCCCTTTCAATTTCTATGGGCTTCTTCTCATTTGCCAAGTGGGAATCACTAGTGTGGCTTTGTAAGGAAGCCCTATATTAATCTTCTTTGTATCAGTAATAGTACTTCCCTAAAATAATTCCTAAGCAGAACGTTGGGAGAAAATAAATGAAAAAAAGTGAAAGTTCAGAAATTGCTGATTTTTAAACACTTAATCTTGTGACATCTTGTGTTTTTAATTTCTGGAAAGTTGACATTTGTGGCTCCACTGCAATATCCAGGACTCAGAAACAGTTTCTTTTTCAAATTCATTAACTTATATGAAATCTGTTTGGTAAAGTCACAAAACTGGGACACCAAGTTCCTCAGTAACTCTGTTCTGGCAACTATCTTTCATATATCCATCAACAAAATCTCCAAATTTGCTTCCAATTTGCTACAAAAACTGTCATCCTCAAATGGGGATAAAACAGCCTTGGGAACTAGGACTGCCCCTTTAACTAGGAAGCTAGTGAGAACACTCAGGCCCAAACCAGCAAAAGCACCCCTATGAGAAGAACAAGTTTGAGAAAGCTCCTCTACAGATGAAACGAGGGAAGTCATTGGAGGAGGAAAGGTAGGCTGACCTGAACTGATGGAGGCCCTTGACTCACAAAGGACTAGTCCAATATATCCCCAACCTTGTACTCACACATTTATCCAAAAGGCCTTGAATCCTCTCAGTACTTCTAGAGATAACTTGAATTTACTTTTTTCGCTTCCCAATGCTGAAAAACAGTACCTTAGGTTAATCCTACAACAGCACTGAGTACTCCAGCACTGCTGCTGGAACTCTAAAACCACTTCAGCACATTTCTGACTCTAATCCTATGCAGTACTTGTGGAACTCTGGTGTAGCTATGGCACAGCTCCAGCACAGCTCCAAAAGGGTATTTCTCTTAGGGCACACCCCTTCTGGCATTTTATGCCCAAAAGCCCCACCACTGATGATGTTGGTGGGGTTCCAAGCAGCTTCCAGAGATGTCTTTCAGCTTCAATCACAAAAGAAAGCCAAGGGGAAGCCTCTCTCACCATTCCAGGTAGAACTCCTCCATTTCTCATTATATCCATTTTATTATTAGGATTAGGATTTATTATTATTAGGATTTATTTACCGCCTTTTTGAAGAAATTCACTCAAGGCATTGTACAGCAAGAATAAGTCAAACATAAGCAATAGACAATTACAGCAGTAAAAATATTCAAACAACCATACATCATCAGCCTACATGTGCCAGCCTGGTTGATTTTTGAGAAACTGTAACCTGATGGTGCTAACCTCACCATCCCATCCCCTGTAATATTGCTAAGCCATGTTTCCTTTCTTTGCCCTTTGCCTGCACTCTTTTGGGAGTGAAAGGTAGGTTGCTTGTAATACTGCAGTCTCTCAACCTTCTTTCTACTACTGACACAGAACACGACAGCAGATAAAGAGTATTAGGCCTACTGAGACTGCCCAGCTTCACTTCTGGTGCACCTCACGTCACTTCTTATTCATCAGGAATCCTCTGTGCTTAGTCCATGCTTTTGTGAATGCTGTTACTGTTTGTCTCCACTATATCTACTGGTTGTCTAGTCCATGCATCTGCCAACCTTTCAGTAAAGAACGATTTTCTGATGTTGCACCTGATTCTACCCCTCTGGAGCTTCATACTGTGAATGCCTGAACTACAGTATTCAAAACTCTGAAAAAGATTTGCTTCTTGTACCTGATTTATGCTTTTGAAGTACAGTATTGGGATTTCTCTATCATATCTCACATTGTTCCTTTTCCATAGATAGATAAAGGTCTTTACGTCTCAACTCTTATAGCTTTTAGTAGCTTTTCTCTGAGTGCCTCAAACCTGTCTATGTACATTTGGAAATATGGCCTCAAAAATTGGATACATTATTGTAAGTGAAATCTCACTAACAGCCTAGTTCAAAAGAATTATCACCTCCTTTTTATGCCTCTCTTTATGAAACTAGATGAGCCTGCTGGTCTTTATCTCCCATCATTTTCCTTTATTATTCTTCCCTGTACACTTTTATGAGATCCTTTGTACAAAACATATGCATACCTTATGTTTAAACTGGATAGTTCAAAGTAATATACAAATAATAAAACACTATAATATAAATAATAAAATAATATAAAATACAACGCATAATTGATAAAATAACAATAGTAAAAATAAAATAATACTAAAATTAAAACAATAATATAACACAAAAGACTGCCAATATTGACCGTGCATTCCACATCTCTTTTCTACCTCTTTTTCCTCTTACTACAATTAAACTTTCCTTACATGAAGATTTGTTGCTCTTTCTTTAGCTCCTTTTAGTTAGTCTATTCATTTTACTTTTGACTATCTGTTAAATAACTTCTCACCCTGCTAACACTCCCCTCAGTTATTCCCCAACTTTAACAAAGCTGGTGCTCCTGAAGTGCAGGACTTTGGTATGACCTCTTACCACTTTGGCTATGTTAAACTACACCATGTGATGATCACTGTACATTAGAAATACTTTCTCTCTTTATAGGCACCCAGTCCAATATTGCCCTTTCCCTCATGGATTCTGTGATTAATTAACAGCCACAGAATGGCTAATTGTGCACAGGTGGTGGAACAAGGGGTATAGGTTTAGCCACATTGAATGAAGGCATTTTTCAGGTGGCCAGTTTATACGCTTAAATTGCCAGTTATCCATGTTAATGATTTTGAAAATTGAGCTCCCTGACTGTGACTCGTGCAGACCATTTTAAGAAGGATATACAATATTCTGCTTTTATACAGTGTTAAAATATAAATGGCAAAAATTCCACCGTCACCCTGCATGAGATACTTGCTGTCAAGTCAGCAAGTTATCTGGAAACTGTACTAGCCATGCAAATAATCATTATGTAAATACTTTGCAGAAGCTATTTTGTGGGTACAAACAATTTTTAGCACTCTTAGAACAATTTTTCATTATTATCATATTTACACAGATATAGTTTAATCTAATGAATAACTATTTGCAGACGTGGAGTATTAGAATCTGTGGCCATTTCAGATTTCTAGTTGACAGCTATCAGTTCCTGAGCGAAAAGTATTTTTTGTCATGTGATTTTTATTATCTTCTGGCTATAAAATTTGAAACGGTACAGCATCCAGCTTTTTGCCAGTAATTATAATTGGTTTAGCAGAGTAACTACATTGTTAATCTCTCCCATTTCTGTAGTGATTAGGATACTCTTAATAGATTTACAGCACACAGAAAGAAAAGAAAACTGTGACGTCAATAGAATTTAAATGAACTTGTGGGGTAGTATGAAAGCTCGGCGCTTATTTTAAAGCTGAACCCTCTAAAAATCTCTTGGACATGTTATAGAGTAGATGTGCATATGAATTAATGAAAAGAAATGGAAAGAAAATGATATCTATCTCCACTTACATTTGTTAAAGAACTGCTGCCTTTCTTGGATACAGCTGCCTGATACAAAGCCATCCTTTCCTTCAATGAAACAGCTTCTTGCGGGTCTAGTGGTGCACCGACACTCCAAGTAGCACTGCCTTCTGCAGGTTCGCTCAGCTGCTTGTCGGAGCTAATAGAAACTAGAAAGAAACCACGATGTTTAGATACACTTCTATATAGGCCCATCTAATTATCTAAATGGTATTTTTGCACCAAAATAAATGGCAGAAGTTTTCATCTTTTTCACACAGTAAGTAAGTTTTCAAACCACTGTATCTGGATTATGTCAACACTAGTAAAAAAAAAAAAAAGCTCGTTTCTCATTGAAATGAAACGGGCGCTAGCAAGGTAATCACCTTCTGCCATTAATGTTTTTAAGGGAAGTTCCAGTGTCCCCCATCCCTTCCTCCCTCCCTCCCAATTCCAGGGTCCCCCTCCCTCCCAATTCCAGGTCCCCCCTCCCAGTTCCAGGGTCCTCCTCCCTTCTTCCCAGTTCCAGGGTCATCGTCCCTCCCTCCCTCCCTTCCAGTTCCAGGCCCGCTCCCTCTGATTTTAAAAGTCATCCTGACTTACCTCGTTGGGGTTATGGCGGCCAACAGCAGCAGTAAAAAGTGTGCAGGCTTGGCACTTACTTCAGTTTTCCGTTCTCTGTCTCTCAGCTCTGGTCCCATCCTCATTTCCTGTTTCCGCAAGGGTGGGACTAGAGCTGAGAGACAGAGAAGGGAAAACTGAAGTAAGTGCTGAGCCTGCACGCTTTTTACCGTGCGAGGTAAGTCAGGATGACTTTTAAAATTCGGAGGGAGGGGGCCTGGAAGTGGAAGGGAGGAAGGAATGACAACCCTGGAACTGGGAGGGAGGGGAGACCCTGGAATTTGGAAGAAGGGAGGGAGGGGGGACGCTGGAACTGGGAGGGAGGGAGGGGGGACGGACGACGACCCTGGAATTCGGAGGGAGGGAGGGAACTTCCGGTATGTTAATATTATATGCAGACTTCCCTTCCCTCTGAGGGCGAGGCACTGAGAGCGAGTGCAAGGCCTGTGGTTGGTCCCTTCTCCTTCTGACGTTGCATTTCTTTCCCTGGCAACTACACAGAGTTCCCTCGAGGGCGGGGCGATTACAAACCCTACGAACACTACACGGCTTCACTGCACGCTGCCAAGGAGTCAGCTTCAGAACATTGGAGGTGCGAATTATTATATTAGCTGATTTTGATCCTCAGAGTTATAGTAATTATAGAATACTAGCATAACCAGGTATTAACATGCCTAACATTTAGGCATCAGAGCTTATTGCCAGCCATAGAGCTGATGTGAGTGTGAGCACCGAAGTGCAGCAGGTATGAGCATACATTACAGTATTCTGTAAGTTACTTGCATAAGTGAGAGCCCTGTCTATATCCTGTCCATGCACTGCTGCTGTGTTTACCCCTTTGCAAAAATGTGCCATGCATATTAAGGATGATTCTGTATACGACGCCTGAAAAACTGGCACCGAAAATATTTCTACCTAGGCATATTCTGTAAACCGTGCCTAGATTTAGGCGTGGTTTATAGAATACACCTAATCAGTTTATAGAATATACCTAGCGATCATGCCTGCACCTAAATCGAGGTGCGTCCCTTTACGCCACATAAAACTCAGTGTAAATAGTGTAAATACTGCACCTAAGTTTTGCACGGAGCAGGCGTATTCTATAACCATGCACATATATTTTCAGAACACTCATGATCCACCTATGGCCATGCTCCCTTTTTGGCAGTACACATAAGAATTTACATGTACCACTTTATAGAATATGCCTAGCAAGTAGTGGTGTAATTTCTACTTAATGCCAATTAGTATCAATAATTGCTTGTTAAGTGGCAATTATTGGCACTGATTGGCTTGTTAAGTAATTAAATTGCATGCACAAATCCAGAATACAACTGGATTTGTGCATGCAATTTCAGTCACACTGTATAGAATCCGGGGGTAAATGGGTATTTGCAGAATAGTGCTTAGGTGGCATGCTGGCATAAACGTGCATAAGTATACACTTATGCTCAAATATGCTAGTATTCCAAATATATACATGCATAACATGTACCTGGGCTATAGAATGGCTCCCATAGGGATAGATTCAAGACAGTGCACCAAAAATTAGATGCAAAGAATATGGGCACCAAGCACCAATTCTATAACGGCAATTGGGTGCAAAATTGTCATTATAGAATATTGCATAAGTTGGTCTAGTGGTTAGTGCAGCAGGCCTTGATCCTGGTGCACTGGATTCAATTCCCGCTCATTGTGACCTAACCCTCCATTGCCCCAGGTACTAAATAAGTGCCTGCATATAATATGTAAATCACTTTGCTGGTAACCACAGAAAGGCAGTATATCAAGTCCCATCCCCTTTCCATTTCCCATTCCCTTACCTACGCTATGTCAAAGATGGTGTAAATGGTTGCGCTTAAAGTTGGCAGCTGTGCTTGTAAGTGATAGTATTCTATAGCTTGCATGTGCAACTGCAAGACACACCCCTGATTCACCCATGAACACATCCCTTATGTAGTTGCGTGTTATAGCATTTAGGCACGTAATTATAAATTAGTGCCAATTAGCACCAATTAATGCCACTAAAGGGTTATTATTGGTACTTAAATTAGGCACAACTGACACCGTTCTATAAATTGCGTGTCCTAATTTGTGCACTAGTTGGAAATTTGGGCACACAACTTTATAGAATCCTGGAGATAATGTATAAAATATGCATGGTTGCACATATCGTATGAATGTATGTATTTACATTTGCTCTCAAGCAGGTGTAATGTCTGCACCTTCAATCTAGGCACAATTTCTGCAGAATATGTGATAGTATTTTATAAAGACATAAAAACGTCAATGTGTCTTTGTAAAATAGGCAAACAATAGACACTATTACCCATATATTTTTACATATAGGTAATAGTTGTACATTGTTATATTTTTGTTATTGTTTATACATTGTTATATTTTATAACAATATGCACATTACCCTAGGCAAATTGTCAAAGCACAAGAATGGTAGTATTCTGGAAAAATAATTGTGCAAAATTTTAGGTGTTTTTTTTTTTAATCCATGATTGATATTGTTGGAGACCATTAGAATGTTATTTATCTGCTTGCTGATAGTTCACAGTTATTTCCCAAACATGGGTGAATCCCACTTGTAAGACTTCACTTATGTTAATTTCCTACATTGAGATTCAAGATATTTTTCTTGTCCCCGACTGTACAGTTGTTTCTTTTAAAAAAAAAGTCATGGCATCTGCTGTGCTTTTTTATTGCCACTTCCTAACCAATAAATAGTGTAACAGCTTTGCTAATTTCTGATTTAAAATATCACTTCTCAGTTGATCAACTGCATGCCAAGCTTCAGCCTACTTCAATTTATCACCCCAGAAAATCAGGGTTTATAATGAGAAAATTGGCAAACCCTTAATGTGAAAGGTGCTGCTGGGCATCACCATAATTACTGGGAAAATATACCTTGGGGATCATCATTGTGAATTTATAGCAGATATGATTACAGATTAAGCCAACAGAATTTGAAGATGCTGGATATTTGTTTTGTAATTGAAAGAGAAAATGAAAATGGTTTAATTTAAAAGCTACTTATTAGTATTGCTAGCATGATTCCAATATTTCAGATTTTTAGATTGCAAGTATAATTGAAGCAGTATAGTATTTATAATAATACATTTATGATTGGACACATACAATGCAGAAAACAAAGTTAAGCTACATTTAATTATTCTAGCAAAATAGAGAGGTGCTGCATCGGGGGCGCAAGAGTGAGAGGTACCTGAATGGAGTAGAGGGAAGCAGAAGTGAGAGGTGCTCCATGGGGGGGTGGGGGGGGGGTGGAAGCAAGAGTGAGAGGTGCTCCATGGGGGGGCGTGGATGCTAGAGTGAGAGGTGCTCCATCGGGGGAGGGGACATGGCAGAGGAGAATCAACATGGATGGGATGGGAGGAGAGGAGAGAATCACGGGACACGGAGGAGAGGGCAGGGTAGAGGACAATCGCTGGACACGGAGGGGAGGCCAGAATTGTGGGGCACAGAGTGGAGGGCAGGGCAGAGGAGAATTGCTGGACACAGAGGGCATGGCAGGGCAGAGGAGAATCGTTGGACATGGAGGGGAGGTCAGAATCGTGGGACACGGAGGGGATGGCAGGGCAGAGGAGAATCGCTGGACATGGAGGGGAGGTCAGAATCGTGGGACACAGAGGGGAGGGGAGGGAAGAATCGTTGGACATGGAGGGCAGGGCAAGGGAGAGAGGAGAAATCACTTTGATGAGAGCCTTAAAAACATAATCACCATTACAAGAAAGCCTTGCTAGCGCCCGTTTCATTTTTTTGAGAAACTGGCCTTTATTACTAATATTTCATAAATTAAAAGGTAACAGGTAACTGTAGATTACCCCCCCCCCCCCCCATTTACTAAGCTATGCTAGTGGCTGCTGTACGCTAATGCCAACACACTTATACCCCAGGATTCTATATATGGCACACTGAGTTGCCCGATTTGCATGCACAAGTTAATTGAATAACAAGCCAATTAGCGTTAATAATTGGCATTCTAACAAGCAATTATTAGTGCTAGTTGGATTTAATTAGCAGTTATGCTTGTATATTTAGGTGCTAGATCTGCGCCAAAATTTTACGCAAGTCCAAAAAGGGGGCGCAAAAATGGGAGGGTCATTGGCAGATCAGAGGGGTGTTCTAGAATTTATGCATGTAGTTATAGAATAAGGGGGGTATGCGCCTAATTTAGGCATGAGGATTTGCACTATGTTTTGGTTGGTGCAAATGGCTGCGCCTAAAGTTAGGCGCAATTCCTGGATATAAACTGTGACTAACTTTAAGCACAGTTTATAGAATAGCACATAGTGTTATTTTTTTTCAGCACCATATATAGAATCTAGCCCATAGTTTATAGAAGGCTAACACTTATGCATATCAGTGGAACCTATAATTGGCATATATGCTCATTAGTGCTAGGCACTCTTCTTTAAAGTATACGCTAAACTCGTACGGAGGGGCATTTTTGAAAGAATGTCCAAGTCAGAATTGGGACATCCTGCTCAAACAAAGAGGATAAAGGTTTCTTGTTTAAAAAATAAGTGAGAGAACGACTCTGCAGTATTGTAGAGGAAGGGATAAGGCAGAGCCAAAAGGGGGGGGAAGGGAGACAGTGGAGAATGGGAGGGGAAGGTATTGGAAAGGGGGAAGGGGAAGAAGAGGGACTTAAAGGGGGGGAAGAAGGGGGGAATATTTTATAGGAGGATGAGCTATAGTTTTTGGTACATACGATTTGGTAATAAAGGGGGGGAGGGGTAAGAGGAATGGGAGTTGGGGGTCAAAAGGGGGAGGGGGGTTTCTTTTGCAAAATGATGATGATGTCTGTAGGCTGAAGACTCTTAGGGGTTATTTTGTAAACTAAAACTCGATGTTGTGTTACTGATAATCATCAAACTGTTGGAATGTTAAAGGTATGGGGGGGGGAGGAGAAAATGTAAATTCTTGGTGACAAAGCAGAAGACTTGTATTGAGGTGTATACAAATGAGGAGTTACTTAAATGTTGCTAATAGAAATGTTAAGTCTTTGTTTATTTTGTTGATCACCAATAAAAATTGTTGAAACATAAAAAATAAGTGAGAACGTCCAAAATGAACAGCCAATTTCCAAAATAAAACGTCCAAATTATGAATACCAAAAAAAAAAACAGGGACAAGGACGTCTGTCTGGCAGTATTTGTATACAAATGACCACAGACCTACAAGTGCATCCACTCCGCAGCTCCTCAGTACCTTTCCGCTCTCATCTCTCCCTACACTCCTCCCCGTGAACTCCGTTCGCTGGGTAAATGTCTCCTGTCGTCCCCCTTCTCCCCCACTGCTAACTCCAGGCTCCGTTCCTTCTATCTCGCTGCTCCCTATGCCTGGAATAGACTCCCTGAGCCAGTACGTCAGGCTCAGTCTCTGGCTGTCTTCAAGTCTAGGCTTAAAGCCCACCTCTTTGCTACTGCTTTCGACTCCTACCCATGACTCTCTTACTCAACACCCTCACTTATCACCCCTACCGCTGCAATTTCCCCACCCCTAGCTGTCTGTTCGTCTGTCCAATTTAGATTGTAAGCTCTGTTGAGCAGGGACTGTCTTTTCATGTTAATTTGTACAGCGCTGCATAAGTCTAGTAGTGCTATAGAAATGTTTAATAGTAGTAGTAGTAGTAGACATAAAAACTTAAGAATAGCCATACTGGGTCAGACCAATGGTCCATCTAGCCCAGTTTTCTGCTACCAACAGTGGCCAATCCAGGTCACAAGTACCTGGCAGAAACCCAATTAGTAGCAACATTCCATGCTATCATTCCCGGGGCAAGCAGTGGTTTCCTCCATGTCCATCTCAATAAAAGACTATGGACTTTTCCTCCAGGAATTTGTGCAAACCTTTTTTTTTAAACCAGATGCTCTAACCAGGGCCGCCGAGAGGGGGGGGGGGACAGGGGGGGACAAATTCCCGGGGCCCAGGCCTCCAGGGGGGGGGCCCAGCACCGCAGTCCCACCCGCCACCGCCAACAGGCCCCTTCCACCTGAACCCCCACCAGCAGAAGTGCTGTCTTCTGTTCTAACTCCGGCGTGCGCGGCCCACACAGACGCGCTCCTCTCAGCTGATCTTCACTGTACTCTGCAGGGCTTCTGTGCGTCTGACGTGCAGGACGTCAGACGCACAGAAGCCCTGCAGAGTACAGCGAAGATCAGCTGAGAGGAGCGGGTCTGTGTGGACCGCGCACGCAGGAGTCAGAAGACAGCACTTCTGTTGACGGGGGTTTGGGTGGAAGGAGCCCGGCCCTGTGGCAGAGTTCGGTGGGACTGCGGCGCCGGGTCCCCCTCAGGGGGGGCAATGACAACCTGGGGGGTGGCAGTGGGGGCGGGGCCGGGGGCCCAGGGGCGGCCTTGTCCCGGGCCCGGCCCAGTCTCTCGGCGGCCCTGGCTCTAACCGCTGTTACCACATTCTCCGGCAACAAGTTCCAGAACTTAACTATTCTTTGAGTGAAAATATATTTCCTCTTTGTTTTCAAAAGTATTTCAATGTGATTTCATTGAGTATTCCCTGGTCTTTGTACTTTTTGAAAGAGTGAAAAATCGATTCACTTTTACCCATTCTACACCACCCAGGATTTTATAGACATCAGTCATATTCCTCCTCAACCATCACTTTTCCAAGCTGAAGAGCCCTAACCTCTTTAGCTTTTCCTCATATGGGAGGAGTTCCATCCACTTTATCATTTTGGTTAATCTTCTATAAATCTTTTCTAATTCTGTTATATATTTTTTGAGATATGGCAACTTTTCCAAGTTGAAGAGGCCTAACCTCTTTAGCCTTTCCTGATATGGGATGAGTTCCATCACATTTAACATTTTGGTCACTCTTCTTTGACCTTTTCTAATTCCACTTGTGACAAGGCAAGCCCCGGAGATTTCCCAGTGAAGCAGTTGAGCCCAGAACTACGGGTCCCAGAAGTCCTTGCAAGAATGAGAGAAGAGAGTAGTCCTAAAAAAATGGAATGGATTCCCAGCACCAGCAGGGGGAGCAATGGCTCGAGGCAGGGTGAGCCTGTTACTCCCTTCCCCACTAGAGGGAGAGGGAAGGATGAAGCTCAGTTTCCCTGGCGTCACCATCAGTATATAATTCCCCCCAGCTGTGAAAAGAGGAGAGGAGAGTAGATTTCCTGGAGGCTCTCAGTCACCAGGAGAGAGGGGAGACGAATGGAGAGAGAGATTCTATAGAGTATGTGGAGGAAGGAAGTAGCCTGCCACTAGAGCTGCCTAAGGGAGAGGAGCCAGCTACCATGGAGTGGGAGAATTCAAAGGTTGCCCTGCCCAGCACTTGAAGGCAGTGCAGGAGGCCAGACCGGGCGAGGTGCTGAGAGGTGGGAGAAACTGTCAACCCTGGTCCTTACAGGGTTCCCTCTGTGCTGTTAAAAGGCAGGTGATTTGTGGTATTGGTTTGATGTGCAAAGACTGTACTTGAAGATTTGTTCTGAACTGTTGTGCTATATTGGAAGTGTGCTGACCTCATACTAAACCCTTCTGAAAAGGGGGAAGGGAAAGCTAATGCCCTAATAGAAGACCTGAGGTCTTGAGGAGCTGAGCGTTTGCTGAGGGATTTTGGGACCTGGACTGTACCTTTTTTTCTTTTGAAGATTATCTTATGAGGACTGTACCTTTTTCTTTAGAAGACTAGATTAAGAGGGCTGTACCTTTTGTTTGAAGAATATATTATGATTTTTGGTATGAAATTGCCTTGATAATAAAATACTTTGGCCCTGAGTCCCAGTATCAGCAGCATTCTGTCCTGGAACACTGGGAGCCCCGCAGGCTTGTTGGCTCCACCCAAGAGGAGGAAGCGGACCCCCCTTTACACACTATACGGTGACCAGAACTGAACACAATAATCAAGGTGAAGTTGCACCATGGAGCGATAAAGAGGTGTTATAATATTCTTGCTCTTATTTTGCATCCCTTTCCTAATAATTCCTAGCATCCTGTTTGCTTTTTTCTGCCTTGCTCTTGCGGGGACGCAGGAGAGGAAACAGCCTTGTATTGCTGCTTGGAAATGGGAAAAAAAATGCACAAAAAGGCACATTTTGTCATTAAAAGAAAAAATTAATATTGTGGAGAAATTAAGAAAGGGAGTTTCAGGGAAATATTTGGCAGGAGAATATGGTATAAGAACATCAACAATATATGACATAAAAAGACAAAGGGCCCCGTTTACTAAGCTGGGCTAGAGGCACATTAATGCTTTTAGTGCACGCTAACTGTGTAGGTGCCCACAATATTCCTATGGGTGCCTACACAGTTAGCACGCGCTAATTTTGTGCACGAGCTAAAAACGCTAGTGCGCCTTAGTAAACAGGGCCCAAAGTGATGCTATTGTAAACTACGTCTCAGTGTTTGAAAAAAGATGAAAGGAGTTGTTCCAGAAAAAACAGGAAAAGTCACCTATTGAACAGGTAGATAAAGCCCTATGTCTTTGGTTCCTGCAAAAAGGATCCTTGGGCCACCTGATTTCTGGGCCACTATTAGCCAAAAAGGCAATGTTTTTCAAGGAGCAGTTTCAGAGGAATTCAAAGCTAGCACTGGATGGCTTTGAAATTTCAAGCACTGCCACAGAATAAGGCAAATTGAAATCCATGGTGAGAAACTTTCTGCAAATGTATGTACTGTACTTATGTTTTTGTAGGGCATTTTATGAATCTATAAAGCTTTCACAGTGTTTCTAAGTATGCTGTGACATATATGCAGGTATGTCTGTTGCTATGCTAATATTTGTCATTATGTATTGTAGTACACTTTCAAGCTATCCAGGGAATTTTAATTATCCTTGCATATTGTGTTTTATGATGTATTATTTATCCATAGTTGATATTATACTGCATTGTTTTATTTGATATATTTCATGCACCTATCGGTTTCATAGTTAGATATGTCTTATTTTTATCTCTTATATTTATTTTTGTTTATGTAATTTATAGACTTCTGAGGCAGGCCTTACAAGCTGAAACAAGGCCTGAGTCGAGTCATTTTGAAAGCATGGAAGGGCCCTTTTACGGAGTGGTGGGGTAGGCCCAATGCAGACTTACTACTTGTTCTTCCGGGACTACCACTGGCAGTAGTCCTGCCCCGAGCGTGCACCTTTTCTGGGGGAAAAGTAAAACCCTGGAAATGGCTTGTGCGATGATAACCCACAGTAATCGTGCATCACACCACAGTGTAGAATGTCCAAATTCTGCTGTTCCAAAATTGGAATTTGGATATTTTGGACAGATGGACATTTCTGGGGCATTTTCAGACATCCAACTACTTGAAAAATGAGTGCCTTAGCGTGTAAGTGTGAGGGGGGACATATACATGGGCAGGCCATGGGCATGTTGCCTGCCAAGCAACACATGTAACTTACAGGACACTATCAGTTGTACTCATTGCAAGGCCCACTTGGGCACACCAACTTACACCAGTAACTGACCTGTTATAAGTGGGCATGCCTAAATTTCGGTACACCAACATGGCTTTGTGGTATTATTCTAAATTTAGGCACGCCTAAGTGTCATCATAGAACTGACACTAAATGCGTGCAATTGCAGCGCTTTCATCCTGGTGCCAATTTATAGAATTGTCCCCTATAGCTTTCTCCCATGTTGGGCTGGATTTACAGTCCACTACCTCATTAGATTATCAGTAAATAGGTTCCTCGCATAAAATAGGACCTGTTGTAAATAACACACATTAATGTGTGGTGACACACACCAAAGCAGCAGCACATGTAGTAAAGCTAGCTCAAAATGTATATGGGAGAAATGCTTAATAAACAGGGCCGTGCATTTCATGTTCAATTTTCACATAAGAGCATGTGGAGCCTGGCAGAATGAGTGTACTGGACAGATGTTAAGGGGCTCTTTTACTAACGGAATTAGCGCTCACTAAAATATAAGAAGCCAATTTTATATCTATGGGATTATTAGCATATAGCGCGTGCTAATTCCGTTAGCACATGCTAAGCTTTAGTAAAAGGGCCCCTAAGGAAATTACAACACAGAGGCAGGACATTATATATAAAAAAAAAGAAAACCTGGGAAGCAAAATAATTGAAACATGTCTATTTTTCCTAAAGGAAGAACATACTACAAGGGCACATTAATTCAGCTGCTTTATAAAAGGGATCTGAAGGCATTAAAACTGTGTCTTTACAGCAGTGATGTAGCTAGGACTGAATGGACCATGAACGGAAAAAATAAGATGGGTCCCTATAACACCTATAGCTCCAGAAAACAAACCCTGCAAAAAGCAAACGCATTCCCAAACTATATAGAAATAGAAACTGAAGTAAAAGATATCAGATATGCACATTTTCCAAACAAATTCAAGAAAAAAACCCTTTTTTTTTTCTACCTTTGTTGTCTGAGCATTACTTTGATCCCATTCTTCTGCTTTTCTCTGTTTTTTCTTTTCTCTTCTTGGGGTCTTTTGTCCTTTTGACTTTTCTTCTCTTTCTGTTTCCAGCATCCATTTTTACTCTGTGTTCCTATCTGTCCTGTCCACTATCTCTCCACTGTCCATGTCTCTATCCTCCCCACATGTTCAGCATCTACTCTCTCAGTGTTCCTATCCTCTCACCATATTCAGCAACTCTCCTGTGTCCCTATCTTACTCCGTCCAGCATCCCTTGTCTGTGTCCCTATCCCTCTCCATGTCCAGCATCACTCCTCTGTGTCCCTGTTCCTATGCTCCCTCCATATCTGGTATCTCTTCTCTGTTTCCCTGTCCCTCCCCATGTCCAGTTTCTACTTTCTCTCTCTTCCTTTCTTTCTGCATCCCACCCCTGATCTCCTCCCCTCTTTGGTCTGTCATCTCTCTCTCTCCCCTCCACCCAGTCTATCATCTCTCTCCTGATCCAGTCTCTCTTTCTCTTCCCTCCATTGTCCCCCCCAGTCCAGCATCTCTCTCCTTGTCCCTCTCCTTTGCTCTAGGTTTCTCTTCCCTCTGTCCCTCCCCCCAGGTCTAGCATATCTCTCTCTTTTCTTCCCTCCGCTCCCTCTTCCTCCAGAATATCCCCCCCCCCCTCTTCCTTCTCTCCTTTGCTCTGGGACTCTCTCTCTTTCTCTGTCCCTTCCCTCTGCTCACCAGCACTGCTCAGTTCCAACATCTCTTCTCTCCTCTCTCCTCTCCTGTGGGTCCAGGATATCTCGAGCCCACTGCTCCTTTGCGGTCCTCCAAACAGAAGCAGCACTGATAACACACTGCCTCCAGCTGGCCCTGACAGGACCTTTCTTCTGCCACATCCTGCTCATAGAAAGTTGCATCAAAGAGGTAGGAGGCAGCACTAGAAAGGCCCTGGCATGGCTGGCCAGAGATGGCCTGTTATCAGTGCTGCCTCTACCTGTGACTTGCCACATGTTTGGAGGACCTCGGGCTGAAGGGGCTAGAGAGATGCTGGACCTGTAGGGGGGGCACGGAGTAAGGGAGGAATGTTGAACTTGCAGAGTATAGGGTTTGATAACAGGTGGCTCCTACCAGTGGGTGGCCATGGACTTTTTGCCGTGCTTGCTCAGTGATGGCTTTGCCCCAGCCTCACAGATTTTCTGGGTGTCCCCCAGTTCAGGCTATCTGTAGCTGGAGTCACCAGTTTCAGACAGGCGTAAATACCTTTATATCTAAAAGCTGTGTTTATGGACACATATGTATGTGTGTAAATATGACATTGAGAGTGTATCTCTTGGAATGAATGGAATGTCTGTGATAGCTCCTTCTGCTTGCTAAAAATATTTTATTGCAATGAATATTTTTTAACTAAAATATCTATTGAATATCAGCTCTTATGGCTGGTGGGTTTAGATTTTTTACTCTATTCGGGCACAAGAGGGCACAAAACAAGTAAGTCATGGAAGTCTTTAATTGCTCAATAGAGAATTGCTCAATATACTCCTATTGCAAATTCTATTTAAACCTAGCTAGCATGTGATGCATGCCAGTTTTAACTTGACATGCCAGTTCTAGATTCCTCTTCATAGACAGTCTGTCTGTGCAAACCTTTCACAGTGATATCACCAGATCCCTGACTAGCTCATCAATCCCTAAAAATAAATTATTTTTGAGTAATTATTTTCAATTCAGGTCATACTGATCCCCTGGGGAGCTTGGCAGCTTCTATACTTGAGTCATTTGATATAGTCTAGAACAGGAATAGTCTGGCATATAATTAGCAAAATGGTGATATATGATTGTTTTTTTTTGGGGGGGGGGACATAACGTTTTGCTAAATATTATATTATGATAAATTGTAAGAATGTATTAGCATGGCTGCCGAGAGACTGGGCAGGGCCCGGGACAAGGCCAACCCTGGGCCCGAGCCCCGCTCCCTGGGCCCTACCCCCGCTGCTGCCCCCCAAGGTTGTCACCGCCCCCCTGAGGGGGGGCCCGGCGCCACAGTCCCACCCGCCTGCGTACAGAAGCCCTGCAGAGTACAGCGAAGATCAGCTGAGAGGAGCGCGTCTGTGTGGGCCGTGCACGCCGGAGTCAGAAGACAGCACTTCTGCTGGCGGGAGTTCGGGTGGAAGGGGCCCGGTGGCGTTTGCAGGTGGGACTGCGGCACCGGGCCCCCCTTGGAGGCCTGGGCCCCGGGAATTTTGTCCCCCCTGTCCCCCCGTCTCGGCGGCCCTGTGTATTAGCAAGTCACTGTGAGACAAGAACTTGTATAAAACAGAAACAGAGTACAATCACAATAAAAGCTAAGGACTATGTCCGCTGCCCTCCATTGCCCCAGGTACAATATATAACTTAGATTGTGACCCATTAGGGACAGTGCAAAGTATCTGTAATATAAACTGTAAATTGTATAGTCGCCTCAGGAATCACTTGCAGTATATCAAGCACTGAACATAAAGAAAATAAATAAATACACAAAATATTATTTACAGATGTAAATATTTACGAGACCGGGCCTAGGGTTACCATATGGCTCCAGATAAAGGAGGACAGATTGAGCCAGTCTGGATTTTAACTTCATTGAAAGCAATGGCAGTAGAACCCAGACTGGCTCAAACTGTCCTCCTTAAAGCCTACCCAATCTGCCAAATATCTCCAGCTATTCAAATATCTGCATGGATTAGGATAATTGCTGAATGAATGTACCATTACTTTTTCTCAGGATATAATTCTTGTTTCCACGAGTCTTTCAGGGATAATTTTATAAAGAAGGCACTAACATTTACACAGCAAATATACACATAAGTGTCCAGAATAGTGGCACATACATATGTGCACATACAGTGGGGGAAATAAGTATTTGATCCCTTGCTGATTTGTAAGTTTGCCCACTGACAAAGACATGAGCAGCCCATAATTGAAGGGTAGGTTATTGGTAACAGTGAGAGATAGCACATCACAAATTAAATCCGGAAAATCACATTGTGGAAAGTATATGAATTTATTTGCATTCTGCAGAGGGAAATAAGTATTTGATCCCCCACAACCAGTAAGAGATCTGGCCCCTACAGACCAGGTAGATGCTCCAAATCAACTCGTTACCTGCATGACAGACAGCTGTCGGCAATGGTCACCTGTATGAAAGACACCTGTCCACAGACTCAGTGAATCAGTCAGACTCTAACCTCTACAAAATGGCCAAGAGCAAGGAGCTGTCTAAGGATGTCAGGGACAAGATCATACACCTGCACAAGGCTGGAATGGGCTACAAAACCATCAGTAAGACGCTGGGCGAGAAGGAGACAACTGTTGGTGCCATAGTAAGAAAATGGAAGAAGTACAAAATGACTGTCAATCGACAAAGATCTGGGGCTCCACGCAAAATCTCACCTCGTGGGGTATCCTTGATCATGAGGAAGGTTAGAAATCAGCCTACAACTACAAGGGGGGAACTTGTCAATGATCTCAAGGCAGCTGGGACCACTGTCACCACGAAAACCATTGGTAACACATTACGACATAACGGATTGCAATCCTGCAGTGCCCGCAAGGTCCCCCTGCTCCGGAAGGCACATGTGACGGCCCGTCTGAAGTTTGCCAGTGAACACCTGGATGATGCCGAGAGTGATTGGGAGAAGGTGCTGTGGTCAGATGAGACAAAAATTGAGCTCTTTGGCATGAACGCAACTCGCCGTGTTTGGAGGAAGAGAAATGCTGCCTATGACCCAAAGAACACCGTCCCCACTGTCAAGCATGGAGGTGGAAATGTTATGTTTTGGGGGTGTTTCTCTGCTAAGGGCACAGGACTACTTCACCGCATCAATGGGAGAATGGATGGGGCCATGTACCGTACAATTCTGAGTGACAACCTCCTTCCCTCCGCCAGGGCCTTAAAAATGGGTCGTGGCTGGGTCTTCCAGCACGACAATGACCCAAAACATACAGCCAAGGCAACAAAGGAGTGGCTCAGGAAGAAGCACATTAGGGTCATGGAGTGGCCTAGCCAGTCACCAGACCTTAATCCCATTGAAAACTTATGGAGGGAGCTGAAGCTGCGAGTTGCCAAGCAACAGCCCAGAACTCTTAATGATTTAGAGATGATCTGCAAAGAGGAGTGGACCAAAATTCCTCCTGACATGTGTGCAAACCTCATCATCAACTACAGAAGACGTCTGACCGCTGTGCTTGCCAACAAGGGTTTTGCCACCAAGTATTAGGTCTTGTTTGCCAGAGGGATTAAATACTTATTTCCCTCTGCAGAATGCAAATAAATTCATATTCTTTCCACAATGTGATTTTCCGGATTTAATTTGTGATGTGCTATCTCTCACTGTTACCAATAACCTACCCTTCAATTATGGGCTGCTCATGTCTTTGTCAGTGGGCAAACTTACAAAATCAGCAAGGGATCAAATACTTATTTCCCCCACTGTATATAAGTGTAAGTAAATGCCAGAAACCTAACTACATGCTATTCTGTAACAAAGGGTCCCTTTTACTAAGCTGCGTAGGTGCCGACACGTGCCCAATGTGTGCCAATTTGGAACTACTGCCCAGCTTCCGCATGGCCTTTCGCGGTAATTTCATATTTTATGCACCTCCACTATGCGTGCTGGAAAATTTCCAGTGTGCGCTGCTAATCGGGTGGTAATCGGCAGTGTACGTGCACTGACGATTACCACCTGGTTAATGTATGAGACTTTACTGCTAAGTCAATGGGTGGTGGTAAGGTCTCAGGCCCAAAATGGATGTGCATCAATTTTTATTTTGCCGAACGTCTATTTTTGGCCAAAAAAGGCCTTTTTTGCAGGTGCGCTGATAAATGGACCTGCGCGCATCCAATACACGTGTCTATTTCAGCACAGGCCATTTTCAGCACACCTTAGTAAAAGGACCCAAAGTGCATTATCTTCTATAATGTGTAGTTTGCATGTGGGCATTCTCATGGATGGAGTATACAGTATATTATTTTTATTTATTTGTTACATTTGTATCCCACATTTTCCCACCTATTTGTAGGCTCAATGTGGCTTACATAGTACCAGAGAGGCCTTGCAGGCTCCGGTGTGAACAAATACAGGGTGAAGTTGTGGTAAGATATATGCGGTATATAATCAGTAACACTAGTATTTTATGAAGGAAAGTATGCACCCTTTAGGTGCCTAAATGTAGGCCCCTCCTTTATACAATTTTCCTCTTTTTTTTTTTTTTCAAAAAAACAATTCATCAGGTTTTACCCACACTAGCCCACTCCTCAAGTCACTTCACTGGCTCCCTGTCCGCTTCCGCGTACAGTTCAAACTTCTCTTACTGACCTTTAAATGCATCCATTCTGCAGCCCCCCATTACCTCTCCTTTCTCATCTCTCCCTACATTCCTCCCTGTAATCTCTGCTCACTGGACAAATCTCTCTTGTCGTCCCCCTTCTCCTCCACTGCTAATTCCAGGCTTCGTTCCTTTTCCCTCGCAGCACCTTATGCCTGGAATGGACTTCCTGAGCCTGTACGTCTAGCTCCATCTCTACCTGTTTTCAAATCTATGCTGAAAACCCACCTTTTCACCACTGCTTTTGGCTCCTAACCACTTCTCAATTCCCCTATCCTTGTTCCTTCTCACCCAGTACTTTCCTCGCCCTTAATTGTCTTGTCTGTCTGTATTTTTAGATTGTAAGCTCTAGTGAGCAGGGACTGTCTCTCTGTGTCAAGTGTTCAGCGCTGCATGCATCTGGTAGCGCTATACAAATGTTAATAATAATAATAATAATGTTATATACTCACTGTCAGGCAGTGAATGTATATTTTTCTATCTGTATATTTTAAAAACCTATACAGATAATATCAGGTCATTTAAATTGAAAAGCAGCCCGACAACATCTAACAAGAGAACAGGTACGGGGGGGGGGGGGGGGGGGGGGGGGCAAGGGCAGGCCGAAAAATTATCCAGATAGTGGCAATATACAGCTTCTATGGAGATAAGATATATGTTGCCTTTTAGGAAGAAATTGAAGACCTTGCTATTTTCTCAGGTCTATGGGCAAGGTTCTATAGTAACTAAGTAAATGTAATTAGTTACTGTACTTAAAAGTTTTATTACTTTTACTTGTAAAGAAGTACAGGATAAAATTTTTTACTTTTACTGAAGTAATAATTTCACCAATTTTTACTACTTTTACTCAGTTTCATCTGATGCTTGCTGTTAAAAAGTAAAAAGCAGAAGTGAGATATAAATGATGATGATTCCACAGTAAACCAAATGAAATAGCAAAACTGGGAACAGGATTTTGCTATGCAAACAGTGGACCATCTCATCTTAAATTTTGCTGTTTAGGGAACACAGCCTAATTGCGTGTGTGTCTTGAACTGGTTACTGGCCTCCAGCCAAACAGAACAGTGATGAGTTGGGTCACTTTAAAGTGGAGAGGAAGCTGAAGTAATTCTTGGTGAACAGGCATATGTCAGTACCACTACAGACTGCTGGTTATCCCATGGAGAATTTTACATTGGGGTGACTGTCTATTGGATTGATAGTGCCTTTATAGAAGACGTCTGTTTGTCTGGCCTTAAGACTGAAGGGTTTCCACACATTTGATGTTTTTGCATCATTTCTCAAAAATATTCAAACAGTTTACCATCACATGAAAAATTGTTAGAACAACAACAGACATCGATTTCAACTTTGTGAACACCTTCTTTGTAATTGAGCAGCATGACGACGATAATGAAGATGCAAGTGATGAATTAGAAAGCACTTCTAATGCAGATGATAATGACAATAATGATGACAAAGTATTCTGTGCTAGACGGAAGTCAAATGTTTCAGAGATTTCCTCTATCAACCTAAAACATAAATCAACTAAAACCTGCACACTCAGTCAGAACACATCAGTAATACTGCAACCTGGCCTGATTTGAAGGAACTTTTTATCAAACTGAATAATCCACTTCCTGTTCGTGCAGCTGTTGAACACCTTTTTAGCTGTGTTGAATTAATGACTCAACTAATGCACTCACATGAATGACAGTCACTTTCAAAAATGTTATTTTAGCAAAAGCAAAGTGGATTGAATTGTAGAGCAAACGTTGTTGGGATAAAAACGTTAACAATAGTTGCATTCATTGTAGCTGTGGTACTTTTACTTTTTATTCATAAAGTATTATATATTTTTTAACTTTCACTCAAGTACATTTTCAAATGTCTTCTTCACTGTACTTTTATTTAATACATTTATTTTTACTTATGTACTTTGACCCAATACTTTGAACAATACTGCCTGTGGGGCCCAGCCTTGATAGTATTTGATTTTGGTTTTTATTTCTTTGCTGTCTTACTTGTTTTTCTATTTTTATTGGGTTTTTTTAATGTGAAACCATTTTGAATAGATTTGTTTCCATAATAATGGTATACATTTTTTTTTTATAAATAAATATGTTTAGTTTAGGCCTGTTCACAGCAGGTCTAAACTAAATGGATAGTGTTGGCAGGGTGACCACGCTCTGAGGGTAATTCTATAAAGTGGGCATTAATATTTATGTGCCTAGTACACATATCAATGATTAAAATAATAAAGGTAAAGAAGTGGGGAAGTGGACCAATGATTCCAGGGGGCTGTGATGTATGATGAACAATCTTTATGTATGATGAACAATTGACACAGTAATGTGTTTCGGCCACAGGCCTGCCTCAGGAGTCTTTGGTGGTAAAAGTTTGGATTGATGATCTCAATGTGAGCTGGTCTTGAAAAAGACCTTCGTGATTTAAGTGCGACAAAGTCAAAAATATCCAAAAGTAGGACATCCAATGGTGATTTTCAAATGGGAAGAAACGTCCGTGTCTAAAAGAAGGATGTTTTTATCTAGACCTATTTCAGTCACGTCCAATTTACAAAATGCTGCTCTAATTTAGCAGCTCACCACTGGAGGGATTAAAGCATGACACCTCCTTAATCCCCCAGTGGTTGCTGTCTCCCTCCCTCTCCCCTGGATACTCTTAACAGAACACTATGTAGGTTTGAGGAGTAGCCTAATGGTTAGTGCAGTGGCTTAAGAGCCAACGAACCCATGTTCAAATCCTACTTTAGCTCTTTTTTTTTTAATCAGGAGCCCTCCAGGGACAGAAGAATATCTGCTGTACATGAATATATAAGACACCTGCATGCCTGAAGGCTATTGAAGTGGTGTACATTCAGGTACAGTAGGTATTTTTCTGTTCCTGGAGGGCTCACAAAAAAAAAAGTAAAAAAATCACAAACAGCTGAAGTGGGATTTGAACCTGGGTTCCTGGCTATCAGCCCACTGGTCTAACCATTAGGCTACCTCTCTGCTCTGCGTAGACATCTCTGTGGCCATTTTATAAGATGCTACAAAAAAACGTCCACAGCATTCAACAATATTAACTGCTGGTCTCAGCGGTGTCACCTGCAGGCTCTCAAACTCTTCAACCGCAAGGACTACACAACCACTTCATTGGCCATGCAGCCTCTAAATCTTTTCTGTATCAAATCTCAAATATGCAGTGTTACCCACTTTAAAGAATCTCAAAATTTCAAAAAGTACTCATCTTAAGATGCACTTGAAAACGGTCTATGAACTGACCAATTTCCGCAAACTATTAAAAACTTATCTCTTCGACAAGATATATCACAAAGATCAACATGTGTAACTGTATAATCTTTGAACTTCTAGTACTGTCTTATAATGTCTTTTGCTTTAACACCATTATGTAATTCACCACCATGTAACACAAACCCTCTGTAAACCTAATGTATATTCACTTCTATTTCCAGTACCCATGATGTATTGTAAGCCACATTGAGCCTGCAAAGAGGTGGGATAATGTGGGATACAAACGCAATAAATAAATAAATAAATGTCGGGTCAGGGATGGCTATCCGACATGATTTAAGTGTTGCACCAGCTGCTTCAAGAATCGTCTGCTCACTGGTACTCGTTCATTCTCCCTAGGGGGCACTGTTGTGGGCTTTATATAAATGTTCCCAGGTACACATCTCACTGTTGCTCCCTTATCCTATCTTCTGAGCCCTCCAAACCCAGCCAAAACCCAGCACCCCAAACTGTACAACACTACAATAGCCCTTATGGGTGAAGGGGATACCTATATGTAGGTACAGTGGGTATTCAGTGAGTGTTGAAGAGCTCACAGTTTTCACCACAAGTGTAACAGGTAGAAGGAGGTACGGGCCTGGGCCCACCTGTCTACAGTGCACTGCACCCACTACTACAGGAACCTGCATGCTGCTCTAATGGACCTGGCTATAACATCTGAGGCTGTCATAGAGGCTGGTGAGTACTATTTTTATTCATATTTTTTTTTGGGGGGGGGGGGGGGGGGTGAGAGGGAGGTCAATGACCACTGGGGAAAAAAGGGGGGGGGGCATCCCTGAATCCCTCCAGGGCACCTTTTTGTGTCTTATTCATTAGAAAATTAGGTCTAGACCAAAACGTTAAAGTTTTCACCCTAGACATTTTGGTTCTGTTTCATTATGGCTGTAAAGCGTCCAAGTGTTGGGGGCATTTTGAAGGCAGGATTAGGGCATGCCTAAGTGTTAGGTACACCCTAATCCTGCCTTCAAAACAGTGGTGTACCAAGGGGGGGCGGTGGGGGCGGTCTGCCCCGGGTGCACGCTGCTGGGGGGGGGGGTGCCGCAGCGCGCACCTGGCTCCGAGTTCGCTATCTTCGCTCGTTCGCTGCAGCTCCCTCTGCCCCGGAACAGGTTACTTCCTGTTCCAGGGCAGAGGGAGCTGCAGCGAACGAGCGAAGTTAGCGAACTTTTCGGAGCAGACAGGTACGCGCCGCGGCACCCTCCCCCAGCGGCATGCACCCAGGGCGGACCGCCCCCACTGCCCCGGGTGCCATCCTGGCTAGGAATGCCACTGCTTCAAAATGCCCCAAACACACCCCATTGTGATTTGGACGCACTGCAGAAAAAATGCATAGATAGACATCTGCAAAACAGGCTTCAAAAATACCAATTTGAATGTTTTGAGAAGAAATCCGTTCAAATAGTGCTTTATGACAATTTTTGGATGTTTTTCTCTTTTGAAAATGAGCCCCATAGTCAATGGTTTTCTACAAAGGGACAAAAATAGCAGTCCATACTTCATGTATATTTTATAGTGTGTTTATTAAAAAAAACCCAGATATGTTTACTTTCTTTTAAATTGCATTACTCCTGTGCCTGCCTTTTTCTCCTGCAGTTTTATATTTTTCTCATTACCCTCCTGCACTCCTCAGGTTCTGTCTGTCTCTGTTTGAAATAAATAAAAATGCTATTTTTTAAAAGCTGACTTTCTGAATTCATGTCATTTAGTAGGTGAAGCTCTGCTGCTGAGAGTTCATTCTGGCATGCTGTGCTGAAACAGAAGTTTAGACTGGTTTAGTGGCTGCTTGTCACAGCATGGTGGCACAGATTTATAATAGCCGAATTTCATTGTTTAGACAGCTATAGTTGTCAGTAATTACAAAAGTAAATACACATAAAGAAAAAAGTACAAATACATGAACTAACAACCATCTATCTACCCAGTGATCTTCAGTGCAAGGCCCCTGAGCCAGTGGTGACTCCCTCTAGTCTGGTTCCCATTGTCATCCTGAGGTTTGAGGGGGTGGGTCAGCGGGCTACATGGCAGTGGCACTTAGAGCTGTAAATCATACTGTCTCTCCTTTAGTATTGTTGAGTGCATCACTGTGACTAGGGTCACAGCATTGCAGCACATAGACAGGTCTCATGTGGGAAGGCTGTGTCCTTGTGGCGGAGCAATCCTCACGTTTCCTTGCTGCAAGAGCAAGTGCAGAACTCCTTGTTTCTGCAGCCTTGCTGCCACAACCAACAGCAGAACACAAGAGTTGTCATCTGAAGCTGAGTCATAGTAAGAAACCTAGGGCCTCTTTTATTAAGCCGTGTAAGTGTCTACGCGTGTCCAACATATGCCAAAATGGAGTTACCGCCCGACTACCGCGTGGCTCTTGCAGTAATTTCATTTTTGTCGCACGTCCGATATGCGTGTCTGAAAATTAATGTTCGGGCGCGCGTAACGGACATGCATCAAGTGACATTTGATGTGCGTAGGTCATTACCACCCAGATTCTTTACCGATAGGTCTATGGCTGGTGGTAAGGTCTCAGACCCAAAATGGACGCGTGGCAGTTTTGATTTTGCCGCACGTCCATTATCGGCAAAAAAAAAGAGGCCTTTTTTACAGGCGCGCTAAAAAATGGATCGGTACGCACCCAAAACCCGTGCTGACACTACCGCAAGCCATTTTTCAGCTCACCTTTGTAAAAGGACCCACTAGTGCCGAGAATGCCACAGCTTGATTAGGTAGTTCACATTTTATGCTTATTTCTCCTTTTTTTGAAACAATTGCATTGACTTCCTATTGTTTGGTGGACCAATTTTAAAATTACTATGTTGGTTTTTAAAGTGTTTACATGATCAATCACCAGCTTGTCTTTCAAATGCTTTGAAGATTTATACTCCAGTACGTGCAATGAGATCCCAGAGTCAGAATTTACTTGAGATTCTAGCTTTTCGGTAAGTGAGATTGGATACATACAGGGAAAAGATCTTTTTTTGCCGTGCGTCCGAAACGCATGTCCGAAAAATAATTTTTATTTTCTGACGCGCATATCGGGCGCGCGCGTGTAGGTCATTACCACCAGGTTACTGCATGAGACTTTACTGCTAGGTCAATGGCTGGTGGTAAGGTCGCAGACCCAAAATGGACACGCGGCAATTTTGATTTTGCTTCATGTCTATTTTCGGCAAAAATTTTAAAAAGGCCTTTTTTACAGGTGTGCTGAAAAATGAATTGGCGCACGCCCAAAACCCGCACCTACACTACCACTAGCCATTTTTCAGCGCTTCTTAGTAAAAGGACCCCTTAGTGATCAATTACACTGGTATATTCCCAAGTACACTTTATGCAAAATTAAACAAGCCAGAATGGCATCTGCTTGCAGGGGAGCTTCTTCTGCATTGTACCAGTTGTGTGAAATCGTCTTTCCCAAGAGCTATGGGTGAAGGGCAACTATCTTTGCTTTTGCAAATTACTGTAGGCCTGGATATTGCATGTTGAATTTGATAATTTGTTTTGGACTGTCACTGTATCAGCTTATAGACAGTGTATATTTTAGCCTCCTGCTGGTAGCTCAGGGAGAGTTAAGGATATAGGATCTATTCTGTACTGATTGTGTACTACAGCCCTAATTAAATCAAACTAAGGTTCTATACCTACCGTACCTGAATGTTCATCACTTCAATAACCTTCATGCTTGCAGGTGTGTTATATATTTAGGTATAGTAGGTATTTTTCTGTTTCTGGAAGGCTCAGAAATATATTTAAAAAAGGGCTGAAGTGGGACTTGAATATGGGATCCTTGGTTCATAGTCCACTGCACTAACTACTAAGCTACTCCTTTGACCTGCTTGTTGCTTTGTTCAGAATGGCTACAACACCTGCAGCTGACATAGAGCCTGGCTTTCCTTTCCAGTTTCACTTTCAGGGGAGAGGAAGGGGGAAACAACCACTGGGGGATTAAGGAGAGGTCATGTGTTACCCATCCAGTAGTCAGCTGCTCAATTAGAGCAACCTTTTTGTAATTTGGTCAGGACTGAAGCAGGTCTAGATAAAAATGCCCTTCTTTTTAGGATATGGACATTTCTTCCCATTCGAAAATCCCTGTTAGACGTCCTATTTTTGGACCCTCACTAGTCCCACCCAAAACACACCCACACAACACCCCCCCCCCCCCCCATGCTATTTGAATGAACTGCAGTGTGAAATGTCCAAAGACTTTCCAAAATCAGGACTTGGACATTTTTAGAAGATAGACATTTTTTTTTGTCATTTTGAGACATCCATCTGATTTGAAAATATACCTTTTTCCAGTTAGTGCTTGCACTGATCACTCTCTGCGTATTCAGTGCCAACCAATATCTGGGTTTATTTAAGTCCCAGCTGAAAATTGACTCAGATATGTTTTATATTGCCATCATCTTCTACATCTCCATGTTGTAACTTTGCTGTTTTACTGGGTGTTGGATTGCTATGTTAACATATTCTATTCCCTCCACACCTCCTCCTAGGGAAGTATGGGCAGGATTTATTAAGTCTTTTATTCCCTTTTTTTTTTTTTTGAAAGACTTGGGTGTCATTCACAAAAGCTAACATATTCCACTAGCTAAATTAAAAATGAATAAATAAAAAGGTGGTGGAGACACAAAATAGCCTCCCAGTGGATGTGGCTGAGAGAACAGTAACAGATTTATATGTTGGTGAGAGTAGCAGAGTTATATGTCTGAACTGGCGCATGTAGCAGTTTTAGAAAAGGAGCTACTTATAGGCATGGAAGCAAGGCCAGCCTAAGAATATCTGATGCCACTAGGCAAACCTTCAGATATCTGCTCCCCCCCACTCATACCTGGGTGGAGCTCTAGGCCCTATCCCCTTCCCCTACTCTAGTTGGCAAGCAACCCTCTTTAATCCCCTTCCAGGAGGCCACATTCTTCCTTTCCTCTCTCAGCTCTTCCCCCACAGATGGCCAACATATCCCCTTCCACTCTTAACCTCTCCATTCAACATTTCCCCTTCTCCTAACTAACCTCACTTCCATGTCCAACATCTCCTCTCCCCTTATCTGTTCTTGAGAAACGCTGCTTCTCTCTGGCTAGAGCCCTCCCTCTCTAGCGTCCTTCCTCCCCTGACGAAACTTTGTTTCCTGGTGGCAGGACACTACAGAGAAGCAGCACGTGTTTAGCACATGGGGTTTATATGTGAGATGGTGCCCATGGAGGGGAGGGGAAGGGAAGAGAAGAGCGATGAGATGGTGCCCAGAGGGAGGAGGGGAGGAGAAGGGATGGAGGAGATTGTGCCCATGTACAGAAGGAGGAGGGAGATGGGAGGAGATGGAAACAAGATAGATTTGAAAAGTAGGAAGGAAAATGAAAGAATATTAAATGTGAAAGATGGATATAGGGCAGGAAGTGAAAGAAGAGAAAATATAAATAGTGAATATAAAGGAGTTCCTGGAAATAGAGATCAGAGCACAGAACTGTGCTGGGAGCACAGGGAAGCAGAACCAGAGACAAGGAAAAAGTGATTAGAAACATAAAATCACCAGACAACAAAGGTAAGATAAATGATTTTATTTGTATTTTAGTAACAGAAATATGTCAGTTCTGAGAATTTACATTTGCTATCTATATATTGCATTATATAGGAGGCAATGTGAGGGGGGCGCTTTATGCAATTAATTGTGCAATTAAAATTGTAATCACAATTAATTGTGCGATTAAAAATTTTAATCAATGTACAGCCCTAGCTTCTGGTAATCTAAAATGCACCTGCTGTTCCTTTCTATTGTCTTTTTCAATTTGCCTACTCTTCTCTATTTTCAGCTAATATGCATTTTCTTTTAGGTACTCCCCCCTCCTCATTAAAGCCTCATAAAGTCTTTCTACCTATGATCCTCTCTTGCTTATTAAATAGTTTGAAACAGAGAATTTGATAACAATTAAAGATCAAAGGCCAATCTAGGCTGCTCAGTTTAGTTTGCCTAATATTGCAATAGGCTCCAAATTGATCTCTGTGATCCTACTCACTCATGCAACTAAGGATTTTTCATGCCTATCCCATGCCTTCTTCAAATCTGTTGCTGTTCTCTCTTCCACCTCCACTGGGATGCTATTTTGTGCATCCACCACCTTTTTATTTATTAATTTTTAATTTAGTGAGTGGAATATGTCAGCTATCTGCTCTCTTTATATTTCTGATGTCACTCTTTAAGTCTTCACCCTCTAAACCTCAAAAATAGGAGGTGCTAAGTGAATTCATGCTATCTGTATCAGTGACAGTGCAAGGTAATTGGCTATGTGGTAAACCACAAGGTGCAATCCACACCCAATCCTTGTCCATTTCCTGCCCTATTCTAAGATATGCAGAAAATTAGGGGCCCTTTTTACTAAAATGTGATAAGTAGTTAAGGGTAATTCTGTAAACAAGAGTGCTAACATTTAGGTGCCGATAAGGTACATAAATGACCAGAATATCATTATATATGCCCATATGTGTGCACATACGTGCATAAATGCCATAATTCTGGCTATTCTATAAATTGGCACCTAAATGAGATGGTGCATAGTTTGAAGATGGGTATAAACATGGGCTGAGTGTTTACAGGGTGCATTAGGAATTTCTGGTCTGGAATTTTATTGTCTGAAGGCGGTCGAACTAGAGGACATGAATTGAGGTTGAAGGGGGGCAGACTCAGGACTAATGTCAGGAAGTATTTTTTCACGGAGAGGGTGGTGGATATGTGGAATGCCCTCCCGCGGGAGGTGGTGGAGATGAAAACGGTAATGGAATTCAAACATGCATGGGATAAACACAAAGGAATCCTGTTTAGGAGGAATGGTCCACGGAATCTTAGGGGAGATTGGGTGGCGACGCTGGTAATTGGAAAACAAAATGGGAGCTGGGCAGACTTCTATGGTCTATGCCCTGATTGTGACTGAATAGCTAGGGATGGGCTGAAGTGTAAATTTTAAGGGGCTTCGACGTTAGCTTCTGAACTTAGTACAAGAACAGTGCTGGACAGACTTCTACGGTCTGTGCCCTGAGAAAGGCAAGGACAAATCAAACTCTGGTATACATATAAAGTATCACACATCTTGTAAATGAGTTTCTCTTGTTGGGCAGACTGGATGGACCGTACAGGTCTTTATCTGATGTCATTTACTATGTTACCATGTTCTAGTTTTGGAGCATTTCTGTTCATAGACTTACAGACATTTTTTATTTCATAGCTTTCCCTCCATGCAATCTTTGGGGTAGTCTGTCCATTCTCTGTGACTTTCTCTTAAAAAGCAGCAGATTTGTCTTCTATAGCACTGATTTTCTAATTTTTATGCATAATTTGACATGTCTTCTGTGTCTGCTGTCAGAATGGATTCTGGTTTCTTTTTAAATTATCTATTAGTTTAAATTCCACTGTACAGACCTTCAGCTTTACTTGTTGAACTGGTGAAGATTGTTGTTGGGTTTGTGTAGGTAGCGGAGGCCTTCTCCAGGCCTTAGGCATCAATAGGGCCACCATCCTGGGTATGTACATGGTGTTGCCCACTAACCAGTTATCCTGTTCCACTGTTGTATGCTTCTTCCTCATTTTCCTCCTGCTCTCCAAGCCTGTCTTACCATGTCTCTCTTACCACCTCATGTGTTAATCTTGTGCCATCTGCTAGCATATAGAACATCAGAACATAAGAGTAGCCATACTAGGTCAGACCAATGGTCCATCTAGCCCAGTATCCTGTTTCCAACAGTGACCAAGCCAGGTCACAAGTACCAGGCAGAAACCCAAATCGTGGCAACATTCCATACTACAAATCCCAGGGTAAGCAGTTGCTTCCCCATGTCTGTCTCAATAGCAGACTATGAACTTTTCCTCCAGGAACGTGTCCAAACCTTTTTTAAACCCAGATACGCTAACCGCTGTTACCACATCCTCCGGCAGAGTTCCAGAGCTTACTATTCGTTGAATGAAAAAATATTTCCTCCTATTTGTTTTAAAAGTATTTCCATGTAACTTTCTGTAGTGTCCCTAGTTTTTTTTTAACTTTTGGAACGAGTAAAAAATTGATTTACTTCTACACCACTCAGGGTTTTGTAGATCTCAATCATATCTCCCCTCATCAGTTTCTTTTCCAAGTGGAAGAGACATAACCTCTTCAGCCTTTCCTCATACGAGAGGAGTTCCATCCCCTTTATCATTTTGGTCATTCTTCTTTAAGTGCAGCGTCCTCCTTTCTATACTAATGTGAGTTACTACTTCCCATTGTCTACAAGAAGAATGAGAAATTCTGCCCCCATCCCTTTAACATGAGGTCCTGAGGTAAAGTTTAGAATGACTATGGAAATAAGACAAATTTACACATTTTAGTGCATGCGGAGGAGAATTTTGTAACAAGGTGCACCTATTTCAGGCCTAAAGGTAGGTGCCTACTTTTTTTAATAGAATGCTAGCACAATTGGCTGAAAGCATGCATAAATGTAAGACACAATCACTTACACGAGCTCTATAGCTGGTGCAAATGCCCATGCTTAGATGTGTAACTGAATGCATTTAAATGATAGCACTCTATAATTTACACACATCTTTGCACATCACCCGCACAAACTGTCCATTTGCATGTGTAAATGAGGAGACTCCCACCTTTCTCACCACCTACAGCTAAACAGCTCCTTATAGAATTACCCCCACTGTATGCAGAAAGGCTCATTTGCATAATTCTCATTAACATATGCAAATAGTGCTATTAAGCAGGTATGTCAAACTGCATTTATGCAGTTAACTTCTACATAACTACTTTTTAGGTTGATATTCAGCTGAGAGTATTCTGGTAAAGTTAATCAGACAACTCTGCCTGGGTAACTTTATCTGTATATTCAGCCGGATATCCGATCCAAATTTATATTACATTATTGTAATCTTAAATCCTGCAAATACCAACAAGTTCAGTGCGGGTAACAATAAGAATCTGAAGAATTCTTCAGAAATATACAATACTGCATATAACAAAGACCATAACAAGCCAAAGAATCTAAAATAAAAGTCAGTGAAGAACCTGTACCAAATTTTCTAAAAAGGATAGTCTTCAACAGCTTTCTGAATTGATAATAATCTTCAATGTGTCTAAGGAAAAAAAGCAAGATAAAGAAGCCTTGAAAGGATGCAAAGCCTTCATATTTTGGATAAGGGGAAAGCTCAGCATATGAAGATTTCTAGTGGATCTAAATTGCCTCCATTCAAAAAAGAAAAATGTTCAACCAGATAAATTGGAATATCCCCATAAAAAGCTTTGAAGGTCTTGACAGCTACTTTAAATTGTAATCTAGCCTCTATCAGTATCCAGTATAGCTGTAGTAAAAGGGGAGTAACGGGCTCATACTTATCTACTGCAAAAATTGTTCTATAGCAGCATGTTTCATCCTGTGTGATTTGGTCTTTAAGGCTTTAGAGCAACCTATATATATTGAATTGCAATAATTCAATAAAGGTGCCCAGTTAACTTTGGACCTGCTATTGGCGCACACTGAGCTACCTGGACAGTTTCTGGCCAAATTGAAACTGCATCTTAGGAATGCCCTCAATATGTTTTCTTTTGGTCATTAATTTTGTCCAGTGTGTGTGTGTGTGTGTGTGTGTGTGTGTGTAAGGGGGGGGGGGGGGCACCACTGGGCTTTGTTCAGCTAGCTTCAAATGTTAATTGAAGAGACCATCTCAGTAAATAGTATGGAGTGTCATGCATTCTGCTAAACGTTACTGCATACCCAAACTGATGAGTTCAGCAATGATTGCTTTTTTGCTCTGCTGCACTGGATCACTTAACCCCACTTACTAAGGGGCAGTTAAGTGGTCTGCTTATCTTCTATGGTAAGAATTAACATTACTACTACTACTACTATTTAGCATTTCTATAGCGCTACAAGGTGTACGCAGCGCTTCACAAACATAGAAGAAAGACAGTCCCTGCTCAAAGAGCTTACAATCTAATAGACAAAAATAAAGTAAGTTACTGTGAGTTGCCTGCAAGATTGTCAATTTCCATGTATCGCTCCAATCCACATGTTGAAGTTTATGCCGGGATTAGTGTGAGCTAAGCGTCCAGTCACTGTGCTAACAGTTTCCATGACCATGTGCTAATAGGGCACACTAATTCATGTGTAAACCACTTAGCACACTTTACTAACAGAGCCCCTAAATCTTTATAAAACTTCTTTAAAAAACCCCCCAATATAAGTCACATCTGTTTTTTTCCTGTGTTGAGAATTGGGGGGGGGGGTTGGGGTTATATTCCGTATATGCTTTGGTTGTTTTGTAAGATTACTGAATATTGAAACTAATACACTGATTCAAACATAAAAAATGGAAGTCAAAAACTCATGCGAATGTTTGCCTGGAGTGGGTGCAGACTGTCAGATCAGAACTTTTGTGGAAAGAGATGGGTTATTAAACAACTCCTATAACCATATATGAGTATATTTTTAACTATAACTGTAGCCCTATGTATTATAAAGTGACCTTCCACTGTAATACTTCCCTCGACATGGTCAATTTATTTTCTCTTAGGGTCAATATTTTTCTCCCATAAGCCTCACTAACACTGTTTATCATCTATCAATCTGCCTGTCTGTATAGCTTTCTCTCTCTTCTTCTGTACACCTGCAGGAATTTCTGCAATATTAGATTAGGGACCTTAGAGTGACTCAGTAAATTTCAGCAGATAAAGTATGGCCCATTAGGGTTGTATCTCTGCTCTGTGCAGGATACTCTCTCCCCCCCCCCCCCCCCCCCCCATTTTTAAGGTTGTAACTGCCATTTCAGCTTACCCCTCTATGACTTTTTTTAAAGTACAAAAATCATGTATATTTTTCTTTGAGTAGAATAACTCAGTACTTTACAGTATTTCATCCTCTTGCCATATAGGGATCTTTTGTGTTTATCCCATGCCTTTTTGACCCCACCATCTCTTACGGAAAAGCATTCCAAGCATCCACCCCCCCCCCCCCCTCTCTGTGAAAAAGTATTTCCTGAAAATGCTTTTTCAGGTTCTCTCCTTGCAGCTTCATTTCACATCCCCTAGTTCTATATCCTCCCCATTTTTGGAAAAGGTTTGCTTATTCATTAATATCTTTAAGGTATTTAAATGGCTACATCTTCCCTGTTCCTCATCTCCTCTAGGGTATGCATATTCAGGTCTTCAAGCCCTTTTTATGTGTTGTTTAATGCAGATCCTATAATATTTTGGAGCAGTACCAGTATAGAGAACCTCAGTTGAAACAACCACGAGGAGCCAAAATGTTGAGGAAGCAATTTTATTCAAAGACCTGACATGGCCTATGTTTCAGCAAATGTGAAGTTACAATGTGTTGTATCCTCCTATAGGGGTCTACAGTCACTATGGCAGGATATCAAAAAATACTTGTTCTATAACCTCCATTTCTTCTTCTGCCTTTGTCCTCTTAGGGATAGCCTCCTTCAGCTGCTGTTCCTCTAAGACAAGCACATTAGAAAAGGAATCACTCTGGCATTTGCTGAAACACAGTCTGTGTCGGGTCTTTGAATAAAGTTGTTTCCTTAGTATTTGGCTCTGCCTGGTTGTTTCATCTGAGGCCCTCTATACTGATATTACTCCACGATCTTTTGTGTTGCTGTTTCCTTCAGATCTTTTTGCCCCATAATATTTTGGACATTTTCCTTTGAATGGCCTTGAGTCTCTTTTCTGTCCCTGGCAAGATATGGTCTCCAAAACTGAACACAGTATTCTAAATAAAGCCTCACCAGTGACTTGTACAGGGACTTTATCACCTTCTTGCATCTACAGATAACACGGACATCACTGCTTTGCAAGTACTTGAAAGTCTCATTGTTAGTGAAATTTTTAAACAGCAGTGGGATTTATTTATTTATTTCGGCATTTATATCTCACATTTTCCAGTTGACTTTGTTTC
This sequence comes from Microcaecilia unicolor, assembly GCF_901765095.1. Taxonomy (NCBI): domain Eukaryota; kingdom Metazoa; phylum Chordata; class Amphibia; order Gymnophiona; family Siphonopidae; genus Microcaecilia; species Microcaecilia unicolor. Next base: position 233,914,790 of record NC_044037.1, read on the forward strand.
GATGTGGCTTATGAACCAAATAGAGTAGTTACATTTGATGAAATGATCTGTGTCGGTGGCAGGAAAGAGAGATGGAGTACAGATTAGTAACGAAAATCAAGTTAACAAAGAATTAAATGATTAACAGGTCAAGTTTGGAGTCCCCCTGAGTCATGAAGAAGATGGCCGAGATGCAATGAGCTCCAGCAGTAAGCTCCAATGATCCTACTCTGATTAACCCTCCAAAACAAGTTACCAACCAGCACAGTTCAGCAGCTCTTACCTGATAGGCTATCCAGGGGTCCGTAGTGGAAACAGCCCAGAGGGAGCTCTACCGCAGTAACATTGGGAGCCACATTGCCTCGACAGCAAAGAAGACTCCCCTTCCTACTGAGTTGGTGGGGCACAGCTGCGCATCAACAAGGATCCCCTCTCCAAGCGAAGGCGGAGAGGTGCAATGTGGAGCAGAGCCGCAATGTGGAACGATGCTGAGCTAAGCTGCACAGAACAGTGCCGTGGCCCAGGGAACCCATGGAAAAGGCTCAGAGGGAGCTATACCGTTGCAATCACCGAGAGCCAAATTGCCTAACAGAGAAGGTTCCCGTCCCATGAAGTGGCGATGCTGAGTGAAGCTGTGCAGAGCAGTGTCGCAACTCTGGGAACTGTGTGAGGCAGAATAAAACTGTGAGGAGCTACACAAATCAGCACAGAGGCTTGGGACTGTGTGACAAGGCGACACTGAATGCTTCCCTCCCCTGAGAAGTATGAGAGGTGCAGATGAACAGCAGCAGCAGCAGCAGAGGTTAGCACACCGTGAGTGCTGTGGAGGAAATCCATGATCCTCTCTGGTCGTGCTGTAAGGGGCAGTGAGATTGAGACAAGAGCTGGTGGCATTAAGGGAGCCAAGAGGCAACAAAGAACAGCAGGGACCAGAAAGGCCTATAAGACAAGAGGCTGCAGGGTCTGCCAGAACTGAGGCAGAGAGAGATACAACTGGAAGGGGTGCAGAGGGAAATCCAAGATCAGAGGGAAGAATGAGAACAGAGTAAAACTGGGACAGCTGGTGAAGGAGAGCAGGGAGTTGAATGAATCTGGGAAAACCGAGAGCACAGTGACACAAGGAGGACCAAGAGAAACTGGGAGTGCCCATGAATGAGATAGGCCAATAGGGAAAAATAGACCTCAGGCCCTGCACAATCCAAAGCAGGGTGAAACAGCCTAATAGCATCCAACAAGAGAGATTCCCGGAATAGGAACAGCATCTGGTGAAGTAGATCATCAATTGACAAGCAAACCAAAAACCGCATGGAAAGCAGAGGGAACCAGAATGTCCTCAACCTAATGGGATGAAGACGGCTGCTAACTAGGGTGGCCACATCACAGTGAACTCCCAAGTTCCTTGAGCCCCTGACTGAATGGACACATCCTGAGGTTTCCAATCAGCGGTGAACCAGGGCATCCTGCCAGGAGCAGTGCTGAGAAGCTGTCTGACCAAGCACGGGATCGCTATTGGGAAGTTTGGAGGGAACTCTGACTACTAACAAAAGATACTCGACAGATCACTTTCAGAGGTCACTAACAAACCACAAATCCAAATGAACACACAGCACTAACTGAGCAACTGGAAACAGCACCAGAAACAACAGCTAGCAAGATAATATATCATGACTTCTCTCAAAATACTAATAATCCTCCTCCTCATAATCAATACCCACACCCTCATTTACAAAGATGCACAAGCAATCACTCAACCCAGAAGATGACTGAAGAACTACACAGGAGATGTGGTAAAGCACACCAATCACAGTTCCTCCAACCCAGCAAGGGGAAACGACCCATCAGAAAATCAATGTAATAATGAAAACAGAAGATACCAGAACAAACACCGAGATCACAGACAATTAACTAAAATAACACTAGAACCCTATAATGAAAAAATTCAAGTTATTTTTTTCTCCTATACTGGTATAATATTTTCAATGATGTCTGTTTATATGCGCTGGTATAAGGGGTGTGGCTAATGTGGGTACAGCTATCATAGGGGTGGAGCCATATGTTGTGACCCTGCCCATAATGAGTACCGGCACCTTTTTTTCTAGAAAAAAAGCACTGCTTATGTCCCCCAGGTTACAAAACATCACATTGGACCAGAGAAAAGAAAATGGAAGGGGGAATTGCAGTGATCTACAAATCCTTTTTCAAAACCAAAACCTAGAAATAACCGCTCTCAAAATAACAGATGAATCACTAATGGGAGACCTTTGCGTTATCCTATTCTACAGACCACCAGGCAATTGGAAGGAGTTCCAACACCATACTCATAGGGGACATCAACCTACACCTAGATGAACAGGAAGATGAAAACACTAGAGAATGCAGGGAAATACTAAAACTTTGGGATTTCCTACACCCAACAGTATTCAAGTCCCATGAAAAAAGGCATGCACTCAACTTACTAGCCTATAGATTTACTACCAACCAAGAAATACAAATAGGTAATTACAACTGGGAGGAAATACCATGGTCCGATCATTACAGACTGCATTTAACTCTCAACTGGAAAGAAACCTTTGTCTCAAACCATGAAAACACTGACCCACCATGAAACACAAGATCAACTGCACAGAATTCTAGAACAGAATCAACAGCACCAGAAACCTACCAATTGAAACCACAGAATTCCTCATCACCTGGGATGAACAATGCAAATTCATTCTAGACAAAATTACCCCGGTAACAAAGATAAAGAAATATAAAACCAAATCATCCCTTTGGTTCAATGAAGACTTAAATGGAACTAAAAAGCCAATGCAGAAAACGAGAGCAGAGAAAAGCATAAAACCAATGAGAATAAGCTGGAATGGAAAAAAGCAATAAAAACCTACAAGGTGAGTATAAGACATACAAAACAAAAGCACTACCGAAAACAAGAGTGGAGGAGTGGCCTAGTGGCTAGAGCACTGGTCTTGCAATCCAGAGGTGGCCTGGTTCAAATCCTACTGCTGCTCCTTACTACTACTATTTAGCATTTTTATAGCGCTACAAAGCATACGCAGCGCTGCACAAACATAGAAAAAAGACAGTCCCTGCTCAAAGAGCTTACAATCTAATAGACAAAAAATAAATAAAGTAAGCAAATCAATTAATGTGAACGGGAAGGAAGAGAGGAGGGTAGGTGGAGGCGAGTGGTTACAAGTGGTTACGAGTCAAAAGCAATGTTAAAGAGGTGGGCTTTCAGTCTAGATTTAAAGGTGGCCAAGGATGGGGCAAGATGTAGGGGCTCAGGAAGTTTATTCCAGGCGTAGGGTGCAGCGAGACAAAAGGCGCGAAGTCTGGAGTTGGCAGTAGTGGAGAAGGGAACAGATAAGAAGGATTTATCCATGGAGTGGAGTGCACGGGAAGGGGTGTAGGGATGGACGAGTGTGGAGAGATACTGGGGAGCAGCAGAGTGAGTACACTTATAGGTTAGTAGAAGAAGTTTGAACAGGATGCGAAAACGGATAGGGAGCTAGTGAAGGGTCTTGAGGAGAGGAGTAGTATGAGTAAAGCGACCCTGGCGGTAGATGAGACGGGCAGCAGAGTTTTGAACCGACTGAAGAGAGGAGAGGTGACTAAGTGGGAGGCCAGCAAGAAGCAGATTGCTGTAGTCTAAACGAGAGGTGACAAGGGTGTGGATGAGGGTTTTGGTAGAGTGCTCGGAAAGAAAGGGGCGGATTTTACGGATGTTGTAAAGAAAGAAACGACAGGTCTTGGCAATCTGCTGGATATGAGCAGAGAAGGAGAGAGAAGAGTCAAAGATGACCCCAAGGTTTCGAGCTGAGGAGACAGGGAGAATGAGAGAGCGATCAACAGAAATAACAGCAAGTCACTTAACTCTCCATTGCCTCAGGTACAAACTTAGATTGTGAGCCCTCCTGGAACAGAGAAATATCCAGAGTACCTGAATGTAACTCACCTTGAGCTGCTACTGAAAAAGGTGTGAGCAAAATCTAAATAAATAAGTAGGAACAGAAACACAAGGAACCTATACAGACTAGTAAACAACTTACTTGACACAAACACTGTGACATCACAGAATTTTACAAATATTTTTGGGAGGGGCATGCAATGGGCAGAGAGTGGGCATTCCTGCATTATCTAGCTAGCATGTTATAGTTAGTGTCCACTAACTGGATACGCATATTTAACGCAAGAGCACTTATTGCCTCCAAATAGAAGGTGGTAAGTGTTCCCGCTTTATTTTTTTTTGCAGGTTCATGTGCTAATGGGAATATTAGACCTACAAAAAACAAAATAGAAATGTCCTAAGAAGTGCCATGTTAAATCTGGGTTTAGTGCATGGGAAAATCCCACATTCCCTGTTGTTAAGCCCAGATTCTATCTCACTTTCGGATTTATTAACCGTTTTTATGAAGAGATTCACCCAAGGCAGTGTACAGTAGGTAGTAAAAGAGCTCCAAAGAAAATAACATTTAGGGCCTCTTTTACCAAGCTGAGGTAAAAAGGGGGGGCCTGCGGTAGCATCGGTGCGTATTTTTGATGCACGCTGAAGCCCCCTTTTACCACAGCGAGTAAAAGGCTGTTTTTTTTAAAAAAGGAAGTGGCCCTGTGCTAATCACAGGGATTGTCTTGCGGCCATTTCCGGGTGGGGGGGGATCCCTTACTGCCACCTATTTAGGTGACAGTAAGGGCTCTTGCGCTAACCTGGCTGCGCGTGGTGCAGCCTGATTACCACCTGGTAATCCCCAGTGCTATGTAAATACAAAATATTTTTGCAGAGCCGGAAATGGCACATGCTGGGGGTGGGAACTACTGCCAGGCTCCTGTGGTAGTTCCAAATTGGCACGCGGCAAGTCCAATGGTGCACGGCAAGCTCTTTGTAAAAAGGACCCTTAATTTTTCTGCTGTTAATTTGGAATATAAATGTGATATTTTTATACAACATATTGTTATAAATATATATGGCTAGTGATCATATTTGTGAGGTATCACACAATAACCTCTTCATTAGAGGTTCTCAACTCCATTGTTTAAGGGTTGCAAACAGTTCTATTCAAGCTACCCAGAATACATATTCATCAGATGCATTTGCAAATACTTTAAGAGCAAGGCTATCTTGCACAGCTTGTTTATCCTACAAATCAGACCATTTGTAGCCCTCAAGGGCCACAGTTAAGAACTCTTGCTTTACATCTTATAAATTAAGCATTGCATAAATAAATAAATATTTTAGCAGATAAAATCTTTGGAATTGATGTTCGTCTTGGTTAAAGCAAGAAGGAGAGGCTCCTGCCCACTTAAACCATAGTAAGAGTTGTATTCTATAAATCGGGCCTAAGACATCAGCGCCAAAAAAGCTGCTTAAGTACTATTCTATAAGTGTGCCTACAGTTAGGCGTGGCTTATAGAATATCGCTTAAGCGCAGGGGTTACATATAAATTTAGGCACGTCCATTTGCACCAACGAAAATGTGGTGCAAATGCCCCCATGTAAATGCCCCCTTATTCTATAATTGTGCACATAACTGGAATCCACACCCATACTCTACCCTGAAACGCCCATGAACCTCCCATTTCCCTGCCCCCTTTTCTGGGATGTGCGTAAAATTTAACTGCGGATTATGTGTCTAATTTTATGTGTGTACATGTTAATTGAATTCAATTAGCACCAATAAATGCTTGTTAAAAAGCCAAGTATTTATTTATTTGTTGCATTTGTATCCCACATTTTCCCACCTATTTGCAGGCTCAATGTGGCTTACATAGTACCGTGATGGGGATCGCCAATTCCGGTAAGAGAAATACAGAGTGGTCAAGTGTTAATGTTCATAGATGGCAGAGTATATTAAGTATTCAAGGAGAGAGAGTTAAATTTTGTCCAGTTCTGGTAGGAATTTCGATTGTGTTGGTGTTTAGGTTGGATCATTCTGGTATGCCTTTGTGAACAGGTTGGTTTTTAACGATTTACGGAAGTTTGTTATGTCGTGCATTGTTTTCATGACGTTTGGAAGTGCATTCCAGATTTGCGTGCCTATATAAGAGAAGCCGGATGCATATATTGTTTTATATTTTAGTCCTTTGCAGCTAGGGCAATGGAGATTTAGGTATGTGCGTGCTGACCTTTTTGTGTTCCTGGTTGGTAGGTCTATAAGGTCTGCCAATTTTTGGAATTAATCAATTATTGGAACTAATTGGCTTGTTGTTCAATTAAATTTCATATGCAAATTGAGCGTGCACCCAAATTTGCACATGCAATTTTTGGCAACTTTTATAGAATTAGGGGGTAAGTGGACCTGTTGCCGATATTCAGTGGCAATGAACTGGACAGTGACCAGTTAGTGCCAGCAGCCTGTGGACACTTTGGAATTCACTTCCTATGTACCTTCGCTCTGAGTTGTTCTTTGTGAAATTTAAGGCCTTATTAAAAGCTTACTTCTTTTCGCTTTCGCTTGCTTTCCGTACTTCAACATCTTGATTTCTTATACTAAGCCATTGTTCTCTGGCCTCTCAGCAGCTATTCCACCTCGGATTCACTTGTCTCGTGTCTTTTTTTTCCACTCCTTTCATTCCTATTGTTTACTATAGGCTATCATAGTTGAAATACCCTTTCCCTGCTCTTATAACAACTCAGTTGTAACTTAGTATTCCTGTTGTGTCTCTCCCTCTTTTCCCAGTGACTTATTTATAATTACTTTTTTATTGTAAACCGGTTAGATGTCCTGACTATTTGCGGTATAGTAAATAAAGGTGAAATGTGGGAGAAGATGGCAGTTATGCGGAGATCAGCCATATGCAGTGCTGGAGCCCATATGGCTAAGCAGGCAGGCAGGTCAGAACAAAAGGCACTCCTATCTTTTGGCCAATTCTGCGTCTTGGCTAACCATGAATATTCAATGCTGGTGCCTGAACAGAATTCAATGCTGATAGCCACAGGTAGAATTAAGCTTGTCCTGCCCCCCCCCCCCCCAAGCGATCTGGAAGAGGAAAGGGAGGGAGATTACTTGTCCTAGTGTGTTTTGTATTTGTGGGGTTATGGATGGGAATTGTCCTCCCTGGTGTGGTGGGAATTGGTTCAGTGAGAATTCTCCTAGGTGGGAATTGTCCAGATGAGAATTGGTGGATGGGAACTGTCCAGTGAGAACTGTCCAGGTGGGAACTGACGTAGAACCCTGGAATAGCCTTCCACTATCACTCAGAGCTGAACTCTTGTTTCAGAAATGTAAAAGTGCTTTGAAAACATCTTTTTACTAAATCTTTCCCACAAACCTACCTTTCCCTTTCTTTTGTTGCTTTTTTTCCTTTGCAATTAGGATACATTGCAATTACCTGATTTTCCTATTGTGTGTCCCTTGACTGTTTTTGTCATAAGTGTCTTGTTTTGTGCTCTACTAGTTTCTGTCATGCTTTTTAATTATGTAAACTGCTTAGATATTGATTATGACTTTGCAGTATATCAAAAATAAATTGCCTATGACTATGACCATACATGGAGATGCTTCTACAAGAGGGGTCACAATTTGCATAGTTTCACCTATGTGACCAATCAGCTCTGAAGATTGCCAGGCTCAAGAGAGCACCATTCGGTAGTTAATGACACCTGAAAAGCACTTTTGACATATGCTAAAAACTGAAACAGCCTAGTCACGCCAATTAATTTATTTCCTTTAAAGAAAGTATGCTTTGATATACTGTGTGACATAAAGAGAATGTGTCATGGGATCATAATTATGTCTTTTAAGGTGAAAAGCTTCCACCCTCATTGCCATTCATGACTAAGAGAAAATTCTTCTTTCATATTTGATTAGTGACAATAAAACCTTCATCTATTACAGGGGTGCAAAAGTTCAGTTTTCAAAGGGGTGCAAACAGATCAGGTTTTCAGCATATCCCTTATGAATATGCATTACAAAATCTTTTATTATTTATTATCATTTACTGCATACAAAACATACTAGTTTAACATCTTCCTGCTTTCACATGTGCAGTCATATGCACTCATATCCCTTTCTGTGCATACCTTAAAATACTAATAAAGTAGACTCACTAATACAAATTCAAACTGCCTGTTCGAAATGCCCGTGAACCCCAACAAAATACTGATTGCAAAGTTCATGTAGCTTTAAATGCTGCACTCAACCAAAAGGGCAGTTTGGGGCAGATTGTATGACTGGAAGAGTCTGGGGTACATTGTATGAGTGGAAGAGAAGGTGGCACGTATATAAATGAAGGACTCAAAGGGATTAATTGGATTCCTGTTTGAAATTTCTGAACTGAGGAGGAGTGGCTAGAAATGCACAGTGATTAACTACGGAAACAAGGAGACAAAGAGAACTGAGCAGTGGTGTAGCGGGGCTGCCACCTGGGGCGGATCGCCGCTGCACCCCCCCCCCCCGGGTGCAGACCAACATGACACCCCCCCACCGGCGTGGACCCCCCCAGCATAGCGCCACCCCGACACGGTCCCCACCTACCTATGAGCTCCATCCATCTGCAGCGCTGCTGTAAAGAAGAAATCGCTTCATCGGCCCTTCCCTCACTCACTGTGTCCCGCCCTCTGACGTAACTTCCTATTTCCTCAAGGGACACAGTGAGTGAGGGAAGGGCCGACGAAGCGATTTCTTCTTTACAGCAGCGCTGCAGATGGATGGAGCTCGTAGGCAGGTGGAGACCGTGTCGGGGGGAAGGCACTGCACCGGGGGGGGGGGGGGGTGGACGGATACACCCCCCCACCCGTTGACACTGGGGGCGGACCGCCCCCACCGCCCCACCCTTGCTACGCCACTGGAACTGAGCACAACCTTTTGGTTGAGTGCAGCATTTAAAGCTACATGGACTTTGCAATCAGTATTTTGTTGGGGTTCACAGGCATTTCGAACAGGCAGTTTGAATTTGTATCAGTGAGTCTGCTTTATTAGTATTTTAAGGTATGCACAGAAAGGGATATGAGTGCATATGACTGCACATGTGAAAGCAGGAAGATGTTAAACTAGTATGTTTTGTATGCAGTAAATGATAATAAATAATAAAAGATTTTGTAATGCAGCATAACTGATTATGTGATTTATACTGCTAGTATAGCTAATACAGTTATTTAGTTAAATCTAGCCCAGTATTGTAAGGTTGTTATGAATATGCATGAGATAGATCTGCAGCATACTGCCTCCACTATGGGGGCAATTCTATAAAAGGGCACCTCAAACAGAGGTGCCCTTTTATAGAATTGCCCCCATAGTGGAGGCAGTATGCTGCAGATCTATCTCATGCATATTCATAACAACCTTACAATGATGCAAGGTGCCTCAATGATGCAAGGTGAGGGTCTATCATGGCATCTGGGCACCAGGATTCCATTATAACATACTAGCATAATCTGGTATCATCACGCCTTACATTTAGACAGTTACACCAGCCATAGACTTGGTATAAATATGGGTACCTAAATGCAGCAGGGATGCACATGTAACTTACAGTATTCTGTAAGTTATGGCATGTAAGAGGAAGCTCCACCCATTGCGCACCAATGTTTCGCCCATGCACCCCCCCCCCCCATTGCATTTACATGCTATGCAGTTGCATGCACTGTTACAGAATAGTGCTTAGGCACCCTACTAGCATTTTCATGGGTATGTGTACACTTATGCATGCATGTACTAGTATTCTGTCCTTCATATGTATATATCTAGTGCAGTGGTTCCCAAACCTGGGCCTGGAGGCACCCCAGCCAATCAGGTTTTCACGATATCTGCAATGAATATTTCTGAGAGATGTGTGCATGCACTGCCTCCACTGCATACAAATCTCTCTCATGAATATTCATGGTGGATAGCCTGAAAACCTGACTGGCTGGGGTGCCTCCAGAACCAGGTTTGGGAACCACTGATCTAATGGATAACCATATCCTGTGTGGTAGCTTGTGTGAGGCACAAAAAGGTTATTTTTTTAGTACTTCTTTAAAATGGAGCTTTCTCTCAGCAATTTTCCTAATTCCACAGGATTGCTGAAAGGAAATGTATAAATTATATTGCACACAATAATAATCTAAAATACGTAAACCAATATATTCTGATACTCTTGATGGCAGTTATGCATAACACATAAATATAAATGCATGAGAAGGATCCTAGTGGATTGTATTACAGTGGAAACTAAATTAAGAGCTCTAAACTCATATCATTTATACGCTTTGACAGCCGTCAGCACTGAATTCAGAACCTGATTTCATATGCATGATGCTAGTGACCAATGTAGCATATACCTCAGAAACAATATTCTATTAGCTAATTGTGCTATTTATGCTTTTATAGAGAAAGATAGACAGTGTGAGCCAGGAGAGCCATTGTTTTTGTTCTTATGATAATGTATAAGGGATGAAGTGGCCAGGGAGGGGAATTTTCAAGACTGTGGAGGGGGAGGTGGGGAGGGCTGATGGACTGTAAGGCATGCAACCAGAAATGAGAGGACCTTGGGCACACTACCCATGTTATTTTATTAGAGAGGGGTATGTTGTTTTAAAGAAACAATGAAAATTAAGCGACAAAAAGTTTATATGAATCATAATGAAAACTAAAAGGCTTCAGCTCTTTTTACTTAATACAGAAATGCATAACTGTTAATCATCCTACATTAACCCTAGGTTCAGTTTAACAACATTATGTTCTCTAAATATCCTGCAGTTAGAATGTTCTCCTCATTTGCAACCAATTTGGTTGCTGTTGGTTCGCCAGACTGATCAGGAGAACATGAGAAAGTCCAACTTGTCCAACTGATCACCTACCCAATATCTGCATTGGCACTACGGCTTCGAATTATTACCGAGCATGCAGCCTATCAGACTGATGCCATTGCTTACTTGCTCAGGCAGGGATGGTGTAAGAGTATTAGACAACTCTAGGTGAACCTTCAGCTTTGCACAGCTTTGTACTTTCTCAACTAATTTTCAGTCCCACATTCCCCCAACGATGTTGATCATTACAACCATAAACATGAGGCATAACATGGTGGTTAGAGTACTGGGCTTTGCAACAGAGAAGCTAATGTATTTGAGGTGGATTATCCTTGTGCCTTTGTACCTGAATTTCTGAAAATGCCACCTTATTGGCTTTGGGCTAGATTTACTTAACTGCATTCCATATTAGCGCATACTAAGGGACCCTTTTACTGCGCAATGTAGGCGCCTATGTGCACCCAATGCACACCAATTTAGAACTACTGCCCGGCTACCATGTGGCCCGGGCGGTAATTTCATTTTTTACTCATGTCCACTATGCGTGCTGGAAAATATATTTCATTTTCCGGCGTGTGGCGCTAACGGGCGGTAATCAGCATTGCACATGCGCTGACGATTACCGCCCGGTTAATGCATGAGACCTTACCGCTAAGTGAATGGGTGGCAGTAAGGTCTCAGGCCCAAAATGGACTCACGCCAATTTTCATTTTGCCGCACGTCCATTTTCAGCCCCCCCAAAAAGAGGCCTTTTTTACAGGCATGCTGAAAAATGGATCTGCGCGTGTCCAAAACACACGGTTACACTAGCACAGGCCATTTTTCAGTGCACCTTAGTAAAAGGATCCTTAATACTCTTAACACACATTTAGTCAATCCAGCTTATAATCGAAAAAGAAAAATGCCTATATTTCGACCCAAATCGGGAGATGGGCGTTTTTCTCGCAAAGGCGCCCAAATCGGTATAATTGAAAGCCGATTTTGAGCGTTTCCAACTGCACTCCGTCGCGGAAACGAATAAAGTTGATGGGGACGTGTCGGAGGCATGGTGGAGGTGGGATTGGGGCGTGGTTATCAGCTGAGAGATGGGCGTCTTTAGCTGATAATCGAAAAAAAAAGGCGTTTTGACTGCAATTTTGGGTCACTTTTTTTGGACCCTTTTTCTCTCACGAACAAGTCCCAAAAAAGTGCCCCAACTGCCCAGATGACCACTGGAGGGAATCGGGGATGACCTCCCCGGACTCCCCCAGTGGTCACTAACCCCCTCCCACCAAAAAAAAACCCACTTTAAAAACTTTTTTTTCCAGCCTGTATGCCAGCCTCAAATGCCGTACCCACCTCCATGACAGCAGAATGTGTTCGATCCTGTCACAGCCTTTCCCTGGGTCAGATGTGGCTCTCGGGTGCAGTACAGGGTCACATCAGCATTGCATTGTGGCAGTGGCGTAGCCAGACTGCCAGTTTTGGATGGGCCTGAACCTAAAGTGGGTGGGCACAAAATTTTCTCTCTACCCCCCTTCCCCAGCAAAATGTAGTCACACTAATCAGATGCATTTGTAACACAGGGGTAAAGTGCTGCTTTTCAGTGCATCAGGTTTCAGAAAATAATTTATTTAATAGCCTAACACCCTTTTCAATGAGCTTTCAGAGGCCAAAACCTCCTGCCTCAGGTCAGTATAATGCTGTTATGGTATCCTCTCCTGACCTAAGGAAGGAAGTATTGGTCTCTGAACCTTTATTAACACAGGTACCATATTACTTTATCCTAAATTAAAAATAAAATTATTTTCTTTACCTTTGTTGTATGGCCATTTACTTCCAGCAGCTCCCCTCTTTCTCTCCCCATCCTTCCAGTGTCTCCCCTCTTTCTTTTGCATCCAGCGTCTCCTTTTTCTCCCTACCCTTCCATCCAGTGTCTTCCCTTTTTCTCTCCTTATCCTTCCACTCATCTACCCTCTCTCCTGATCCTTCCATCTAGTGTCTCTATCTCCCCTCTCCTTCTATCCAGTGTCTATCTCTCTACCCTTTTCTGTTCAGTCTCCTCCCTCTCTCCACATCCTTCTAGTTTCTCCCCTTTCTCTCTGCATCCTTTCATCCATCTCCCCTCTTTCTCTCCCTATTCTCTCATGTCCAGCAGCTCTCTCCCCTCTAGTCCCTTCTTCCTCTTCTTCCCTTGTCCAGCAGCTCTCCAGCCCCTTCCTCCTCTCCCTCCCATGTCCCAGCAGCTCTCTCCCTTCCCTCCAGTCCCTTCTTCCTCTCCCTCCCTTGTCCAGTAGCTCTCTCCCTTCCAACCAGCACCTGTCCCTTCCCACTCTCCATTCAGTAACTGTCTCTTCCAAATCTTCCTCCTCCCCTTCTTTCTGACTCTTTCTTTCAGGATCCCATCCAGCCCCTCTCTTCCTCCTTCCAACCAGCATATGTCCCTTCCCTTTCTCACTCTGACCCTCCCATCCAGCTCCTGTCCCCTCTGCCATCTTCCCCTTTCCTTCCAGCATCTGACCTCTTTCCCTTCCCCTCCCTCTGACACCCCACTGCTGCTAATGCTCCATCTTAAGCACCTCGCGTCTGCTGCTCTGTCTGCCCTGCTCTGCCTGCAGCTGTAAGCGATTTGCTCGTCGGCCCTTCCTTCACCGTGTCCCCCCCTCGCGGAAATAGGAAGTTACATCAGAGGGCAGGACACGGTGAAGGAAGGGCCGACGAGCAAATCGCTTTACAGCTGCAGCAGCGCAGAGCAGGGTAGAGAGAGCAGCTAACGCAAGGCGCTTCACCGTCCGATTCGTCTTTTAAGGTTGGGTTCCGGGTGGTCTGCTCCTCGATGGAGCTGCGACGCTGGCGGAGCGGATCGCCCCGCCTTGGTACGACGATGTTGGGGCGGGCCTGGAGGGAAAGTGGGTGGGCCTGGGCCCATCCAGGCCCACCCGTGGCTACGCCCCTGCATTGTGGTGGGTGTAGGGTATTGGGCTCTGTGATTTCATTAGCTTGTGTTACAGTCTCACGATGTTGGTAGTTGGTAGGCTCTTCTCCCATGGTGCTTTTCCCCCTGCCTACTGGGTCAGAGTGTGCCCTGTTGTGTTTCCTGTTGTAGTCCATGCGGTAGTGGCCATTTTTGTAAGCCAGTTTTAGTTCCCTTTCCTGTGTTAGCCACGTTAGACAACTTAGTTCTTACCTTGAATGTGGCTGAAAGAGGGCATTGTACAGCATTCTGCCAGCTCTGACCTACTATTAATCTCAGTACCAGGGAGACTCGTTGCCAGTGGGGCACAACCTCTGATCTGCAGTTAACTGTGAGTAAACATGGTTATTCCAATAAAGGACGTTTTCGGAGAGATTAGTCTTCAGGTGTCAACTGGTGTGCCAATGTTATACAGCAGCAACAAGTCCTAGAGGCCTGCGTGTATGCAGGTCCCTGGAGCACTTTTAGTGGGTACCGCAGTGCACTTCAGCCAGGTGGCCCCAGGCCCACCCCCCCCCCCCACCTGTAACACTTGTGCTGGTAAATGGGAGGCCTCCAAAACCCACTGTACCCACATGTAGGTGCCCCCTTCACCCCTAAGAGCTATGGTAGTGTTGTACATTTGTTGGTAGTGGGTTTTGGAGGAGGGGGGTTGGGATCTCAGCACCCGTGGTAAGGGAGCTATGCATGTGGGAGCTTTTTCTGAAGTCCACCGCACTGACCTAGGGTGCCCAGTTGGTGTCCTGGCATATCAGGGGGGCCAGTGTACTACCAATCCTGGCCCCCTCCCACGACCAAATGGCTCGGATTAGGACATTTTTGAGCTGGGCGTTTTTAGTTTCCATTATCGCTAAAAAAACAAACGCCCAGCTAAAAAACGTCCATTTTTTCGAAAATACGGTTCAGCCCGCCCCTTCACGGACCCATTCTCGGAGATAAACACCCATGGAGATAGGCGTTTGCATTCGATTATGCCCCTCAATAGGTCCCATTGAACAGTGTCTGTTAATATGATAGTGCACTTTCATAAGTCTAGCCCTTTGTTACAGTTTCTGTTCAGACTGGGATTTGATATTAAAATTTGTTTTTTTCTAAATGTGCTGGAAAATTTTCATGTAGACTTACTGTAATTTATCCAATGTAACCTGAGAAACTGTGAAGACAAGAATTCTTGGCATTTTGTCAAGAGTTCCTAGCCAAGGCTTGCTCTTTTTCCATGAATTATCATTGCAAATGTAGAGTAGTGTATAGCAAGAATTTGTGTCTCATTATTGATCCATACCAGTTGTCTGATTTTTTTGACACACCTCAGCTCATGCAGAACCTGGCTGTATGAGCAGCAGGAGGCTGTCCACTAGCTGCTGACTACTCAGTTGAATCTGTAGCTGGTCTGCAAGTTTTGAAGCTAATCAGGGTGACAGCACAGAATTCATAGAGCTGTCAGGAGCCTGGGACAGACTTCTGTTGCTCAGTTCCCTTCTGTAACAGGGAGTACAAGAAGCAAAGGGTAAGAATCATTGGCAACCAATACCAGTGATAGGGGAGTTGATGCTGGATAAGTTCAGGGGAGCCAAGGTCTAGGGTGGAGCAGATGCTGGGAAAAAGAAGTACAGAAAGGCAGGAGACTCCCCTGCTGAGTTTGCAGTATAGGAGAAGGAGAAGATTTGGGGACAGAAGGAATAGAGAGGATTCAACTGCTGGGATTGACTGGTAAGAGGCAGGGACAGAGGAAGAAAGCAGAGTGTCAGACACTATTCCCTCTAAGCTGAGCAGGAGTCCTCCACGTACAGCCAGAAGGGGGTGTTGTTTCACCATCACTTTTTCAATAGTGAGGGACAGGCAGTGGCATGCCGAGGGCGGGGCGGTGGGGGCGGTCCGCCCCACCCCGGGTGCAGGTCGTAAGGGGGGTGCTGCGGCAGCCATGGGCATTCATACGGTGCTGGAGCTGGTGCTGCTGCCTGCTGCAATAAAGGTTCCGTTCCGGCGTCCCCTCCCTCTAACTACTGAGATGTATCGCTCTCCCTCCTCGCTCTACCCCCGCCCCGCAGGCCTCTGGGAGCGTGCATCAGCAATACGAGTGCTGCTTTTGGCCAGCCCCAGAAACCTTCTCTGTACAACATCTCGCCTACGTGGGAAGCTGTACAGAGAAATCTTCCAGGGTCAGGCTGAAGGCAGATTTTACATCGCTGATGCTGCCACTGCCAGTGGGCCTGGAAAGCTTGAAGGTCTGCGGAGAGGGGTAGGGGTGGAGAGAGCCGAGGTGGAAGACTGATGTCAACCTGACCGCAAGGAAAGGATAAGGGGGAGTGGAGAGAGGAGGATGATCACCTGGCGATGTCAGTCCGAAGGGGTGGAGACAAGATGGAGAGCAATGCCAAACCTCAGGGGAAGGGAAAAGGAGGGTGGCGAGAGGAGGAAAAGCACTGCTGGACTGAAGGGGAAGAGGGGGTGAAGTGGCAGAGAGTGATGCCAGACCTCGGGAAGCGGAAAGAAGGGTGGAAAGAGGAGGGAAAGTGATACCAGACCATAGGGGAAGGAGAAAAGTAAAATATACAGGAGATACTGGAAAGCAGACGATGGATGGGGACGGGGAGAGGGGAGATAAAGATGGGGAGATGCTGGAGTGCATCATGTAAAAAGGATATAGGGGGCACAGGCTGGATGGAAGGGCCAGAGAAAGCAGGCAGACACCATGTGGAAAGGGGGAGAGGGCAGACACAGGATAGAAGAGAGGGCAACAGTGGATGGAAGGGGCAGAGAAAGCAGGCAAACGCTGGATGGAAGGGAGAGAGAAAGAGGGCAGACGCTGGATGGAAGGGAGAGAGAAAGAGAGCAGATGCTGGGTGGAAGGGGCAGAGAAAGCGGGCAAATACTGGAATGAAGGGAGAGAGAGAGAGGGAGGGAGCAGATTCTTGATGGTAGGGAGAGAGTGAAGAGAAGATGAGAAAAGCAGAAACCAGAGTCAGCAAAGGTAGATAAAAGATTTTATTATTATTATTATTATTATATTATATTTTTTGCTTTAGGATAAAGTAGTATTGTAGTTGTGGTGATAGAAAATGAAAATAAGGTGATCTTTCTATTAGACTAATTTTAATATATTTTTGACTAACTTTCAGAGACCAAAACCCCATCCTCAGGTCAGGACAGGATACCATAACAGCAGTATACTGTACTGACCTGAGGAAGGAGGTTTTGGCCTCTGAAAGCTAATTGAAAAATGTATTAGTCCAACAAAATAGTATCATCTTATTTTTCCACTTTTTTGTTTTATTTCTGTTTGTTAATTGTAAAGTGGTGATTGGTATTTGTCAGTTTTTTTACCTTTACATGTGTAATCTTTATATTGCATAGTACTAGGGGACATGCATCACTGTTTCTGTGGTGTTGCATTGTATGCAGAATCTGACATATTGGGGGTTCAGTTTAATTTTTGTCTACATATTTCTGTTTTTAGTTTGTGGTTACTTATTCTATACTTGGTGAGGATGTATCTGTGTTCTATGTGGAAAAAGACATTTTTGTGTTGGCAGGATCATTTTTACTAATGTCTTGTGTAGTTTTACAGTTGGTGTATTGATGTTCTAGTGCTCACTGCAATGTTTAAGATGCTGCCTTTTCCTAGGTGTTCTTCTGTATTTTGGTTGTTTTCCTGGATACACCCTTGTTGTGCGAGTGGTGGATTATTATTAAAAATAATTTTTTTATATAGAGAAGGGGGTGTTAAAAAATGATTGGCCCCAGGTGTCAAATACAGTAGGTGCACCACTGGGGACAGGTAAGTTCAGCAGGTCTCCAAGAAACCTGCCTGTCCCTAGCAATTGAAAACATAATATTGAAGCACCACCCCCACTGGCAGAAATGCAGTTGGAGGGCTCCTGCTTACCTTAGAGGGAACAGTGGTGTCAGATGGTAGGAAGGGGATACAGAGGAAGGGATAAAAGAGGTAAATGAAATACTGAGGAAACAGTATGAAGAGGCAGAAAACAAGATCTTGAAAGGAGATGAGGGAAAATACTTGAGGGTGGAGGCAGGAAGTGGATGCTAGTAAAAAAGGCAGGATGGTGAATGTGGAGATAGCACAGAAATGGAGGGCTGCTGTGGTAAGAAGCAAAAATGAAAAAAAAGAAGAGAATTCCATTTAAAAAGGAGCAGCAAAAGAGTACACTCTTAATATGACCTAATCTTTAATCTCTAGGAGAAAGTACATAAAGCTGGAATTGCTACTTGACCTAAAAGAACAGCATATATGGCCTCATTTGGCTTATCTGCCAAATACCCTTAACCCATGCAAGCCATGGCCCTAAAAATCAGATAAAGAACTTTGAATGCATGAAACGGAGAGCCAGTGCGGTATGGTTAACACTGAGGAAACATACTCAAAAGATGGAATTACCTGAAATCATACAAGTGGCAGCATTTTTGCTCCAACTACCAAGAACAAAAAGATGAGATAAGCTAGAAAAAGGTAGAAGAGATGGTAATACAGAGAGCAGAGATGAAGGAGGAAAATACAGAGCTTGGATTCCTGGTGGTGGGTTAGAGTCAGTGGTAACTCGTGGTGCTACAGTAGAAACAGCTCATGTGATAGGAGGAAAGGAGGAACCTCCCAACTCTCATAACTTGCTTAAAAAGTGCCCATAAGGCACATTCACATGTTCCTGGAAAACTGAAAGAAACACTAAATTCTCAACCCCGATGAAGGCCCCTATTTCACTGTCAGGGCATCAGTGGAAACTCAAAACTTCATCATAGCCATTGTCTTTGCGTGAGGGGGAAAAAAACTGTACTGAACTGGTTGTTGAGTTATAAGAAGCAAAATTATCAATGCAGGGTAGACAAGACTTGCAGTAGAGCTGGAGCAAGAGATGATGCTATTGTAAGATACCAAGTTTTTCCTAATGCAGTGACAATTCAGGTTCCAATGATGCAGCGATAGCAAAATGAGAGCTTGTATCAAGGTTTGAGTTCTAGTGACGCAATGAATATATAAGACAAGTGTACTGTTTAGTATAATTTTGAAAGTTAATGCAAGTTAATATAAGCTTCTAACTATAAAAGGAATTTTTTAAACCTGAGATTATAACTCATAGCTCAAAGCTTGAGCAACAGGTAGGAACAAAGAGCTTTGGAAGTTCTGAGGTCTCTAAGTTGTGGACCCTATTTATTTGGGCACAGAGTGAATTCTGTTGTGAAGTTTGTCGTTGTTTATCACACATTTGTGCTTTTCTTGTTGTAGGGTAATTTTATAATATAAAGCAAAATATAAAAGGAACTGAATGCAAATCCGTCTATACACCATACAGCGTTCAGACAACACAAGATACTAGAACCAGGGATCACAGCAAAGTATGAACTTATTTAGAATACTTTGAAGCAGTTGACTTCCTTTTTCTTGTTGGATTTCTTCTACCTATTTGCTGAATTGAAACTGAAGGATTCTCAAGTTTGAGTGAATTATTATATATCCTGCATGGACAATTATGGGTGTTTCTGCTTGGAAAGCTAAGTATTTTTCTTTTTTCTTTTGAACATTTCAATATATTTCAATATTTAGATTAAAAAAACGTTTTTCATGGACTACTATAATATGCTAAGTGCACCAGTTATGGAGTTTCCTGATCTGTGATGTTATTCCTTGCTGAAGCTTGGGATAAAAGTTTTTAGGTTAAAGGTTCCACTGAGGCCTTTTCTCCACGTTTTTAGATATTTGTTCTTTGCTGTGCTCCCTGGTTCTAGTATCTGTGAGTTGTCTGAATGCTGAATGGTGTATAGGGTAATTTTACAAACCATATTTACCCTTCTAATACTATTTTGGAGTATAAATGGGGTCTTATATGATTAAGTCATGCCTAAACGTATATGTGATACAAGCCAGTGCATACTTGTACAATAGATCTGTGCATGGGGTGAAGTATGGCAGATCATGGGCAGAGTCTCAGTGTACATGCATATTTGATAAAATACACACGTACACATGTAAAGGCGACACTAACATTTACACCTGCTTTCAACCAAGCATAATGGGCCAGATTCTATATATGGCATTTAAAAAATCCGCGCAGAAAACATTTCCGCCTAATCGCATTCTATAAGCGGTGGCAAGCTTTAGAGCAATATATAGAATATGCTTACTCGCTATCCTAGTGCCTAAAGTTATGCGCATCCATTTATACCAACGAAAATCTGGCATAAATCCCTACATGTACATTTAGGCCCAGAGGGCCATATTCTATAATAATGTGCATAAAATTTGGAACACCCATGACATGCCCATTTCCCTACCTATAACCATGCCCCTTTTTGCCTGCATGCATTAAAATTTAGGCGCAGTGCATTACAGTATACGCTTAGGGAGTTATGTGCGTAAATTCTAATTATTGCCAATTAGTGCTCATTATTGCTTGTTAAGTGCTGTTAACAACGCTGATTGGCTTGTTAAGCCAATTAAGTTATGCGCTTTGTTATAGGATATGCTTGGATTTTGGCACAGAACACTAGACGCACTATATACATAGACATCATATGAACAATACAGTCAGTAGGGCCCCCACCCCGGTGGGACAGCACTTCACAGAACCAGGACACTGTACCAGTGATTTCACAGTGAGAATACTGAAAGGTAACTTTAAAACCATACAAGAACTTAAGACCTTTGAAGTCAGAATGATTGAATATTTTAACACCCAACAGAAAGGACTTAACAAGGACCTGGGGTTCCTAGCCCATTATAAACCATAAAGCTGTATGTCTCTGTTGATCACCCCACCCCTCACCTATCCACACCCATCCTGTTAGAATATCAATGATATGCTTTGATGTCCCCATGCATACCTCCGACCCACCCCCATCCTCCCACCCTGTCAGACTGTCATAGTAATGCTTGAAGGTTTTCACTTATATACACTGTCAGCTAGCACATTTGCTTATTTCCGATCTGAGGAAGAAGGGCAACCTTCAAAAGCTAATCAAGAAATGTATTAAGTTATGTCCAATAAAAAAGGTATCATCTTATTTTCTTTTCCATGTTTTATTTTGTTTGATTTCTATAGAATCCGGGGGAATGTCTGTGCCTTCAACGTACTAATGATGCTGGATATTTACCAGCAGTTTATGAAGTCCCATAGGTGCCCATGGCTATTTTTAAAGAAGCCCTAGTTACAAATTTATGTATGCAATTACTGGCATTTACACATATATGCTGTGTACACGTATAAAACCTGATTTTAGAATGCCAATATTTACACACGTAAATCAGCTCTATGGGGTCCTTTTGCTAAACTGTGGTAACGAGTGGCTTTGGCGTGCCCTTATGCAGCTCATTCCTGTGCACTGAAAACATTTTTACTGCAGATGTAAAAACCCCAATTTTCTATTTATGTCATTAATAGCCATTCGCTAATGTTTCTATTAGCATGTGGCCATTTTTAGAAATTACTGCGGGAAAACTTGCTACCACCTATTTTGTAGGTGGTACAGGCTCCCATGTTATCCATGCACTAACCAGTTAGCTCACGGTAATGTAGATGTGGTAACTGGTTAGCACAGGAACACCCACTCTCAACCCCTGACACCATCTTCTAAAAGAAAAATACAAAAAAAATAATTAGCATGTGGTTAGCAGGCACACATCCTACAACTAATGCAGAATGCATTAGCATGTCCTACATTAGGGGGTCCTTTTACTAAGGTGCGTTGAAAAATGGCATGTGGTAGTGTAGGCGCAGGTTTTGGGTGTGCACAGAATCATTTTTCAGCACACCTGTAAAAAAGGTCTTTTAAACATTTTTGCCGAAAATGGATGTGTGGCAAAATGAAAATTGCCACGCGTCCATTTTGGTTCTCACACCTTACTGCCAGTCTAGTGGTAAAGTCTCACGCGGTAACTGGGCAGTAATGACCTACGGACGCCAAATGCAACTTGGCGCATGTCCGATATGCGAGGCAGAAAATAAAAATGAAATTACTGCAATAGCCATGTGGTAGCTGTGTGGTAACTCCATTTCCCCTAGGCTTTTTATTTTATTTATTTATCTGCTGCGTTAGGCACGCATTATCGCCTAATACAGCTTAGTCAAAGGACCCCTATATGTAGACAGCAAGGAGGTGCAGTTCGGGTAGGGCTAAGGAATGCCCAAAATCTAGAGGTGTATTCCCCATTTTAGAATGGAATACACACGTTTATCTTGATATTTGAACTTCGGGATTTACAGCTGCTCCTTTGCACTGTTTACTAAGGTGCACTAGTGTTTTTAGCATGTGCTAACGCTAGAGACACCCTTAGGAATATATGGGTGTCTCTAGCATTAGTACGTACTAAATTTTAGCAAATGCTAAAAGTGCTTGTGCACTTACAGCATAGTTTAGTAAACAGGGCCCATAGATTTTGCATCAGACTTTGACTTTTCAATATGTCTGCAGTTTTCTGTCTATGATTCACTGAATTACAAGTAGGCACATTGATTTAATTATCTTATCACCTCAGCATGTGCTAAAATGAACGTGTCACCTTATGCTGAGCTCCAGGCTAAGTAAATTAAGAAATTGAATTAAAAACATAGTAATATCAGATCTGCAGTGTTGATACAAAGGATCAAGTATTAACTTTACTTATTTAGATAACGATAAAACTGTTAACAAGCTGTACAAGCATCAATTCCAAGTGGAATATCTGAAACCAAACATAAAGCCTTGTATATACTTAAGTAATATTTCTTCCATAATAAGCTGGTGCAGTGGCTTAACATATATTCTGTGCCACTATCTGCATAAGGCACTAATAATTCAAATAATATCTGGCCATTTAGCAATTGAAATGGCTGGACATCATCCATATAACTTTTGAAAACATACAAGTAAGCAAGTTATGTATTCGTCATCCATCAGCAAACCTACAGTTTGCTTTGAATGTTGGCCAATGTGCAACTTACAATTCAGAAGCATTTTGTCAAGTATAAGTCTAGTATTCAAAGAAGGCTAATATCTCAATAGAGGCATGTAAGTTACATGCTAAACCTAGGAGCTGAAATCACTGAGTATAGGCACCTAAAATATTTTTCTTATAGGGCTTAAATTTAACTTCAGGTGCCTTAAACTAAGACTCCTAGAAGGTCTGCTGTGGGTTTGCCTAAGATAAGGCTCATAACACGCTGTAGGCATCCAGCACTGGAAATCAGCACTGCACACTTAACCTCATTCCCCCTTTAAGGGGCCCTTTTACAAAGCGTTGGTAAACCCAACGTGGACTTACCACATGCTAAGCCGGCACTACCACTAACCCAACGCAGCTGCTGGCTGTAGTTCCGCCTCAAGCGCATGCCATTTGTGTCACACCAGAAAATTTTTTTTATAGCATAGCATTAACCCAGTGGCCATGCCCGGTTACCACCAGGTTACCGCTGTGGCCCCTACCACCACCTCAATGGGTGGCGGTAAATGCTGCCCCCCAACATGGCCACGTGGTAAAAGTAATCTTATCGCATGCCCATTTTTTAAAGGAGTGTTTACCTCCTGTGGTAAAAAGGGCCACGACGAGTGGGAAAATCAGCCCCTGCTGCTACCGTAGGGCTCTTTTGCCTACAACTTAGTAAAAGGACCCCTTAGTTTCCTAAATTTAGGTTTTCTGATCAAACACTTTAAGTTTAACAGTCTAGGTACCTAGCTCCTAAAGTAAAGCATCCAGACCTGTTTAAAATGGTTAATATGCTATAGAGTGGTAGAGTACCAGCCCTAGTAGTTAGAGGTGCAGGCTTAGGGTTACCATATTTGCTCCCCCAAAAAAGAGAACACATGCCCCGCCATGCCCCACCCCACCCATGCCACACACCCCTAAGGGTGTCCTACCCTCCCCTCCCCTTACCTTACTATAATGCCCTTGTGGTCTAGTGACCTCTTCAGGGCAGGAAAGAGCCCCTGCTTTCCTGCCTGGAGCGCCTGCATACTATTCCTTGCTGACTCCAGTCTCGGTGCCGATTCAAAATGGCCACAGAGAGTTGAAGCGGCCTTGCGAGACTTCAACTCTCAGCGGCAATTTTGAATCGGCGCCGGGATCAGCATTGGAACAGTATGCAGGCACTGGGGGCAGAAAGGAGGGGGCTCTTTCCTGCCCCGAAGCGGTCACCAGTCCACCAGGGCAGTATAGTAAGGTAAGGGGAGTGGAGGATAGGACACCAATAGGCCCGCCCATCCGCCAGCCTGCCCGTTTGTCTGGAAATCCGGACAAACGGGCAGGATGGCAAAACCCACCCGGTTGCCCGGCCATGTCCTTAAAAAGAGGACATGTCTGGGTAAAACCGGACATATGGTAACCCTATGCAGGCTTGACAACTGATGGTGCCCTGTTTAAATCCCATTGCTGCTCCTTGTGATCTTCAGCAAGTTATTTAACCCTCCAGGTACAAAATTACCCTCCTGTTAACTAAGCCATGCTCAGTGGCGTAGGAAGGGGGGGGGCAGTGGAGCAGTCTGCCCTGGGTGCACGCCGCTGGGGGGGTGTCGGCTCGCTGGTTCCCTGCTCTTTCTGCCCCGGAACAGGTTACTTCCTGTTCCGGGGCAGAGAAAGCAGGGAAGCAGCAGAGCCGACGCAGCTCCCAGTGACGTGCACAGGGGGTGGATCGGCCCTCCCGCCTGCCCTCCGCTGCAAGGTAAGGGTGCGTTTTGGGGGGAGGGTGCGTTTCGGGGGGGGGGTGCTCCGGGGGGGGGGGGGGGGGCGCCATGCCCTGCACCTGGGGGGGTGCGCAGCGGTGACCCACCCCGGGTGTCAGGCACCCTCGCTACGGCACTGGCCACGCTATCAGCTGCCGTGCGCTAATGCCGACACAGACCATTCATTTTGAATGGGCTGTGTTGGCATTGCCGCGCAGCATAGCAAACGGGGGTTAGATTGCAAACCCTGCAGGGATAGGGAAATACCTAGTGTACCTGAATGTTTAACTCACTTTGAGCTACTACTGAAAAAGGTGTGAGTAAAATCCAAATACACATTTAAAGAAAATAATAAAATGTGCTACAATAAAATGACATAGCAAATCCAACTGAAGCTCAGTCTCAGAGAGTACAATGTCCGCGCTTTGAGAGGGAATTTTATAAAGGATTTTTTACTTATTTATAAAGACATATTGATGCCAATGTTGCTTTTTACAAACCATCAGAAAATCAGCGCTGAATAACATTAAAATCATTTAAAGCATCGTTGCTGCCTCATAGATCTGATTATACATTCACCACCCACCAATGAACACATAACTTGCTCTGAAAATTGACCTCTTAGAGCCTTGTTACTAATTTGTGATAAAGTGACTAACCTGTGTTATTGGAGGTCAGTTGCTCAGGATGAGAACAGTACAAGTTCCCAGGTGCAGTAATACAAAGATAGCAGGTCCCAAGTTGGGCCTGATCTTTATTGGGCTGGGCTGGAGATTGCAACACATTCCCCCTCCTCCAGTACTGTATAGAAAAAGTGCCCATGTCCAATCTGGTTTGCATCAAATGTCCTTTGGAACTACCTCTGATACATTCAAATCAAAATCCTCATCCACCGTATTTGACAGCTTGACCCCTGGTGGTAGTAGTATGAAACTACAGCTAGGGGTGTGAGGCAACGGTGGGGGGGGCTTTGATGTAATGTGAATTGAGTTGAGAGGTGGGTTCCAGAAGGGAATAGATGTAAACTGGATTAGTGGGTGGGTTTGAATCACTGGCCCTGCCCTTTAAATGATACTGAGCATGGCTTGAGGTCCACAATTTTCCATTGTTGTGGCCAGGAATGCATGATATTTAAATCTTTTGCAGCAATGCAAAAATAAATTTACTGTAGGATTTACCAAATTGATTAGTAAAGACTGAGGCAATGTTTTGCACAGTAAATCATCAAAAATGTGTTATTTTACCAGGGGTTGTTAAATAGAGCTTCAGTTGTAATTCCAATTGTAAATCGCTTTGTACCTATGTAATTGAACCTACTGTATCCAAGTGTAACTCACTTTGAGCTTGGATTTGTAAAGATGGCTAATTAAATCTAAAGCTTACTTAAGGGTCCTGTTTACTAAGGTGCGTCAGTGTTTTTAGCGTGCCTACACTTAGCGCGTACGCTAACCATGTAGGTGCCTATAGGAATATTGTAGGCATGTACATGGTTAACGCGCATTAAAAATGTTAACATGCTTATAATGCTGCTTAGTAAACAGGGCCCTAAGTTAGATAGATTATTGAGCCAATACCTGTAAGGGGGCCGTAGGGTACGTTTTTACTGCATATTTTAAAATGGCCTGGTTGCATAATGGATTAGGAATGCTGAACTTGGAAGGATATAATTTAGTATATTTATTGCAACATCTGAAGGACTGGTTATTTGATACAGGAAACTATACTCCAGTAGCTTACGAAAAGGCCTTAGTGAACGGTGATCCTTATTCATTAAAATACATGCCTCTGGTGGGATTTGGAGAACTGCCATGGACGATGGGGAGATTAGATCAATAGCACTTGTTCAGTCCTTATGTGTAAACATTTGATCCATTCAGCTAACTGCTTGGTGTATTTACCACTGTGAGTAATGCACGCATTTGGGCATAGGGAAATTAAACTAATTGCATAGTTCAATCAGTTGGCCAAGGATGAGGAAGATATCGTTTCTTTTTTGGAGTTGAAATAACAATATGATCTGGATGTTTCAGATATTTTCCTGTCCCTCCAAGTCAGGCATTATGCATAGCAACTTGCAAAGAAACAGTTAAGCAGCAAATTCTGTTATAACCTTGAGGATTTCTTTTTGTCTAGTGAGACAGGTAGACTAAAAGTAGCACACCTACAAGTGGATTTCTTACTAGTGAATGTTCATGATTCCTTGGCCACAGCTTGGAAAGTGGATTTAGCAATGGGTGACGTGCTAGTGAGGATGATAGAAAGAATTCAATAATTGATAGCCAATGTAGAGTTATGGGACTTACAATATAAAGTAACCCACAGAGCACATTTTACTCTAGTTAGGGTGTATCGGTTGGGATGTGCGGTACCTTTGACATGTCCCAAGTGTGATGAACCTACTACGGGATGCGAGTTCACTATGGCCCAAAGGAAATACCATTTGATGATGTGAATGAAGTACATATACTAGGGGAAGGGAAGCATCTTTGATTTCAGTGGTTGTGGTTGGTAGGGAAAAAACTCTGTCTATAAAATCCTGAATGGAGTGGAATGGGTAAACAGAATCAATTTTTACTCTATCAGGAAGTACAAAGACTGGGAGACACTCCATGAAGTTACACGTTAGCACGGTAGCACATTTAAAACAAATTGGAGAAATATTTTTTCACTCAACCTATAGGTATGCTCTGGAACTCATTGTTGGAGCAAGAGATAAAAAAAAGCAGTTAAAGATGGGTTTAAAAAAAGGTTTCTATATATTCCTGGAGGAAAAGTCTATAAACCTTTATTAAGGTAGACCTATTTATTTATTTGTTACATTTGTATCCCACATTTTCGCTGCTTATCCCTGATGTTAAGTATCATAGAATCTTGCTACTTTTTGATACACTGCAAAGTACTGTGGGCTGGACTGGCCACTGTTGGAAACAGGATACTAGGCAAGAAGGACTCGTGGCCTCACCCAGTATGGCAACTGTTATGTCCTTATCTTGTCATATTGGCTATTCCCAGAGCCTTCCTCCTTTTGGCATTGGAGGAATACAGAGCACCTGTGAGGATCATATTTGGGAAAAGGAGAACCATGATAAAAGTGCTTCTTCCTTGAAATTTGGGGTGTTTATATGGATACTCTCTCCCCACAGATTTGTAGCAGTGTTTAGAAATACTTCTGAACTGGAGGGTGGTCCTGGATAAGGATTACTACCCAGAGAGTTTAGAAGATACTATAGAATTAGTCTAATAGTCCCAAAAGGGGAAGGTGAAACAAGGCAGAGTCCTGGTAGGGTTTTTTTTTTGGGGGGGGGGGGAAGGTTACCAAGCTGCGGGAGAAAGTGCCCTGCGCTAGCGGCGGAAGTCATTTTTCCCATGTGCCAGGGCCATTTTTTCCGCAGCCAATAAAAGCCAAAAAAAATGGTCATGCGGTGAAATAACTCTTACTGAATGACCATGCAACAGGTAGCCCTTACCACCACCTACTCCTGTGGCAACCGGGCAGCATGCGGCGATGCCCGATTACCGCTGGGTTATTGCTGCGCAAACCATGTCTAGGGGGGTGTTATTTTTCCCCCGGAAATGGCGTGTACTCAGGGCAGGACTACTGCTGGCAGCTGCGCTGGGCCGGCGGTAGTCCCGGAAAAGTTTGTAAAAGGGCCCCTAAGGGAGCTGAGGTGGGTAATGGGAGCAATTAAGGGTAGGGGAGGGTCTAGTAGGTGGCAGTTGAACTTAAGAGTCAAGGTCCAACTATTGTTTTTGTATTGCTCCTTTATTCTTCTGGGAGGGAGGGGATATAAGAGGATTCAAGGAGGAAGGGAGGAGGGAAGAATGGAGGGGAATAAATAAAAAATAAATACTATGTTAATACTGTTGAGGATATTAACTTGAACGATGATGGTCAATTCTGACTACTGTATTGTTAGCTCTTCAATAAAAATATTTGAACCTAAATCTAAAGTCCAGAATATCCTTAGGCTTACATGTGAAGGAAATAGAATTAACTAGAGTGTAAACTCCAAGAGTGGAGACTATCTATCATCTTTCACTATCTATAATAGGCAGTTCTGTTTGTTTCACATGGGCAGTTGGTACAGTGCTCCATGCTGTCCGATCCTCTGCTATGTAGTCTCACTGTGGAAACTAGAGGTGAGTCCATTGATGGCAGAAGTTGCTGGCCCCAGTGAGTGGGTGGCTGATGGAGAGCCCCGGGCCTGCCAGGTGAAGTAGATATGCTGTGCTTTGTGTCAGTGTACAGGACGAAGGGACAGGTAATGGCTCATAAAGACCGCAGAACAGACAACACTATCTTGAAGGAAAGTGGTACGTGCAGGCTGGGATGCATGGGTAGAGGGAGGCAATGAGGAGGGGCAAGTGAGGAGGGTGAAGAGGGGCAATTGAGGAGGCCATCTCAGCTCATCATCTCTGATGCACCTTTTCAGTTAGTGTGTATATGTTTAGCACTATGTACATCCAGTAGCACTATAGAAGTAAGTAGAAATAATCTGGCTTGGTTAATAGCCAGGGTGGCCACTGTTTAAAGTTATAAACTGCAAAAATGAACTATACAGTTGTGGTTTTCTATTACTTCTGAAAACAAATCAGCTGCAAATGTTGAATCAAGCTGAGCTCAAACATCTGCACACCCCATCAACAGACAGCATGAGCTCGATCTCACAGAAAACCACTATACCACTAACATGGGACTGCTAAATTTCTGCATAAATTCATGAGCTAGTTATATCATTAGAAACTCCATATATATAGAGCCTTTCTTCCAAAGGAAAATATTTTTAAAGATATAATATTATGCCTCAGTGTATCAGATTGCCGTCCCTATTATTAGAACATACATACTAAAATGTCAGTGAGTTTCTCATGCAGTTAAATATGTATATCTTACAACACATACAGGAAGCTGCCAATTTCTTAACCATGTGTACAGACTACCACTCAAACCCCATAAAAATGACAAAAAGCCAAACTCACAAAGCCCATGAAATTGAGCACCTGCTCATACTTTGTAACATCTGGGAGCAGGACATACTTTTTTTTGGCTCTCTCTGAGCACTAAGAGCTTGCCATTTGCCATAGCAGAATAATTTTCTAGTCTACCCATGATTATTTCCTCATTTCAAAGCATAAAATGCTAGGGTTTGCATGCAAAGTGACAGAAACACAATGTAGTAGTAGATATTTTTAAATAGATTTTCATGAACATAGTTTCTTAGTTATGCAATTTTGATTCTTAATTTGAGGATTATGTATAATTTGGAAAATAAAACAATTGTGTTATTGGCTATCCTGAGAAATCTCACTTTTTTCCACCCAGAACGTATGAACTATGCGCTTTCACATGCCCAGAATCATATAAAGAGTTACACAGCACTTACCTTTTCAGAAACAAAATAGAAATTTTAGGTATCTTCTGTTTTTATAAGAAAAAAACTCTTTTTTTTATAATCCTCCTCTGGCAGTGTTCTGCTTCTTTTATATGAAGCAAAGTTCCCAGTCCCCTTTAGTAGACAGCGCAAGTGGAGACCAGCTCCACTCAAATATGTATTTCTCCTTTCTCTCAACCTAGTAGATGGTGACAGCTGACTTTATTTTAGCTCTGCATGTAAAAGGTGGAACTTGGAAACTATTTTTAGGGTCTGAGGCCTGTATGCTCCATTCCTTACGTAACTACTTGTTCTAGAAATGTTTCTAAAGGCACCATTACACCATCGTTTTATTAAATATATGCATATGCATATCTAACACTTGTTCAGTCAATCAAATGTTTATGCCTATATTTTCCAACTGAATTTACAAAGCTTCTATGTGTCTAACTTTATTTTTTTTCCTCTTTAGAAACTTCTAATGAACTGATATATAAGGAGGAAGGGCACGTAGTATATTTTATCTCAAGTGTACTGTGGTGCTGAGCGTTTGACATTATTTCTGCCTTCCTACCAGTTGCCTTACCAGAATAGCCTGAAAACATATCAAGTTGAAATTTGCTATTTCTTCCATGAGTGAATTGTAAAATCTTTTCTTTTTCTCTGTGAATCACTTAGTGTTTTAGTAGTCAGATGTTTTCTACACAACTCTACTGATGCAATATTGAATAGCCTTGTCAAACATACATTATTAAAAGCATTTTTCATGAAGTCAGTGAAACGAATAAGGTCTAAGACATCTGGCAAATGCTTGTGGATATATTTTGTACACACCACCTTAAAAAAAAACAACTCGTTGCTTATGAGAACAAAACACTTGTTTTTCACCCCAAGATAAGGATTCACCTCATAAGTGAAGGATTTTGAAATGGTATTATGCCCCCTACAGGCAGGGCCAGCTTAGCAAAAGTATTATCCAATAATGTGTTTTTAGAAAATTGTTGTGGTGATGGGGTGTTTATGATGGGCGAGTTTATCAAAATTTGAGGGGGGGGGGGGGGAGACCTGACCATTAATTGGGAAGGGGCACAAGGCTGAAAGTTCATCTAGGACATTTAGAGGCTCATTATCAAAGCACATAGACTTACAAAGTTATATAGGTTACTATGAGGCGTATTATGAAAGCACTTACACTTACAAAGTTCCATACGTTACCATGTAACTTTGCAAGTCTATGTGCTTTGAAAATGAACACCTTAATATTGTTGTATTGACTCTGTGTACAGTGATCTGGTATCATTCTTGACATAGATAACTTAGGCTGAGTCATGGCAATGACTAAGAAGTAAGAAATACATCTCTAGGACATCATACCATCCAGATGAGTTAGACATGATCAAGAATGAAACTGGAGGCCACTTAACAGGGTCTAAATTGGATTACTATTCTAACTGGCTATAAAATAAGTCCCTGCTATCACTCCAGCTCATAGATATATAATGTCCTGTTTTGGAATCTGCTGACAGTAAAGGCCAGGGGCTTGGTTCACCTCTTAAGGATGAATATTACAAAACAAAAATATCAGAAAAGTAGATAGTCATAAGATAGTTGAGTGGGAAAAAAAGATTAATTATAGCCTGAATATATATATATATATATATACAGTGGTGGAAATAAGTATTTGATCCCTTGCTGATTTTGTAAGTTTGCCCACTGACAAAGACATGAGCAGCCCATAATTGAAGGGTAGGTTATTGGTAACAGTGAGAGATAGCACATCACAAATTAAATCCGGAAAATCACATTGTGGAAAGTATATGAATTTATTTGCATTCTGCAGAGGGAAATAAGTATTTGATCCCCCACCAACCAGTAAGAGATCTGGCCCCTACAGACCAGGTAGATGCTCCAAATCAACTCGTTACCTGCATGACAGACAGCTGTCGGCAATGGTCACCTGTATGAAAGACACCTGTCCACAGACTCATTGAATCAGTCAGACTCTAACCTCTACAAAATGGCCAAGAGCAAGGAGCTGTCTAAGGATGTCAGGGACAAGATCATACACCTGCACAAGGCTGGAATGGGCTACAAAACCATCAGTAAGACGCTGGGCGAGAAGGAGACAACTGTTGGTGCCATAGTAAGAAAATGGAAGAAGTACAAAATGACTGTCAATCGACAAAGATCTGGGGCTCCACGCAAAATCTCACCTCGTGGGGTATCCTTGATCATGAGGAAGGTTAGAAATCAGCCTACAACTACAAGGGGGGAACTTGTCAATGATCTCAAGGCAGCTGGGACCACTGTCACCACGAAACCATTGGTAACACATTACGACATAACGGATTGCAATCCTGCAGTGCCCGCAAGGTCCCCCTGCTCCGGAAGGCACATGTGACGGCCCGTCTGAAGTTTGCCAGTGAACACCTGGATGATGCCGAGAGTGATTGGGAGAAGGTGCTGTGGTCAGATGAGACAAAAATTGAGCTCTTTGGCATGAACTCAACTCGCCGTGTTTGGAGGAAGAGAAATGCTGCCTATGACCCAAAGAACACCGCCCCCACTGTCAAGCATGGAGGTGGAAATGTTATGTTTTGGGGGTGTTTCTCTGCTAAGGGCACAGGACTACTTCACCGCATCAATGGGAGAATGGATGGGGCCATGTACCGTACAATTCTGAGTGACAACCTCCTTCCCTCCGCCAGGGCCTTAAAAATGGGTCGTGGCTGGGTCTTCCAGCACGACAATGACCCAAACATACAGCCAAGGCAACAAAGGAGTGGCTCAGGAAGAAGCACATTAGGGTCATGGAATGGCCTAGCCAGTCACCAGACCTTAATCCCATTGAAAACTTATGGAGGGAGCTGAAGCTGCGAGTTGCCAAGCGACAGCCCAGAACTCTTAATGATTTAGAGATGATCTGCAAAGAGGAGTGGACCAAAATTCCTCCTGACATGTGTGCAAACCTCATCATCAACTACAGAAGACGTCTGACCGCTGTGCTTGCCAACAAGGGTTTTGCCACCAAGTATTAGGTCTTGTTTGCCAGAGGGATTAAATACTTATTTCCCTCTGCAGAATGCAAATAAATTCATATACTTTCCACAATGTGATTTTCCGGATTTAATTTGTGATGTGCTATCTCTCACTGTTACCAATAACCTACCCTTCATTATGGGCTGCTCATGTCTTTGTCAGTGGGCAAACTTACAAAATCAGCAAGGGATCAAATACTTATTTCCACCACTGTATATATATATATATATATATATATATATATATATATATATGGTGTATAGAGAAAGAAGGACCATAATAGACAAAAGCTAATTTACTCAAGTACCTCATTCCTTTCATTCACCTTCAACAGTCTTGAAACTAAAATATATTTATTTCAAGTAGAAAACAGTGTCATTCAAAATTGCATTCAATACAAACAAGGGTACCATTAAGTTTTGTATGAGGCACATAGAAAAAATAATTCTAACATCTGGATATCAGACCCTATACAGGGGCGGACTAATCATTCGGGTAACCAGGCAGTGCCCGAGGGCCCAGAGGCTCTAGGCAGCCCAGATGCTCTGCCCGGATGCCCGGCATGCCACTGGTGATCTATTGGCCTCTGCCGCCATGCCCCCCCTCACCTGGCACCATCATCTTTTAAAAATGGCGGTCAAGACTCCCTGCAGAAGTCTCACAAGACTGTTGAGACCTCCAAGACTACCGCGGAAAGTCTCAGCCACCATTTTGAAAATATGGCGGTGCCAGAAGGCAGGGGAATAGTGGGCAGGAAAGAACATGCCCCCCCTGCAGAGGCCACCAGACCACCATGACCCCTGAGGTAAGACCAGGACAGTGGGGGCATCAGCTGCAATGGCAGGGGTGGCAGAGGGGTGTTGGTCAGCGGCCGGGCGTGGGCCCAGACCACCCTCAGTACCCAGGGGTCCAGACCACCTTCAGTCCACCCCTGACCCCATATTGGCTCCAAAGGTTTGAAGATAAGCAGGCACTCTTTCTGACTGAGCCTTCTGGAACTCTCTCTTTTCCTTGCTAGTGATCTCTTCTAAGCTGGATCTTTAGCATGCCAAAGCTCCAATGTGTTAGTCACATGCAATCTTTTTGGTCACTCCTTAAAATGACTATGAGGGTAAATACATGTAGAAACTTCAGGGACTACCTTTTGTATGTTTTAACCTTAGTTTTGAAATTATGTGTGACATCTTTATTGTCTACAGGGTGGGAGGCTTGTGTCTTGTTTGCTATCTGATGACATAGGAAGTTGGGACTACTTCTAGTTATGTAGGTGCTTAACCTACTGCAGTCTTTCAATCCTGATTGCTGCAGTGCTGACTTGGCTCCATTCATAGGAGCCAACTTTTCAAAATGATTGGGGGTGCTGACATTTTTTTTATTTTTTATACAGGTGGTGCATTCCCCACTCCCTCTCCTCCCCTCCCCTTCCTCCTCCCTCCGAGTTCCAGGCCTGCCCTCCCTCCCTCCCTCTCTCTCTCCCTCCCAGTTCCAGGCCCCCTTACTCTTTCCGTCCGAGTTCCAGGCCCTCCCTCCCACCCTCCCAGTTCCAGTTCCAGGCCCCCCTCCCTCCCCCTCTCCCTCCCTTTCGAATTCAAGGCCCCCTCCCTCCCTTTGAGTTCCAGGCCTGCCCCCCTCCCTCCCTCCCTCTCTCCCTCCGAGTTCCAGGGCCCCCCTCCCTCCGAGTTCCAGGGACCCTCCGAGTTCCAGGGCCCCCTCCCTCCCTCCCTTCCTTCGAGTTCCAGGCCCCCTCCCTCCGAATTTTAAAAGTCATCTTACCTCATCAGGGTTACGGTGGCAGCAGCAGCAGTGAAAAAGTAGTTCTTTAGATTACTTCTAAGCCTATAACCTCTTAACTTCATCCTATGCCCTCTCATTGCAGAGTTTTCCTTCATTTCAAAAAGACTCACTTCCTGTACATTAATGCCATGGAGGTCTTTAAATGTCTCTATCATATCCCTTCTCTCCCACCTTTCTTCCAGAGTATACATATTGAGAGACATAAGTCTGTCCCTATACGCTTGCAGCTTCTTCCACAAACTTTATAAAATATTAGTGCACATTTACCAGTCCAGTTTTCTGGCATGCAGCTCAACATTGTGACCTCTTTAAGATTCCTTCCACCTGTATAATCTGTGATTTTAAACCGCTCTCCCATCCAAATAAAAGATGCCTAGAGCAGTAACAAATTATACATTAAGTATATACTTGAGGGCAATTTTATAAAAGGATGCCTTTGTGGAATCTCATAAAAGATACCTGTTTGATGCCTATACTTAGGCATATATGTGCCTTTTATTTATATGAATTTGCTCACACCTTTTCAGTAGTAGCTTATGGTGAGTTACATTTGGCTATACTAAGCATTTTCTGGAGGGCTTACAATCTAATTCTGTATCTGAGATAACAGAGAGTTAAGGGGTCCTTATACTAAGCCTCAGTAAAACATGGCCTCTGGTAGTGTGGGTGCGTGTTTTGGGGGCACACTGGGCCATTTTTACTGTGGCTGGAAAAAAGGCATTTTTTAATAGGGCAGTAAATGGCAGTGTGCTAAAATTAAAAGTAGCGTGCGGCTATTTACTGCCTGAGCCCTTTCCGCCACCCATTGACCTAGTGGTAAGGGCTCACACCCTATATGCATGGTAATCATATGGCGCGTGTCAATGTGGCTGCGCTGCTGATTGCCGCTGGGAACGTCCCCCATTGTGGAAAATAGAAAAATATTTTCTACTGTGGGAAACAGCGCACGCCAACTTTGAAACTACTGCAGAGCGCCCACGCTACGCCTGTGGTAGTGCCAATTAGGCACGCACGATACCTGCACATTAGCCCTACTGCTGCTTTGTACAAGGACCCCTAAGTGACTTGCCTGAGATCACAAGGAACAGCGGCAGGATTTGAACCTGGATTTCTTGGTAGTCAGTCTACTGCTATAACCACTAGGCTACTTCTCCAGTCTGCCCAGCAGCACTCAGAAGCAGCCTGAACAGTGGACAAATTCTCATGCAGAAATATACACCTGCTCTGAAGGTGCAAATGTGTATGTCTTTTATCAAATATATATATATATATATATGTATATATATACACCACAATTCCCCACCCCCACTCACAATTCCCCTACTCTCTGCTCTGGGAACACCTATGCACAGTGGGGAAAATTCTATAAATGGTGCTGAAACTTAGTCACTGAAAAACTTCAGCGCTAAGTGCTATTCTATAAAGAATGTGTGCCTTATTATTATTATTAGCATTTGTATAGCGATACCAGACACATGCAGCGCTGAACACCTGACACAAAGAGACAGTCCCTGCTCAAAAGAGCTTACAATCTAAATAATACAGACAGACAAGACAGTTACGGGTGAGGGAAGTACTGGGTGAGAAGGAAGGAAGGAGCAAGGGGAGGGCAAATGAGTAGAGGCTAGGAGCCAAAAACAGCAGTGAAAAGGTGGGTTTTCAGCATGGATTTGAAACCAGGTAGAGATGGAGCTAGACGTATAGGTCCAGGAAGACGATTCTAGGCATAAGGTGCCGCGAGAGAAAAGGAACGAAGCCTGGAGTTAGCAGTGGAGGAGAAGGGGGACGACAAGAGAGATTTGTCCAGAGAGCGGAGTTCACGGGGAGGAATGTAGGGAGAGATGAGAGTGGAGAGGTAATGGGGGGCTGCAGAGTGGATGCATTTAAAGGTCAGTAAGAGAAGTTTAAACTGTATGCGGAAGCGGACAGGGAGCCAGTGAAGTGACTTGAGGAGTGGGCTAGTGTGGGTATAACGATTCTGGCGGCCTTATATAGAGTAGCATTTAGCATGGATCCCACACCTAACTTTTGGGTGGTGAACTTATATCTGCTGAAACCAGGTGTAAATGCCGGAGCCCGAGTTAGGCGCGGTTAGGCAGTATTCTGTAATTCCATGCCAACTTTTCAGAACACCCTGACATGCCTGTGACAAGACCCCCTTTTGAGATACACGCCATGCCTTATAGAACAGCGTGTAGATGAGCATGCAAATTTTAATGATTGTCAATTAGCATCAATAATTGGTTGACAGCACCCAGTTGTTGATGGTTCAGAGCTCATCATCCCCGGGATTCTATATATGGCGTGTTGAGGTGTGCGTGTAGTTTTGTGTACAAGCCTAATCTATGCACGCACAAGAACAAGAAAATAGCATACCGGTCTCTGACTGCGATGCACTGCACTAAAAAATTGTAAGGAATACTGTTTTAAATATAAATGACTAATATGATACCAAAACACAAATAAAACAAAAACCAAAGAGCCAAAAGGCAAACAGAGGTGGGGAAAGAAAAAATACCAAAAAATGCCTCTAAAGGTGTATATACAGTGGGGGAAATAAGTATTTGATCCCTTGCTGATTTTGTAAGTTTGCCCACTGACAAGACATGAGCAGCCCATAATTGAAGGGTAGGTTATTGGTAACAGTGAGAGATAGCACATCACAAATTAAATCCGGAAAATCACATTGTGGAAAGTATATGAATTTATTTGCATTCTGCAGAGGGAAATAAGTATTTGATCCCCCACCAACCAGTAAGAGATCTGGCCCCTACAGACCAGGTAGATGCTCCAAATCAACTCGTTACCTGCATGACAGACAGCTGTCGGCAATGGTCACCTGTATGAAAGACACCTGTCCACAGACTCAGTGAATCAGTCAGACTCTAACCTCTACAAAATGGCCAAGAGCAAGGAGCTGTCTAAGGATGTCAGGGACAAGATCATACACCTGCACAAGGCTGGAATGGGCTACAAAACCATCAGTAAGACGCTGGGCGAGAAGGAGACAACTGTTGGTGCCATAGTAAGAAAATGGAAGAAGTACAAAATGACTGTCAATCGACAAAGATCTGGGGCTCCACGCAAAATCTCACCTCGTGGGGTATCCTTGATCATGAGGAAGGTTAGAAATCAGCCTACAACTACAAGGGGGGAACTTGTCAATGATCTCAAGGCAGCTGGGACCACTGTCACCACGAAAACCATTGGTAACACATTACGACATAACGGATTGCAATCCTGCAGTGCCCGCAAGGTCCCCCTGCTCCGGAAGGCACATGTGACGGCCCGTCTGAAGTTTGCCAGTGAACACCTGGATGATGCCGAGAGTGATTGGGAGAAGGTGCTGTGGTCAGATGAGACAAAAATTGAGCTCTTTGGCATGAACTCAACTCGCCGTGTTTGGAGGAAGAGAAATGCTGCCTATGACCCAAAGAACACCGTCCCCACTGTCAAGCATGGAGGTGGAAATGTTATGTTTTGGGGGTGTTTCTCTGCTAAGGGCACAGGACTACTTCACCGCATCAATGGGAGAATGGATGGGGCCATGTACCGTACAATTCTGAGTGACAACCTCCTTCCCTCCGCCAGGGCCTTAAAAATGGGTCGTGGCTGGGTCTTCCAGCACGACAATGACCCAAAACATACAGCCAAGGCAACAAAGGAGTGGCTCAGGAAGAAGCACATTAGGGTCATGGAGTGGCCTAGCCAGTCACCAGACCTTAATCCCATTGAAAACTTATGGAGGGAGCTGAAGCTGCGAGTTGCCAAGCGACAGCCCAGAACTCTTAATGATTTAGAGATGATCTGCAAAGAGGAGTGGACCAAAATTCCTCCTGACATGTGTGCAAACCTCATCATCAACTACAGAAGACGTCTGACCGCTGTGCTTGCCAACAAGGGTTTTGCCACCAAGTATTAGGTCTTGTTTGCCAGAGGGATTAAATACTTATTTCCCTCTGCAGAATGCAAATAAATTCATATACTTTCCACATGTGATTTTCCGGATTTAATTTGTGATGTGCTATCTCTCACTGTTACCAATAACCTACCCTTCAATTATGGGCTGCTCATGTCTTTGTCAGTGGGCAAACTTACAAAATCAGCAAGGGATCAAATACTTATTTCCCCCACTGTATACATATAAAAATATCATCTAATTGCCACTCAAATATTCCACTAACTAATGAATAAAACGGGGAGGAAACACAAAAGACCATGAAAAAATGGGGGGGGGGGAAAAGAAGGTAAAGGAAGGAAGAAAGAAGGGGGAAGAAAAAAGGAGAAGAAAAGGAAAAAGGGGAGGGGAAACAGGAGAAAAAGGAAGGAAAGAAGGGGAAGAATGAGTTAAGGACCACAAAGAGAGGAAGGAGAAAAGGAGGAGAAAAAAAGCTTTGACTCCTGAGGCAGACATTTCATGGTGAAACAAGGCTCTTTGTCGAGTCTGTTTTAACATGATGTTTGAAAAAAGGTTCACTTTTGTATTTACATTTGCAACCATTTTCTTGAGGCAGCCACAAGGGGCAGGAATGAGTGTGCTTCGTTTCTGCCCCCATTGCCCCAATGGACCACCAGGAAACTGAGGTAGGCACAGGGGACCTATCTAGGGTTGGGGGGATAATTCCAGAGGACGGGGGGTTGTTACTTTCGTGGCCTGGGGGGAGGTTGTTCAGAGGAGGGGAGATACATAGGGATGGGAGGGGGATGAGGGGATAAAAAAGGAAAAGCAAAGTTATGTGGGTGCCAGCTAGTATTCAGTACCAGAACCTGCATAGCTAAGCAGGCTGAATGAGGACAGCCCTAAAGCTGTCCTAAATTCACCCATTTAGTGATGTAGGTGCCGGCACGGAATGTTGCCGGCATCAGAATAAATGCAGTAATTGGATTTAAGTGGAATTTACATGCACACTTTGCTAGGTGTATTCTATAAAGCAGTGCTTGTAAAGTCTCATGCATCATGCCAAAAAGGGGGCACAGTGATGGGAGGAGTGTGGGCATGCTGGGCCTATCAGCCACATCTACTTGTGCAGTTATAGAATTTGGGCCAACGCGCATAGATGTAGGTGCATGCATTTAACCAGATTTTCACCAACATAAATGGACATGCCTAAATGTAGGCATGTCCATCCGGCCCAAGGCATATTCTATGTACCATGCCTACATTTAGGTGTGTCTAATAGAATATGCCTAGGCATCTCTATCGGACGTGCCTAGATTCTAGGCGCCATATATAGAATCTGGGGGAAGTGTGTTTATAAATACATGAGATCTTGTCGATGAACATATTCATACACACATACAAGGTCATGCAATTTTATAAGAGCCCTTTTCCTGCATATAAAACCTTGTCTGCATTCAGAGAAAGCTTTATAAAATTACCTCCTTAATTTGAAGAGAAAATGACAAATGTTTCTTGCTTGTGGATTATTAAGGATGCCTTGATTAGTCTTTTCTTGAAATGTGAATGAAATTTATATAAACTTTTTAAATGCAAAGTTCTTATGCTGTTGGAAGTAGGTTGTTATTTTTAGCAACACATGTTTACCTGCAGAGAGTTTGGAAAAACTCATGACTGTGCGATTTTGCTAAACCCCCTAAAGCTTAATCTTATCGATTGAGGCAGAAATCACAGTCTAATCAGCTTAGCTTCCATATCTCTTCTTGTGTACACAGAAATTGGGCCAATTATCCAGATATTTACCCATATAATTTCAGAACTTGGCCAAGTAAACTTTTGTCTCTGAAAAAGTTCCCCTGCTGATGGGCTAAGTTTATCTGGCCAAATTCATGGGGCACAAAAGTTGTATTTGGTCAAGAAAGGGATTTAGAGTTCCTTTTACTAACCTGCAGTACGTGCTAGTGCACACTTACCGCAACTTTAAATGGTTTACTACAGGACATGCTCAGGCATGCTGCGGTAATTCTTGGATCTGTATGTGCAAACCATGTGCTACAAAATATTTTTATTTTTTAGTGCAGAGGGGGTGTATCTAGGAGGTGGAGAGTGGGTGTGTGGAGAAACAGGGGTTTTTCAAGCCTGTGAACTGTATTAATTTTTTTCATGCACTGTATTTCTCTTATTTGGCCAGCAGGTGCTGTTTGTTTAAAGACAGTTTCTTTTTCGTTTAAGCCCTGATGAAAAGTATCCTGCCCTGCCCTGCTATTAGCCAGATTCTTTCAAAGGTTAATGCTAGCCCTGGAGTTCAAGATCCAGCCCGGAGGTACTAGTTTTTCCCCAGTCTCAGAGGGGGAGTGCAGAGGGTAAACATCTCAGCCTTGAGGCTGTGTTCAACACCTGTGAGCAGTTAATTTCCTGAAACTCCTCAGGTGCTAGCCAGGTAGTAACAAAGTATTTAGATAGCTTTAATATTTATTCTTATTCAGTTACTTGTTATTGCTTGTTGCTTTTCCACCTGTTTTATATTGTTCACTGTTCTATTTTTCTGATAATAAACCCATTAGTTTATTAGCTATGTTGTCCTAGACTGACTAAGAATCCTGGTGGTTTGTGTTTTGAGTCTGTGGGTGCTTTCTAGAAACTGTGAGACCCCTGAGAATGTGGCTCCAGTGTCCTTAGAAATCACCGGTGAATAACTTGAGAGTGGTAGACTCACCCAGAGGCAAGAAGGACCCAGTCAGTGGGAGGAGGGTGCTAGTGTAGAGCACATGCCCAGGTGCAGGTGGGCCTGAGCAGTGCTGGGGACATACCCTCAAGGTAGCCGCAGGGTTAACCCCAGGTGGGTGCTAGGCGTTTCGTGACAGGGTGTTTCTGCTGATCAGTTAGCATATCTACATCATCATGGGCCACCTGATTAGCACAGAATTAGTGCATGAGCCCTTACCATCTACAAAATAGGTGGTGGTAAGTGCTCCCATGCTGATATATTTTAATGGCTACACACTAATGGCAAATTTAGAGAATGTAATATTTTGTGCCACTAAACTTGTCCAGTGAAATAATCCAATGTAATACAATACAAGTAGTCTTAACTATTTTAAATAAGGAGGAAAAAGTTTCAGGGGCTCAGTGTTCTGCTCAATAATATGGGTCTTCTAACTGAGCAGACGTCTTCATCAGTCCTACAAAACCTCCTTTGACGTTTTTTTTTAATTCAATTTTTCTCAAATGTTTAGAAAATATTAAATCCTTATATATTCCTTGAAGGCTAAAAAAAGTGGCGGAGTGGCCTAGTGGTTAGGGTGGTGGACTTTGGTCCTGAGAAACTGAGTTCAATTCCCACCTCAGGCACAGGCAGCTCTTTGTGACTCTGGGCAAGTCACTTAACCCTCCATTGCCCTAGGTACAAATAAGTACCTGTATACAAAATGTAAGCCACATTGAGCCTGCCATGAGTGGGAAAGCACGGGGTACAAATGAAACAAAAAAAAGAGGACACATCTTTAGCAAATTGGAAAGTCACACCGGACTGCTCAACAGAGCACTTATATCACTAACAGCTTCTTCAGGAGTGTCACAGGGGCTAATATATGTTTTCCTTCTGTGGTAAGGCTCTGACAATCAACTTCAGGATTTCTGTAATTGGTTGAATCAGAGATGCTAATATTAAATTTACTTTACAAAGTTCTAAGTTGAAATTGAATTTCTTGGATGTTTCAATTACCCAAATAGATGATGCTTTTAATACTGAAGTTTACATCAAGGAAATAGATTGTAACTTTTTATTACATTTTACTAGCAATCATCCTGCAGTTCTAAAATGTGTTTACCATTCTCGCAATATCTAGGTTATTGAAGGATTTGCATGGACACTACAACTTTTAAACATCAGTCTAAAATTTTGACCACTAGGCTGTTAAATAAAGTTATATTAAAAAATGCTTATACCAGAGCAAAATATAATCACAGAGAATTATTGAGGCAATATAGAGATCATCAAACTATAGATTCAGATATACAAACTTGTGTAACGTGATTTTCTCAAGGGTCTCCCACAACAGCTGATATCATCAGGAAACACTGGAGAATCATTCATACTCACCCAGTATTTCAAAATAAAGCTCTTAGAATTGCATTTTCTAGAAATAGAAATTTAACAGATCTGTAACAGAATAAAGCGGTACCAGACTTTGAACTGGATATTTCTAATAATCCGGGTCATTATAGTTGTGGAAAATGTAAATGCTGTACTAGTATGTTACAAGGTTCAACATTCGTTATTCCCATTGATTCTATACCATATAAGCTGAAATTCCATACTGACTGCAAAAGTGATTATGTGGTTTATATTTTGATCTGTCCATGTTCTAAAATGTATGTGGGAAAAACCACTCGATGGTTAAAGTTACGTTTTAATGAACACTGATTTAACATTTTACATCAGAAATTTGAAGTACCACAGGTCACACACCATTGTGCAACTGAATCACATACTTTTGAATATTTGAAATGTTGTGTTCTGGATCAGGTGAAGGATTCTATATGAGGAGAGAATAGGGGTTGAAAATTATTACAACTTGAGCAACAGTGGATTTATAAACTGCAATCTCTGAATCCAAATGGTTTAAACAATAGGATTGAATGGCAAGTATTCCTGTAATGACATTTATCCAATCAAACTCAGGCTTTGCTCTAATAGGCTGGATCTGTTAGCATTTGTTTAAAATCCCAGCACCATCTTGGATCCCAAGAAAGAAAGAAGTCAAATAAGCCACATCACAACATAGCACTGTGAGTTATATCAAGATTTGTGCACTTTACTATTTGCTTTATAGGCTAGAATATCGCTATTAAGTTCCTCAAAATGCTAATACTAAGGGCCCTGTTTACTAAGCCACGCTGTAGGCGAGCTAGCGTTTGTACCGCACGCTAAAATTTAGCACTCGCTAATGCTAGAGACACCCATATATTCCTATGGGTGTCTCTAGCATTAATTAGCGCAAGCTAATTTTTTAGCATGCGCTATAAATACTAGCACACCTTAGTAAACAGGGCCACAAATCTTTTGGTTATAGAACATATTGAAGGACCTATATTAATCTCGGCGATGCTCCTGAAGAAGCTGTTAGTGCAATAGTAGCTCTCTGTTGAGCAGTCCAGTGTGACTTTCCAATTTGCTAAAGATTGGTGTCCTCTTTTTTTAAGCTTTCAAGCCTTCAAAGAATATATATGGATTTAATATTTTCTAAAAATTTGAGAACATTTTAATTTTTAAAAAGACATCAAAGGAGGGTTTTTAAGACTGGTGGCGCACCCAACACATATCAATTTTGAGTTACTGCCCGGCTACTGCGTGGCCCTTGTGATAATTTCATTTTTTACGCGCATCTGCTACACGGGCCAGAAAATATTTTTATTTTCTGGCCCACGGGGTGGTAATCAGGCAGTAATCAGCATTTTATGCATGTAGACCATTACCGGATGGTTACTGCATGAGACCTTACCGCTAGGTCAATGGCTGGTGGTATGGTTTCATACCCAAAATGGGCACGCAGCAATTTTCATTTTGCCACACATCCATTTTCAGCAAAAAGGTTTAAAAGGGCATTTTTTACAGGTGCGCTGAAAAATGATTCTGCGCGTGCTCAAAACACGCGTCTATACTACTGTATACATTTTTCAGTGCACCTTTGTAAAAGGGCCCCAAAATTACCTGGTTATCTTTGCCACCAAAAATTTACTTCCATATCTTAAAACCTGAAATAATATAGGAATTGCAGAAATGTGATTTTATTTAGGCTCATCAATTTATAGAAAAGGGAAAGAGAAGAAAATGACACAGGGATCAAAAATGTTACCAGTATTCGAAGATATAGCTCTAAAACAGAGGGTTATAATCTAGGGGGGTTGCTCTGGATGCATCTGAAAAAGCGTTCTTTAAAAATTATGATTTGTCCACCAGCTTGGCTCATCTTTGATGCAGAAAACATTGATGCTGATTTCTGTACTCCTGTTAAAAGAAACTGCATGCTGTGATACCCACTAGCGAGCCAACTGCGGAGTAGCCTCACATTTTGGAACTCATTCCCAGAGGGGCTATGCTTAACTCGAGACTACATTTACTTCAGGAAATAGGTGAAAGCCTGA
This sequence comes from Microcaecilia unicolor, assembly GCF_901765095.1. Taxonomy (NCBI): domain Eukaryota; kingdom Metazoa; phylum Chordata; class Amphibia; order Gymnophiona; family Siphonopidae; genus Microcaecilia; species Microcaecilia unicolor. The sequence goes on from NC_044037.1 coordinate 233,959,339, forward strand.
TAGTGACTCATTCTGTATCTGGACTATCTTGTTGCATGCCTTGTAATTAAGAACAGTTTCCAAATACCTTATTCAACTGTATATATAATTTGTCTTTCATTTAACCACTCATCTATTTATCCCAATGACTTTGTCCTACCCATCTTGTCTGTCTATGGGGCTCATTTTCAAAAGAGTAAAATGTCCAAAAAGTGGCATAAATGTTTTTTTATGCTATTCATCTGCAGTGCATCCAAATCACAAAGGGGCACGTTGGGGGTGTGTTAAGGGCAGGATTTGGGTGTTCCTAACACTTGGACGTTTTTCTGCCATAATGGAACAAAACAAAAACATCCAGGGCTAAAAGTTGAACATTTTGGTCTAGATCTGTTTTAATAATGACTAATCCACAAAAAAGTGTCCTGTATGACTTGATGACCCATGGAGAAATAAAGGAAAGACACCCCCTTACTCCTTCTGTGGTCAATGCTCCCCCTTCTACCCCTCAAAGATGTGAATGAAACAGTACATACCAGATTCTATGAAAGCTTCAGATGTTATGGTCAGTCCTATTAGAGCAGGATTCTGGAGTAGCCTAGTGGTCAGTGAAGTGCACTGTGGAGAAGGGGGCCCAGGGCCATAATGCACTCGGTTACACTTGTGTTGAAAAGTGTCAACCCCCCAAGACCCACTAAAAACCTACTATACCTACATAAAGGTGACATCTGCAGCTGTAAGGGCTATAGTAGTGGTGTATAGTTGGGTACAGTAAGTTTTTGGTGGGCTTTGGAGGGCTCACCATACAATATAAGGGCGTAAGGGTGAGATATGTGCCTAGAGTGCCCCACTGCTCTGCTGGGATGTTTGTGTGGCCAGTCTACTAAGAATGCTGGCTCCGCCTACATGCTAATGGCTTGATTTTGTACATTTTTCACTTGGATTTTAGGAGGGTTTTTTTTTTTTTTTTTTGGAAAATGGTCCATAAAGCTAGATGCACTAAGTATAAAATGTCTATAGAAAATGTTTAGGAAATGGCCATTTTCAGAAAATCATCCAAAGTCAGATTTAGATATCATATTGAAAATGCACCACCACATGTCTCAACTGCTCTTGCCCACTTGGCGGCCTAGTAAGATGTTTCATTGTATCGTACTAACATTGTCAGGATTATATCTCTGTTATCGGAATATTCTAATTTGTGTCTGTTTAGGGGTTTCATTTGTATTATGCTGATATGGTATCATGTTATTTGAATGTTCTAATGCATGCCTGTTAAGGGGTTTCCTTTGTATTGTGGTGACATGCATGGTGTTATATCAATGTTTCAGCATGCTGCCTATTATTGTGTATCATTTTATTCTGCTATTTATCATATTTCTAATGTTCTACTGTGCTGTTTTAATGTGTATATTTCTGACATGATATTACATTATTACTAGGATTTAATTTGTCTATCTCCAAGTTTACTTCATTGACTGCATTTATGTTTATATTTAGCCATTTTGCTATTGTTATGCTTGTGCTGTTTAACACATTGTAAGCTGTACATCAAGCTATAACTGTATGAATCTCATCATAAAGGTGGTTAATAAATCCCAATTTAAAAAAATAATATTAATATAAAAGCTGAGCTGCATCAGAGGAGAAGAGTCTGGCAGAAGTGAGGCCTAAGTGGAGCACAGGCCACATCAGTCAAACCAGAGCCAGGAGAAATTGAGCAGGCTCATAGCAGAAAAGGTGCAATTGGTGTCATACCAAGGGTTGTGTGAGTGATGCAACTGTACAGGGCGCAAATATGGAAGGGCACTAAAATTCTTCCCAGCCCTCTGTCTCCTGTCATTGATGTTGACAAAGCAGATTGGAGGATGGTAGGCACCAGTGGATGAGACACCGGGCTCACCTATAGCTAGCTATAGCTAGTGCCTCCCAAATGTTATCTCAACTGCATTGGCTACCAATTAATGAACATATTATCTTTAAAATCTTATTATTAACCTTTTAAATGTTGAAATATCAGGTGCCTCCTTTGCTTTGCTCCCTTATTCAAGTTTATACCCCAAGACGGCCTTTCGATGCTGTCAAAAATTGTAGTTGATATATCCAGACAACTGACTGTGATGGAATGGAATAATTTGCCAGATGAGTTGAGAAATATGACAACCATTTCTGATTTCAGAAAGGCTTTGAAATTTATTTCCTAGAGGAAGTGCTGGTTGATGTTTTTATTTATTTTAATTTGTATGTGTGAGTTTTGCATTTTGTATTTATTTATTGTTTTTTTTTATTTATAAGTTTTGATATTACATTCATATAACATAAATGCATTAGAAATATCAGCAATAAAATAAATAAATTTCAACCATAAAGTTAAGGTAGGAAATTGCCCTCAAACCTTAGAAATTATAAATTCCTGCAATTTCTTTGAGTCACAGAACATGTGGAGGGGCATAATCGAACTCGAACGCCTATCTCCATGGGCGTCTATGTCCAAAAACGGGTACATGAAGAGGCGGGACAGATCGTAATTTCGAATAAATGGACGTTTTTCAGCTGGGCGTTTGTTTTTTTTAGCGATAATGGAAACTAAAAAAGCCCAGCTCAAAAATGTCCTAATCCAAGCCATTTAGTCAAGGGAGGGGCCACGATTCATAGTACACTCGCCCCCCTGACATGCCAGGACACCAACTGGGCACCCTAGAGGTCAGTGCGGTGGACTTCAGACAACGCTCCCACATGCATAACTCCCTTACCACGGGTGCTAAGCCCCCAACCCCCTCCCCCAAACCCACTACCCACAAATGTTACAACACTACCATAGCTCTTAGGAGTGAAGGGGGCACCTACATGTGGGTACAGTGGGTTTTGCAGACCTCCCATTTACCAGCACAAGTGTTACAGGTAGGGGGTGATGGGCCTGGGTCCGCCTGGCTGAAGTGCACTGCAGTACCCACTAAAAGTGCTCCAGGGACCTGCATACACGCAGGCCTCTAGGACTTGTTGCTGCTATATAACATTGGCACACCAGTTGACACCTGAAGACTAATCTCTCCGAAAATGTCCTTTATTGGAATAAGCACGCTTACTCACAGTTAACTGCAGATCAGAGGTTGTGCCCCACTGGCAACGAGTCTCCCTGGTACTGAGATGAGCAGTAGGTCAGAGCTGGCAGAATGCTGTACAATGCCCTCTTTCAGCCACATTCAAGGTAAGAACTAAGTTCTATAGCGTGGCTAACATGTGAAAGGGATCTAAAACTGGCTTACAAAAATGGCCACTACCTCATGGACTACCGGAAACAAAACAGGGCACACACTCTCACCCATTAAGCAGGGGGAAAAGCACCATGGGAGTAGAGCCTACCAACTACCAACATCGTGAGCATTTGCCACAAGCTAGTGGAATCACGGAGCCCAATACCCTACACCCACCACAATGCATTGCTGATGTGACTCTGCAGTGCCCTTAATAGAAAAGGTGTCACACTCACCTGAGAGCCACATCAGAACCAGGGAAAGGCTGTCACAGGATAAAACACATTCTGCTGTCATGGAGGTGGGTACGGCATTTGAGGCTGGCATAGAGGCTGGAAAAAAAGTTTGTAAAGTGGGTTTTTTTTGGTGGGAGGGGGTTAGTGACCACTGGGGGAGTCCGGGGAGGTCATCCCCGATTCCCTCCAGTGGTCATCTGGTCAGTTGAGGCACTTTTTTGGGACTTGTTCGTGAAAAAAAAGGGTCCACAAAAAGTGACCCAAAATCGCGGTAAAAACTTCTTTTTTTTCGATTATCAGCTAAAGACGCCCATCTCTCCTTGGCCGATAACCACGCCCCATTTCCACCTTCACCACGCCTCTGACACGCCCCCATCAACTTTACCCGTTTCCGCGATGGATTGCAGTTGGAAATGCCCAAAATCGGCTTTCGATTATACCGATTTGGGCGCCCACGGGAGAAAGACGCCCATCTCCCGATTTGGGTCGCAATATAGGCGTTTTTCTCTTTCGATTATAAGCTGGAAAATTAGTCAAATTTAGAGACACCAAACATCTACAAGCAAATTTTAATACAAATGATCCACCTAAAGCGAGGATTGTTGGTTTTAAAACTAATAATTCTCATCTTCTTTTCTGCATATCTCTAGCTAAATCAGGAAAAACCTGAACCTTGGACCCCCCAAAAAGTGCATTCGTATGACTGAAATACAAATGAAGTATGTTATTTCTGTCTGGCTCTAAAGCAAAAGCTACTAGAAGAGTTGTTCGTTTAGTTATGACTTCCAAAGAGCTCTCCAAATATTCAGTCAGATTTAATTCAGGTTGAGGATTCACGGATGAAGTTCTCAAAAAAAACCCCGTTATATATTGGGCTCTGACTATGGGTGGAAAACCCTCAGACGGAATTCCCAATATTTCACCAAAATATCTTTTCATCATTTCTAATGCAGGAATTAATGGTGACTTAGGAAAATTTAGAAGTCTCAAATTATTCCTTCTTCCATGGTTATCTAAATATTCAAGCTTTCGAGCCTGAATATCTCTGTCCCTGATGACTGTCGATGCAAAGCTCTGCAACTGTTTAATTTCAACTTCTAGTGAGTCAGTTTTAGCTACTTGAAGATCCATTTTCCCAGACATAGCTTGATATGATTGTTTTAAATCAGAAACCTCTCCCCTAAAGGAGTTAGTTACCTGGAGAAGGGAAGAGTTCAAGCCCTGAATTGCGTCCCACAAGGACTCCATAGTCACCACAGCCGGTTTCTTAAAACCAAAATATAATGTGACTCTAAAACTCAAATTTATAAAGATATGTGCTCAACAGGTGGAGAAAAACCCTCAAAAACCTGGGACTAGCAGTCGCAGGTTTTGGAGCGGGGTTACTGTTGTTATAAGTAACTTATAACAACAGTAACCCCGCTCCAAAACCTGCGACTGCTAGTCCCAGGTTTTTGAGGGTTTTTCTCCACCTATTGAGCACATATCTTTATAAATTTGAGTTTTAGAGTCACATTATATTTTAGTATTACCTTACGAATCACAGACTCTAAACAATACTGCAATTAGTTTTTTCGGGTTTCTTAAAACCCCCAATACCGGTGGAAGCAGCTCCCAGGTTAAAGAAGAGAGAAGACTGAACAGCCTGCATGTCCTCAGTTGTTAAAATTCCTAGGGGTCGATGCAGCAACAGGTCCTCCTCTTGCAGCTTGGGAGAACAACTTGACTTTGGGTGTCTCACAATGCTGCGCCTCAGCCGACACCAAACTGCTTCCTGGTCATGGGGGAGCTGCATTGGAGGGAGGATTAAGCAAGACTCCCTCTATGCTGTGATCCGCCGAAAGCACCGCGGATCCAACTGAAGCGGGTGCCGGCTCTTCCAGCACTTGAACTCTGAATCTCGCCAAGGTAGTCTGTTGTAAGGTAGGATTTTCTCCAGGGCTAAAGGAGGACAAAGCCCTGGTTTTTCCTTGGAAAAACCAGAGAAAGGCAGTATATTAAGTCCCATTCCCTTTTCTTTTCCCAATGTCCAGCACGGGAGAAGAGCTCCAATACGTCAGGCAAAATCTTGGAGGCTCAGGAATTCAAAAACGCCTGACCGGTCCAGACGCCATCTTGTCATATGATCTATTTATTGTTTTATATTTGTAAACCATCTTGAATGGCTTTTGCCAAGAGGAGGGCCTATAAAGTTGTTGTTGTTTTTTTAAATAAATAAATAAATAAATGACAGCTCAGTATGGTCCTAGGCGTAGAGTCCAGGAGTAGAAAGTAGTGGAACAAACAGGGAGCCCAGGCCCTGTCAGCCAGAGGAGATGGGACAAACTGAGTAGCCACATGACAGTGGAGGAGAAATCTCTGAAAGCAGGCATGAGAGGGGTTAATAAGGAGCGCAGGTCCTGCCAGGTAAAAACTGGGGAATTGCAGCTAAACCCTAAGGCCCTTATGCTGTTGTCTGTCTCAAGCCTTTCCTCCACCTTTTGACTGCACTGTTTGCTGCATCAGCTGCAGCATAAATGGAAAGGAAGAGTGAGCCATAGGAAGACAAATCAAGGAGAGGAAAAGGAGAGGTATGAGAAAGGGGAAGAGAGTGCTGTACATTATGATTACACTGGAGGAGGTGGGGGGCCTTCAATGCAGGACAAGAGCTTGAAAGACGAGGCTCAAATTTCATCTGAGGCCTCCGGAGCAGCAACGGAGATTGATCTAGGAAAAATTTGGACTAAGCTCAATCAGATGGATTCCACACTACAAAAGTCCTCCGGGGAGGTAAATTCTTTATATTTAAAATTTGAAGAATTAATCAACATTGTAGAGTCGTTGAAAGTGGAGTTAATTACAAAAGATACTCAAATGAAAAAAGAATTAGACCATCTTCAAGAATTTAAAGCTGCAGTGGCAAAAGATAATTTGTCCATTAATAAGAGGATTGAACAGACAGAGAACTTTAATAGGCAGTTAAATCTTCGCTAATGAACTTCCCCAAAATACCTGGGTCTCTGCCAAGAGATCAGTGGCATTCCTACTGTGGCTGACACCCGGGGCGGGTCGCTGATGCACCCCCCCCAGCGAAAGGACACCCCCCTGGGTGCAGCGTGACCCCCCTCCCCCCCCCCGGCAAAGGGACAACCCTCACTGGGTGCAGCGCGATCCCCCCGGCGAAAGGACATCCCCCCTGGGTGCAGCGCGATCCCCCCCGGCAAAAGAACCCCCCCGGGGTGCGTTTTTACCTGCTGGGGGGGGGGGTGCCACGCGCCTGTTGGCTTCGTTCATTCCATGCTCCCTCTGCCCTGGAACAGGACGTAACCTGTTCCGGGGCAGAGGGAGCACAGAACGAGCGAAGCCGGAAGGCGCGCAGCACCCCTCAAGCAGCGTGCACCCGGGGCGGACCGCCCCCACTGCCCCCCTTGGTACGCCACTGCAAGAGATTTGTTTAAACAATTCTTAATGGAAAACCTAAAAATTCCTCAAGAAGCAATTCCCCCGATAACAAAGATATTCTATATATTGAAAAGACCAAGTGCAAAGGAGAGTGAAATCCAGAGTGAAATACAAACAAATATTGATGTGAATAATATATCCGCTATCTTGGAGCAATCATTGGAAATAGTATCTGAACGTGCTACACTAGTTGTTTCCTTTGTCTTCCAACAAGATCTAGACGCAGTTTTGAGACTATATTTTAAACTGTCTAAGACCCCTTTTTGTGGGGGGGAAATTTGGATCTATCCGGATGTAACTCGACAGACTCAAGATCGGAGAAAAGATTTCCTGAAAATGAAATCAGAAGTTTTGAAAATGGGAGGGACTTTTTTTCTTGCATACCCTTGCAAGTGCTTAGTCCGGTTTGCTGATATTAAATATACTTTTTTTGTAGATTCTAAACAACTTTAATAATGTTGGACTATAAAAGATTAGAAGTCATCACGTGTAACCTTTAATTTAATTTGAATATTCCACTGATAATCTTCTATAAATCTGTACGCGCTCCTCATTTATAGTGGTCTAAGAAAGCGAAAATTGAATAGTATGTTAAATGTGGGGAAGCAAAATTGTTTCTTTATTAGTGTATCTTTATATTCTTTTGATTTGCTGTATTGCAATAATAAGTATATGCTTGTTAAAAGTTTGAAAAGTTTAATAAAAAAAATGATTACACTCGAGGTGCCTGTGTTTTGGAAGGGAGTGAGGTCTGTAGCATCTTTTCCCCCTCTCCCACCCTTCTTTCTCTCCCTAATTCTTCCTCCTCTGATCCATAGCTAATTGCCCTCCTTTGGTCTCTCTTGGGGTCTTAACACTATTCTTAAGTTTATGAACAGCACAACTTTCTGTCATGATATGTAATGCAATCCTGTCTTAGTTAGACCAAAATAAGTCAAACAAACTCATTATTTCTGTACAGTTGTAACCACATCCTTCCTCCTTCACTATGTCCACTTTATCCAATCATCTAATTTTTTACAATATACAGTATGCTATAAAAATAAGTTTTGGAGCTCTTTGAAAGAGAATTTGTGTAACTATAGAGCATTATGGGGGTCTGTTACTATTACTTCTATTACTTATCATTACTATAGTGCTTCTAGATGCATGCAGCTTATTACAGGTCATGTCTGCAGGCCTGCTAAGGTATACAACATGGGCAATTGAAACTGGTGAAAAACTTTTGATAGGTGCTGGAGTGTCATTGCTGACTTCAGGTCTCCCTCTGGATGTGGTGGTGCTGTAATGCCGCTTTCCTGAAGTGTGCAACTCTATCTCTCATAAGAAATTTCAGTCTGGAAGCCCTTGTAAACTTCAACGAATAAAAATGATTTAGTTACTTTTCATTTACCAATCCGAAAAAGTTGAATACCATAAAAAGAGAAACAGATTGCAGATTCTAGCCTATATTGTACCTCCTTTTTTATTTTATATAAAGAAAACTATGAAAATTACTGATGATTTTAATATCATCCATATACTTCTATTACTTCTGTTTTAATTTTATGCATGCGTAATATATTCTAAACATTCACAAGCTTTTCACTTCCTTTAAATTTTCTGTTACAAAGATCTTAACACTTATTATTTGTGGTAGACACCAGGGGCGTAGCCACGGGTAGGCCTGGACGGGCCCAGGCCCACCCATTTTCCCTCCAGGCCCGCCCATTCGCATCTTTCGCGCGCCGTCTCTATCCCTTTTGTCGCACGGAGGCAGCGCTTCCTTCCTGCCCTGTCTTCTCACCAAGCTCCGCTGCATTGGTCCCTCCCTGCAAGTGGAATCCTCCTTCGCCGGTCGCGCTGCGCTGCCATGCACACGCAGCTATGCTCCTCTCCCTGCCGCGTTCATCCGGCCCTAAACAGGAAGTGCATCACAGAGGACCAGATAGACGCGGCAGGGAGAGGAGCGTAGCTGCGTGTGCATGGCAGCGCAGCGCGACCGGCGAAGGAGGATTCCACTTGCAGGGAGGGATCGATGCAGCGGAGCTTGGGGAGAAGACAGGGCAGGAAGGAAGTGCTGCCTCCATGGGACAAAAGGGATAGAGACAGCGCGCGAAGGATGCGGATGGGCGGACCTGGAGGAAAAATGGCTGAGCTGCTGGGACATGGGAGGGAGAGGAGGAAGGGGCTGGAGGGAAGGGAGAGAGCTGCTGGGACATGGAAGGGAGAGGAAGAAGGGACTGGAGGGAAGAGAGAGAGAGTTACTGGGACATGGGAGGGAGAGGAAGAAGGGACTGGAGGGAAGGGAGAGAGCTACTGGACATGGGAGGGAGAGGAAGAAAGGACTGGAGGGAAGGGAGAGAGCTGCTGGGACTTGGGAGGGAGAGGAAGAAGGGACTGGAGGGAAGAGAGAGAGAGTTACTGGGACATGGGAGGGAGAGGAAGAAGGGACTGGAGGGAAGGGAGAGAGCTACTGGACATGGCAAGGAGAGGAAGAAGGGATTGGAGGGAATGGAGAGAGCTACTGGATATGGGAGGGAGAGGAAGAAGAGACTGGAGGGAAGAGAGAGAGAGTTACTGGGACATGGGAGGGAGAGGAAGAAGGGACTGGAGGGAAGGGAGAGAGCTACTGGACATGGGAGGGAGAGGAAGAAGGGACTGGAGGGAAGGGAGAGAGCTGCTGGGACATGGGAGGGAGAGGAAGAAGGGACTGGAGGGAATAGAGAGAGAGAGTTACTGGGACATGGGAGGGAGAGGAAGAAGGGACTGGAGGGAAGGGAGAGAGCTACTGGACATGGGAAGGAGAGGAAGAAGGGACTGGAGGGAAGGGAGAGAGCTGCTGGGACATGGGAGGGAGAGGAAGAAGGGCCTGGAGGGAAGGGAGAGAGCTGCTGGGACATGGGAGGGAGAGGAAGAAGGGACTGGAGGGAAGGGAGAGGTGCTGGACATTGGAGGATAGGGAGAGAACGAGGGGAGATGGATGGAAGGATGCAGAGAGAAAGGGGAGAGACTTGAAGGATGTGGAGAGAGAGAGAGGGGAGACTGAACAGAAAAGGGTAGAGAGATAGAGACACTAGATGGAAGGATCAGGAGAGAGGGTAGATGGGTGGAAGGATGAGGAGAGAAAGAGGGAAGACATTGGATGGAAGGGTAGGGAGAAAAAGAAGATGCTGGATGCAAAAGAAAGAGGGGAGCTGCTGGATGGAAAGAGGGAGAGGACAGAGTAGAAAAAGACTGGAGAATAAGAGGAAGGGGCATGTGGAGAACGAGGGTGAGGAAAAGATGAAAGCCATAGGTGGTGAATGGACAGGAAACCCTGGCAAGAGAAAGATGAAGGAAAGCAGAATCTAGAGACTGGGAGCAACACAATGAGAAAAAGTAAATGGCCATACAACAAAGGTAAAGAAAATAATTTTATTTTAATTTAGGATAAAGTAATATGGTACCTGTGTTAATAAAGTTTCAGAGACCAATACTTCCTTTCTTAGGTCAGGAGAGGATACTATAACAGCGTTATGCTGACCTGAGGCAGGAGGTTTTGGCCTCTGAAAGCTCATTGAAAAGGGTGTTAGGCTTTTAAATAAATTTTCTGAAACCTGATGCACTGAAAAGCAGCACTTTACCCCTATGTGACAAATGCATCTGATTAGTGTGACTAAATTTTGCTGGGGAAGGGGGATAGAGAGAAAATTTTGTGCCCACCCACTTTAGGTTCAGGCCCATCCAAAACTGGCAGTCTGGCTTAGCCACTGGTAGACACACTAACAAGTTGAGCTCATTTTAAAAAGTCCATTATTATATCAGCAGTATGCTGCAAAATTTATTTATTTAGATTTTGCTCTCTCCTTTTCAGTAGTAGCTCAAGGTGAGTTACATTCAGGTACACTGGGAATTTCTCTGTCCCTGGTTGACTCACAATCTAAGGGCCCTGTTTACTAAGCTGTGTTATAGGCGCGTTATCGTTTTTAATGCACATTAACCATATACATGCACTATAGGTGTCTACACAGTTAAAAACGCTAAGGTGCCTTAGTAAACAGGGCCCTTAGTTTGTACCTGAAGCAATGGAAGATCAAGTGACTTGCCCAAGATCACAAGGAGCAGCAGCGGGATTTGAACGGGTGCTCTAACCACTAGGCCACTCCTCCACTCCACTTGTACACTGATAGACCCTGCAGCACTCTGTCCCCTCCTTGCACATGGGATTCTTGTCCTTCAGGAGATCCATCATGCAAGGGACGAGGTGCCATGTCCTGTCAGCATATGAGGGCTCACATGCCTCATCCTGAACTTTCTTTCTGGTGGTGAATGTGCTGTTGCAGGACCAGCCACTCTTCAGATAGCAGCTGAGAAGGGTGAGGTGGGGAGTGGGAAACAACAGGAGAAAGGAAGATCTGGAAGGAGTAATAGGGGGAACACTTTCAGTGTTTTTTTTAAAGGACTGTCTCTGCATTAAAATTGAAGGACTGGTGTGCATTATTACATTTTGGTGCAGATCTCTAAGTGGTTCTTTTATTAAGCTGCAGCAATCACTAATGCATGATTGACGCAGCGAATAAGAGCTTACTGCAAGGTGTGCTGAGGCGTCTGGTGGTAATTCTTGCATGTGCACACACTACTCATGTGCTAAAAAATAAACCTTCAGGTAAACAGGTTCAGCATGGATGAAAAGAGGCAGGGAATTCCAGAAGGAAAGAACAGTGTAAAAGAGAAGGACGCCCATCTTTCGACACAAATCAGAAGATGGGCATCCCTCTCCCAGGGACGCCCAAATCAGCATAATTGAAAGCTGATTTTGGGCGTCCCCAACTGCTATCCGTCGCGGGGACGACCAAAGTTCCTGGGGCATGTCGGAGGCATAGCGAAGGTGGGATTGGGCGCGCCTAACACATGGGCATCCTTGACCCTGATGAGCACTTGGACGACCAAACCACAAAAAGGTGCCCCAACTGACCAGATGACCACTGGAGGGAATCGGGAATGACCTCCCCTTACTCCCCCAGTGGTCACTAACCCTCTCCCAACCTCAAAAAAATAGTTTAAAAATCTTTTGTGCCAGCCTCTATGCCAGCCTCAAATGTCATACTCAGGTCCATCACAGCAGTATGCAGGTCCCTGGAGCAGTTTTAGTGGGTGCAGTGCACTTCAGGCAGGCGGACCCAGGCCCATCCCCCCCCCACCTTTTACACTTGTGGTGATAAATATGAGCTCTCCAAAACCCACCACAAACCCACTGTACCCACATGTAGGTGCCCCCCTTCACCTGTAAGGGCTATGGTAGTGATGTACAGTTGTGGATAGTGGGTTTTGGGGGGGCTCAGCACACACAGTAAGGGAGCTATGTACTTGGGAGCTTTTTCTGAAGTCCACTGCAGTGCCCCCTAGGGTGTCCTGGCATGTCAGGGGGACCAGTGCACTATGAATGCTGGCTCCTCTCCCACGACCAGAGGGCTTGCATTTGGTCGTTTCTGAGATGGGCGTCCTTAGTTTCCATTATCGCCGAAAATCAGAAACGACCAAGTCTAAGGACGACCATCTCTAGGGATGTCAAGATTTGGGCGTCCCCGACCGTATTATCGAAACGAAAGATGGACGTCCATCTTGTTTCGATAATACGGGTTTCCCCACCCCTTCGCCAGGACGTCCTGCGAGGATGTCCTCAGGAAAACTTGGGTGCCCCTTTTGATTATGCCCCTCCACGTCTAGTGGATTCAAGCTTAGAGCAGTGGACCAAAGGGGTGACCAGACAGTGTGAACCTGTAGAACGAAGAGATCAGGAGCGATTGAAAGGTGTAACAACAGAACTTAGATAGGATGGGGAGCCTGAGTGAAGAACTTTGTGCATAAGTGTCAGAATCTTGAGCTGAATATGATAAGAGACTGGTAACCAGTGGTTCTTAGCCAAAAGTGGAGTAACCTGGTTGAGCCGGCCTGCATGAGACAAAAGATGGGCTGCAATGTTTTGTATAGTTTGAAGTCTCTTAAGCAGAAACGTAGTGATCCCAGAATAAATAACATTGCAATAGTCAATGTGTGAGGAGACAACAGCATAGAACAATGTGGCACAGGCACTGTCATCAGGATAGGAAAGATAACTTCACAACTGATGAGACCTGAAGATCAAAGGACTGTTCATATCAATGAAATCAACTAAGTATTTAAAAGAGTCAACAAGATTAATTAGGACACCATTAACAATAGGAGTATTGATAGGTGCTATTACATAAGCGCACACATAAGTTCTATGACATGCAACTGCAAGGGGATGTACATGTGGTTGGAGCTGGGGCAGGGCTCCCAATTATGAACATAACTTACATAGGGGCCTTTTTACTAAGGCACATAGGCGCCTGAGCGCGTCCAACACGTGCCAAATTGGAACTACCGCCTGACTACCACGTGCCCTGGGTTGTAATTCCATTTTTGATGCGTGTCCAAAACATGCGGTAGAAAATATTTTCTATTTTCTACCACATGGCTCTTACCCAGCGGTAATCTGCAGTTTATACGTGCAGGCCGCTTACTGCCCGGTTAGTGCATGAGACCTTCCTGCTAAGGTCTCAGGCTTCAAAATATAGAACAGGAAAAGTTCTCTACGATGACGAATCACAGAAGGCAAAAGTCGAGACTAATAGACGATTCACCACTGGAGACGTGAGTCCAACAGTCTTTACGTTGAAGACATTCTGTTGGAAAACTCAACACGTTCTCCCATGGTTGAAAGGTCTCAGGCTTAAAATGGATGCGCGATGGTTTTAATTTTGCCGCACGTCCATTTTCAGCCACAAAAAAAGAGCCTTTTTTCCAGGTGTGCTGAAAAAATGACCTGCACGCGTCCAAAACACGCACCTACACCAGCACAGGCCACTTTTAGGCGCGCCTTAGTAAAACAGCCCCCATAATACTAAGTTTTATGCGCTTTCACCGCATTTATGCACCAACTGGTGAACCTACATGCACCTAGATATAAGGCAAACCAATACTGGGGTTACACCGTTAAAGAATTAGTGCTCATTGTGCTGCATTGGGGTGCCTAAAAGGAGGCACCCACTTATAGCATTACCACCTAAATATCTACTTCTTTCAACCCCTTCCCAGTTTACTAACAAGCAGATGATGCATATCATTATGACCCTTGAGTCTTGAAATGCTACATAATATTTAATCAAGCATGGAGCATCTTGTGTAAGACCCGTTATTACCAATGGCCAATTCTCCAAACTGAGGAAGTAAAGACAAGGCAAGATAGCATCTTTTTGTTACATATCCTGTCAACAGTGAGTTAGCATTAAGAAAATAGTCATTTTCTGTGAGACTATATTTGTAGCTACATGAACCAATTTCATATCTTGATTTGAAGAGAGTAAACTGTCCCCTCCTCCCAACCCCATTTTCTCATATTTCCTATTTCCTCCTCAAAGTAAATTATCCGCACAGCCTTCTGGTGATCAAGTAGCATATGACGACCCTGTTTATTATTTATTAATTTCAAGGCATTTATATACTGCTCAGCTACCATGGTATATACCAAATGCAATGCCATAACTTGACACAGGGCAGGCCCTGTGTCAAAATACTAATGCATAAAATGCCACTTTCAGCGCAGAATGGGCAGAAATAGCGGTAACTATTTCAGCATTAAGTATAAGTTATGTGGAGGGGCGCTTTCAATATGATGTCTAAGTCTGACTTTAGACGTTTTGCAAAAAAAGTCCAAAATCTGAATAGGAAAGAAGGTTTTGAACAAGGTTTTGTGATTTGGATGTTTTGTTTTTTTGGTCCATTTTCGGAAAAAAAAAACCCCATCCAAGTGCAAAACGCACAAAATCAAGCCATTAGGATGTAGGAGGAGCCAGCATTTTTAGTAGACTGGACCTCCTGACATCCCAGGAAAGCAATAGGGCACCCTATGGGGCACTGCAGTGGACTTCATAAAATGCTCCCAGGTACACATCTCACCAATGCTCCCTTACCTTGTCTGCTGAGCCCCCCAAAACCCACTACCCCCCAACTGTACACCACTACCATAGCCCTTACCTTGAAGGGGCACCTATATTATTATTATTATTATTTATATCATTTATACCCCACAATTTCCCACCGCTGGCAGGTTCAATGTGGCTTACAACATTTAGTTAACAAACAGGAAAGTACAATAAATTGAAAGTGATACGGGTGGCGGGAAGGTACAGGGTTAAAAGAAAGTAGTTAAGTCCACAAGATCTTTATATGAGTTGGAGTCCAGGAATCACAGAGGCAGGATGGGATCTTTAGGGTAAGATTGCCCAAATAAGTAGGTCTTTAGAGACTTCCTGAAAGTCTGATGATCTTGAACCGTTTTTACAGATTCAGGCAATGTATTCCACAAATAAGTGCCGATATAGGAAAAGGTGGAAGCGTATGTGGTTTTATACTTGAGTCCAGAGCACGCAGGGTAATGGAGGTTTATGTATGAACGAGAAGATCTAATTGAATTCCTTGGTGGCAAGTTGACAAGGGCATCCATATATGCTGGTAAAGTGGGTTTCTGGTGAGTTTTGGAGGACTCACAGTTTCCTCCACAAGTGTAATGGGTAGGGGGAGGTAGGAGCCTAGGTCCGCCTGTCTGCAGTACACTGCACCCACCACTAGACTACTCCAGGGACCTGCATGCTATTCTAATGGACCTGAGTATAACATCTGAGACTGGCATAGCGGCTGGTAAGTAATGTTTTAAATCACATTTTTGGGGGGTGGGAGGGGGTTAGTGACCACTGAGGGAGTAAGGAGAGGTCATCCCGGATTCCCTCCAGTGGTCATTTAGGGCATCTTTTTGTGCCTTATTTGTTATAAAAACAGGTCTAGCTCAAAATGTCTTAGTTTTAGTCCTGGACGGTTTCGTTTTGTTCCATTATGGCTGAAAAAGTCCAAGAGTTAGGAATACCCAGATCACGACCTTAACACACCCCTTTGTGATTTGAACGCACTTCTGACAGACTTCACAGAAAAATTTTCTAAAAATTGGTTTTGAAAATACCAATTTGGACGTTTTTGTGAGAAAAATGTCCAAATGCAGATTTATGCCACTTTTTGGACATTTTTCTCTTTTGAAAATGAGCTCCATAGTAACCTAGGAGTATATCTACATGAAGGTGCTAGGAAATTGGCTTAGCAGGTGCTAATGTGGGACTTTCCCGCACTCTAAGCCCATTTACAGTACACCCAGAAAACAGGGCATTTTCAGGTCTTTCTTTTTAAGGCTGTGTGCTAATGTTCATATTAGCATGGATAAACTAAAAAATAATTAACATGGGAACACTTACCACCTCCTATTTAGGAGGCAGTAAAGGCTTCTGTGTTATGGACATGTTTTCAGATAGCATGTCTAATTGTCGAGATGCTAGCTGAATAGCATACTCCAAAGAAGTGAGGAGCAGTAGAAGGCTTGACAGACAATGGGATAAACCAACAAAATGTAATGAAAGGATTCTTGTATCACTACAGTGCACAAGACTCAACATGGCACCGTGTTTCGGCAAAAAAGTGCCTGCCTCAGGAGTCTGACAAGTATTGGTTCTGCAAAAGAGAACTGTGCAATTGTGCAAAACACCGTTTTAAGGTCTTTAAAAAGAATAGCATATCCATACCCATTCTCTGCCCAAACATGCACCCACCAGAAAATAAATACAAAAATATAGATAATGTACGCTTAATGCATGCAAAAAGGTTACTACTACTACTACTATTTAGCATTTCTATTTTACTTATTGCAAAATACTTTAATACACTTTGCGATAAGTGTTTGTAGATGATGGGAAATATAGACCAGCATGGTTCATCCAGTCTGCCTAGAAAGGTGTCTAGGGTTATATGCTGCTCTGTGCAGGTTACTCCCTTTTTGTTTTAGGATTGTAAATGCCACTCTGTGTAGGCCCCTCCCCTCTCCCTTTTGTGATTAGGGTTGTATCTGCTGCCCCATGCAGGTTATCATGACTTTTATAATTTTTAAAAGGCATAGATGGGGGTAACTTGCACGGAGCGGTGTTGTAACTCTAAAGAAAAAGGGGGGGAGAGTTAACCTGCACAGAGAAGTAAGCGCAACCTTAGCTACCTTTCTTGGTAGACAAGGATGAGCCTGGCTGATCTTCATCTGACTCCATTTACCATCCTATATAATAATTCTCACCTCCAACAGGATGTGCCTGGGACCGTGCCTGCCGGAAGTGGTCTGCTAGGCAGGCATGCACTGACCTCAGTGACATCAGTGACAGACAATTTGGCAAAGCAAAACAATCTGAGTGCTGGCCATTAGGACACAGGGTTGATAGGAGAGTTTTAAAAGACTGAAGGAACTGAAAGTGTTAAATGGGGGGAGGGGGAGAGTTCTGAACAACTGAAAGACATGAACATTTGGGAAAGGAAAACAATCTGAATGCTGGCCATTAGGACACAGGGTACATAGGAGACTTTTAAAAGACTGAAGGAAACCAAAGTGTTAAACTGGAGAAGGGGGGGGGGGGGAGTTGTGAATGACTGAAAGACATGCAAATTTGGGACAGGAAAACAATCTCAATGCTGGCCATTAGCACACAGGGTACATAGGAGAGTTTTAAAAGACTGAAGGAACCAAAAGTGTTCAGGGGGGGGGGGGGGGGGGTGGCAAGTTCTGAATGAATGAAAGAAATGAAAATTTACGAGAGGAACACGATCTGAATGTCGGGCATTTGGACACAGGGTAGATAGGACACTTTTTAAAAAAAATGAAGGACATGAAAGTATTACATCTTGGGGGAGGGGTGAGGAGGAAAGCAGTGGGGTATCTGGATACTGGGCATTAGGGCCACGGGGGTACATTGACTTTTGAAAGCCTTAAGGAACCCAAAGTGTGGGAAGGAGGAGGAAAAGGAGGGGAGGGAACGGGGTGAGGGCCATTAGGAACAGGGGAGGGGGCCCTGTCACATACTCTCATTCTCACACACACACTGTCACACAGATAGTCTCACTCTGTCACACACCCGCACATTCACTCTGGCTCTCTCTCTCAAACATACACACTCCCAGGAAAACCTTGCTAGTGCCCGTTTCATTCGTTCCAGAAACGGGCCTTTTTTACTAGTGTTATTATATTATACACATTTAGGACTAGATTCAGTAAATGGTGCCCAAATTTGGGTGCCACAAAAAATCTGTGCGTAGAGCTCTTCTGTAAATGGTGCTCCAATTTGTGCAACATTATAGAATAGCACTTAGAGCTGATTTCGGCACCCAACATCAGGTGTGAGGATTTGTACCAACTGAAACCTGGTGTAAACTCTGGCACATAAGTTAAGCTCAGATCCCCGGTATTCTATAATACTGCACGCATCCTTAGTGAACACCCCTGACCCACCTGTGCCCCTCCCACAGCCATGCTCCCTTTCGAGCTGTACGCTAAAAACTTTGTGCGTTGATCTTTATAGAATAGCATTTAGCAAGATGCACATGTAAGTTCAAATTATTGCCAATTAGCAACAATAATTGTTAGCACCCAATTATTGGTGCTAATTGGCTCATTAGCCAATTTCATTACATGCATATCTCAAAGTAGCACACAATTTTGCATGCGTAAATTTGCACACCATTTATACACTTGGGGGATTAATGCAGAGGCAGTTACCACTTGCAAGCTATTAACATGGCAGGAAACACAGAGCAGTTAACAGCACCTCAAAAGGTGCAGCTGTGTCATGCATTATCTGTCGTGCAGTTAACCCCTGGCAGATACTTTTTCTCTGCATTAACTACATGGAGATCTGGGAAGCCCCCAACATTTAGCATAGAATTTTTGCAATTACTATACATTATTTTGGGTGATTACAGTACAATAATTACTACTTAACATGCCTTAGTAAGCAGGGGGTTCGGAATGAGGTACAATATTCTATTCATTTACTGAGCAGGAGTAAGACCCACTTTGAATAGTGCAATTTACCAAAATGCTAAACATTTTTAGTACCATTATAAAGTTAATCGATAAATGGATTCTGCAGTTCCTAATATTTATGGCAATGTTGAAAGCTGTGTATAATTTTCTGACGTGCAGCATTTTCAAAACATTTGTACAACAATAAATTTTTAACTTCTGAAGTATTTGATTCTAAGTCCTGAAATGCTTTAGGCTATTCATCTTGAAAATCTGTTTTGAAAGAATTGGTGGTTTGCACAGGCTTATGGAAATTTCTATGATGTGTGTAAAATAAGAAAAGCTAGTACAAAATACAGGGTTAGGAAAGCAAATCAGATAAGATAACTATAAAACCGGAATTCACTTTCACATTTTTCTAATGCAGGAGACTATGCTTGAATGGTTTGATTTTACAAAATATATAACATTGTAAAAAGGAGGAGCATAATATTCATAATGTACCACAACTATGAAGCTTTGTTGTACAGATAATTAATGCCCATTAGGATTATTGTAGAATGATTCAATACATTTCTTATTTTACTCACATCACAGTACTCTGTGCAAGGTGCACTTGAAGAAAAAGCAAGATGAAAGGGTTTTGCTAACCTTCAAAGCTGTTCTGGACATTTTCTGATGACATCTTGTCAAAAGATACTTTGCCACCTTTTGTGCTTGAATCTTTTGCCGGACTGCGGGAACAGCTCACAGGATGTTTCTTAAATGTCGGTGCAAACAACCTTCTCTCAGTTTCCACTTCCTGTTGAACGACATAAAGGGGATGTGTGTTAAAAGATATCAGGAGGAAACAGATGTGGCTTTCCTGAGGGTGTCTATTGCAAAAATGAAATTTTCCAAAACACATTTCTATAAATTTCCAGTTTATCTCCAACTGGGAAGACTGCTTTGTAAAAACTCACACTTTTGATTGAAATCTTTCTTAAGTTGTGTTTTTTTTTTCTCAAGAATATGTGTAATTTTCAGGGCTACTATATGTAGGTAACCTTTACAAGGAAAAGTTGGCAGAAGAAATTTCAATAACTTTTGGAGCAGCCTCAATGAATTGTGGTTGTCCATTTGGTTAGTAATTTAACTTTGAACTGTATAGTTGCATAATATTTGAAGTGGAGGAGCAGATTAATGATTAGAACATTGGACCAAGATCCTGGGAAGCCAGGGTTCAGATCCCACTGCTACTCCTTGTAATCTTGGGCATCACTTAAATCTCCATTGCCTCAGGTAGAAAAAATTGGAGGCTGATATTCAAGGTGATTTAACTGGTTAAATTGTGCTGGTTGGCCAAGAAACAGATATTCAGGTGCACTTAAATGGACAGTGCCATTGAATATCCACACTGACCACCCTGGACCTGGTTGATGTTGAGCAGTCTGGGAGCAGAGTCAGGGCATAGCCAGGAGTTATGTAGGCACCAGGGCTTTTTTTGTGCCAGTACGCACTTTTACGGCGTACCGGCACCTTTTTTTACCCGCTTCTTTGAGTGTCTGAGTCACCAATCACCAAGACGTTGTTTAGGCTGCTGCACAGGCACTGATAATATTAAGTATTGTGCTCAGATAGCAAACTGGGCAGCCCTGTCTTTGCCTGGTTAGCTATGTGTGTATGGCAATGAATATTGGTTGTACCTGGCATAGCTTCTGGCACTGCTAGAGATTCAGATATTCCTAGCCAGGCATGGCACTGAATATCCGGATCTGATTTACACAGTAGCAGTCAGCGTTCAGAAAAACACTACCACCTTAGGTTGAATATTGCCTCAATAGATTGTACCTGCATATAACTTGCCTTGTACTCTGCTATGTACTTGCTATGTTTGAGAGAATATAAGAATAGTCATACAAGGGCAGACCGACAGTCCATCTAGCCCAGCATCCTCCTTCCAGCAGTGGCCAATCCAGGTCACTATTACCTGGCAGAATCCCAAATAGTACAAGATTTCATGTTACCAATCCCAGGTACAGCACTGGCTTTCCCCATTCCTATCTTCAGTAGAGAGAGCAGAATATGCACAGTAAGATTAAAGTGAATGGTTAGATGTCATACATAGCTATAAAACAAGGAGGCCAATATATTAAAGTGCCCCAGATGTTCTGCTGTAATTAGTATGCAAATACAGTATGTTCAGTGAAAACTTAGGTGCATAAGTGTTCTGTGGCCAACGGTATAAAAGATAACCACACCTATTAAAACTGGCATGCAAAGACTTGTTCCATGCTGGTTTTCAAAAAATTCATAAATAAGCTGCTTTGCATGCTTTTCTAGAAGAACCCCCACAATGTCACTCTGTCTTTAGAACAGGGGAAATTACTGGAGCCCCTGCTCCTAACCTGAGTAATGGAGTAATATAATGAATAATGGGGTAGGATGTCTATTTAAGTAAGTGGATGTTCCCAACTGTATGTTTGGGGGGGGGGGGGGGGGGGACGACAAAAGAACTAAAAGAATCTAAAGCTGAGGAGTGTTGATTGTGAGAGCTCAAGAGTTAAAGGCTCAGGGCAGTGTACTGCTGCAAGACAGCAGAAGGGAGTTTTCTTGCTCTCCATGACTGGCTAGAGGACAGGTTTAAGCTAGACAAACAAGGCCTAGGTCCCAAATGTTTAGGAGGAGCCTATCAAATATACTAATTTAATGACTCCCAAGGCAGATTTTTGCTCTGCTAAGATGGCAGAAAAGAAATTGTGAGGTCTATCTATTCTCCCTGACCCCCTCTAGTCACCAGGAGTCCGCAGTCAGCTTCATCCTATGTTGGTTTTCCTCTGTAATGAGCATCATGTAAGTTCCTGTCTGTGGGAATTTTTACCTAGGGCCCATCAAAGGGTTAATGCTGCCCTGGCTGCCTGAAGCAGAGCAGGGAGGTGTCCCAGGCCAACTAGGCCTTACAGAGGAAAAAGAGATTTGGTAAGAGGTACAGTTCCAAGGAGGTCTAAGGAAGTCTGGATATCAACTGCTTAAAGAAATTTTCAGTAAGAAGTCTGGAGGGATCCATTTGGTAGAGTCAAGATGATTTTTGTGCTTCTGAAGATCTGTTGGCATCCAGGGGAAGGAGGGGCAGAGGGGTGTGGAGGGCAGTATTCCACTGAACTGACCTGAAAACAAAGTCTAGACTGAAGATGACTGAACCCTAATGTGTCCTGTATAGCTAGAAAGGAAAAACTGGGAAATAACACAGAGCCTGAGAAATTGTTGAAGAAATGTGTGGGAAAATATTACTGTTCCTCAGCCTTGATTAGTCAATGGGCATGGGTAGTCATCCTCATGCATAAGGCAATCTATTTGTGGAGAAGAGGGTATTATGGGACCAGCAAGATCATTGGCCCCATATATTTTTGAGAAAAATTGTTTTCCTAAATTGCCTTGCCAGTTTCTATGTTTAACAGATTGGAAGGTATTAGTGAGAAGGGGCTTCAATAATGTAGCAGACCCCTTTTGGACCAAGATAGCTAAGCCATTAGAGTGACAAAGTATGATCTATGGGGTGGGAAATTTTTTCTGGCCAAGCTTGGAATTGGTATACAGAGAATTTTGCAACCAGGAATAAAATAGAAAACACATATTTTACGAGCACACTGTCCCAAAGCAGATTGTATTATATATTTCTCTCAGAGACCTTATTTGGAAAGGTGCAATCTGCAAAGATCAAATTCTGTGAAGTCTCTAATTATGTGATGGTCCTATTCCATTATGTATTTGAGCATAAAAAGCATATCCCTTTGTGGAACATGCCACAATGTTTGGTAGATCTATTGTGAGTGATCTGTAACCTGTCATTAACATTATCAATAGTGCCTGAAGATTGGAGGATGGCCAATATAACGCCGACTTTTAAAAAGGTTTCCAGGGGTGATCCAGGAAATTACAGACCGGTAAGCTAGACATCGGTGCCATGGAAAATAGTGGAAACTATTATAAAGAATAAAATTACAGAACACATACACAAACATGATTTAATGGGACAGAGTCAGCATGGGTTGAGCTAGGGTAAGTCTTGCCTCACCAATTTGCTTCATTTCTTTGAAGGCATAAATAAGCATGTGGGTAAAGGTGAGCCGGTTGATGTAGTGTATCTTAATTTTCAGAAAGCTTTATACAAAGTTCCTCATGAGAGACTCCTGAGAAAATTACTTCACACTGGAAACATGCAATACGTACCTTTATACTAGCTTTAGATTGTGAGCCCACTAGGGACAGAAAAAGTATCTGCATATAATATATGTAAACCACCTTGGCTCTACCCACAGAAAGGTGGTATATCAAATCCATACCCCCCTTTTACCCCTAACCTAATCTGGATCTCAAAGACCCTTCAAGTTCTGTCATATCTCAAATCTACTGCTCTTCTCCAGAGAAAGCAGTACTACATCAACTAATGGCCTTTTTTAGATAAAACCCTGGTCTTTTCTCCACAAGAAGAGGGCTTCAGGAAGGGACATAGCACTGAGACCCTTTCTGTGGCCTTCTACCAAGAAATTAGGGCATCCTTGGACCACCATTCATCTGTCTCTTGACCTTTCATCAGTATTCGACTTAGTAGATCACATGGAGAGACAGAAGGGCAAAGCTGGCCTTAAATCTCACTCTTTGGGATGTGCCGCCCTTGGCATCTCTGCATTGTGGTCCAGCATCTTCCTTCCCTCCTCTCTCTCTTCCCTTGGTCCAGCAGTTTCCTTAACCATCCCCCCTACCACCACCACCAGCACCGCTGCTTCCAGCAATTAAAAAAAAGCACTATAGCTGCTATCTAGGCCACACAGCTAATGGCTCTGCCAATCCCACCCTATGGACTTCCTCTTTCTGAGGAGCAGAACCAGCAGAGCGATCAGCAGCATGCCCTAGACAGAGGTTTTGTGCCTTTATACCACATTTTCTTTTTTGAGTAGGAAGTGGCTTGGCTGGTAAGGAGCTAAGGAAGCTGTGCTTCTCAACAGGGGATGGGAGGGACAAGCACTACTAGGTGAAAGGGGGGGGGGGGGGGGGGACATCTACAGAAGTTTGCCCAGGGCCTCCGGCCTCATAGGTAGTTAAAGAGGCCCTGGGTGTGACTGCTTACTCTCTCCTCATTTTCCTACATATTTCTTGATTTTCCACTCTTCAGGATTTTTCCTTGGCTGTCCCTTATTATTGCTAGATGATTTCAATTGCTTTGTATTGCAATTTGTTTTTGTTTTCTTTATTAGTACTATATTTTTTTTGTTCAAACTTATGCTTATGTGATCCCTAAATTCAAGAAAAGTAAAGTTCACAAGGGGCGCAGTCAGCACTTTCTTGCACTCTTTATTTACGCTCCATCAGGTCCTATTGCCTAGCCCTCTTTTACTTGCTTGTGTTTGAAGTATTTCCTCTTCTTTAAATGGTTAAATAGTCATTGTTGCACCTATGTTTTGTCTCAAGCACATCATTTCCTACTTCAGTTTACACTAAACAAAGGAACCTATTCAAGATTACTGTTTTCTGTTGATACTCCTCCTCACTATTCCCACTTTTTCCTTTAATTTTCACCTAGGTCTTTTCTTTTCTTTATATAACTAAAGAAAGTTTTATTTCCTCCTCTTGTTGTCTGGGCAATTTTCTTCTCTGTTTGACCTTGACTCATTTTGCTGACTTACATACCTCCCTCTGTTTTCCTGATAGCTTTTCTTCAACCTCCTCATCCTTGTTTTGTATTTTTTTGCTACATTTTCTGAATGCAAGTCATTTTATTCCTACTTTTTTTTTTTTGCTATCTTCCTAAACTACTGTATTAGCCTATTTTTATTTCTGTTCCTCTTTCTAACCTGCCTTAAGGAAAGATGTATTAGTGCCTTTACTGTGCTCCCTTTTAGCAAAAGTGAACCTGATCACCCTGTGTTCAAGGAGCTCAACATGACTTGAGTGCTGAATGCTTAGTATATAGAACCCATTTTCTGTCTCATAGGCTTCTATTCTGTAGAATTTCTGTGCCATATA
The DNA here is from genome assembly GCF_901765095.1 of Microcaecilia unicolor. NCBI lineage: Eukaryota > Metazoa > Chordata > Amphibia > Gymnophiona > Siphonopidae > Microcaecilia > Microcaecilia unicolor. The sequence continues at coordinate 233,984,112 of NC_044037.1, forward strand.
AATAATTGAATTTATGAAGATATCTGACCCGTCTACATTTTTCTCATGCTGCAAAAAAATAAAGGGCCCTGATATTTAAAAGAAATGTATTGGATAGTGGAAGCTGTTATCTGGATAATTCTTTTAGCTGGTGCTCTAGATGGATAATCAGTGGTACTATCCGTATGATGCTGCTGAATACCTTTACAGACTACTTTAGCACTATCTGGATAGCACCAGGGCGATGCACGGGTGAAGCAAGGGCACAGCAGCAAGTTATCTGGAGAGCAGCAATATTCGGACTCCTGTCTGGATAACTTATGTATCTGGCTATCTCTCTTTAACTAAAGTTAGGACAGAAAAAAGCTGAAATAAAGCTCTACAGATAGTGGTGATACAGTTGACTCTACCTAAATACTCAGGGGCCCTTTTACTAAAGGGTTGGCATGCAGCAACAGGCTTGCCGCGCACCAATCCGGAACTACCACAGGAGCCCGGCAGTAGTTTCCACCTCCAGCGTGTTACATTTCTGGAGCTACAAAAATATCTTCTATCTTTATAGCACTGATGCTTACCCAGCGGTAATCGTTGCCCGGTTACTTTTGGGTTAGCGCAGGAGCCCTGACCACCATCTCAATAGGTGGTGGTAAGTGCTCTCCCCCCCCCCCCTGAAATGGTTTACTTATCACACAGCCATTTAAGTTCCAGCAAAAAAGATAGCCTTTTACCTGCTGTGGTAAAAGGGGGCCTCAGAGCACATCAAAAACATGCACCGATGCTAGCTCAGGCCCCCTTTTTACCGCAGCTTAGTAAAAGGACCCCTCAGTGCTAATCACTATCTGGATAATGGCCCTGAATATCCTTGTTTTATTTAACCCCCACAAACAACATTAAAAAAAGAAGAAGAAGAAACAGTGACTGTCATGGCTGAATATTAACCTGCCAACCAAACAAAGCAAACACTGGGCCTTCAGGATTGAGAAAAATGTAGTTCTTTATTTATAATGGAGACCCGACACGGTCCGTGTTTCGGCGTACAAATGCCTGCATCAGGGGTCAAGGGACTCCTATAGGTCAGCAAGATAATAAGTTGACAAAGATGTGGAATGAACAATCAGGTTATATTACCCCAGGACTTTCAGCCTGCTGTTTGAACACACAGTTCTACCACCAGTCCAAAGGGCACAGCCAGTACTTCTCATGGGGATCCTCCTGCTCACAGCCAATACTTCTCATAGGGATCCTCCTGCTTCAGCTGCAGAGGAGGGCTGGTAGCTGAAGCAGGAGGATCCCTATGAGAAGTATTGGCTGTGAGCAGGAGGATCCCCATGAGAAGTACTGGCTGTGCCCTTTGGACTGGTGGTAGAACTGTGTGTTCAAACAGCAGGCTGAAAGTCCTGGGGTAATATAACCTGATTGTTCATTCCACATCTTTGTCAACTTATTATCTTGCTGACCTATAGGAGTCCCTTGACCCCTGATGCAGGCGTTTGTACGCCGAAACACGGACCGTGTCGGGTCTCCATTATAAATAAAGAACTACATTTTTCTCAATCCTGAAGGCCCAGTGTTTGCTTTGTTTGGTTGTTTGGTTGTTCTTGTATACTGTATTCCCTCTCTTTTGTGACTGGAATAACATGTATAGAATGTTTGTACGTTTGGGAAGCTTGCCAGGTGCCCTTGGCCTGGATTGGCCGCTGTCGTGGACAGGATGCTGGGCTCGATGGACCCTTGGTCTTTTCCCAGTATGGCATTACTTATGTACTTATGAATATTAACCTGCAACATACTCAGACTTGCTTGTCCAGTATTTGACGATGTCTTATGGAGATTGCACACTATCTCCCTAATTCTATAAATTTGCTTACATAATTTTATGCTTATCCCCAGATTCTATACAAGGCGTGGTGAGTTGAGTGCGTTAAATTGGGTATTTGCCCAATTTACACACATACCTTGATTAAGTAATAAGCAATTAGTGATAACTGGCTGCTAACAACAAATTATCATCACTAACTGGCATTAATTGGAATTTATGTACACTTCTTATAGGTGTTTTCTGAAAAGAGGTGCATGTAAATTCTAATGCATGTAGCTGGAAAGGGGGCACAGACATGTGAGGAGTATGAGCGTATTGGGGGCATTATTCAAATTTACGTGTGTGGTTATAGACTTCGGGGGAACGTGTCTACATTTAGACGCAGGTATTTGCACCAGGTTTTCAATGGCATAAATGGCCACACCTAAATGTAGGCGCATTCCCCGGCCCTATGTGCTATTCTATAAACTGCGCCTAACTTTATAGACAGTTTATAGAATAGCACTAAGCACATTTTTTTGGATGCATCTATATTTTAGTCTCTTACCCCCTGATTCTATCTAGCGCAACTTAAGTTGTGTGTGCAAATCCAGTCGTATTCTGGATTTGCGCACTCAACTTGATTACTTAATAAGCCAATCTGCACCAATAATTGTCACTTAACAAGCAATTATTGACATTAAATGGCATTAATTAGAATTTACATGCAGAACTGTCTAAGTGCATTCTATAATGTGAAGTATGTAAATTCTGAGTGGCATACTTGAAAACGGGGCGTAGCCATGGGCGTGGAATGGGACAGGTCATAGGCGTTTCTAAAATCTATGTGTGTGATTATAGAATACACCCGGTCCATGTGTAATTTAGGCGTGAGCATTTACAGCAAGTTATACTTGGCATAACTGGCACTTATGAGCGCCCAGTGTACTTTATAAACCACACAGAAATTTAGACTTATTCTATAAAGCGTATAAAGCATACTTTATAGAATACACCTAAGTGTATTTCGTTTTAGCTGCAATTTTTTTAGGTGTTTTTTTTTAGGTGTGTTATATAGAATCTAGTCCTATGTGTTCAAAGTTGCACGCACAAGTTATAGAATATTGTCAGCAGTGAGCGTAACTTAATTTAATAATTAGCATTAAAAACCAATTGTTGACTATAATTGGTGTTAATTGGTGTTAACAGGCACTAAATAGCAGTTATGGGCATAATTTAGTTGGGCTTCTACAAATTGCACATGGAAAATCCATAGCATGCAAGGAAGCATAGGCCTGAGAGGGACATAGGCGGACCTGGGGTGTACCAGCTCTTATGAGTGTGAGTTATAGAATACTACCGGTTAAGTGTCTAACTGACTGCAGTTAGGTGGAAGCATTTACACCAGTGGTTTGCAAGCCTGGTCTTGGAGGCACCCCAGCCAGTCAGGTATTCGGGATATCCACAATGAATATTCAAGACAGAAATCTGCATGCAATGGAGGCAATGCATGCAAATCTCTCTCATGAATATTTATTGTGGATATCCCAAAAACCTGACTGGCTGGGGTGCCTCCAGGACCAGGTTTGGGAACCACTGATTTACACCAACCTTTGAGCTAGCATAAATGCCTGCACTGAAAGTTAGGCACATAATGTAGAACATATACTAGTATTCTATGACAATAATTCAAAAGAAGGAACAGCTTCCCACCGAACACATGTAAAATGCTAAACCCTTACAGTGTGGAAGTAAACAATCAACAAATAATAATAACTTTTTTCTTTTCTTTTCTTTCTTTTTATATGGAGAAAAAAAGGCCCCGGCAGTCCAACATGGGGTGTTGCTTAACTTACCCCCCACCCACACACACACACACCCGTTTACAAAGCTGCTCTAGTGGCTGCCGGTGCGGTAATGCCAATACTGCCCATTCAAAGTGAATGGGCTGTGTCGGCATTACTGTGGGGCAGCCGCTTGCACGGCTTTGAAAAAAGGGGGGGGGGAGGTTAGTTCTTCACCTCAACTTCTCTCCATGACATAAATCAATCATAAATGCACCTCCTGTACAGTCATAATAACAAGTTACTTGCTGTATTTAATGTGACATCATCAGCTCTATTTAAAAAAACAAAACATTTTTGTCCATAGTTTTATTGTTAATAACTGATAGTATCACAATTAACAACTTTACAATGTTTTACTGAATTTTTTTTGTCATAAGAAATCATACAATTTCAAAACAGGATACAATTGTTTTTGATCATGTTAATGCAGGTTCTCCAAGCTTTTCAAGAGAAGGGTCACATGCAGGGCTTTTTTTGAGGGGGTACTTGGGGGTACTGAGTACCGGCACCTTTTCCATTGTCTGTTAAATTTGACTCATGGTCCCCAAGTTTTAATGAAAGAGCTCAGGCTCTACACAGCAATTCTGCCTTGTTATAGATTCTGTGACTAGTTGCATGGAGCCTGGCTATTGTGGGGTGGGTCCCTCGGTGATCACCCCACCCCTGAAGGGTGGCCTGGCATTTGAGTACCGGCACCTTTTTCACTAGAAAAAAACGCACTGGTCACATGGGACATTTCAAGTCACTGAAAGGGCCAGAGGGGTGGGAATTCTCTTGGAGTTTGCTTGCACAATATACTACCATTATGTTTTTTGGCTGGTAGAGGCTTGGAATCCCTGCCAGCCTTGCTACTTTTTCCTCCTGCCACACATGATAATAAATAAATAAATAAATAAATAAATAAATAAATAAATAAATAAATAAATAAAAACTTCCTCCATTTACTAGATTCAATAATAAGTAGGAAAAGCATTTTGGGCAGAAAAATAAGCTCCACAGGCCACATCTGATCCATGGATCAAACTTTGTGGTTCACTGCTTTAAAAGAGAGAGTTATCATTTAAAGCCTGATTCAAAGTGTTATTCAGGATGGCTGGCCATGAGGGGTCTTCAAGTCATACCCAACTAAACTGTCATTTATAAAGCAGTAATTAAAAAACTTGTATTATTCGGGAGCATGACCTTCTTGGTAAAAATACATAGCTGAGGTTGACAGATAGGGATCAATTAGTCTGTTTGGTCTACCTGATTCTCCCCACCCGAAGTAGATAGATGTTAACATCTACTTTATAGAATTACCTCCATAGTGCCAGGGTGGAGTTAGGCCAGAGTGAGGGCAGAATGATCAACAATATATATAGCAGTGATATTCAGCTGCTCCAATTAAATGGCAGCGCTACCTTGCTATAGTACTGTAAATATAACATCGGGGCACGCTAGGGAGGTAAAATCCCTTCATGAAATCAAGGACAGCTTTATGGAGCAGCTAGTACAGGAGCTGACGAGAGAAGGAAAAATTCTAGACCTAGTCCTTAGTGGAGCGCATGATCTGGTGCGGGGAGGTAATGGTGCTGGGGCCGCTTGATAACAGTGATCATAATATGATCAGATTTGGTATTAGCTTTGAAGTATGTATACATAGGAAATCAAATACGTTAGCGTTTAACTTAAAAAAAGAGACTATGATAAAATGAGAAGAACGGTGAAAAAAAAACTTAGAGGAGCGGCTGCGAGGGTCAAAAATTTACATCAGGCGTGGATGCTGTTCAAAAACATCATCCTGGAAGCCCAGGTCAAATATATTCTGTGTATTAAAAAAGGAGGACAGAAGTCCAAATGACAGCCGGCATGGTTAAAAAGTTAGGTGAAGGAAGCTATTAGAGCTAAAAGAAAATCCTTCAGAAAATGGAAGAAGGAACCGACTGGAAATAATAAGAAACAGCAAGTCAAATGCAAAGCGCTGATAAGGAAGGCTAAGAGGGACTTCGAAAAAAAGATTGCGTTGGAGGAAAAACACATAGTAAATTTTTTTTTAGGTATATTAAAAGCAGGAAGCCGGCAAAAGAATCAGTTGGACCGCTAGATGACAGAGGAGTAAAAGGGGCAATCAGGGAAGACAAAGCCGTAGTGGAGAGATTAAATGAATTCTTTGCTTCGGTCTTCACCGAGGAAGATTTGGGTGGGATACTGGTGCCAGAAATGGTATTCGAAGCTGATGAGTCGGAGAAACTTAATGAATTCTCTGTAAACCTGGAGGATGTAATAGGGCAGTTCTACAAACTGAAGAGTAGCAAATCTCCTAGACCGGATGGTGTTCATCCCAGAGTACTGATAGAACTGAAAAATGAGCTTGCGGATCTATTGTAGTAATATGTAATTTATCCTTAAAATCGAGCGTGGTACTGGAAGATTGGAGGGAGGCCAATGTAACGCCAATTTTTTACAAAGGTTCCAGAGGAGATCCAGGAAATTATAGACTGGTGAGTCTGATGTCGGTGCCGGGCAAAATGGTAGAGACTATTATTAAGAACAAAATTACAGAGCATATTCAAAAGTATGGATTAATGAGACGTAAGTCAACATGGATTTAGTGAAGGGAAATCTTGCCTCACCAATCTACTACATTTCTTTGAAGGGGTGAATAAACATGTGGATAAAGGTGAGCCGGTTGATATTGTGTATCTGGATTTTCAGAAGGCATTTAACAAAGTACCTCATGAAAGACTCCAGAGGAAATTGGAGAGTCATGGGATAGGTGGTAGTGTTCTATTGTGGATTAAAAGGTTAAAAAGATAGAAAACAGAGAGTTAGGGTTAAATGGTCAGTATTCTCAATGGAGAAGAGTAGTTAGTGGGGTTCCCAAGGGTCTGTGCTGGGATTGCTGCTTTGTAACATATTTATAAATGACCTAGAGATGGGAGTAACTAGTGAGGTAATTAAATTTGCTGATGACACAAAGTTATTCAAAGTCATTAAATTGCGGGAGGATTGTGAAAAATTACAAGAGGACCTTACAAGACTGGGAGTCTAAATGGCAGATGACTTTTAATGTGAGCAAGTGCAAAGTGATGCATGTGGGAAAGAGGAACCCGAATTATAGCTACGTCATGCAAGGTTCCACGTTAGGAGTAACAGACCAAGAAAGGGATCTAGGTGTCATCTTGTCTGTTACTTTTTGAATAGTGTATACTCTAGTCCCTATTGTTATCTTTTTGTTTTTATTGTCTATGTTGATTTGTGATCTGCCTAGGTGTGGGCAGGCTAGAAATTTTTAAATAAAAATGATTTTTGAATACAAATAAACGGGTATGTTTACTAAGGTATGTTAGTGTTTCTAATGCACCCATAAATTTAAGGCACATTAAACGCTAATGCACCTATACATTTCTATGGGTGCATTAGCGTTTAATGCACGTTAAAAAAGCTAACACGCCCATAGCGCACCTTAGTAAAGATAGTTAAAAGTATGTTGTATTCAAAATAATTTGTAATGATTTGTAATAATTTTGTATTCTCTGAGTGACTGTGTCTGTTGAGGCTCTGAGCCACACCCTTGACCACGCTCCTTCAAAAAAGAGCAGCAAAATACTATGATTTATCAACCAAGACTCATGATCTTTATCTCAGGGTGTTAATATTCTCTTAATATTTGCTTTCTCTTAGAACACTAGCAATAAACCATTCATCATCAAGGCAAAGAAATAAACGCTTTTCCCTTCTAGCACATACAAAAAATACAAATGAGAAAACCTTACTTTCCTTTACTCTTAAAGGGAAGCAGCCAGCACTCCTTGTTCTAGTTCTCTAGTAACATGTTGCGTTTCGAAAGATAAGAACAAAGGTCTGCACCCACTCATTTAACAGAAATATGCTGGCATTCTCATTTTATTCTTACATTGAGAGGAATGACATTTCAGTAGAATAACCCATAATAACACTTTAAAACCCTTCCAGTAGAGACTGCTTGTTCCACCTAGTTTTAAAATAATTATTGAAAAACAAATTGAGCAACTATAGCAGTGACATTTAGTAATATTATATTATCAAAAGAGGAGAGCTCTTAGAATCAGTGCCAAAATAGCATAATGGGTACTTTAAACATTGTGCTTTAAATGTTAGGGTGACGCAACATTGAAATATCAAAGTAGTTTGGGATCTAAGGATGTAACATGTAATATGTTTTCCTTAACTTCTGCACGTTGATACAGGTGCAGAGGTTATGCAAAGGAAGACACCTCTGTTGGGAGACTGGGCTTCTACCTCTCAATGGGACTGAAATGGTAATTCTTCCCCCTCTATCTATTGAATCATCACAGGAAAAGTCCATTAAACCCAATATCCTGTTTCCAGCAGTGGATAATCCAAGTCACAATTATGTGCCAGGATCCCCCAAAATAGCTAGATTCTATGCTGCATGCCCCCAGGGCCAACCCAAGGGTATCTAGTATCCTAGGCAAACCTTCAGATGTGCATCTCCATCTATCTCAGGGTGGTTCAAGGCCTTGCCCCAAACTTCCGACACCCTCACATCTAGCATCTTCCCTTCCCTTCCATGGACCAGTATCTCCTATTCTCTACCTTCCTCACCCTCCTGTGGTGTCCAGGCAGTGGTGTGCTGGTAAATTTTTAACAACGGGCTCTCTCTCCGGGCATAGCCGGCCCTGAAATTTTTTTTTTGGGGGGGAATATATGCCTCTCTCTCCCCTCCTTTGTGCAGGCACGCTAGGCATACCTTTGCTGAGCCCCACCAGCCAATAAATGGACTGCCACCATTCTCTGCTGCTTGTTTCTGGCTCTGAGCAGCATGATGGAACCTTCTTTCGCTTGCATGAAAGGTCCCAGCCTGATGCTCAGAGTCAGAAACAAGGAGCAGGGAGCAGCAGCAGTCTATTTACTTGGCTAGTGGGCCAGCATCACTTCCAGCACAGTAAAAGAGAATTCAGGAGGGGGCCCAAGCCCACATTTTGGGAGTCAGTTGTTAAAGTAGCCATGGGGAGGCCTACTTTAACAACCGGCTCCCAAAATTCTTAAAAACTTAACAAACGGCTCTCACGAGCCTGTGAGAGCCCGCTCCAGCACACCACTGTGTCCAGGGTTTCCCTTCCCTACCTCCTCCTCTTCAGGTATCCAGCATCTTTCCTACCCAACCTCCCCTCCATGGTATCCAGCATCAACTCTTTCCTCCTCCCTTGGGGTCCAGCATCTCTCTCTTACCTACTTCCCCCTCCCCCCCTGCAGTCTTCAGCATCTGCATCTCTGTCCTTCCCAACATCCCCCACCCTGGGGTGTCCAGCATCTCCTCATTCTCATCTCAGGTATTCAGCTCCTTCCTTTCCCTGCTTACCCCTTGCAGCATGTTATTTATTTTATTTTAGTCAACTTGCTGTCAGACACCCATCATGCCTGGCATGGGGCCCTTGAGTTTTGTGCATGTAGTTCCAATAGTCCTACCCTTCTAAAACAGACAGCAGGACCCACTGGACTTGAGTATGTGCAGATGCTTTGGGCCCCACATTGGGTGCAACAAGTGTTGTGTTGGCAAACTTACTAAAATACCAGTGATGCCGTGGAAGTTGTAGAGAAATAAAGGAAGTAACTGAACACTTTGAGGAAAAGATAGGGAGATACTGAATATAGAAATCTCGATTTCTGTGGCTGTACCCCCCCTCCCAAAAAAACCCCAATTGTGCCTCTCTAGGTTGGCCCTGTAAATTCTCAGAGATAAGTAATAGCTTTCCTCAAGTGTGGCTTTAAGTGCCACACTTCAATCAGGTTGGATGATTAAGTTGTCTAGAGGGATTTGCAATTCTGTCCAGGATAACAGAGAGGCAAAGCGGGGTTCACGCTCTCCACAGCAATCGAACACAACAAGGAAATGGGGTGGAGAGAGCCCAATATGTGGTGACTGATCTCTTGATATTGGGCTCTCTCCACCCCTATTTCCTTGTTGTGTTCAGGATAACAGAAAGCCCATGGCTTCCGCTGCTGCCCAAGTAGGTGAGCAGATCCAATAAATAAACAGCATCAAACGCAGACAGATTCTACCAAGTACAGAACAAGGATCACAAATAAAATAAAATATGAAACAAAAATTGAAACGGGACCTCTCAATGTAGTACTAATCCTATGATTCAACAATATTATGAAGAGGCAAGACTATAAACATTATACTGGACCCTAATATACCTGCTCAGATAAAACAGAACAAGTGAGTCAGCTACTGATCTGTACACAGAAATGATTGGCAAACAGAATACACACTTCAGTTCAACACAAACATAGACAGACCCTCACCATATACAGAACAAGGGATCACAAACTAGAAATAGAAATATGAAGACAAAAACTGAACTGGGAACCCCAAGATGTCAAACTCAGCATGTGCTACAACATTGAAGAAATAAAAACAGAAATGCATTTTCTCTTGTACTGGACACAATACAAAGACATCTGCAATGCACACGTCCGAAAGCTAACATATTCCAGTTAATAAATTCAAAATAAAACACCTAAATTTACACACTGGGATTTACGCCACATTTACCTTGGTGTAAATGGATGCACATAGATTTAGGTGCTGAAATATCAACTAAGCGTGTTCTATAATCAGCGCCTAAATCTAGGCACTGATTATATAATACGCTTAGTTGGCACTGATTTCAGCACTGATATATTTTTTAGATGCCATGTATAGAATCTCCCCCATAATGTCATTTTCCTAAACATTTATCTGGCTGATATTTAAAACCAGGGGCGTAGCCAGACTTCGGCGGGAGGGGGGTCCAGAGCACGAGGTGAGTGGGCACATTTTAGCCACCCTCCCGCCATTGTTGACCACAACCCACCAGCTGCCACGGCCACCACCATCAACAACAACTTTGACACCCCCTGCCGACGACCTTCTCGCCCCCCCTCCCGCTGCCAACCCTCCCCCGCTGCCGCCGTTGCTACCTTTGCTGCGAGGTAGGCACAGCGGCGGCAGGGGAGGGTTGGCAGCAGGAGGGGGGTCGAGAGGGTCGTCGGCAGGGGGGTCCAGGGCCAAATCTACGGGGCCCAGTCCCCACATAGCTATGCCACTGTTTAAAACCATTTAACCAGCTAGGAACGACTCCTGGCTGGTTAAATCGCACCTATCTGGCTATCTGGCAATATTCAGTAGGAAATAGCTGGATATCATCTGCTGAATATCACCGGTTAGTGCTTAGTGGATAGCCAGTTATATCGCGTGATATAACCAGCTATCCGCCGATATTACAGCGCGTTGCTGGCTAACTTTGACAGCCAATTAGGCTGTTGAAAATACCAGGCTTATCTTGGCCAGTTTCAAACTTAACCACCCAGCACTGAATATCAACTAGGCCGGTTAATATGAAACCAGTCAAAAAACACCCGGATATTCATTGCCAGTCACTGGAAAATGGCATAAATTGAATATACGAATTCAGCGATGAATAGGCAGCCAGGCCAGGGGTGTAGCCAGACAACAGATTTTGGGTGGGCCTAGGTAAGGAAAAGGGTGGGCACCAAGTCTTCTCTCCCCACCCACCCGGGCACCAAGTCTTCTCTCCCCACCACCACAAAAAATATATCTCAGCTGGCTGGAAAATGCTTCTTTTCACCTTGGCAGTCTGCAGCAGGCAGGTGCTGAAAACTGAGCATGCACAGGTGCCGGTATCATGGACAGTAGCATTTTCGTTACCATCAGGGGGGAAGTCTTTAGCTGATGAAGCTCAAACATGTATGTGAGTCTAATACTATCGTTATTAATAATTTGTATTTTAAAATGACTATAATTTTAAATTGTGTCTCTCAGTTAAGTTTTATTTATGTGTTGACATTATTATTTTTAAAGATACCAAACCCAAACATGCATGTGAGTCAAACATTTTTATAATTGTAATATAAAGAAACTTCAAATGCATTATCTTCATAATTTGCATCATCTATTAACAATTTGTTAAAAATCATTATTCCTTTGCATTATAAAGATTCTTGTTTTAATTTGATGAAAATTATAGTTCAACACTTTTATCATTTTCCAGTTTAAAAATTACATACATTCATAATTGTTTATTTTCCAGTTATATAGCAACGTATGTGCTCCTCGTTCTTATCATATATATAATGTATGTGTTTGTCTTCCAGAACACCATGTACATTTACACAGTCCACCTATGCATGTGTTTCACAATTTTTCTGTTTTCAGAATTGGTCATGCACATTTCTTCACATACATAGCTTTATTGTACATACATATATACTACTTTATATGTGTATATATATATATTTTATACATTTTTTGCAATTTTATTGTTTCTTCATTGTATATAAATGTATGTTTTTATAGACTCCTGATGCAGGCCTGACGGCCGAAACACGACATTGTGTCGAGTCTTCGAAACCCTTAATAAACTTTCATTTTAAGAACATCCTCCAGTTTCTGATATCCTTGGTCGCTCTCCCACTTTCTGTTCTCTGGAGCATAGGATCCCCACTAGCTACCACTAAACGTGTGCTACTGTTGGGTGGGCCTGAGCTCTAAATGGTGGGCCCCAGCCCACCGAGGCCCACACTGTGGCTACGCCACTGAGCCAGGCTACCTCCTGCAGTCTGAATATCGGCCCCTTATGTGTAATTTGTGCTAAAATATGAGCACCTCATTTACAGAATTGCTATTTTAATGTGCAGTAACTCACGGGCAGATGCTGGGAATGTTTCCAATGGTTAATGCAGAAGCTGTGTAGTTATTATGTGGTCATCTGGGCAATTGCAGCACAGTAACTAAAAAAACTTTACTACATCTTAGTAAAAGGGCCCCTTAGATCTCTAACAATAGGCGCATTTCAGAAGAGGAGCTGTCAGAAAATAATACCTACTCAAAAATAAATGATGAATGGAAATGAGGGAATTGAATGAATTTGTTTAAACTGACAATTGAATTATCTATTTTCTTGCACTGCTGCTTGGAGTCTCACAACGGCAACCAGAAACACCATCAATAATACTTCTGTTCTCAGTTCTTCAGGAATTGAATAATATTGTAGTCACCAGAGCTGTTCTGTGTTTAGGATTTCATTTTGTTCCTGGGAGATAGCGATAGCCTTATTCTTCTGTGTGCTGGACTTGGAACAGTCTCTGTAATGCATTTCCAGATAACATATTGATACCAAATGTACAGGGACAAATATAATGGCAAAATAAATTAGAGTAGCAGTGTAGCGCCTCCGACTCACTGGCAAATCATATGGTATGCCTTTAGGCAGCACTACAGCTTTAAATATAGGCTTCACACTAATATAGCTCTTTAGTATTAATAAGACAGTCATTATCTATGATTTTTAAAATATATATATTCTCTATAGTTCTTTTAAAAATTGATACCAACTATTGTTATACATGAATACATCAGGAATGAACAAGGCAGCAATTTTAAACCACAAGAAGCCGTTCATTATCTGTGTAAGCCTTCACTAATGGGGGAGGCAAAGTGCCCTGAGCTTGCCTGCTGTAGTTCCTCCAACAACGAAGTGCACTAAAATAGTGTTTCCCCAAGTCCAGTCCTGGAGTACCGCTTTGCCAGTCGGGTTTTCAGGATCTCCACAATAAATATGCTTGAAAGAGGTTTGCATATAACGGAGGCAGTGTATGCAAATCAAGTTCAGGCATATTCATTGTGGATATTCTGAAAACCTGACTGGCAAGGGGTATTCCAGGACTGGACTTGAGGAAACACTGCATTAAAACACCAGAAAACATACATATTGAGGCCAGTTGTGGAAGGGGAGAACAAAAGGTTAGAGAGAGTTTTTAAAAATATCACTTGTATGTTAAATAATCAGAGCATAGCCCATAAAGAAAATTAGATATTTATTGAAAGCAAGTTGGCAAAAAAAAAAACAATTTGTGTTGTGTGGTGTGGAATTAGTCTCAGTAAGAAAGATTAAGGTGGACCCAGAAATTGGGCGTGGTCTCAGAGGACTGGAGATGGTGGATGTGGTTCCCTCCACATAAGTGAAAGTAAGGAGGAAGGTGGGAACCACAGGCCTCTATGGTGATTAAATTAATGGAAACACTTCTAAAACAGAGGATAGTGCAATGCAGGGCCTGAGGTAGCATGGTTTTACTAGAGGTAGGTCTTGTCAGATGAATCTGATTAATTTCTTTGACTGGGTAATCACTGAGAGTTGGATCAAAGGAGAGTGCTAGATATGGAGGGGCATAATCGAACGGGGCCAGCCATCTCCAAGGCCTGCCCCGGAAGCGGCATACCTGACCATATTATTGAAACAAGATGGCCGGCCATCTTTCATTTCGATAATACGGTCAGGGACGGCCAAATCTCAACATTTGGGCCGGCATTAGAGATGGCTGGCATTAGAGATCGTCGCCATTGATTTCCCGCCGATAATGGAAACTAATGGCTGCCATCTCAAACCCAGCCAAATCCAAGCCATTTGGTCGAGGGAGGAGCCAGCATTTACAGTACAGTGGTCCCCCTCACATGCCAGGACACCAACCGGGCAACCCTAGGGGGCACTGCAGTGGACTTCACAAATGCTCCCAGATGCATAGCTCCCTTACCTTGTGTGCTGAGCCCCCCCCCAAACCCCCCAAACCCACTCCCACAACTATACAACAAGTACCATAGCCCTTATGGGTGAAGGGGGCACCTACATGTGGGTACAGTGGTTTTTGGGTGGGTTTTGGAGGGCTCACATTTATTACCACATGTGTAACAGGTGGGGGGGGGGGGATGGGCCTGGGTCTGCCTGCCTGAAGTCCACTGCAGTACCCACTAAAAACTGCTCCAGGGACCTGCATAGTGCTGTGATGGAGCTGGGTATGACATTTGAAGCTGACATAGAAGCTGGCACAAAAAATGTTTACATTTTTTGGGGGGTTGGGAGGGGGTTAGTGACCATTGGGGGGAGTAAGGGGAGATGATCCCCGATTCCCTCTGGTGGTCATCTGGTCAGTTAGGGCACTTTTTTTGAGACTTGGTCCTAAAAATAAATGGACCAAGTGAAGCTGGCAAGGTGCTCATCAGAGCCAGCCTTCTTTTTTCCATTATCAGCCGAAGCTGGCCATCTCGTAACCACACCTCGTCCCGCTATCCATACCCTGCCGAAACGCCCCCTTTAACTTTGGCCGGCCCTGCGATGGAAAGCAGTTGAAGCCGGCCGGCCATCTCCCGATTTGTGTCGGAAGATGGCCGGCCTTCTCCTTCGAAAATAAGCAGGATGGTGTGCTTAGATTTCAGCAAAGGCTTTCAAAGTGCTCCACATAAACAATTTAAAAATAGATTTAACATTCTCAATATGGGGCTTAAAAGTGACTAACTGGGTTAGAAACTGATTGAGTAGAAGGTGACAAAGGGTAATGGTAAATGGAAAGGGGTGTTACCAGTAGTGTACTGCAGGGATTGGTTCTTGATCCAGGTCCTTCTAACATTTTTGTGATAATGTGGAAAGGCTATCTGATAAGGTTTCCCTCTTTGCAGATGACACTAAAATCTGCAGTAGGGTAGACATCCTGGATGGCGTGGATTACATGAGGAGGCATCTAGTAAAGCTTGAAGAATGTTATAGTATTTGGCAGCTATGTTTAATGTTAAAAAATGCAGGGCCATGAATTTGGGCTGCAAAACCACAATGGGGTGAAATACTTCTGTGCACAAAAAAAGTACGGGATTTGGGGTTCCCAAACAGGTAGAAAAGGCAAGGGTAAAAGCCACAAGGATGCTTGAGTGAATGGGGAAAGGAATGGCCAGCAGGAAAAAGGAGGTGATAGTGCCTCTGTAGAAATCTCTGATGAGACTTCATTTAGCAATGTTATCAACATGAGCTACCATTAAGACCTGTTATTTTACCACTAACTCATGCTATTTAGCACAGGTCTCATTTTATGAAATGAGATCAAGTTACTAATAACTGGGGCTAACAGTAAATAACACCTCTTAACGATAGCTCACATTGATAACTTCCCCCTCTTGAGTCCTGTGAACAATTCTGAGCGTATACCTTCAAAAAGATATAAACAGGATGTAGTCAGTCCAGAGGGTGGCTATTATAATGGTCAATGGTCTTCATCATAAAATGCATGAGTACAGACTTAATAGATGTGAACATGTATACTTTGGAAGAAAGGCAAGAGAGGGGAGATATGATAGAGATATTTAAATACATCTGTAGTATAAATGTACAAGAGGTGGGCCTCTCAGTTGCAAGAAACTCTGGAATGAGACTGCATTGGATGAGGGTAGAGGTGATAGACTCAAGATGATCTAAGAAAATACTTCTTTATGGAAAGGGTGGTAGATGTTTGCAACAGCCTCCAATAGAGGTACTGGAGATGAATTCAAGAAAAGTCCATAGACCATTATTAAATTGGACTTGGGGAAAATCCACTATTTCTGGGATAAGCAGTACAAAATGTTTTGTACTTTTTTTGGAATCTTGCCAGGTATTTGTGACCTTAATTGGCCACTGTTGGAAACAGGACACTGGGCTTGATGGACCTTTGGTCTGTCCCAGTATGGCAATACTTATGTACTTATATAAAGCATCGAACAAGTACAGAGAATCTCTAAGGGAAAAGAAGGGATAATAGAGATGACTAGATAGTATAGATGGGCAGACTGGATAGGCCAAATGTCTTTATCTGTTATCATTTTCTATGATTTTATATAGTTCTATGGCCAGAGAAGTTTGTGATTCTCAGGCTAAATGTCCTCCAGCAGGGCAGATCTTGTTTTCCTAGAACCCTGGATCCTGTCATTCTTGTTAGAAGTAGCCTAATCATTAGTGCAACAGCCTGAGAACCAGGGGAACAGGGTTCAATTCCCACTGCAGCTCCTTGTGACTCTGAACTTTACTTAACCCTCCATTGCCCCAGGCACAAAACAAGTACTTGCATATAATATGTAAACTGCTTTGATTGTAACCACAGAAAGGTGGCATATCAAATCCCATCAGCCTCAGAACTGTGTGCTTCTGGTCTCCCTTTATATTCTGTAACTTTGTTAGTTCCTTGGAGTTATATCTAAAATGAGAATGTTCGTGTTGGGAGAGAAGAGTTTGTGCATGGATAGCTTTTTTCAAATCTAGGCGCGTTCTAAAAAAGTACCCAGGGAAAACTCAGGTGTGAATTGCCATGGTTACTTTATACCAGAGAAAATTTTCAAAATAAAAGTAGGTGCATAATCATGTTTGTGTTTAAAAATTGGTACAAAATCTGCACCTAAATGTACTTGCAGACTTTGTTACGATGTGGAAAGTTTGAAAATTGTACATATTTCATTTTCAAATAAAAAAAGTACAGGTTTAGAATCTAAACAAATCAAATTGACCTAAAATCTTAATCCATAACTGAAAATGATCTACTCAAGCTAGAAAGTTTATATTCTATTAATTTGTGTTATACCGCCGCCCTGTGGTATGCAATTGTATTAGTTGACCTGGATAACCTTTGTTAGCTACCTTTGATCCTATAGGGCAGAAACCTCAGTTACAGTTAATTCGCCTTCCTTCCATTGGATGTGTCTTATATCCACTTCTTGACTCAGGATGTAATATTTCCCCCAACTGGTCACTTCTAGCAGCAGACCATGTTCGTGAAGTTCTTTACTTTCAGATTCTGTCAGTAGTAAGTCTCCATTCTGGCAAAGGTCAGTATATGTTATTGTTTTTTGAGAACTTGATATACCGCCCTTCAAATAGGAATCAAAGTGGCTGTGAAGTCATTGTCTCACTGAAACCTCATCAAGAATACATCACTTTTCATACTGAATTCAGTCAATCAAGTATCCAGAGGAAGGTTAATCATAGTTTTATTGACCCAGGCTCTGAACAGTAACCCTTAATCCAGTATTTCACTGCATCCACTTTTAAATGCCCCCACAGTTTCCAGAACAAGAGAAGGACTCTCTTGACCAATGAAATAATGGTAAGAGGAGACCCCTTGTGGAGTGAAACTCTGGCTGGTATAAAATCCCAGCCCTGGTTCTTACCATTCGGCTTCTGCTTCCCTGGCCATTGTACTACCGAGTAAGGGAAAGAAGGTGCATGGTTAGTCCAGCCATTGTACCAGGAGGAGAAGAAAGGAGTGGTGAGCAATGACAGTGTTGTTGAGGCTATCGCACTTGAATGGAGGTGTAAGCTGGAACAGGGAACCAGCTGATTATCACTTCTAAGATGGGAGGATAAAGGAGTGAAGCAGATTGGAAAGAAGTAGAAATGATAGAGGATCCTGGTCCTGAGAAGCAGGATGAGAAAAAGAGGCAGGCGCAGACTGACCATTTTGACAATAGGACAGTGCATGAGGACCCATTCTCCCCTAGGATCCATCTAGTTTAATCACTTTTGATAGATGATTAGGGGTCCATGACTCTTATTTCCCATGGGCACAGATCACTGTCATATCCATGCTATCTACAAAGATAAAGAGACTGCCTGTAGTGCAGGGGTATTTGTCCCTTTTCTTACAGATCTTATTTAAGTAAGCTCTTCTGGTATGGAATGAGTTATTAGGTACCAGTGGAGAATGGAGAGTGTTGACTGTCCCCTACCTAGACTCAACAACAAAATTAATATATTTTGTGTTATTGCCTCACTTAATACTGATCCAGGAAGGAAGGGGTTACACATATATATATAAACCTACACAGAAGAGAAAAAGGGGGGATGGACTTGAAAGAAAGAAAATAAATATGATAAGTACCAACACTGACCTGTCAACAAGAATACTTGAAGGCATGGGCATGATAAAGGTCAATTACTAATATATTTAGGAAAATAAGGAAAAGATTTCAGTGGCAAAGAGGTGTACATTATGATGTGAACTGTTAATTCATTAATATGCAAAGCAAGACCATTCAGTCAGAAGATCAATGACTGGGGTAAAGCACCATTTCTTCTTTGAGATCCCAAATCTAAGCACAAACAAGAAAAGGTTCTATGGAACCCAAATCACTTTACATTCAGTTGTCAGAGTGCAAAATCATCCTGGACAACATTAAGATTCACTATAAGCTGACTAAACTATTACAGGAGAGTATTACTGTGACCTCCCACATGAACCATATGTATTACCATTCTCAAGACTTGATTTACTTCGATTAGTGGAGTAATTTTCTACATATTTTCAACTACTGCTAATTGCTTTCCACTCTAAATCAATTCAGACGTCAAAAGTATTAATCTGTTTTGAAAGCATCAATCACTCGCAAATTGCACCAGGTTACAAAACAAATATATTTTGGTGTCTGGCGTTCAGTAACTTGCACACGTAACTCACTCCCTAGTATCTCCCCTTTTTTTAGGAATGTACTTTTGTATTAATTTTATTTCATTGGTGGGGTTTGTGTTTCATTAAGTTTTAGTTTTTAAATTATAGGGGGGGGGGGTCACTTAGGGGTCCTTTAACTAAACTGTGCTAAGGAACAGGCTTAGTGTGCCCTTACATATCCTTTTCCATGTGCTAAACCCATTTCTAGTGAAGTTGTCAAAAAGGGCTTTTTCAATTTGTTTTATTAATGGCCATGCACTAAAGTTTTATCACAAGGTCATTTAAAAAAATTACCATAGCAACACTTCTAGGTGCTAACCAGTTAGCATATACTGCTTTTTAACTGTTGCCACTTACCAGGGCTTTTTTTGAGGGGGTACTTGGGGGTACTGAGTACCGGCACCTTTTCCATTGTCTGCTAAAATTGACCCATGGTCCCCAAGTTTTTAATGAAAGAGCTCAGGCTCAACACACCAATTCTGCCTTGCCATAGATTCTGTGACTGGTTGGAGGGGGCCTGGCTATTGTGGAGTGGGTCCCTCAATAATCACCCCACCCTGAAGGGTGGTCTAGCATTTGAGTACTGGCACTTTTTTGTTAGAAAAGTGCACTGCCACTTACATATATAAGTTATACATTCAGTGGTTGAAATTTGCTACTGAACATATATGTTTTTTTTTGCTCATCCTTTCCTCAGCCTAACCCATAACTCCTTTTGAAACGTATAACTTTGGCCAAATCACCTCTAGAGGCCCTGCAAATAAAGCTCCCCTCCGAATAGTGTCCCCAGCCCAAACTCTCCCCCCCAGCCCAAACTCTCCCCCCAGCCCAAACTCTCCCTAAACTGATGGGCCCCCCAATGGCTGAACCCCCAGGAAGTTCTCTCTTTGCCACCAGGAGACACCCTCCTTCCCTAAGGTTCCCCCCCCCCCCCCCCCCCCCCCCCACCAGGCTTTTATCTTTGAAATTCCCTGGGGTCTAGAGGGCTGGACAGGAATGATATCCAGTTACTCCTGCACTCATTGGTGAGGGGATCCACAATGGTGCCAGTGACTTCTAGCTTTTGGCCCTCATAAAGAAAACATGACCCCTACCAGTAGTATCATTAGACTACTGCCAGGGGTCCCCAGTGCCATTTTGAATCCCACTGTTAGTGAGAGCAGCAGCAACAGGGGATTGTTCCAGCTGGAGTTTTAAAGATAGATTGGGGGAGCCTTCAGGAGGGTGGAGTGGCATGGGGGGTACATCTCATTACTATGTAATGCGGAGTAACCTCAATAACACTGTGTTAGGGCACTGCAACCAGCATTAGAGCCCTTTAACACACATTAAGGTGCAAATAAAGCAGGTTGATATCCTAATGCAGCTTGAAAACTAAATTCTCCACCTTTAGAGGCTGTAAATGTAGGTTGAATAGCAAAAGAATACAATAGCCCTCAGGGTTACAACCCATAATAATGTGCATGATCTTGAACATAACAGTAGCACATTTTGTCACGTAATCAGAATGAAAGGATCAAGCCAGTTTAAGACTATGCCACATATACTAAATGAAGACAACTTGTTAAAAGAATTGTGTGATCAAGCATGTCAGACACCAACAAGAGATCCAATAAGATTAGGATATTAGAAATTCCTTTATCTGCAGACTGTCTGAATGTTTTCACTAGAGAGACTAAAACAGTTCCCTGATTGACATGTACCAAGTATCTCTGATATGCTGAAACAATTGCAACAGTTCTGCTATAGCCCATTCAGTTATCCTGCTTAGAAATAGTTTGGTCTATTATTAAAGCAGTGCTCTGGGTCTAAAGATATTCGGCCATACAGCAGCAACTGTTGTAAGTGCCCTATCCACCAGTACTATCAGCAGCGTGGCTGAAATTCTTACCTACTACCTCATCACTATCCAAGGCCTGTGCGAGCAGTGTGGCCACACAGGGCACAATATGGAGGGGTGATGGGACATTGCAACTAACTCTACCAATCATCAGCTATATGAGCAAGGATATATGGATTGTTTTAGGTCAGCAAAAAGGTACCTTAATTTAAACAAACCAGCATATATGTTTAAGTATAATGCTTAAAGTCACCTATTAAGAAATGGATAGTGAAAAAAAATATATACTTAAAAGACCGATGAAGAGGATAGTGCTTAAACCTTGATGGGTGAAAATTTTACCATTGAGTTGCTTGGCTGAGGTTTTTGAATAGATATTAATTGCACTGCTGGATCTCAGACATATTGTCAGTTTGCTGTAATATAGTGCTGAGATTAATCACCCAGCCATTAAAATAGTGCCTAATTTAAACTGCATAATTATATGGAGAGCGGCTGAGTCAGGCATAGGAAACACAGGCAACTGCCTAGGGTGCTAAATTGTGGAGATACTAAATGCCCAGGCCAAAGAAGAGCTTTGAAGAGACACAACTATGGCACTATGGCCTTCTTCTGTTTCTATCCTGGCTACCTAGTCTTTGGGTTCTATGATATCACCCTCTCTGGGATCTGCTGTCTGGTTTTGCGTATGGGCACCAAATTTTAAGTCTAGCCCTGGGCTGAATATTGCCCCAATCCATGGAGCAAGCAGCAGTCACTGCTGCCCATGAATATACAGTACTGCTTGGTATCTCGGTAGTAGCTTTCAATATATGGAATAGACCTAAATGCGAAGCGAACATTTAACAAAAACATTGATCTCACTACTTGATTGGTGGCACTTTAGACATGTATGGTTGGGTAATGGATGGCAAAAAAGCTCCAGCCACTATTCATTGAATAATAATGAGATCCAGAATATTGTAAACTCATTTAAAGTTTTGGGCTTCATATTAGATTCATCTCTAACCTGTGAAACCCAAATTCATAATTTAAATAGGAAGTGTTTTGTTTTGTTTTTTTAATTAAGTCAACTGAAGACTATTCAACCTTACTTCCATGAAAGGCAATTTGCAGTGTTGGTCCTGGGTTTGGTTATATTTCAGTTGGACTATTCTAATTCCTTGTATTCTGGAATTTCAGATATTCTCAGTGTTTTTTTGTAGGAAAAAAGGTGTCGTACTCATACAGTGTCAACCTTAAGGGCGGGATCACTATCTATGGCTCTACCCCTACAGTAGTCACACCCCCACAGTAGCCCCACCCATTTTATCAGCCATGGAGCATATAAAAAGGTATCATTGAAAATAGAATCCACTATAAACTTACTTAAATGGATGTGGTGTCACTCAACTCAACAATAGAAAACAAATAATCAAAACTGACCCACTCTTCTTATGGTAAAAAATATGTGTAGGTAAAGCACATTACACTACGAGGAATGAAAAAGCCTCAAAGAGCACCAGGTTAATGGATCTATAGACCTAAGTATGATCTAGATGATCTATTCCTCATCATCGTCTAAAAAAACCTTCCTCAGTATTTGTCAAAAATGGAGCAAGATTCTCAAAATGGCAATTAAATTCCAAAATGTGCAAAACCCCAAAATACATTCACTTAGAGTGTCAAATGCTGTCTCCATATATTATCATCCATGTATAATGTCATCAAGAACAAAAAACAAACTCCAGGAATACTTAACCCTTAAAGTTCAAACACTCCACAATGTCCAGGACCAAAGTTGGCCAGCTTTTCACTCTTGCTCCAGTAAGCAATGCTGCTTCAGGGTCCTGACAATAAGAGAAAAAGACAAATAGCAACTCAACACTACAGTGCTGAGCTGCTATTTGCCTTTTTCTCCTATCATCAGGACCCTGAAACAGCATAGAGGGATAATGTTATTTGAATATTCTTCCATGCTGTCTATTATGATATTGTATGTATTGTACTGACAATTATCATATTTCTTTTATATGGTTGCTCTGTGCTGCTGTTAAATTTATATATTTTTGATACTGTTTCATGAAGGAGCAAAAGGGGCACTCAAGGAGGACAAGGCCATAGCAGAAAGACTGAATGAATTCTTTCAGTCTTTATGGAAGAAGATGTAAGAGATCTACCTGTACCAGAAATGTTTTCAAGGTTGATGATGATGAGGAACTGAAAGAAATCTCGGTAAACCTGGAAGCTGTACTTAGCTAAAGCAACAAATTGAAAAGTAGTAAATCACCTGGCCCAGATGGCATGCATCCGAGGGTACTGAAAGAAATCAAACATGAAATTGCAGATCTGCTGTTAGTAATCTATAACCTGTTATTAAAATTGTCCATAGTACCTGACGACTGGAGGGTGATCAATGTAGGGACAATTTTTAAAAAGGGTTCCAGGGGTGATCCGGGAAATTACAGACTGGTAAGCCTGGTGTCAGTACCTGGTAAAATAGTGGAAACTATTATAAAGAATAAAATTACGGAACACATAGATAAACATGGTTTAATGGGACTGAGTTAGCATGGATTCAGCAAAGGGAAGTCTTGCCTGACAAATTTGCTTAATTTCTTTAAAGGTGTGAATAAATATGTGGCTAAAGGTGAGCTGGTTGATGTAGCATGTCTAGATTTTAGAAAGCACTTGATAAAGTTCCTCATGAGAGATTCTTGAGAAAATTAGAGTCATGGCAATGTCCTGTTGTGGATTAGGAACTGGTTATTGGACAGAAAACGGAGGGTAGTGGTCATTTCCCTCAATGCAGGAGGGTAGAGTGCCGCAGGGATCTGTAATGGGACAGGTGCTATTTAACAAATTCATAAATGATCTAAAAATTGGAATGACAAGTGAGGTGATTAAATTTGCAGATGACACAAAACTATTCAAGGTTGTTAAAACATATGCGAAATGTGAAAAATTGCAGGAAGACCTTAGGAAATTGGAAGACTGAGCATCCAAATGGCAGATGAAATGTAATGTGGACCAATGCAAAATGATGCACATTGGGAAGAATAACCCAAATCATAGTTGCCTGATGCTAGGGTCCACCTTGGGGGTCAGCACCCAAGAAAAAGATCTAGGTGTCATTGTAGACAATATGCTGAAATCTTATGCCCAGTGTGCATCAGTCACCAAAAACACAAACAAGATGCTAGGAATTATTAGGAAAGGGATAGTAAATAAGAGCAAGAATATTATACTGCCTCTGTATTGCTCCATGGTGCAATCTCACCTTGAATATTGCATTTAGTTCTGGTCACCGTATCTCAAAAATGATATAGCGGAGTTAGAAAAGGTTCAAAGAAGAGCAAACAAAATGGTAAAGGGGATAGAACTCCTCTCATATGAGGAAGGTTAGGGCTCTTCAACTTGGAAAAGAGGTGACTGAGGGGAGATATGATTGAGGTCTACAAAATCCTGAGTGGCATAGAAAAAGTAGAAGTGAATCGATTTTTTACTCTTTCAAAAAGTACAAAGACTAGGGACAATCAATGAAATTACAAAATACTTTTAATGAATAGGAGGAAATATTTTTCACTCAACAAATAGTTAAGCTCTGGAATTTGTTACTGGAGGATGTGGTAACAGTGATTAGCATACCTGGGTTTAAAAAATGTTTGGACAAGTTCCTGGAGGAAAAGTCTACAGTCTGCTATTGAGACAGACATGGGCAAGTCACTGCTCGCCCTGGGACTGATAGCATGGAGTTTTGCTAGTATTATGGGATTTTGCCAGGTATTTGTGACCTGGATTGGCCACTGTTGGAAACAGGATACTATTAAGTTTCAATTTGCTGTTTCCAAGTGTACCAAGTTTCCAAGTGTACCTCATTTATTGTATTTATGTTTATATTTGGACAATTGTTATGCTGTTAACAAAACTGTATATTTGATGTTAAAGTGTACCTTCTGTACACTGCCTTATGTGAATCTCTTCAGAAAGGTGGTTAATAAATCCTAACAAATAAGTAAATAAAATAAATAATGGATCTGGGTAGAAAAGGGTTCCAGAGGTTCATTACAAATAGCTCAAGGGTAGGGGTTTCATTGGGGGTATTATTACTGATGGATTGAGGAGGGTGGAGAGTGTATTCCTCAGGATCTCCATTACTACATGATGTGGGGGTGGAGAGTAGTACCAATGGGTGGGGATGCTTAATGGATTGGTGTGGAAATGGGCTATATTTATCACTGTACCAACTGGCCCTTTACAGATAACTGGCCAAATTTGGACCTTACTATCTTTGAATTGCGGCCAGAAAAGAGAAATATGGTATTGTGGTATCATATAAGTACCTATATGTAAAAGGCATGGTGAGAAATTGCCGACTGCCCTGTTTGTGATGCCATTGTTCAATCATGAAAGCATGTAAACTGCATAGAGCAGCAGGTTCAGCTCTGGCTGCCTTGCTGTGAAGACTGGATGGAGCATTATCTGCTGTCATTTATTGTGATATACCCAACTTCAGCAACACAAAAAAGTGATGTGGCACTCACCATCCTGTGGAAATAATAAGATATTTCAAAAAATCGACAATACCCCAAAATAAGAAACGGGATCATACATCTTCTGATTTCTGCTACTACACTTGCCTTCAATTATTTTTGGGTGCATCTCAACTTTAGGTTTTGAGAGGGTAATTATGTAAAGAATACACACCAAGACACCTATAGAAATGGCACAGACCTGTTTGCAAAGATCCTGTCAGGATACTCACTAGCCTAGAACACTCTATGACGTGGAGGGGCATAATCGAACGGGGTTGACCATCTCTAAGGACGCCCATCTCTGAGGACGTCCCCGCGAATGGGCAGGGCATCCCGTATTATTGAAACAAGATGGGCGTCCATCTTTCATTTCGATAATACGGTCGGGGATGCCCAAATCTCAACATTTAGATCGACCTTAGAGATGGTCGACCTAAATGTTGTGATGGGCGACCTTAGAGATGAGCGACCTCGATTTTCGCCAATAATGGAAACCAAGGACGCCCATCTCAAAAACGACCAAATCCAAGGCATTTGGTCGTGAGAGGCGCCAGCATTCATACTGCACTGGTCCCCCTCACATGTCAGGACACCAACTGGGCACCCTAGGGGGCACTGCAGTGGACTTCACAAATTGCTCTCAGGTGCATAGCTCCCTTACTTTCAGTGCTGAGTCCCCCAAACCCCCCCCCCCTAAAACCCACTCCTCACAACTGTACACCACTACCATAGCCCTTAAGAATGAAGGGGGGCACCTACATGTGGGTCCAGTGGGTTTTGGGTGGGTTTTGGAGGGCTCACATTTACCACCACAAGTATGAGAGGTGGGGGGATGGGCTTGGGTCCACCTGCCTGAAGTGCACTGCACCCACTAAAAACTGCTCCAGGGACCTGCATACTGCTGTGATGGAGCTGGGTATGACATTTGAGGCTGGCATAGAGGCTGGCAAAAAATGTTTTTAAATTTTGGGTTTTTTTTGGGTGGGAGGGGGTTGGTGACCACTGGGTGAGTAAAGGGAGGTCATCCCTGATTTCCTCCGGTGGGCATCTGGTCAGTTCGGGCACCTTTTCGAGGCTTGGTCATGAAAAAAAAGGGACCAAGTAAAGTTGGTCAAATGCTCGTCAGGGACGCCCTTCTTTTTTCCATTATCGGCCGAGAACGCCCATCTCTTAACCACGCCCCGTCCCGCCTTCACTACGCTGCCGACATGCCCCCCCTGTGAACTTTGGTCATCCCCGCGACGGAAAGCAGTTGAGGACGCCCAAAATTGGCTTTTGATAATGCCGATTTGGGCGACCCTGAGAGAAGGACGCCCATCTCCTGATTTGTGTCGAAAAATGGGCGCCCTTCTCTTTCGATTATGCCCCTGCTAGCCAGTTAGGGACCAATATTTAACACCTAACTGGTTATGATGAGTAGTCAAAATAGGCTGCTTAAATAGCTTAAATAGGGCAATATTCTTGTATGAAATACCACTAATAAAGTTTACATATATCTACCATTGATCTGATTTTCTGTTTTCCATCTTGGAGTTTGCGGATCATTTGCCTTGCTGTTTCTTGGGACCCTCTATGTAAAATGGTGTTGCACATCTAAATATCTAGAACTAGATAGATCAAATGTGTTTGGCAGATAGAGAGACTTTTTTGGCTGGGACATTGCTGTTGGTTTGCAGAAACGTTTTGGGCAAGATATATGATTTAAAACAGCGACATCAGTCTGGATCACAACAGTATCTCTTGTCTCTTGACTATAAGTCACATTGGGATTTATACAATACCTCACCTCTCTAACTAACAAGATCTATTAAGAATGTCAATTTTACTATATTTTGATTTTGAAAAAAATCATTATAAAACATTACTAATTTTTGAGAATGGTACCTTTGAAATATGGTATTGCCACTGGATGCATGTGCAATAGCCTCTTTTTTCTATCTTTTCATGTATAAGTTTAAAAATATATGACTTCCTTCCCTATGAAAAAAACAAAACATTCCACTGACATCATCATACAACAGCAAACACCTCACTTCACTTGAAATTAAAAATAACATCATGATTTGGCCTGCTGCCTCCTGCAGTGAAATTGAGACCGCCAGGGATCTTGCAAACCAAGGGTGTCTCTTAGACTGACAAAGGCTTAAAGGTACACAATCCTATATAATAATTCTCACCTCCAACGTTCTAATCTTGCTGCCTGTGTCCATGGCTCCTTCGTAGTTGCTGAGCTAGGCTCCGTAGTCAGGCTGACATCACTGTTGCAATTATGTTGTGAACTTCAGAACCCGCGAAAAAAGAAAAAAAAACATTCCATGCCTCACAGCTGATCCATGTCCAGTGACCCTCCTTTCTCCCCTGCCCCCCTGCAGCCACCCATGTCCAGCGACCCTGCTCTCTCACCTGCCTCCCCTCCAGCCACCCAGGTTGTGTAGCAAATTCTTTGGGGCAGGCAGGAAAGATCCCCGGTCCTGCCTGCCCACTGCTGGTGCTGACCCTCCCCCGCTGCTGGATCGCTGTTCAAAATGACTGCCGACACTTAAAAGGGCGGCCTCCAACACTACAGCAGAAGTCTCGTGAGTCTGCCATTGAAAGTCTTGGCAGCCATTTTGAATAGCGATCTGGCAGCGGGGAAGGGTCAGCGCCAGTGCCAGCAGTGGGCAGGCAGGACCGGGGATCTTTCCTGCCTGCCCCAAAGAATTCGCTACAAAACTTGGGTGGCTGGAGGGGAGGCAGGTGAGAGAGCAGGGTCTTTGGACATGGTTGGCTGGAGGAGGGGCAGGGGAGAAAAGGGTCGCTGGACATGGGTGGCTGCAGGGGGCAGGGAGAGAGAAGGGTCGCTGGACATGAGTGGCTGCAGGGGGGGCAGGGAAGAGAAGAGGAGGGTCGCTGGACATGGGTGACTGCAGGGGGAGAGGAGGGTCGCTGGACATGGGTGGCTGCAGGGGGGCAGGGGGAGAGGAGGATCGTTGGACATGGGTGGCTGGAGGGGGCAGGGGAGAGGGAGGGGGAGGGGGGTCCTGAGACCAGAGAGGTGGAGGTGGAAGGGGGTCCTCAGACCATAAAGGGGGAGGGGGTCCTAGAGAGAGGGTGGGGCACACACTCACTCTGTCTCTCACATACACTCTCTCTGACACACTCTATCACACTATCTTTCTGTCACACACACACAGTCTCACACACACAGACACTCTGTCTCTCACACAAACACACACACACTCTGTCTCTCTCTCTCTCATTCTCTCTCTGACACACACACACTCCATCTCTCACACACACTCTCTCTCTCTCAAACATACACTCCGAGGAAAACCTTGCTAGCACCCGTTTCATTTCTGACAGAAATGGGCCTTTTTTACTAGTGATATTATAAAGGAAGGGTCCACAAAACTTAATGGAGAAGATAGTTATACTGCATACCAAATGTCTGAAATTATGAACTGGTAATTTCAGCATTTATAAGGAATTGCAAGCTTTTGCTCACCATTTCATTTGGCCTCTTTCCAAATGACACACTGCAACCAAAAAGGCCTGATCCTTAAAAGGGTTTCCCTAAGGGCACAGCATAGCAGAAATCTCTTCATAAATCAGATCAGATAAATCAGATGATACTTATGATGAAAGTTTATACTCTTGGAATTCCCATGAATTGTTGCTAACCCTGGAATGCTGCCTACAACAGCAGGATAATTTCAGAATTAAGTTGAAGCAATCTGTTCTTTTTCATTCATTGCACACATTAATGGCCCAATTTAAACTATCTCATTTGGTGGATATCTCTAACATACAGAGAATTTATGCACTGGAAAAAATAGTATCAGTCAATCTATGCTATGTGGGAGATATGTGCCAACTATGACAGAATCAAGCTCTAATTTAAAAAAGGTCTGTAGAGGTTTATCACAGTAAGCATACACTCTGCTGAAATGTTAGGATACTATAACTATACTTAAGCACTGATGCGCACAATGAGTGGTATGGTAATGTGAGTTATTCATAGACCTATTACATGCCAAATGTCAGAGAAGTATTCTAGTTCTCCGTCTCACACAAGATAAAAGGGAACACACAGCAGGAAAATAGACACAGTCCAGAGGAGCAATACTGAAGAGAATGTCCCAGCACATCCTTAGGGAAAGCTATAGTGTGACTGGGAAACAGATGGGTTTTAGTACAGGAAGAGCTCCTGGGATGCAGTTCTGTAAAGGGAGATGGTCACAATGCCAAAACCATTCCCTGCTTAGGTAGCATAATAGAAGTGGAATTGCAAGATATAGACAAGACAGGGGATGAAGATATCAGTTTGTTTCCACAACTGAGAAAAGATTATTACAGAAATGTATTGAAAAGGACTTTCTTGCACTCACCAATGGGCAGCCAAGGTTTAAAACAATATCCTAGAGTCTAGGAATAAATGTATCATTGTCAGATTATTTACTATTTAATTTACTGTGAGAATCAGGTAGACCAGACTTGAGAGCTAGAAAAGGAGAAAACCCAAAGAAAGAGAAGAGCAGAAATTCAGTGGCATAAATTCAAATTAAGGGCCCTCATGCAAAAATTTCTACTAGGGCCATCAGAATGGGGTAGATCCACATCAAAGGATCCAGGAGCATTTGCAAGTGGTCCCACTTCTTCCTAGGGCTCCCTTGTACTATAGGGGTTTGGACAGAATTTATGTAAGAACTGGAGATGGAGCCTGCGGAGGCTTAATCAAGTAAGCAGTCCTGATGTCATCCAAAAGGGATGAATTTACAATCCAGAGGGGAGCTGCAGCCCAGTGTTTTGAGCAAATGGATAACAGGTACTTTTAAACAGAAATTGTACTGGTGCCATCAAGAGGAGACTTTACTTCTCCCAAATGACACACAAAAGAGTAACTTGGCAGACTGAAAACACCAGAGGAATGATGACTATGCCAAAACTGCTTACTATGCCTTCCAGTTGCACTGCTGCTGTAGAAAACCATCTTTGTAGATTATGATATATTTTGAAGAACTAAAATACAAATGATGTTATAACACTGTATAAGAGCTCTACATAGGTCCTCTGAAGAAGAGATGTATGTGGTCTCAAAATCTCAAGTACTACAAGTGAGGGGGAGGGAGTATGCTTTAAAAGGTGTGGAGCAGCATTTTAGAAAGGACATTTAAATCAGACATTCCATTAGTATTTTAGAACAAGATCTGCTGACATAGAGTATATTCTAAATACATGGTGAAATGGACATCTATGGCCAGCTATGTGTAGCAGGAAGGTTCATTTTAAAAAGAAACCTGTCCAAAAGATGGATGGCCAAAATGCAGGCACATAGACATTCCTTTATAGCACATGAATGTCTATGTTGTGAAATAGCAATGTAGATGTTCATAATGGCCCAAGCTGTCACCTGACCCCTCTCCCAAAGAAAACCCTGACTCCCTTCTCGACCCCCTAATCAAAAGTTCTGATTTTTCTTTTGACCTCCCTCCCCAGCTGCAAGCTGACCCAAAAGACTCTCCAAAGGTAACTGGGGTAGCATGCTGTGCAGCAGAACACCACACAAAGAGCAAGAACAGCCCATTAGAGCTGTGGCTGCAGGACCCCCAGCTGCTGCAGTGCACAGCCACCCGCTGCAATGAAAGCCGGGAGTACTCGGGACTCCCATTCCCCCTCCTCCAACTCTCCCACTGCACTGGTAATTTATTTATTTATTTATTACATTTGTACCCCGCACTTTCCCACTTATAGCAGGTTCAATGCGGCTTACATAGTAGTAGGATTACATAGTGGCTTCACCCTAGCAATTACAGCAGGCCTGCCTCGGAAGCTACTCGGCCTTCCCCCTATGACATGTCCCACCTCCTCTTATGTGACTTCCTGCTTCCACGAGGGTGGGAAGTGTCACAGGAAGAAGTCTGAATCCCCGAGGCATGCCTGCTGTAATCACTAAGATGGAGACCGCTGTCAGCATTCGTTGTCCAGGTATGGTCCCGGGTCCAGTTCGTAGAGGCAGTGGGTTCCCAAGAATGCACAATCCACATGTGTGTTTAGATGGGAATCAATGAGAGAAAAGTAAGGATAGGGGTGTTCAGAGGAAAAAAGAGAGAGAGCCTTGGGGTAGGGCTGAAGGGGAGCAGAGCCAGGTGCTCTGGTGTCTAAGGATGGGGGTGTGCAGAGAAAGAGAGAAAAAGAACCAGAGCAGAGCCATGGGCTCTGGTTTATATACCTAACAGGAACAGAGAGGGATCACATAACTTCTTTCCTTCCCAGCCTTTGTTATCAGCTATTTCCTTTGCAAACTCCAGTTTAACTTCCTGCTGTCAGGAAGGTGAGCACTTTCACAGGTTTTAATCTTTGAAGTCCCTAGTTTTGGAGCCTATCTGTCTGGCTTTCATTGTTCTCAGAGAGCCCTGGTCCCAGATGCCCAGAGAGGACAAAGGTATGTTAAGTAGGGGTACTTGAGAAACAAAGGGCTAGCAGGCAGCTGGGCAACATTTGGTCCATCTGCCATCCTCAGGGATTCCTGAGGGAGGGGGGTATCAGAAGCTGGTTTCATATTAATCTAAGTATGTCCAGCAATCCTGACAACCGCTACCAGCAGCACTGTACACTGCAGACTGATCCACATCTAAAAAAAAAGAAAGCAAGTGTCTGAGTCTCATTGCTTCTTTGGGGGAGGGGTTGGGAAGAAGCGGGACAGAGGGAGTGACTGGAACCAAGGAGGGAGGAAGAAACAAGAGTGGGACTAAAGGAGAGACCAGAGGTTAGGTAACAGGAGCCGGGATGATGTCAAAAAGTTGGATCCAATTAGGTTAGTTTCCCTTTCTCTCTCCTCCATGCAGCCGTCATCCCCATTCACCCAAAACAAAGCAAGCAAATCTATGAGTTGCTCTATCCATGCTTTCATTCTTTATTATTGGCATTTTTATTTCATCTCACTTATATTTTTAAACATACCAGCTTGTGCAGCATATGGATGTACACAGAGTTAAGGGCCTCCAAAACAGACACCATGTTATGAGAATCAGGTGCTTAACAATCAGACTTAGTATTTATAAGTATAATTAAAAAAACTATAAATTAGGTTGAAACCTGGAGCATTTAACACCTTTATTCCTGTGCCTACATCAAAAGAAAAAGATAGCATGTAGGAACTTGCTCCTTTTGTTATGTGGATTGCAGTGGTATATTATAAAAATTCACTTGCCTTTTTATTCTTCATCCATTTTGATACAGAAAGTGAAAGTGCCTTGGTGCTTTGTAGCTTTTACTACATGAGATGTGGGGTAAGGAATAATATATTGTAGAGGAATATATTCGAGTTATTCCCCAAGTTTTCCACGTCATCACTGTGACCCCTGACGCAGGTGCTAGTCACCGAAACACGGCCCGTGTCGGGTCTTTTTGTCAAGGCTCATTCATTAAAGAACTGTGTTCCATTTTTAAAGGCCCGTGGTGCTGTTTTTTTTGTTTGGACTTTAGTTTGTACTTTGTTCCCTCTCTTTAGTGGTATATTATAAAAATTCACTTGCCTTTTTTATTACTAATATTTCACAGAGAGGTATTGAATAATGAGGGAAGGGCTTCCTTCATTGAGAAGTTCTGTCGAGTCAGTCTAAATGTGCCAACATTGTCCAGTTCAGCACACTATTAGCCACCAAGTTCATACAAAGTTAATTATGTTCAATGGAAAATAAATCTGTTGGCTCAGGCTGCTTGCTATGTTTCCATCACTGGTTCACTATTGCTATCAAGTATTACATATTAGGGGCACTTGCTTTAAACTTTATTTTAATTAATTTATCCAGTCCTTACATGCACATGGTCTTGCTTTTTAAACCTAAAGGTGAATCCTAAGGTTGGTTGAACAATGAGATATAAACTGTGTTGTTTCTGATTTTACTTGTTTTGGACTGCATTAAGTCCTGCTCTGTACATCTGTTGTCTGGAATTTTGGAAGATGGAAATGAGAAAATAAAAATAAGTTTTGGATGTACTTTGTAGAAGTTATGGATGTAAGCCCCGCCCTTGACCCTGCCCCCTTTATCCTCCCCAAACAGTTGGGCCACCAATTGCTATGGGAAATATTGAGAGTGCTAAGAGAAGAAATAAGTAAATTCTCTGTGTACTATTCTCCTCTCTTCAAACATCATATATCACCAAGTCCTGCACAAGGAACCTCAAAGCAGTACTGGAGGCCATATCTCCATCACAGCAATTGCTTGAGGAGTCCAGTGCAGGATTAAGACAGGTATTAAAGACACCAGCACAGGTCAAGGGTCCCTTAACAAACCCCCCTAGTTGAATTTTAACCAAGTTAAGGAAGTCTGCTTGTTCTGAATTTGGGGCATATAAGTTTGCCAAAGTCAGTTCCAATTCCTCCAGAAATATATGTGCAAACAAATACCTCCCAGTAGGGTCTCTGTTCACTCTCTGCATGTGTAACTTATGGTCTTTATGAAAAAGTAAGGTTACACTTCGTGTCTTAGAGCCAGAGATATCAGAGGCAACTATTTGATAGGGAAGCAAGTGTTCATGGCAATGCTTAAATGAGTCTCTTGCACAAACACTGTCACCTTAATTCTATAAAAAGTGCTAAAAAATGTGTATGCAAATATGGGCACATGCTCAATTTGTATGTGCATGTTAATTGAATAATGGGCTAATTAATGTCAATAATTGGCTTTTTAACAAGCAATTATTGGCACTAATTAGATTCAATTAACATGTACATGTGCAAATTTAGGCAAAGGATCCACACCCAAGTTTTATGTGCGAGTCGGAAAACGGGGTGCAGAAATGGGAGGCCATGGGTGGACTGGGGCAGATCAGAGGCATGACTTTTAGTTATGTGCATAATTATAGAATAAGGGGGGCTCTGCACCATGTTTTCATTGGTGCAAATGGCCGTGCCTAAACATAGGTGCGATCCCTGGGCTTAAGCACTATTCTACAAACCGCGCCTAACTTTAGCCATGGTTTATAGAATACTGCTACATACCTTTTTCAGTGACGATTTTTTAGGTGCCATTTATAGAATTCCCCCCATTATGGGCTCCCTGGCAAATCAGCCAGTCCCAAGACTCTGAGTCCTCTCCAAATTACTCTGTATGCCAACAATCAATCTTCACACACAAAACATCAGCATAATGTCTCATTACTGCAGAAAATTTGTTAATATGCCCAGCACTCAACTAAACTGATACAAAATCAAAAGGTGACGTCCCATTAACATTGGAGCTTTATCTCTATATGCATAGAAGATAAAATGACAGTAGTCAGTATCTAGCAACAACCCCCTATCTCCCGCATATGTCATTTAGTCCCTGTTCAAGTCTGATCATCTTCAGGGTGCCACTGCAATCTCTTTCCCTTATTCACTGGCTGAGCCCAATGTTTGTTCTACACCGCTGGAGAAGGAGAAGCAGATTTATTGTCAGGTGGAATATTGGGGACTAGACCTGCCAATGGAAAAGCCCACTTGTATTTAATCTGCTTTTTGTGCAAAGTTTCCAAAACTGGTTTAAATTGTCGCTATTTGGTCAAAGTAAAAGCAGATAGATCCTGAAAACTGATATTGATGGGTCTTGAAATTGTAGAGAATTGCAGGAGTGAGCTTTCTGTAATATTAGTTCCTTGTCAGCGTACCGGTTAAAGCACATCACTATGTCCCTCAGGTGGGCCATCCAAGGCAGAGAGTAAGGCTTTGTGTGCCCTCCATCTCATTTGCAGGTGCTGCTTCAATAACTGACAGCACAAGACCCAGTAATTGATGGCATAAGGTCTGGATCACTACTCACACATTTTCTTGATTGTTATTCTCTGGGGACACCATTGAAATGCAAGTTGTTCTGTTGTCCTCTATTTTCAACATCATCCAGTTTATACTGCAAGTCTTCATGTTGAATATTTGGTTTGCAGATCCAAAACTGCTTTCCCTTGCACTTCAAACTGGGCATCCATATCTTCAAATGTCGACCTGAAGTATGTCATATCCCTATGGAGGGTGTCAATTTGAGTTGCCAATTCTCCTCTCATCTCTTTAAGTTCCAGCCTCAGATCTTGGAAACAGCATTTTCCCCACTGAGGCTCCTCAAACTAACCTGCCCCAGTTCTCCGTCATTTTCAGAGCTGTTTTGTGAGTCACCATAATGGGTTTGTGTCGGGGAAGTAGGCCAAGAGGTCCGTTGCCAAGCATCATCATGGCTCGTTCGCTGAAACTGTCTCAGTACTTCCTTTAATATCCACTGATTTATCTTTTTGAGCCATTATGAAAGATTAAGGACTTCGGATGTAAATGTAAGACGCTTTAGTTTCTCTATTGAAGTGAGATTTTACCATTTTTTAGGGAGAGGAAATGGGAGTCCCAAATCAGGCACCCATCCAGGAAGCTGATGTCACTTATTTATTTATTTATTTACCACGTTTATATCTTGCCTATCCAGCATATGTAAATGGGTTGTAACATAAAATAATACATAAAACAAAACTAAAACATACAATAAAACAACAAACATAAAATGTACATATACAACACCCCCCCCTAAAAAAACAAAATACAGTATAAAATTCCTCCCTATCAAAAGCTTTCTTATATTTGATCCATAATATACTGAACTTTCTGCTTTTCTTAACACTTTATGGCTTTATTCAACATTAACTGATCCTTGGTTACTATGATTGTGTATTCTATCAGCATTATTGCAGTGAACAGCTTATAGATGGTAGGTAGACAGATTATGGGTCCATAATTTTGGAATGTTCCTTGGATCTCTTTTGGAAGAAGAAGTATTCTACCTGTTATTAACCATTGTGGTGGTAAATCTGGCTCCTGATCAATTAATTTTTGCAATCTGTCAGGTCTTGGTGGAGCAGTGTCAATAGTTTGAGCCCAAAGTTGATCACTCTACCTAGACCAGGGTTGATCACTCTACCTTTGAAGTTCTTTTTAACCTATTTTACAACTGTTTCATTATTACACCTGGTCAGTCATAACTTTGATGTTTGCTTTTTTCAGATTCTTCTTTATGCGGGGTAGCCACTCTGCTTCTCAGTTGTGCTCAACAGGGTTCTCATATAAACATTCTCCAAATGTTTCAGCTTCAGCTTTAGTTGGTGGTATTTGCACTGTGCTTATCTTTTCCTCAATTCTTTGTAGAACAGCATAGGGTTATCTGAACAGTTTATCTTGATCTCTCTCTTTTCTGTTTTCCACATTGCTGCAGCTTTTGAACTTCTACTGCTAATTTTAATATTGCAGCATATAAATTTAAGGTCTTCCTCTGTTAATACAGCATAACTTAGTTTGATCTTTTGGATCTTTCTCATTATCTTTACTGATCTTAATCCTTTGAGATACCCATCTATCATGGACTCCTCTGCTTGTAATAATTGTATTATTTTATTCAATACATTTTTTCAAAGGAAGAGTTCTTATCTTTCTCTTCTTTCCCTGACCTTGCATCTTTGCTGGTAGAATTCTGCCAGTAAGAATTTTGCTGCACAATATTGGATTCAATTAATTTCTGTGATATTAATGGATTGTCTCTTTATACAGGTCATGGCCTTATTTATTTTACTTATCTTACTCTTCACTCTAGGTGTTAAATTCAGCTTAGCTAATCTTTCTCTGTCCTGGAACCCAGCATATTTATCTATTTCCAGAGAACCTAAGAGAGCTCAATTATTAATTCCTCCACCTCTAGGTCTTTCGCCCCTTTTTCATTTTTCTCTTCAGTTAACATCTTAGCTTGCCTTTCATTTATTTTACTCTCGTGCAATTCTAGATTTCTTCTGTCATCACCTTATCGTTGATGCTCTTACTCTGTTCTGAGCTCCTTCCTGCTTTCTTATTTGTCCTTATGCTCCTTTCTAAATCTCTTCTTTTTCTCTCTTCATCAGCCATTTTATTTGCACTCCTTTCTGGATACCCTCCTCCTTCCTCTGCAACAGCCTTTCTTTTGATGGTTTTTGTCCAACCCTTCCTTTCTCTCATTATACCAACTTTATTTCTGTTTCCTGCTAAGACTCTCATATTTGTTCAGCAAATACCTTTCCTCCAATGCTTCCATCAAGATAATCTCCTTCTCTCTCCATTTCTTTTTCTGCAGAAGCCTTCAATTGTATTAAGATGCAATCACTCATATACTTCTTTTGTTTGAGCTTTAAAATTAGGGATCTTAAATTTGCATCAGGCATTTTTTGAAGCTTTATCCAGTGGCAATATTCCTCGTTCCTCCAGGTTTTGGCAAACTCTCTGGCATACCCTTTAGGTCTAAATATAGGGTGTGTAGCACAAAGGTAGCAGAACATGATCTCCTCCTTATCTGCAGCAGTCCATTTAATTGGTTTTAATCTAAACTTATTCATTAACTTCTGTGGCTGATCTCCTGTTGCAGTGGGTCTATGAACAAGTCCACCAAGGCCTTTAACTGCAGTAGTGATGTTATTTTCATCTGCACTATCACTACCACCGTTGTTAGCCCTAGTATATAAGCTACGGGTGAACACTTTTTTATCCTGGGTGACATGCAGCCAGTATGTACTCTTCCCTTTCTTTCCCACCATACTTCAATTATAGTATTGCCCTGCTGAGGCTCAGTAAAGATGTTATACAATGGGGATCACCACATGAAGGTATTCAGCAAGACTTGAGAAGAAAAATTATTTTCTTCAGAGATGTACAGCAAACCATCAGCTACTACTATGGAAATTCATACCAAAGGTATGAAAAACAAATTATAAGGATTGCTTCATAGAAGTGAAGAGGGAAATTCTGGGGCCATTGGCCCAAAATCTATCCCATCAGTTGTCTGGTATTGTACACCCCACTTCTTTCTCCCACATCTTTTCTCTGCCAGTGTGTTTTTTGCTGATACCAGACCTAAAGAAATCAATGGGAGATGTATGTGTTAGGTGGTGAGAGTCTGATATGTACGGACAGGGAGAGGGATCTTGGGGTGATAGTATCTGAGGATCTGAAGGCGACGAAACAGTGTGACAAGGCGGTGGCCATAGCTAGAAGGTTGCTAGGCTGTATAGAGAGAGGTGTGACCAGCAGAAGAAAGGAAGGAAGTGTTGATGCCCCTGTATAAGTCATTGGTGAGGCCCCACCTGGAGTATTGTGTTCAGTTTTGGAGGCCGTATCTTGCTAAGGATGTAAAAAGAATTGAAGCGGTGCAAAGAAAAGCTACAAGAATGGTATGGGATTTGCGTAACAAGACGTATGAGAGACTTGCTGACCTGAACACGTATACCCTGGAGGAAAGGAGAAACAGGGGTGATATGATACAGACGTTCAAATATTTGAAAGCTATTAATCCGCACATGAACCTTTTCCGGAGATGGGAAGGTGGTAGAACTAGAGAACATGAAATGAGATTGAAGGGGGGCAGACTCAAGAAAATGTCGGGAAGTACTTTTTCACGGAGAGAACGGTGGATGCTTGGAATGCCCTCCCATGGGAGGTGGTGGAGATGAAAACGGTAACAGAATTCAAAAATGCGTGGGATAAACATAAAGGAATCCTGTTCAGAAGGAATGGATCCTCAGAAGTTTAGCGGAGATTGGGTGGCAGAGCCGGGGGGCGGGGCTGGTGGTTGGGAGGCGGGGCTAGTGCTGGGCAGACTTCTACGGACTATGCCATGAAAATGGCAGATACTAATCAAGTAAAACAGCAAAAGTAGAAGCTGGCAAATGTGCAAACCAATAGGGAGATAATATCAAGAAACAGTTTATTCAGAATATTCATATCAAGGACCCGACGTGGTCTGTGTTTTGGTGCCAAAGTGCCTGCCTTAGGGGTCACAACAACTTTCTCTAAGAAGAATCCTTTATGTATACACGTTAATCCACAGAGAGAACACAGAAACAGCCAACTGATCAGCAAGCAACACCTGGTTTGCACATTTGTCAGCTTCTACTTTTGCTGTTTTGCTTTGACTCTCCGTGGAGGCTCCTCCTGTTTTCTTGGAGATACTAATCAAGGTCAGGTATACACAACAGGTAGCACATATGAGTTTATCTTGTTGGGCAGACTGGATGGACCATGCATGTCTTTCTCTGCTGTCATCTACTATGTTACTATCCAGCTTATTTTCGAAGGAGAAGGGCGGCCATCTTCCGTCACAAATCGGGAGATGGGCGCCCTTCTAAGGGCGGCCAAATCGGCATAACCGATTTTGGCCGGCCTCAACTGCTTTCCGTTGCAGGGACAACCGAAGTTCAAGGGGGCGTGTTGGCAGTATACAGAAGGCGGGGCGAGGGCATGGTTAAGAGATGGCTGTCCTTGGCCGATAATGGAAAAAAGAAGGGCGGCCCTGACGAGCATTTGGCAGACTTTACTTGGTCCCTTTTTGTTTATGACCAAGCCTAGAAAAGGTGCCCAAACTGACCAAATGACCACCAGAGGGAATCGGGGATTACCTCCCCTTACTCCCCCAGTGGTCACCAACCCCCTCCCACCCAAAAAAAAAAAAATTAAAAAACTTTTTTTTTTGCCAGCCTCTATGCCATCCTCAAATGTCATACCCAGCTCCATCATAGCACTATGCAGGTCCCTGGAGCAGTTTTTAGTGGGTACTGCAGTGCAATTCAGGCAGGCGGATCCAGGCCCATCCCCCCCTACTTGTTACACTTGTGGTGGTAAATGGGAGCCCTCCAAAACCCACCTGAAACCCACTGTACCCACATCTAGGTGCCCCCCGTTACACTTTAAGGGCTATGGTAGTGCTGTACAGTTGTGGGTAGTGGGTTTCGGGGGGCTCAGCACACAAGGTAAGGGAGCTATACACCTGGGATCAATTTGTGAAGTCCACTGCAGTGCCCCCTAGGGTGCCCGGTTGGTGTCCTGACATGTGAGGGGGACCAGTGCACTGGAAATGCTGGCTCCTCATCATGTTTCGATAATACGGTCGGGGACACCGCTTTATGGGGCTGTCCTTAGAGATGGCCGCCCTTATAGATGGGTGCCCCTGTTCGATTATGCCCCTCTATGTTACTATGCTACAGGTGGTAAGAGACCTTTGGAAGGGAAATGTCTTTTGAAGTAGTGTTCTTTAAATGCCATTCACCTGAAAAAGCACTGGGGTTTTGCACCTGTTTTATTGAGGGGGCACTTTTACTAAGCTGCGTAGGTGCCA
The DNA here is from genome assembly GCF_901765095.1 of Microcaecilia unicolor. Lineage (NCBI taxonomy): Eukaryota > Metazoa > Chordata > Amphibia > Gymnophiona > Siphonopidae > Microcaecilia > Microcaecilia unicolor. The sequence goes on from NC_044037.1 coordinate 234,024,497, forward strand.
TGTGCCCACGTGTACCCAACATACACAAATTTGGAACTACCGCCCAGCTACCACGTGGCCTGAGTGGTAATTTCTTTTTTACACATTCCAGAAAATTTTTGACGCAAAGCGCTAACCGGGTAGTATGAGCATTGTACACGAGCTGACGATTGCCACTAACACTCAATTAACACATGAGACCTTACCGCTAAGTGAATGGGTGGCAGTAAGTTCTCAGGCCCAAAATGGATGCACGTCAATTTTCATTTTGAGACACGTCCATTTTTGGCCCACCCAAAAAAGCCTTTTTTGCAGGTGCGCTGAAAAATGGACCTGCGCATGCCCAATACACGCGTCTACACCAGCACAGGTCACTTTTCAGCGCAGCTTAGTAAAAGGACTCCTGAATGCTGTAATTTAAACCAAGCAAAATTCTGAGTAGATGGGATATTGAATTCCCATTTAAGCACCTGAAAAGCTTTAAAATGATTCCCTTCAATCAACTGAGCAAAGAACCAAATATTTGCAGCTTGCCAGGACTTCCAATTAATTGACATTCCATCTATAAATATTTTAGGATGGTACCACATTAACATCCTTTTGGAGAAATATGGTTCAAGACTCCAGAGGAAACTGGATAGTCATGGGATAGGAGGTATGTCCTATTGTGGATTAAAAACTGGTTAAAAGATAGAAAACAGAGAGTAGGGTTAAATGGTCGGTATTCTCAATGGAAAAGGGTAGATAGTGGGGTTCCCCAGGGGTCTGTGCTGGGACCGCTGCTTTTTAATATATTTATAAATGATCTAGAGATGGGAGTAACTAGTGAGGTAATTAAATTTGCTGATGACGCAAAGTTATTCAAAGTTGTTAAATCGCGAGAGGACTGTGAAAAATTAAAAGAAGACTTTATGAGACTGGGAGACTGGGCATCTAAATAGCAGATGACGTTTAATGTGAGCAAGTGCAAAGTGATACATGTGGAAAAGAGGAATCCGAATTATAGCTACGTAATGCAAGGACCCACATTAGGAGTCACCGGCCAGGAAAGGGATTTAGGTGTCATCGTTGATGATACGTTGAAACCCTCTGCTCAGTGTGCAGCTGCGGCGGCTAAGAAAGCAAATAGAATGTTAGGTATTATTAGAAAAGGAATGGAAAACAAAAATGGGAACATTGTAATGCCTTTGTAACGGTCCATGGTGCGACCGCACCTTGAATATTGTGTTCAGTTCTGGTCACCGGGTCTCGAAAAAGATATAGTGGAATTAGAAAAGGTACAGAGAAGGGCGACGAAAATGATAAAGGGGATGGGAAGATTTTCCTATGAAGAAAGTCTGAAGCGGCTAGGGCTCTTCAGCTTGGAGAAAAGATACTGAGGGGACATATGATAGAGGTCTATAAAATAATGAGTGGAGTGGAACGGGTAGAAGTGAATTGCTTGCTTACTCTTTCTAAAAATACTAGGACTAGGGGGCATGCAATGAAGCTACAAAGTAGTAAATTTAAAACAAATCAGAGAAAATGTTTCTTCACTCAACGTGTAATTAAACTCTGGAATTTGTTGCCAGAGAATGTAGTAAAAGCGGTTAGCTTAGCAGGGGTTAAAGAAGGTTTGGATGGCTTCCTAAAGAAAAAGTCCATAGACCATTATTAAAATGGACTTGGGGGAAAATCCACTGTTTATTTCTAAGATAAGCAGCATAAAATGTATTGTACTTTTTTGTGATCTTGCCAGGTACTTGTGACCTGGATTGACCACTGCTGGAAACAGGATGCTGGGCTTGATGGAACTTCAGTCTGTCCCAGTATGGTAATACTTATGTACTTCTATCATTCAGCATACTGTAGAAGGCTGAAAGGATGGCCAATTATTAAATTTTTGAAAGGAGGCAGTGCCATGATGATGGTTCAGTGGCACTTGAAAAGCAAAGGCCTCCTCCACAATCAGCCAAAATGATTTGGTATTATCGACAAAATTGCTGAACCATAGGCTGCCCATATATAATATAAAGACAGTGTGATCCCCCAAGATGTTATAATTTCTGGGTGGTATTCCACAGAAATTTGATTAGTATTCATTCTAATCATTTAAAAACCAATGCAGGCAACTACAGAGGAAGCATGCTGAGGATGTAATTAAGATGTAGGGTGATAACCATCTTAATGGTTTCTAGCCTACCCCACCAAATAAGGTGCAATTGGAACCAATGGGCAACCAGATCCTTAGCTATGACCTTCAGTGCTTCAATATTTTAAATCTTAATGTCTCCCAGAGTTCTACTGAACTAAACCACCAAGTATTTGAGAGAGATCGATTGTCTCTTAAAGGGATAAGATTCAGTGTCCACCTTTTGTGTGTGGTCATTTATCCCAATTAATTTTTTACCCCAATATGGAATCAAAACTGTCAATGAGGGGCAACAGGGTAGATAAAACTCACTGTGGTAACAATCAGCAAATCATCAGCATAAAGAGACAATTTAAAGGACTGATCTCATAGCTACAAGCCCTGAATGTCCAGGGACTGGCAAATAACAATTGCTAGGGGCTCTGTAGCTATATTAAATTTTTAAAAAAGGGAAATAGGGGGCAACCTTGCCTTGTTCCTTGGAAAAGGCTAAAAGGAGATGACAGGTGGTCACCATGTTTAAAAGTCTAATTATTTGTTGTGTGCAGACCCACTGCAAACCATTGTAATACTTTCAATAGGTAAGACCACAACCTGGTCAAAAGCTTCGTTGGTGTTAAGAATAATTGCAATGGCAGGGGTAGGTTGAAGTTGAGCTACGGACATGATGTTATTGAAAAATCTATAATTACCAGCTGTAGATCTGAATCTCATAAAACCATTTTGATCATGATGGATAATAATATCTACCATGGTTCTTAGGTTATGGGCTAGAATTTTTGCATAAATGTTACTTTTGACATTAATGAGCTATATTGACCTGTAATATTTTATGAATTTTGGGTCTTTTCCTGGTTTTGCTATAACTATAGTATTCACCTCTAAAAGAGCTCTTTAATCTTCTTGTTAAAAAAAAAAAAACTGGATAGAAAAATAGGGATCAGATCACTAGAAGAGGGGAGGAGAGCACATAACTATCAAAATCTCCATCGTAATATCTGTGTCCCGGTACTGTTTCTGAGCTCAGTTAGCACAGTGTATGTGTGGGGGGAGGGGGAGAGGGAGTTGTCAAAAAGCTATTGACTTTGTCCAGAGACCCAGGAGATTCAGAAGTATATGACAATGGATAAAATTCCTGAAATTGGAATACTTTTTCCTGATATTTCACCTCAGTTGACCCTGCATCTGTCACGATAAGATTGTACATGCTGATGGTTTCATAGACCTTTGAAATACCTGAGCTAGTAATCTGTCTGATTTATTATTTGCAGCATATTAATGGGCCTTCGGGTCACTAAAGTTTCACCAGCCTGTTTAATGAATAAAATATTGTATTGATACTTCAGTTTCTGCAAATACCGTATACAGGAACTGATCTATCAGTCAAGAAGTTCTGTTGCAAACGCCGGATTTGAGCTTCGAGGGTCTTCAATTCAAATTTTCATGTTTGTTTGACTGATGATGATATCAGGCAAGGTAGCTTTAAAAGCATCCCACCAGTTAGAGGCAGATGAATCTTCTTTCCTATTATGAAACAGGAAATCAGCAATTGAATGCAAGCTCTCCTCCTCCTCTAACAAGCCAGAATTAAACCACCACTGGTACAGAGCAACATCCCAAGCTTGACAATCTAGCAGTATGGTGATAGCTATATGATCAAAGATAATAGTGTATCTAACGATTGTGGGATCATTCTGCTACAAAGAAGGAAGAAATCAGTACAGGAGTGAGTTTGTTTAAACGTAGGTTACAGCAGCAAAAACAAATCAAGCTATTGAGTGCAGGTATCTGGATTGAGGCCGCCAATGCATATCATGTCAGAGCGGCTCCCTTTACCTGAGCCTTCCCTTCTCTTCCTTCTAGTTTTGAATGTATTTTCTTTCCTATCAATGCAGACAAACCACAGATGTGGAAGGAAAACCAGAATCCCACAGGAAAGCACGCAGCGGTGAATAGGAGTGGGAAACGGATCCAGATACTTCAAACACAGGCCAAGAAGCGCCAAATATAAAAGCAAAACTTTTATTGATGACTCTACATGATGACTCAACAAGGTACCATATTTCAGCACAAGCGTGCCTGCCTCAGGAGTCTCTTAAAAGTATTGTGTTGTAAAAATGACAGCATTTCAGAAGCTGTGAACCAGCATTCACCAGTAGCATGTGTCTCTGAGATTATTCACTCTCCTAATGAACAGCTTTTTTTCTGTACTAACTTTATGCCGATAGTTATTCAGTTAGTTGACTGAATATTGCCACTAAGAGATAACTGGCAGCTTCGCCCTAGCTCTCCCCATAGACTGCCCTGGCACTGTCTGGATAATGCAGAAACCGTCTTTAATGATATTCAGTGGCACCGTTTGAATCAGGGGCGTAGCTACGGGTGGGCCTGGCTGGGCCCAGGCCCACCCGATTTCGGGCCAGGCCCGCCCAGCACTGCAGTGACATAGAGAGGGGAGGAGCCTGCGAGCCAGCAGCCAATGCCTCAAGGCTGCTTAGACAGTGCCTGCCGGTGCCGCGCTTTTTTTTTTTTTAACATTTTTCGTCTTCCTTAGCGCCGTTAGCGCTTCTTCTTTTTGTAGCACCGGCCCTGCTGCTCAACAGGAAAAGCAGCAGTGGCCGGCAATGGGAGCTGGGGCGGGCGCTGGCATGCAGGGCGGGCCTCGTCGAAGAAAAGAGGGAAAACATGGAAGAATGGGGAGAAAAAGAGGGAAAACAGATGGAAGGATGGGGAGAAAAAGAGGGAAAACAGATGGAAGGATGGCAGAGAATGAGGGAAAACATGGAAGGATGGGGAGAAAGAGGGAAAACATGGAAGGATGGGGAGAAAGAGGGAAAACATGGAAGGATGGGGAGGAAAAGAGGGAAAACAGATGGAAGGATGGCAGAGAATGAGGGAAAACATGGAAGGATGGCAGAGAAAGAGGGAAACATGGAAGGATTGGGAGAAAGAGGGAAAATAGATGGAAGGATGGCAGAGAAAGAGGGAAAACAGATGGAAGGATGGGGAGAAAAAGAGGGAAAACAGATGGAAGGATGGCAGAGAATGAGGGAAAACATGGAAGGATGGGGAGAAAGAGGGAAAACATGGAAGGATGGGGAGAGAAAAGAGGGAAAACAGATGGAAGGATGGCAGAGAATGAGGGAAAACATGGAAGGATGGCAGAGAAAGAGGGAAAACATGGAAGGATGGGGAGAAAAGAGGGAAAACAGATGGAAGGATGGCAGAGAATGAGGGAAAACGTGGAAGGATGGGGAGAAAGAGGGAAAATAGATGAAAGGATGGCAGAGAAAGAGGGAAAACAGATGGAAGGATGGGGAGAGAAAGAGGGAAAACGGATGAATAGGGAGAGAGACACTGGATGGAAGGATGGGGAGAGAAAGAGGGGAGATGGATGAAAGGATGCAGAGAGAAAGGGGAGAGACTGGAAGGATGTGGAGAGAGAAGGGACACTGAACAGAAAAGGGTAGAGAGATAGAGAGACAGTGGTTAGAAGGAGGGAGAGACATTAGATGGAAGGATCAGGAGAGAGGGTAGATGGGTGAAAGGATGGGGAGAGAAAGAGGGAAGACGTTGGATGGAAGGGTAGGGAGAAAGAGGTGACACTGGACGGAAGGATGCAGAAAGAAAGAGGGGAGACTACTGGAAGGATAGGGAGAGAGAGGGGAGACTGGAAGGATGGGGAGAGAAAGAAGAGAGCTGCTGGATGGAAAAGGAGAGTAGTGAAAGACTGGAGAATAAGAGGAAGGGGCATGGGGAGAACAAGGGTGAGAAAAAGATGAAAAGCCATAAGTAGATGAAGGAAATTAAAGAATGGATAGTAAGAATGAATTAAATCAGGACAGAGAGAGAGAGAGAGGCAGAAAAATATTGAAGAAAGCAAAGAAAAAGGAGAGAAAAATGAGAAATGGCCAGGAAACCGTGTCAGAAGAGTTAAGTGAAAACGAAGGAAAGCAGAATCTAGAGACTGGGAGCGACACAATGAGAAAAAGTAAATGGCCATACAAGAAAGGTAAAGAAAATAATTTTATTTTTAATTTAGGATAAAGTAATATGGTACCTGTGTTAATGAAGTTTCAGAGACCAATACTTCCTTCCTTAGGTCAGGAGAGGATACCGTAACAGCATTATACTGACCTGAGGCAGGAGGTTTTGGCCTCTGAAAGCTCACTGAAAAGGGTGTTAGGCTATTAAATACATTTTCTGAAATCTGATGCACTGAAAAGCAGCACTTTACCCTGTGTGACAAATACATCTGATTAGCGTGACTAAATTTTGCTGGGGGAGGGGGGTAGAGAGAAAATTTTGTGCCCACCCACTTTGGGTTCAGGCCCATCCAAAATTGGCAGTCTGGCTACGCCACTGGTTTGAATAGTAACATAGTAAATGTTGGCAGATAAGGACCGGCATGGTCCATCCAAGTCTTCCCAACAAGGTGGCCAGAGTTGAATTTGGAACTCTGCACAGGTTCCACTTCTTCATGATTAAACACGGTAATCTCTGCCTCTCCCTGCCAATTTTGGGGCACAGACTGTTAAAATCTGCCCCAAACTGGTCCTACTTCCCAACTTCTGGAGTTGCTATCGAAGCTCTCACTCTAGCCTTGATTCTGATCTGTTTCTGCCCTTTATGGGAGTCAAACCCCAGAAGGGGAAAAGGGAAAGGGAATGGGATTTGATATACTGCCTTTCGGGGGTTACATCAAAGCGGTTTACATATTACATACAAGCAGTGCCATAGCGAGGGCAGCTGACACCTGGGGCGGTTCACTTCTGCGCACCCCCCCCCCCCGGGTGCAGCACGGCGCACCCCCCTCGGCGCGCGCACCCCCCCCCGGAGCGCATTCTTACCACTAGAGTAGGAAAGGGGGCGGGTGGGAGGGCCGGTCCACTCCGAGTGCACGTCGCTGGGAGCTGCGTCGGCTCCGCTGGTTCCCTGCTCTCTCTGCCCCAGAACAGGAAGTAACCTGTTCAGGGGCAGAGAGAGCAGGGAACCAGCGGAGCTGACACCCCCCAGCAGCGTGCACCCGGAGTGGACCGCCCCACCATCTCCCCCTTCCTACACCACTGCATACAAGTACTTTTTTGTACCCGAGTCACTGAATTCTCCAGATAGCAGCAGCTGAGGGAAATATTAGGTTAACTGCCTCAGCTATCCAGATATTTCCCTATAAATATCGGGTCAAATATTTCCAAGCTTTACCGCAGGAAGCTAGGGCTTCTGCTCATAGTTTTAGCTATACTACGCCATTGATTCATCTTCAGGGATTTCTTAAAATCAATAATCTATTGTTGGCTCTGTGCTTTTCTGTTCAGAATGGAAACTTTTCAAGACCTGAAACTCACTCTATTTTACTTTAGTTTTATTCTTGTGATTTGGAATTTTTATGTGGAATGGTGTAAGTGGAAATTCTACTTAATCTCTTTCTCTGCTTTTTCTTACTCTTTTGACGTTTTCTCTTTAACCCATGACCAATATGCTGAAGCCATGGCAGGAAGCTGCTGAGCTATTAATCTTTTCACATTTCATGCACATCTCCACTGAACTCTGCAGAACACAGTTTAATAAGTGAATCATTTTGGGGTCACATTTTAGCCTATGTGTTGAAAAAGTTAACCTAGAGAAAGTTTAGAAGTATACGTATGATTGTCTGTACAGCCAAATAGAAACATTGTTACTTAAAAAGTCAGAGACTTTGCAGAATGGTTAGAAAGTTATTGGAACACTTGATTCCTTGTTTTTCTGAATGCAAAAATGCTGGGCAAAACGTTTCCTCCATTGTGTTTAATTTGTGTGCAGTTCTGAACAGTTCTTCAGACAGAGAATGAAATCAGTGAGTTTGGGTTGCAGAAGGCTTTAACAAACAGAGCACATGACTGCAGATCGGTGACCTGGAATAGCAGTAAAAAGTCAGGAAAGTGCCCCCCCCCCCCCCCAGCCCTAATGCAACTCTGAATTCCTAATGTAAGTGAGTTGACACAAATCCGTCCTCATGTGCAGAAAAGACTAGATAGTAATAAGGTAGAATTCCTCTTGTTCTTGCAACCAAGGTTAATCAGTCTGCACTATGGGCGTAATTGTGCAACCTAGGGGTATGTTTACTAAGGTGTGTTAGCATTTCCAATGCACCCTTAAATTTAAGGTGCGTTAAACACTAACATGTCTATACATTTCTATGGGCGTGTTAGCATTTAATGCACATAAACCATTTACGCACGTTAAAAACGCTAACACGTCTATAGCACGCCTTAGTAAACATAGGCGCTAGACAGCAAAGGTGCAAAGGCCTCTATGTTGTGGCTATTTATAAACATAAAGACTCATCCTCCCCGTGTTCTCCTTACTTTGTTTTTCCTTACTCTCATTTAAGTGAGGGACTTCTCTTTGTTTTGCTTTTTAGTACAATACACATTACAACGTCTTAATAAACTGCATAGGGTGTAAATGGAGATGGATCATGTAGATAGACAAGATGGAATAACAGGAGTTAGAAAACAAGGGTGACTATCATAAGTAAAAACTGCACATAAATTCAGAAAAGGTGTAGGACAATGATTTCAGCAAGAATAGGACTAGATATATGGAGGGGGATTTGAATTTTCAAGTTAATTTTCAAAACAAGTTATGCATTTAAGAATGGTTGCCAAAAGCATAACTCACTTGTCTTTGTATTTTTAAATTTACACAAATAATATTAGGCCATTATTGAACTCACTAAAAATGGACCCAGTTAGGGAAGAAACCGGGGCAGTGCCAGAAACTATCCTTTAATTTAGACCAACCAAATAACATGCCTAAATTAAACAGATAGTGCCAGCAAGGTCACCGCTTAGACATATATTCAATGGCAGCACTTAAATGGATGGAGCCACAGAACATATATATGTTAAGTGCCTGGGCCACTTCCTAACTTTGAATGGTGGACAGCTCAGCTGAATATCAGCCTCAGTGTTTACAAGAAGTCAAAAATTTCTTGCCCATTATTATTTGTTTGGATTTGACTCATGCCTTTTTCAGTTGTACGCAGCTCAAGGCAAGTTAGATTTAGGTGTAATGCACTCAATTGGCATACAAATGAGTTCCTTCCTATCTGCAAAGGGGCATACATAGGGGTGAAGCATGAGTGGGACTTAGGCAGGGCTTATTAAGACAGACAGCAAAACAGACAATAGTATATACAAGAACATTTCGGCTGGAGATATGAGATAAAACAGTGCGGCCAGATGCACAGAGGGTATATGTGGTTTAAAGTATACATGTAGAAGTAGATATTCAGTCGCCTGTCGTTATAGGCGCCGACTCTGTGGGTGCTGTGGGTGCTCGAGCACCCCCAATATTTCACCTGCCGGAAGTCATAACCGGAAGTTCCATTCACCAGCCCTCATTTCCTGTTTCCGCAAGGGTGGGACCAGAGCTGAGACGAGAGAAGGGAAGGCTGAAGCGCCGAGCCTGCTCGCCTTTCACTGCTGCCACCGGGACCCTGAGGTAAGATGACTTTTAAAATTCTGGGTGGTACGCAGGAAGATGAGGGCGGGCTGGCGGAGGACTGTTGTGGGAGAAGAGGTTGGGCAGGGGTTGGAACTCAAAGGGAGGGAGGGCCTGGAACTCGGAGGGAAGGGAGGGGGGAGAGAGAGATGGAAGGGGGATGGGAAGAGGGAGGGGGAGAAAGGGAAGGGGAGAGGGGGGAGAGAGGGGGAAGGAGGGGGAGGGGGAATGCACCACCTGTAAAAATTTTCAGCACCCCAATCATTTTGAAAAGTTGGCTCTTATGCCTGTCGTCAGCATTTTGCTATGATGAGCCACATAAAGACAGGACTGTTTTTATGCAGTCCTATTTAGGCAGTTATCCTAGCCAGTTAAGTGCTGAATATCGGAACTTAACCAGCTAAGTGTCAACTCCGCCCCTGAAACACACCCAGTTAAGTGAACATAAGAATAGCCATACTGGGTCAGACCAATGGTCTATCTAACCCAGTATCCTGCTTCCAACAATGGCCAATTCAGGTCACAAATACCTGGCAGAAACCCAAATAGTAGAAACTTTCCCATGCTACCAATACTGGGGCAAGCAGCTGAACATAGGCAATATGTCTGGTTAGCCAGAGACAAGTGATTTAAATGGCCAAGAGCCATTTCTGGCCATTTTAATTGCTTTGAAAATTGACCCTGTAGTATCACTTTGTGCCAACTAGTTGTAGGGGAAGGCACTCGATGTACAAGTGAATTCATTCAGTTCTTCAGTATCTCTCCTTTCTTACCTCCCCCTACATCCCTTCTTGGAAATGCCATTCATCAGGTAAGTCATTCTTATATGAACCCTTCTCCAGCGCCAATCCAGACTCCATTCTTTCCATCTTGTTGCACAGTACGCCTGGAATAAACTTCCTGTGCTGGTACGTCATGCTTCCAGCTCTGGCCCTGTTCAAATTCAGGATAAAAGTCCACCTTTTTGGGTCTGCTTTTGACTTTTAACACTTTTTTCACTGGTTCAATACTCATGTTGTTTTAATCATTTCCATAAAAAATGAAACTCCCTATCCTTTATTTATCCTTTTTTTGTCTTGAATAGATTGCAAGCTTTGTTTAGCAGGGACTGTCTCTAATATGTTTGTGTACAGCATTGTGTATGTGCTAGCAGCACTACAGAAATGATTATTATTAGTAGTAGTAAGGCATGTCTGTGAGTGGCCATATATATTTTTTGGCATTTTCAAAACTGTTGTGGCAATTCTATAACTGGGCAACTCCATTTAGGCACTAGAGAGTTGCACAGGAACAGAAATTTCACCCATCCCCAATGGGATCAAACTCATACCCACCTGTACCCACTAAGATCCATTACATCTCCACCCATCCCCACAATTAATCTCCTCCATCTCCACCCATACTCGCACAAGTTGACACAATTATTTACTTGCTCACAGCCCTCTGTTTTTTCTTAACCCCAATAGCCTCCTGTAGTTTTTTGGATGGTATTCTCTATTTAACCAATAAGTGTTCCAAGCCTCAGTCTGGTGTTCCAGCTTCCTGCCTGGGCATTCCAAGCCTCATTCTGATGCTCCAGTTGCCTTTCTCAGTGCATTCCAAGCCTCATACTGGAGCCACCAGAGATTTTGTCTACACTCCCGTGGAAATCCAAAGGCAACTTCTTCCATCCCCACAGGAATCCCGTGGCAACTTCTTCCATCCCCACGGAAATCCCGTGGCAACTTCTTCCATACCCATGCAGCGTTCTATTAGGCACCCCATAGTTGCATGGTAGGTGTCTAGGTTCCATTACAGGATATTAGCATAACCTGATATTGGCACACCTAACAATTAGGCACCTACAAATATATCAGCCATACAGCTAGTGTAAGTGCAAGTGCCTAAATGCAGCAAGGGGGCACATAACCTTACAGTATTCTGTAAGACACCCACATCAGTAGGAGCCCTGCCTGAGTCCCACTCATGCTTTACCCCTATGTATGCCCCTTTGCAAATACACACTATGCAAGTTAACCACGTATCTGCAAAATAGTGCTTTGGTTCCCTGCTAGCACTTATGCGGATATGTGTTAGTATTCTAAACATTTCTGCGCATAACACACTTGCAAATGTGGGCACATATATTATAGAATTATCCCTTATGTCTGCCTTTTTAGTTATGAAAAGTATCCACCCACATTTATAGGTATAAATGTATGCAGGTATTATTACTGAGAAAACTGCAGGTACTTTCACTTTGAAAATCTGGTAAAGTATTATGAGTGAAAAATATATATTTACACATCATCCACACAGTTAGTAATTAATTTGCCCCTAAGGTCTTAATGCTGGTGCAAGGTTGCTGTAACTATTCAAGCTACCAGAACTAGATTAACTCCCCATATATGAATGCTCCCTCCCCACACACACACACACACACACTAAATTCCCTAAAATAGCCCTGGACCTTCCTATTATAATGAAGGTGAGCTAATCAATGATTACATGCAAATTGACTTAAAGGATCTGTCTAGTTGCAAAACCTTGTATTTCAATTACATTAAGCTGGATAACTGCTTCATTAGAACTGAAATTTTATTGCCTTGTGAGACCCAGGGGCAAAATTAATTATGTTGACTTTAAAAGCATATCTACACTGCAGGAAGAGCTCCCAGTGTGATTATTAATATTGTAAAAATGTTTTTCCTTTTTCCTAAATGTAACTTAAATGACATTAAAAGGGTTCATTTCCAATATGACGTCTAAATCCAAATTCTGGACGTTTTCAAGAAAACATCCAAAAATCAAGTGGCAAACATGGCCATTTTCAAACCAGAAAAATGTCTCTCTTTTTCTTGTGACAATGGTAATTTGCTAGACATTTTGTGCTCATTGCATTTTCTTTTGTAACCATTTTCGAAACAAAAAGCCCAAGGGAAAAGCGCACAAAAACAAGCTATTGGGACAACATTCTTAGTAGACTTGCCACGCAGATATCTCAGAAGAGCAGTGGGGCACCCTAGGGGGCTCTACAATGGACTTCACATAAAAGGTCCCCAGTACACTTTGAATGGGCTGTGTTGGCATTGCTGCATGGCAGCTGCTAGCGTGGCTTAGTAAACAGGGAGGTAAATTTGTTATACTGCTTTATATAATACAAATACCAAAGCAGTTTGCAATACTCAAAATATATTTAAAATTAATAAGAAATAGAATTACAATAAATGCTAGTAAAGTCCAACCATATCAGACCAATCATCTCAACAGCAATCATATCCACACTATTAAAGAACGGCTTACAGTATCATTCAATTCCCCAATGTCAAACCGGAAATGCCCTAGCAAAAAAAGGTGCTTTCAAGAGATGCTTAAAACAGAGTAAAGATCTCTTCACCCATAAAGTATCTGGTAGTATTTTTCAGTGATCAGGGCCACAATATAGAATGTTCACTTCCTCATTCCTGACAAATGATCTTCTATTACGCCAGGTACTTCCAATCACAATGCATCCAAAGAACGTAAACTTCTCATAGAAACATAGGATTTTACCAATGCTGCAAGCATTGGAGGAGATTGTTCATAATATACTCCATGTGTCAGCACTAAAACTTTAAATTTAATTCGAAATTGAACTGGTAACCAACGGTAATGCATATAGAGCAGAGTAACATGATCTACCTTACCTAACCTACCTAGTATCTGAATGGGAGTATTTTGCAGTGTTAAGTTTCTTTAAACCATTTTTAGGAAGACCTTCCAATATCGCATTGACATAATCTAGCTGAGTCACAAATAGCACATGTATCAGTGTCAAAAAAGCCTTTTCATCCATGTAAAAATGGACAGCACACAGTTTTCAAAGTATCACATAACCACGGCTAACAATCACGTTCAACTGTTGAGTAAACTCCAAAATACACACGGAAGAGTCCTGGTTTCCTCTTCAAAGATCTATCTAATATATTCTACATTTTATAATATTGTCTATGAAACATGTAAACAGATAACATATCAAAAAAGTTGTTCTCACTACTAATACAGAGACATTCTACTATCTGTAAACTCTCCCCCCAAAAAATCCAACACCACACATATCCTAATCACAATCTCCCTCCATTCCCTTCCCCCTTCCCCCTTCCCATCATTGGTACTTGCTCTCCTTAAAACCATAGAATTTACAGTTCTACTGTACAGTAAGCCAAGCTTACAGCTTTTCCCATAGTTTCTTATAAGTAGCTATCTTGTCCATGACATCAAATTCAAAACGTTTATCAAGCAATTCATTTTTACCTCCAAACTGTAGGTGTTTCTAAGCAGAAGCCAAGATACAGAGCCCAGCCACAAGTCCATAATGTATAATATATAGCCCAGCATTATTTGGAGTTTACAATCCATGTAAGCAGAGCAGACAGCCTTCCAAAGTAGGTGGTACCACAAGTCCAATGATCCGGTACAGTAAATTGACTCATGGGCAGTCCCACTACATATGTACCCAAGTCTCTTGTTGCCCACACCTCCACCAGCAATCCCCACTACCCCTTTGATACCAATGATGTAGTTTAGCTGGTGCAATATGAGTCCTAACTAATACTACATAACAGCTCTCCTATAGTTGAGCAGATGCATTAGTCTTAAAAACTGAAAGAATTTTGCCTAAACTCCACTCCCGGGCCTTCTGAAACCTATGGCGTGCCTTAGGCTTTTCAAAGGATTCCATTGAACCATTGTCCAACAAGAACTGCCCTAATCTTCCCAGCCCCTTATTTTCCCATCTGACAAAACATAGCCCATGAATACCTGGAGGAAATTCTTTATTGCCTCTGATTGTAATAAAGCCAGAATATCTCTTTCCTGGCATGAGGATGCATCTTGCCCCCTCCCAACATCTTGCTTTTAAACAAGTTAGAAATTCTGCCTTCCGCGCTGCCATCTTTAGGTAACCTGCAGCGCCCCAAATTGGAGTGGTTTTTAAAAAAACACTTGTCCAAACCAAATCCCTTCTTTCCACTCCAATCTAACCTTGATTTGGGCAGTCCTAAAATATTGAGCCAGATTTGGAAACCCCAATCTTCCTTGTTCCCTTCTAAGATAGACAGTCCCCTAGCTACCCTCTGCAAATGGTTCAACATGGAAGTTGGCACCATTATTGGCAGCATTAGAAATAGATGTAGGGGGACATTCCATATATGGTGCCTAAAACATTGGTGCTGAAATCAGTGACGACTAAGTGTATTCTATAATCAGTGCCTTGATTTAGGCACCGATTAGAGAATACGCTTAGTTGATATCTCAGCTCCTAAATCTATGCGCATCCATTTACACTAACAAAAATATGGTGTAAATCCCAGCATGTAGATTTAGGTGCACTGGGCCATATTCTATAACTAGGCATGTAAATTTTGGAACGCCCACAAAATGCCCATTTCTCCTTTCTTAGCCATGCTCCTTTTTGCCTGTGTGTGTTAGAAGTTCAGCACACATTGTTATAGAATACGCTTAGTGAGTTATGTGCCTAAATTCTAATCAGTGCTCATTATTGTTTGTTAAATGCTATTATCAGTGCTCATTAGCTTGTTAAACAAACCCCCAGATATGTTATTATGCCCTTCACCCATTTAAAGGGAAAGGCTCCCCTAATCCCTTCCTTCTTCCTGTTTTCTAAATATATATCTTAGGGGGGAAGTTATCAACATGAGTCACTGTTCAGATGGGTTATTTTACCACAAGTCGTGCTATTTTAGCACAGAATATTGTTGCATAAAATGGGACCCTGTGCTAAAATAGCATGACTTGTGATAAAATAACCCACCTTAAAGGTAGCCCACGTTGATAACTTTCCCCCTTAGACTGATTACTTTTCCTAACATAAGAACAATTTCACCTCAGGGTATGTTACAGAAATATATTTTAGAAGTTCTTCAGATTCTGGAAAACGTTATTCCTGCCTTCTCTAAAGTATATTACCTTCACCCATTTGAATAGAAAGGGCCTGGGGAGGGGAGGGGCGGGACTCTGGTTCACAAGCACTTAACCTTACTCTAAAGAGGAAAAAACAACTCTTGCTACTCTGATTGTGACAGTGCTTATAGATTAAGACAGAGATTTTTTGTTAAGAGCTTTATTTCAATATAAGAACTCTTTTTTCTAGGATTTAAATGTTATTTACCCAGATGTAGCTAAGGCCATCCAGAAAAGACGGAAGAGGATTTCTTCTTTAGAGGCCCGGAACTCTACAGATTGGAACTTTGCATTGGCTCAATATCCCCTGTGTAAATGTGCAGTAAAGTATAAATATATTAACTATATCTTTTATGAGCCTTCACAGCTTGCTAGGTTTTTGTCATCTAAGGCTGCTGGAATTACATCCATGAATGTTTGGCTTCTCTACCTCCCCCTTCTTAGTTATAATGTGTGCTAGTTGTAATGGAGTTATATCACTCATAAATCATGGCTAGTTTCCTTTTCTTGCCAGGCATTATTTCTTTATATAGCGGATTTGGAGTATCCTCCCAAATATAGTGGACTGTTAATGCATGTTTCTTGTGGAGCTGATCGATATGTGAATAATTTGCTATAGTTTTGGTTTTCTTTTTGTTTTGCAGTTCTATTGCAAGATTTTCTTGTTGAGGAATTGCTTAAATGGCAACAAATAAAAAATATTTAAAACAAGTTAGGACAGCCTTGTTTCTGTCATAACGTTATTGGGGCAATTACCCAGTTAATGGACTGAACATTTATTCATTTATTTATTGGGATTTATTAACCACCTTTATGAAGAGATTCACCCAAGGTGGTGTACAGCAGGTACAGTTTAACATAAATCTTACAATTTTGCTAACAGCATAACAATTGTAAAATGAGCAAATAAGTATAAAAATATAAGAAATAGTGAACAATTTCATGATCAGGAATCAGCTAATATTCTCCTTAGATCTCAAATGAATGTATGGGGGAGGAATACAAAATTAAGGAGATATAACAAAGGACAAGAGAAATATTCTAGAACAATCAAAGGCTTTTTTTTATTAAATAATTTTGAAATTGCATTATACAAAGAAAATGCAAAGGAAAAGACATAACAAAACCACATAACCTTGAAAGGAAAAACTAAACCTAAACATCCCATGTCTAAAGACCTCATCAGGAGGAGAGAGCATGAGTTTAAACACTTCATATGTACAAAAAGAAAATCATTGCTAACTGAATAATTCCTGGCTCCACCCAAGCTCTGCCCCCAGACTGCCTGACTGGATATTCAATAGCATTATCTTCTGGATGCACCCTATGCTGTCTATTAAGCTGTTTTACTGTGTATTGTGATGACACTTTAAGTAGCGTATTATGCCATACTGTGTACTGTTATTTGAATGTTTTTACAGTTGTAATTGTCTATTGCTTATGTCCAGTTTATTCTTGCTAATCACTGCCTTGGATGAATTTCTTTAAAAAGGCAGAACATTAATTAATTTATTAATTAAAAATGCTGCTGAAAATCCCTGTATGAATCTAGTCAGCAGGACTTAACTTGGATAATATTGACCCCAGAGTGTTTACTCATGTACACAGAAAATTGCTCTCCTAAAATTATGGGTTCACTTTACCCCTCCAGTTTGTGGACACCAACAAATATTTGTTTTCCTGATAAGGGAAAGGGAAATGGGACTTGATATACCGCCTTTCTGAGGTTTTTGCAACTACATTCAAAGTGGTTTACATATATTCAGGTACTTATTTTGTACCAGGGGCAATGGAGGGTTAAGTGACTTGCCCAGAGTCACAAGGAGCTGCAGTGGGAATCCAACGCAGTTCCCCAGGATCAAAGTTCACTGCACTAACCACTAGGCTACTCCTCCACTCCTATATAAGAACTTTAAAAAGTATATACTGTATTTTGGACATATCCAGGACTTGCAAAAATATATTTATTCAGGTCTAAGGAGTTTTTTGCTCTAATTTTTGCTTGTGTAATTTTTCTGTAGAATTCTTACCTTCCAAAAATTACAGGAAATTAAACCTCAGACAACATTTGTGCAGCTTCAATATTATGTGCAAAAGTGACTTGTAGCCTCTGGGGTTCATTTTGGGCACGTGCAGAATCAATTTTCAGCGCGCCAGTAAAAAAGGCCTCGTCCCCTCCCCCCCAAATATGGATGTGTGGCAAAATCAAAATTGCCGCGTATCCATTTTGGGTCTCTGACCTTAATGCCAACCATAGACCTAGCGGTAAAGAATTTGGGCGGTAAGAACCTACGCACATCCAAAAATAAAAATTATTTTTCAGACACGCGTAGAAGATGCGTGCCAAAAATGAAATTACCGCAAGAGCCACATGGTAGTCGGGCAGTAAGTCCATTTTGGCGCACGTTGGGCACGCATAGGCACCTCTGCGGCTTAGTAAAAGGGGCCCTCGGTAAATGAGCCCCCCCCCCCCCGAGGACGTTATTTGGGAGGGAGACAACATAAAAAAGACTTATAACCTTTTTATCCATTCAGCAGTTGTTACTATCTTAACAGTATGTTTCAGAAATGAGAAACTTTAATAAAATAAAGAAACCAGACAACTCATATCTGCAACAAACATTCTGTGAAGATGAACAAAGAGAGCACTTAGATATTATGCTTGAAGTAGAGTCATACATCATCTGTAACAGTGTCTTTATAAGAAAAGCAAAAAATATCAATTGCATACCCATGGGATGTCTCGTGATCTGAGTCTCCATTTGTTGAAAGCTAACCCTGCTTGAAATTTTGCCAAACATTTATATATCCTACAAGGATATAACTCTGTAGAAGACGCAGCCTGCAAAAGGTGTCAGATAAATGGAGAGCAAAGAATTTTGTACTTCTTTGCAAGGGCCTTGAGTTTCTATATTTTAACCAGAAAGAAATTCAAATGTGTTTGGTTCAATTTAAAAGTGAGAACAGCCATAAGAAACAAATGCCTTGTCGACAGTTATCACAATTCAATACACTCTTGAAAATGTGGCTCAGATCACAACGCGGGCAGTCGGCACATACTCATACATACTTCTTGTTAACTAATCATATATACTGGAGTCCATTTCAGATATCATTTGGAGTTTATTTGGCTGCAGCCAGGTGCATTAACATTTACAATCTTAATCTAACACAAAACACATATCATTTCTAATACTTAACATTATAACTAGTAACATTACATATACATGTATGTATGGGTACACAGCTTCCTTTGTCCGACAGGTCATGCCGTTAGAGCAGCCTGTTCTCCCGCTGTAGTGCCTCTTGCGGCACCAATTGTCTCCCAGGTGTATCCCGTTAGAGGACACACCCACAATCCTTTTCTTCGGCGCATCCCGTTGAAGGAAGCACCCTGGCCTCTCTCTCTTGATCTGATGATGTGGGCCTCCTGGCCGTCTGAGAAGCTGTGACTCAGCTACCATGCGGCATATGCCTCTTGTTTACATTTTAACTTTACACTAAGCTGTTTCACTTAACAGTATCACATTTCTTATCATTTTGTCTGTCCGTCGGCTGTGTACCCGTCGCTGTGACCTTATCACTGCTGTAACTTTACGCTTGCCTAGCTGCGACAGTGCGCTCTCTTGCTGGGTGGGTGGGTTCGGTCAGCATTGCTTCCTGCACTGGCTAGATGAAAGGGGACTGCCTGTTCCCTCCCCGTGTCATTTATATCCTTCACGCCCCTCCTCTTCATCCCTGTCTCTCTCCTTTTTAACCCTTTCCTTCCTTTTACCTGCCCTCTTCCCTAACTGTATCTCTGTCTATCCCTTCCTTCTTCTGCCCCTCCCTCCCTTCCCTCCTTTGCTCCCCTGGCCTTCCGCCCATTTGTGTACTGCATTCTCTTAAAGGGGTCTGCCTTCTTCTTTACTTTGAGTTGCTCAGAAGAGAAATAAAGTATGGTACGGTTTTGCATTTAGCACACTTTGGGGCCCTTTTACTAAAGGGTTGGCGCACGGCAACAGGCTGGAGCCTGGCGGTAGTTCCAACCCCCATCGCGTGTGCCATTTCCGGCACTACAAAAAATGTTCTATTTTTGTAGCACCGGTGCTTATTTGGTGGTAATCAGGCAGTGTCGCATGCTGCCAAGTTACCACCAAGTTAACGGGGGAGCTTTTACCACCACCTCATTGGGTGGCAGTAAGTGCTTCCCCCAAAATGGACGCGCAGCAAGTGGTTCACTTACCATATGCCTTTTCTTTTCCAGAAAAAAAGACAGTGGTAAACGGGGGCCTCAGCGCAAATCAAAAGCATACGCTGATGATAACGCAGGCCCCCTTTTACCGCAGCTTAGTAAAAGGTCCCCGGATAATTCTATAAGAGGGAGCTATTTTTAGGTGATATGAATGTATCTATTTAAAGCCTATTCTATTAAGAAAAGTAGGCACTTGTTTTTTTCTCACAGAACATAACCATAGATAAATACTCATGTAGAACTGGTCTAGGCAGATAGCAGGGGTGTAGCCAGTCTTCGGCGGGAGGGGGTTCCAGAGCCCGAGGTGAGGGGGCACATTTTAGCCCCCCACCGGTGCCGCCACTGCCGCCCCCCGCCCCCCCCCCCCCCCCCGCCGCCGCCACCACCACCAACTTTGACTCCCCCTACCGACGACCCTCTCGACCCCCCTCCCACCGCCAACCCTTCCATGCCATCGCCTACCTTTGCTGGCGGGGGACCCCAACCCCCGCCAGCCGAGGTCCTCTTCTTCCTTCATTCTGTTTCTGAATCTGACGTCCTGCACGTTGTGCGTGCAGGATGTCAGACTCAGAAACAGAATGAAGCACTTTTTACACTGAATGATATATACCACATTGGAAGATGAGCATGTGAAAGATTCCTTAATGTTGAATATTTTTCCTTTGTGAATGATCGTGGGGTCCTGTGAGATATTTTGGCATAGTTTGCAGCTGGATATATTGCAAGGATGTGCAGGAACATAAGACCTTTGAAGTCAAAATGATTAAATATTTTGACACCCACCAGACAGGACTTAACAAAGATCTGGGTTTTCTAGCCCATTTCAAAGCATAAAATTGTAGTGCTTTATAAATTGTATTGCTCTCCTGTCTCCCTGACTCTCACCTATCCACCCCCATCCTGTTAGACTGTCACTGAAATGCTTTGATGTTTCACTCATCCCCTGTCTCCATGCATATAGGCTGTCACTGAAATGCTTTGATGTTTCGCTCATATATACTGTCATCTACCCAATATTTGCTTATTTCCGATCTGACGAAGAAGGGCAACCTTCGAAAGCTAATCAAGAAATGTATTAAGTTATGTCCCATAAAAATGGTATCATCTTATTTTCTTTTCCATATTTTCTTTTATTTCTATTGATTACCTTTAAAAGTGGACTAACATGGCTACCACACCTCTCTACATGCAGAATATAAAACACGCCGAGTTCCAGTCCATACGACTAAATTTAGTCGCAGACAGTTACACCAAGTAAAACTTGGTAAAAATCCCAACACCTAAATCAGACACAGACCAGGTGTATTCTATAACAATGCACATAGATTTTAGAAATGCCCATGACCTGCTCATTCCACAGCCATGGTCACAGCCACTTTTCAACTATGAAACTTAGAATTTATGCACAGGACGTTGTAGAATAGGCTTAGATAGTTCAGCATGTAAATTCTAATTAATGCCATTTAGTGTCATTAATTGCTTAATTGCCAATTATCGGCAATGAGTGGCTGGTTAATAAGTTGTGCACGCAAATACAGAATACGATTGCATTTGCGTTCACAACATAAGTCACGCTTTGTAGAATCCAGGGGTTACTGGGTATGTCTATAAGGTGGTGTCTAGTTTTAGATACTAACAATCCCCCAGATTCTATATATGGGGGTCCAGATGTGGGCGTGCTCTTGAGATGCATGCACAACTCAATTGGCTAACGAGCCATGAATGAGCAATAACTGGATGCTAATAGCCAATTATTGAGGTTAAATGGCACCAATTGGGATTTGTGCATGTATCTGGCTGTGTGCTATTCTATAACACCAGGCACCCAAATCCCATAGTGTGCAACTCAAAACGGAGATTGGCCATAGCAGGGGCATGGGCGTGTCAGATGTGTTCCAAACGCACAGTTTTATTGAATAATGGGTGAGTACGCCCAACTTGGGCTCCAACATTTATACCAGGTTTCAGCAGGCATAATTCTGGCGCACTTAGGGCATGGGAATCGGCACTAAGCACAATTCTATAAAGAGTGCATGCCCTTTATTTATTTATTTGTAGCATTTGTATTCCACATTTTCCCACCTATTTGCAGGCTCAATGTGGCTTACATTGTTCCGTAATGGTGATCACCAATTCTGGAAAAAAATACATAGTTAAGGTAGAGGAGACAGAGTGGATTAGGTATTCAGGTAAAGGAAGTTCATTTTCATAATATGAAATAAAAGGTATTGGATTAAACTTCATTCGTGATAAATTAGCTTGAACAATCAGGAATATTAAACTTCAAATCATGATAAATTAGTATGGACAATCAGGAAATAAAGAGTTACGTTTTGTGTAGATCCGGTGTAAATTTTGTTAACTGGCATTTAGGATGGATTATTTTGGTATGCTTTTTTAAATAGGTTGGTTTTCAATAATTTACAGAAATTAATTGAGCCGGTCATCTCCAGTGCCTGTTTTTTAGTACCATTTATAGAATCTGGCCCAATGTGCATCTTGGCATTGTTGTCATTTACATGCATAACTAGTCACTTACACACATAAATGTCATAAAATACCAATTGGGGTAAAAATACACATGGGGTGAAAACTATAAATTGTGCCTAAAAAATTGGCACAGAAATAAAAACACTTAAGTGCTATTCTATAAGCTGTGCCTAAAGTTAGGTATGGTTTACAGAACTGCACTTAAGTGCTGGGGTCGCACATAAATTTAATTCTGTCCATTTGCATCAACAAAAACGTGGTGCAAATACCCCCACCTAAATCTATGCATGGAACCCCCTTATTCTATATTTGTGCATGTAACTAGAATCCACACCCATGCTCTACCCCGAAACACCCATGACCCATTTCTGAACCCCCTTTTCTGGGACACACATAAAATGTAGGCATGGATTACATGCCTAAATTTTACGCGTACATGTTAATTGATTTCAATTAGCACCAATAATTGCTTTTAATAAGCCAAAAACGTTGTCCCCCAAAATGAAAATTAAAAAAAACCCAAAAACTCCTACAAATGACAAGAGAAGCTAAATCAGAATGCGCATCCTTACTTTCCATGCATGGGAGGGTTCAGTCTATAGTATTGTGAGAGAGTGGGAGGTTTTTCCTTGCCAATTCAAAAGTGGACATTGAGAAAAAGAGACCTCCATGACTTCTGAAGTGTCATTGACCCATGGAAGCTGTAGAAGGGATTCAAATCCTGAGGGCACCCCTTGGAAGGAAGGAGAAAATCTCTCCCTTGAAGCTGGAAGGAAAGAATTCTCTCCAGTAGTGTCTTGTGAGGAGACTGGAAGCAACATGCTGTTTCTAAGATGGTGAAATTCCTTAATGCAGCGGTTCCCAAACCTGGTCCTGGAGGCACCTCAGCCAGTCAGGTTTCCAGGATATCCATGGTGAATAAGCAAGAGAGAGATTGGCATGCACTGCCTCCACAGCATGCAAATCTCTCTCATGAATATTCATTGTGGATATCTTGAAAACCTGACTGGCTGGAGTGCTTCCAGGACCAGGTTAGGGAACCACTGCCTTAATGTATTGACTAGTCCAAGGGGTGAAACACTGAACCTGGAACCCCTGGTATTCTCTTAATTGTTTTCTTATGTGGTGGTGAGTGAGAAAGAAAGAAATCAATGGGGCTGGGATCACCCAGAGTATCCAATATCCTTGCACTGACTCAAATTTTAATTCCCTGGGGGTGGAATGGGGTGGAATTTGGGATTTCTGCATATACTTTGTAAAATCCAAAAACTACAAGCTTAACCTGACAGACATACGTCTGTATTTATACTTGCTTTGAAGCAGGAATAAATATACATGTGTGCCTACTACTGCTGAATGCATGTGTAAGTGGTGACTTTAGAAAGGAAAATATGCATGTATTTCCCTTCCTAAAATGGCTGCTTTTTACATGCATACTGGTTTCATCCACATATGTGGCTGGCTCTAACATTTTTGCCTCCCATCTCATACTATTATTCTACCTGCAGAAATAGTCACTTACAAAATTGCCCAGGAGTATATACACATAAACTTATGCACACAGAAGCCTGTATGAGCATAACTTTATCTGATTGATTGGAGGTGTCCCTTGAGGTGGCAGTTAACACTAACGTGTATACTTCATAAAATACAAAAGGCTAGGTCTGAACTGGAGGTGGGGTCAGGAAGGATTTAGCATCCATATGCATACTTTATAAAATATGCGTGTATGTGCTTAAAATATCACACTTGAAGAAGATGACATAATAAAATTCATTTGATGAAGGAATAAAAGGATCTCACATAGGCTGAGCTCGACGTGGCCATGTTTCATGCAACAAAGGGTTGCATCAGGGGTTACTAGCAGGAGATCATATTGCACACAAATTTCTTTCTTAAAATACAATCATGTAACAGGTAACATCTAGTGTTGGGCAAAACATGGCCACATTGGGTTCAACCTGTGTAAGATCCTTTTATTCCATCAATAAATGAATTTTATTTCATTTTCTTCAAGTGTGATATGCCATCTTTTCTGCACTCCTTGCAATTTGGAGATCCCATATGCTTCTCTGTTTTATTTTTATGCTTAAAATAGGTCAACCAATGGATGCATACTAAATAGAAGGTATAATGGCATGAATCTGCTTTCCGTGGGGTATTTTTAAAGGAAAATTGTAACAAGCTTTCTTCCTTTCAAATATCGATATACACTTGTCACTCATTAGACAGCCTCTCATTAAATTAGCCTTACTGTGTTTCTGCGGGAGAAGGTTCATACTAGGGATATGCACATGGAAAAGTTTCATTTTGTTTAGTTTTCTCTGCCATTTGCAGATTTTTTTTTCATTTTCTTCCATCTTGTTTCTATAAATTTTTATTTCAGGGCAATTTTGCTAATTAAGATGTTGCTGCAGCTATTGCTCAAACAAAAAAGAAAAACCTGCTCATGGCAAACCACATTAACCCTTGCATCACAACCTGAATCTCCAATGACAACCTGCGTTCCCCTAAGAGCATCTCTTGACCCATACCTGACCCTTTCCAATCCTTTGGTACCAGTGTTCGGCAATATATCACCCTCCTCCTGCCCCACATCAACAAAGTGGCTTTCAATCTTCCTGGTACTTACTGGAGTTTTCATTAGTGGTATAAAGTCAGAACAACAGTGATCCCCTTTGCTCCCAGCCCCGCTACACTAAAGCAAAAGTAGCTGCAGCCCCTGCACTGGAATGCAAGAAGTTGGCAACTCTGTTGCTGTGAACATTCGAATTTAGCTGAATTGTTCTAATAGCTTTTTTATTTAGTTGACTGAATCAATCCTTCAGGACCTTTACTTAGGCTGGCTAATTCTACTAGAGTCATCCTGAGGCTTGAATACTAGACTAGAACCAGACAAGAACTAGGATTGCTCAAGGTAAGTCTGAATGTCACTGTACCTCCAAAAAGTGAATCCAACACAAAAGGGCAAACAAGGTTTACTAAAACCAAAGGGCTTGACAAGATGCATAAGTACATAAGTATTGCCACACTGGGACAGACCAAAGGTTCATCAAGCCCAGTGTCCTGTTTCCAGGTCACAAATACCTGGCAAGATCCCAAAAAAGTTCAATACATTTTATGCTGTTTATCCCAGAAATAAGCAGTGGATTTTCCCTAAGTCATTTTAATAATTTTCTATGGACTTTTCCTTTAGGAAGACGTCCAAACCTTTTTTAAACCCCACTAAGCTAACCGCCTTTACCACATTCTCTGGCAACAAATTCCAGAGTTTAATTACATGTTGAATGAAGAAAAAATGTCTCCGATTCATTTTAAATTTACTACTTTTGGAAAGAGTAAATAAATGATTCACGTCTACCCATTCCACTCCACTCATTTTATAAACCTTTATCATATCTCATACATTTCTTTAGAATAATTATTATACTTTGTAACTGATTTTTTGAAGCTTGTAATAAGCGAAAGGTAAACTCCAATTTCTGTAAACAAGTTAAGATCTTCCATTTAAAAAAAAATAATAATGTGAGCTCAGATTGTTCAAATATGCTGAAGCCGGAAGTAAATAATCCCCCTGCTGTTTGCATTTATTTGACCCAAGCACCAAAAAAGAGCAAACATCCCGCTGATCCATAAGCACTCTCCATTTTCAGAATAGTGGCAACACTTACACATGCAGCACACACCACCTTTGCAAAAGAGGATTATGCTCCACTGCATGATAAAAAATGCACACTTAAGGAAGTACTTCTCTTCTCACTCAGCGTGCTCCATTATTCAGCAAGCCTGTCTTCAGCCAAGCCGCACAACTCACAAAACATTGACGGTAGTCATTTTCTTCTATCCTGTCAGTGTTGCCGGATCTCTGGACTCAAATGCCTCTAAGCTTTTGATGTCAGACTGGGGGATTAGAAAATGATGTCAACCATGTCACCAACAGCTCTTAGAGAGAGAAAAGATAAGATTTGAATCCTTTGAATTATGTGTGTTGCTGGAATATGTCTGGTTCATATTCACTGTCTATACCAGAGGTTTTCAAACCAGACCTCAGGGCACACCCAGCCAGTCAGGGTTTTCAGAATATCCCCATTGAATTCTGGGGATATCCTGAAAACCCCGACTGGCTGGGTGTGCTCTGACTCAGCACTGGGTTGAAAACCTCTGGTCAACAGAGTTTGTGAGAACTTTCTAAATAAGGAATGTCTGCTGCAGATGGTGAGAGTGAATGCTTTAATTTGAATATGGGGGACAAAGGAGATTAATTTATGCAGATGGAGCAAGGCATGACAGTCTGTGGGCATTAAGTATAATAATATTAGAGCTCCTGAGTTTAGATTTTATTGATAAAATACCCCGATGCAAATATTAATAAAATAGGACAAACACCAGAAAAACATCACTTCCCCTCCTCCCACTGCTCCACGCTTCCCACCCCCACACCCCACCATTATTTTGCTTCCTCCATTCAATTTTCTGCCTTTTCTGTACTGACAACCTAAGTAGATTAGCTCAAGCATTTCATAATAGTTCAAGGCATGTTACATTCAAATACAGTAGCTATTTTCCTTTCTATAGAGGACTTACAGTCTAAGGGGCTCTTTTAGTTAAGGGCAGTAGGGCTACCATGTGGGTAGTGTGCGGCAAAACAGAGCTACCGCTGGGCATGCCCAGGTACCCTGCGGTAGTTCTGCTTTTGCTGTGCGCTGTTTCCTGCACTAGAAAATAAAAAAATAGTGCGGGGTCAGGAAGTAGGCATGCCCAGCAGTAATTGGACACATTGCTGCGTGCTGCCCGATTACCACATGAGTAGCACGTGAGCCCTTACTGCCTACTAAATAGGTGGCAGTAAGGGTTCAGGCAGTAATGGCTACGTGCTAATTTGGAAATTAGCACATGGCCATTAGGGGGAGATTCTATATATGGTGCCTAAAAGATCTGTGTGGAAAACATTTCCGCCTAAGTGTATTCTATAAGCAGCGCCTAGATTTAGGCGCGGTATATGGAATACGCCTAGTTGATATCCCAGTGCCTAAAACTATGTGTATGCATTTACATCAATGTGAAAATGGCGTAAATCCCAGCATGTAGACTTAGGCGCACTGAGCCATATTCTCTATGTATGTAAATTTTAGAATGCCCATGAAATGCCCATTTCCCCGCCTATAACCACACCCCTTTTTGCTTGTGCACATTCAGATTTAGGCACTCTGCATTATAGAATAGGCTTAGCGGTTTGTGCGAGTAAATTCTAGTTATTGTCTATTTGGGCTCATTATTGCTTGTTAAGTGCTGTTAACAATGCTGATTGGCTTGTTAAGTCAATTAAGTTACTCACACTGCTATAGAATCCGCTTGGATTTCAGCACAGAATGCTAGGGGGTAATGGCACAAATAAAAATTCAGCCTTTTTAGAGCCATGTTAAAACTACCACCAGCCACTTTTTAGCATGACTTAGTAAAAAAACCCTCTGAATTTGTACCTGAGACAGTGGAGGTTTAAGTGATGCAAATACGCATAATTGATTCCACCAGAATCCCTAATTAGCTAGAAAATAAACACTGACTTATCTAATTTATAAACATCTAAAATAGTATAGTATTAAAACTGAAAACAGAGACAATGAAAGACAAGGGGAAAAAAGGGATAGAGTGAATGTGCAAAATTATGAAGCTACAAGTCTGAATAAACTATTCAGACTACAGGTAGGAGCCCAGCTAACTCCTGCGGTCAGCAAATTCAATGCCGGTCCGTTTCCAGTGAGTGGCATTAAATAACTGATTTATTTTTGGCTGGTTTAAACTTAACTGGCTAAGTTGACAGTCCGAGATACCCTGTTAAGTTTGAACCAGCCAAAGATATTCCAGCTATTTAAGCAGCTGGATGTGGCCGCTTACAATAGCCGCCTATAAGGTGAATATTTGGGGATAGCTGGCTATATAGCCAGGTATCTCCTAGCTGCTAACCGGGAATATTCACCACTGAATATCGCCAGTTAGGCAGTTAAGTGCCATTTAACCAGCCAGGTTCCATTCCTGGCTGGTTAAATGGTTTTGAATAATCGGGGAGTAAGAGAATAGAAAGCAATATTGGTTGAAAAGGTGTTGGCAGAGGATACTGGGATCCTAGAAAAATCTTGATTTTGCATCCCACCATAGATCATCATCATAAAAGAATCATAAAAGAATCATCATCAAAATCTTTTTCAGACTATTAATCTTCTGTCTGGAGGTGGTTTATCATTGCTGCCTGAACCACTGGATACATTGTTTTCTGAGAAATTCTTCGACTTATTTGTGGTGAACTATAATGAGTCAATCAAAATGGGCTATTTATACCCCTGTCAATATTAAGACAGAGGAGAGCGCTTATTCAAGATTGAAGGTCCTGGATTTCAAAAGAACTAACTTTGCCGAGATGGGAGAATTTCTCAAGGAATTTAGCAGGATTGGAACAGCTGAAGGAAGTAGAATAGCAGTGGAGAAGACTGAAAGGAGCTATTTTAAAGGCAACTAACATTTATGTTAATAAATAACATAAAGGAAAGAGGAAAAGAAGGCCGCTTTGGTTCTCGAACATAGTAGCCGAAAAGGTAAGGGAAAGGAGGTCAGCCTTTATACGATATAAGATGACTCAGACAGGTGAGAATACCTGGATAAGATAACAGAAGCTGGAAAAGCTGTCAGGAAAGTGAAGAGGCAAATGGAAGAAAAGATAGCTAATACGGTAAAATTGGGGGATAAGACGTTTTTTATATATGTAAAGAGCAGGATGAAATGCCAACATAGCATTGTGAGGCTCAAAGCAGAAGGGGAGGAATGCTTGGAAGCTAATAAGGATAAAGCTGAACTGCTTAACAATTATTTCTGTTCTGTGTTCATGGATGAAAGGCTGGGGGTAGGACCGCAGAAAACAAATGCAAAAGGGAATGGATGTATGATAGACCAAGACCCGTTCTCAGAGGTCGTGAGGAGCTAGCTAAACTAAAAGCAGACAAAGTGATGGGGCCTGATGGGATACATCTGAGGGTGCTCAAGGAACTCGGTGAAGTTCCTGCGGCTCTGCTGACTGACCTCTTCAATGCTTCCTTAGATTCTAGTGTAGTCCTGGAGGACTGGAGAAGAGCAGATGTGGTCCCTTTGCACAAGAGTGGAAGTAAGGAGGAGGTTGGGACCTGTCAGTCTGACCTTGGTGGAAAGGGTGGTGGAAGCGTGGAATGGCCTCCCAGTGGAGGTTGTGGAGATGAGGACCGTGTCAGTTTAAGAAAGCATGGGACAAGCATGTGGAATCCCTTAGGGAAAGGAGGAGTTAAGGGTTACGAAGACTGGGCAGACTAGATGGGCCATTTGGCCTCATATTTCTATGTTTCTATGTCTCTTGCTGGAATAGATCCATCTTGCTTCAACCATTTTGCACCTTATTTCCATCTGGACTATAACTCTTACTCCTTGACTGATCAATCCATGATCTGGAATTGCAAACCTTGGTTCTATAATGGACTGCACTCCCATCCCTCCCCCTGCTTTCCATCTTTTTTTTTCCTTTTTCTTCCCCTCTTTTCTTTTTTCCTCATACTATTGTGGCGGCCAGATTAGTTCATATTATATATAGAGTGTGTAGATTGTTACTGTTGTCATATTTTTTTGGAATCAATCATTTGTTTTTGTTTTATATTTCAATAGTACACATTAATCAGCTGGATCAGTTCCTATTACATATAGGGCTAGATTCTAAAATATGGCACAGTTTATAGAATAGTGCTTACACATGGGAATCGCACATAACTTTAACACTGCCATTTGCACCAACTGAAACGTGGTAAAAATGTGTATCCCCGTTATTCATGTTAATTTTAGGAATGACCCTGTTATGCCCATGCCACTCCCATTTGCACGCCCCCTTTTTCCAACTGTATGTAAATTTGAGGCGCAGATCCTGCACCTAAATTTCTGTGCGTACATACCAATTAAATCTAACTAGTGCCAATAATTACTTGCTAAAAAGCCAATTATTGGCACTAATTGGCTCATTATTTAATTAAATTCCATCCTCAAATTTTGGCAACTTTTATAGAATTAGAAGGATAGAGGGTACTAGTTTATATTGTGTGCATCTTTTCTTTAGAATTCATTTTTTGTCTCTGCCTCACATTTTAATAGTGCAGTTTTATGTTTTGATGTATTTTTACAAGGAATCCTATAAAAATAAACATCTTTATTTTTTTATTAGTTCACTATTTTTATCATATTCATGTTATTGGGTTTTTTTTCATATTGCATGCATATTTTAGCTGTTGTTAAATTATTTACCATATTTTCAGAGATTGGGAGTAGCAAGTCACATCCTTGTTTCCTACCAGTTCATTTAGACTTTTTTCTATTGTACTTAGCATTGCTTTAATGACACTTGTGCTTGATTGAACCTGGCCATTTATTATATATATATATATATATATATATATATATATATATATATATATATATATATATATGTATATATATGTATATAAGACAACACAAAATTACATGGTGCTCCAGTTTCTCTAAATGGTTGTTAAATCTATACAGTAAGCTACTCACACACATTTTCAATACAGATTCGCAAATGTTTGTAATCTGTTTATGCCTTGTGGTTTTTGACACTGAGGCTCTGCCCTGGCTATTAAAAGAGCACTCACAGTGCGGACATCATTTTTCCCATGTTGACTCGATTAAATGCCATTAGTTTCTCTGAGTGTTACATCTAGAGGTAAGACACAATGGGGTCCTTTTATTATTTTTATGTATTTATTAGGATTTATTTGCCACCTTTTTGAAGGAATTCACTCAAGGCAGTGTACAGTAAGAATAGATCAAACATGAGCAATAGGCAATTAAAGAAGTAAAAATATTCAACTAACAATACAAAGTATGGCGTGGAGGGGCATAATCGAACGGAAACGCCTATCTCCATGGGTGTTTATTTCCGAGAACGGGTCCGTGAAGGGGCGGACCGAACCGTATTTTTGAAAAACATAGACGTTTATCTTTTTTTGAGCTGGGCGTTTTTGTTTTTCAATGATAATGGAAAATGAAAGCGCCCACTTCAAAAACGAATAAATCCGAGGCATTTGTTCGTGGGAGGGGCCAGGATTCGTAGTGCACTGGTCCCACTCACATGCCAGGACACCAACCAGGCACCCTAGGGGGGCACTTAAAAAAAAAAAAAAAGGTAAAACAGCTCCCAGGTGCATAGCACCCTTCCCTTGTGTGTTGAGCCCCCCAAATCCCCCTCAAAACCCACTGCCCACAAGTCTACACCATTACTATAGCCCTCTAGGGGTGAAGGGGGCACCTACATGTGGGTACAGTGGGTTTGGGGGGCGGTTTGGAGGACTCCCATTTACCAGCACAAGTGTAACAGGAAGGGGGGATGGGCCTGGGTCCACTGCACCCCCTAATAACTGCTCCAGTGACCTGCATACTGCTGCCAGAGAGGTGGGTATGACATTTGAGGGTGAAAATAAAAAGTTGTGAAACGGCATATTTTGTGGTGGGAGGGGGTTTGTGACCACTAGGGGAGTCAGAGGAGGTCATCTCCGATTCCCTCCAGTGGTCATCTGTCATTTAGGGCACTTTTTGGGCCCTTATTCGTGGAAAAACAGGATCCAGGAAAAGTGCCATAAAGTTTCGCTAAAAACGCATATTTTTTTTTCCATTATCGGCAAAAGGTGCCCATCTCTGATCGGCCGATAACCACGCCCCAGTTCCTCCTTCACCACGCCTCCGACATGCCCCCGCCAACTTAGTCCGCATCTGCGACGGAGTGCAGTTGAAAACGTCCAAATTCGGCTTTCGATGATACCGCTTTATTCGTTTTTGTGAGATAAATGTCTACCTCCCGATTTGGGTCGCAATATAGGCGTTTTTCTCTTTCGATTATAAGCTGGATAGTATACTACTTACAATGTCAACTTAATAGAACAGTTTAATTGATAGTGAAGGGTATAAGCAAAGATGAAACATATAGATAGGTAAGAAAGTAAGAAGAGTTAGAGAAAGTAAGGTGACTACAGAAAGTTGCACATGAGGTCAGAGAGATGGTTAAATATTATCTCAGCTGAGGTAGGAGTGGATAAACATGTCCTGCTGCAGTATGTGCAGCCCTTGTCACTCCTTGTGTGTGTGAGTGAGACTAACAAGTTAGTTACTTCTTCCATTAAAGGCCTGGTTAAAGAACCAAGCTTTCACCTGCTTGCTGAAGTAGAGATAGTAGACCCCACACTCTGGAATGCACTGCCTGAAAGACTCCGCTTAACACAAGATAGTCTTGTGTTTATGGGGAGCCTTTCAGACAGTGCATTCCAGAGTGTGGGGGCTACTCTGGAGAAGGCTCACTTGCAGGTATCACATTGTGTATTAAGGTATGTTAGTGGATTTAGCATGTTCTGATTAGTGTGTGCTAAATGATAAGATGTCCATTATATTCCTATAGGTATCTTATCATTTAGCGCAGCTTAGTAAAAGTAGTTAAATCACGGGAAGATTGTGAAAAATTACAAGAGGACCTGATGAGACTGGGAGACTGGGCGTCTAAATGGCAGATGACATTTAATATGAGCAAGAGCAAAGTGATGCATGTGGGAAAGAGGAACCCGAATTATAGCTACGTCATGCAAGGTTCCACGTTAGGAGTCACCGACCAAGAAAGGGATATAGGTGTCGAGTTGATGATATGTTGAAACCTTCTGCTCAGTGTGCTGCGGTGGCTAAGAAATTCAACTCTGGAATTCGTTGCCAGAAAAATGTGGTAAAGGCGGTTAGCATAGCAGAGTTTTAAAAAGGTTTGGACAGCTTGCTAAAGGAAAAGTCCATAGACCATTATTAAATTGGACTTGGGGAAAATATTTCTGGGATAAGCAGCATAAAATGTTTTGTACTTTTTGGGGGATCTTGCCAGGTATTTGTGTCCTGGATTGGCCACTGTTGGAAACAGGATGCTGGGCTTGATGGACCTTTGGTCTGTCCCAGTATGGCAATACTTATGTACTTATGTGCTTATGTACTTATGAAATATAGGGACCCTTTTACAAAGCCACAGGAGGGCTAACTTGTAGTAGCACATGCCAAACTGACAGTATCGCCAGGGTAGCGCATGCGCCTGGTGATAATTCTGAGTTTGGTGTGCCAAATATCACAGTAGAAAATATTTTTCTATTTTCTATCGTGGGGGGCATTCCCAGCAGTAATCGGCAAAGCGACCATGTTGGCGCTTGCTGCATGGTTACCATGCAGGTAGCGCATGAGTCCTTACCGCTAAGTCAATGGCTGGTGATAAAGGCTCAGGCCATAAATAGGAACGTGCTAGTTTTTAATTTCTGCACATGCCCATTTCCTAGCCCATTAAAAAATGGCCTTTTTCCTAGCCATGGTGAAGTGGCCCAGGCTCCCACACTACCTCAGGCCACTTTTTAAAGCGGTTTTGAAAAAGGACCCCATAGTTCCTTGGCATTATTTCTTATCATCATGCCCAAAAAAACATCCTTAAACATCTTTATTCTAAATAACAGCTTTATTAATGCTTTATATCATACAGAGGATCCCTAATTAAAAGAAGTATGGTATAAGTATAAAACTTAAATGACTGCATGCATGCTGATGTGTTGAATAGTGCTTAGGCGGCGACTCCAGCTGTGAGGAACTAAGGCCAGTGCCAAACAGGCTTCTAATGTCTATGTCTAGTGTATGGCAAAACAGATTAGGATGTGCTAGAGAGGGCTTCGACAGCAACTCCAGCAGTTTATTTATTTTATTTATTTGTTACATTTGTATCCCGCATTTCCCCACCTATTTGTAGGCTCAATGTGGCTTACATAGTACTGGAGGGGCATTCACCATCTCAGGAATGAACAAATACAATGATTGTAATGTTGTAGGATAAGGTTCATGTAAACGTGCTTTAATTTCATTGTGTTGCAGAGTTCAAGTGTTTAAGTTGGATCGGTAGGGTATACCTGTTTGAACAGGTTAGTTTTTAGTGATTTCCGGAAGTTTAGGTGGTCATACTTAGTTTTCACGGCTTTTGGTACAGCGTTCCACAGTTGTGTGCTTATGTAGGAAAAGCTGAATGAATAAGTTGATTTGTATTTGATTCCTTTGCAACTTGGGTAGTGGAGATTTAGATAAGAACGTGATGACCCAGATGTGTTTCTGGTTGGTAGGTCTATGAGGTCTATCATGTATCCCGGGGCTTCGCCGTATAAGATTTTATGAACCATGGTGCAGATTTTGAAAGCAATGCGTTCTTTGATTGGGAGCCAGTGCAATTGGAATATAAGGACAATGCTAGGCAGACGTCTATGGTCTGTGTCCCAAAAACGGTAAAGAAAGATAAAGATCAAGTATATGTATTTTATTAATGCTTTAAATTATACTCATCCAAGGAGTATAATTACCAAGTAGATAACAATAGTATAGAATCTATCATTGAGAACAGCTTTGATGCCACAGAACTGGAGGTCTGGCAATGTAGCACCCATGTTTACAGAAGAATGTAAAGGTATCATTAGGAAGTTCATACTAATAAATCAACTTTCTAGAAAAACCAGTAGAGCTTAGAATAGAAAATAAAATCTTGCAGAAGATAGGTACATATTCTGTGTTTGGGAAGGATCAATATGGTTCTTTTTTTTTTAAAGGATATCATGTCTCAATAAATCTGTTTCTGTGGTGTTTTTGATGAATGAGCAAATATTCATGACCTAAAGTTCACATGAACTGCCATCACCTAGACTTCCGTACTTCTTCTGGTCACTAGCTCATTGCATTAACGTACTGTGCCTTGATTTCATAGTTTTGACATAGTGCTGCAGACTTCAGAGTCTACATTTTGTCTCTGGCTTTGGCTCATAGCAGCTGTTGATCTTATTTTAAATTGTACCTACAGAGAAGCTAAAAATGCTTTAATTGGTGTTTGCTATTTTCCCAGAATTCTATGTAATTATATCTTTACTAATCAAGGCTTTTATAATTTTGGCTTCTCATTAGGCTTCTAACTTATTCTTCATCAATGTGTTGAACTACGAGCCATCCAAAATAGCA
The DNA here is from genome assembly GCF_901765095.1 of Microcaecilia unicolor. Classification (NCBI taxonomy): domain Eukaryota; kingdom Metazoa; phylum Chordata; class Amphibia; order Gymnophiona; family Siphonopidae; genus Microcaecilia; species Microcaecilia unicolor. The sequence goes on from NC_044037.1 coordinate 234,059,833, forward strand.
GCTCTGCTCTCGTTTACCCTTGCATAAAAGGACAGCCACTATTCCCCAGATCTCAGTACAATTTAATATACTAATAAAACAGTCAGATGTTACAATAAGAAGCAAATTAGTTTTTGCCTCAGTGACAACATATGTTTCAGATTCTAGAAAGATTTTCTAAGCTGCAAAACATTCACAGATGACTCTCAAATAAGCATTCCCACATTCAGAACCAATCTAGCTGCATTGATGGCTGATTTATATCTCATGTAAGAATGCACATTATTAAATAATACATTAGGATTTTAGGGAACTGCTAGTACTGTCATTTGTATATGTGTTTATGTTTCATTAAGTGCCAGGATCGTCTGAATAAAACAGTTGTAAATACCAGAATAGCATGAACATTTCCCTGTTTCTGTTACTAACAAGGTGATATAACCATCAGGGTTTCTTCTGTATAATTTTTTATTCCAAATTCTAGTTGTACCAGAAGTCACTTTAGAATTATTATTATGCTTTGAGGGTGATTTTATAGCCAGTCACCTACGCAGGAAAGCACATAGATACGCATTTTCAAGTCAATATTTAAACTCCACAGTCGGTGTTTCATCAAGTGCTGGCTGCATTGTTTAAAAATATTTCTGGATATTCAGCACTGGGCCCATCTGGATAGCAGTGTTGAATATCTCAATAGACCGCCAACCGCCAGACCTATCTAGTTAAGTGCTTTTGAATATTTATTTATTATTTATTTATTTATTGCACTTGTACCCCACATTTTCCCACCTATTTGCAGGCTCAATGTGGCTTACAAAGTTCTGTTATGGCATCGCCATTCCAGGGTAGAGATACAATTGGTGTTACAAAGAGATTGAGGATGACAAAAAAGATCTAGGCAAACAGTGTAGAAGGAAGATGTTCAGAAAAGGGAAGAGTGGTGAAGTGTTATAATTAAGCTATGGATTCTCGTGGTAGGCCTTGTTGAAGAGGTAGGTTTTCAGAGATTTGCGAAAGTGAGCTATTTCGTTAATTGTATTCAAGTTAGTTGGTAGTGCATTCCACAGCTGCGTGCTCATGTAGGAAAAGCTGGATGCGTGTGCTAGTCTGTATTTTAATCCTTTACAGTTGGGGAAGTGTAGATTAAGAAATGTGCGGGCAGATCTTTTAGCGTTTCTGGGAGGTAGGTCCACAAGATCTAGCATGTAGGTCGGGGCGTCTCCGTAAATGATTTTATGAACAATCGTGCAGATCTTGAATGCAGTACGTTCTTTTAGTGGGAGCCAGTGCAATTTCTCTCTTAGGGGTTTTGCACTTTCATATTTTGTTTTTCCAAATATGAGTCAGGCAGGTTGTGTCTGTTTTATAAAGGCAAGCTATGCACCTTGTATATTTTATTTGAGTGTTCTGGAAATCTATAAGGGTGCATGGAACATACCCAGCAAAAAGCTCCGAAACCTCCAAAACAGGAGTTAAGCTAAAAATACGTAAAGAAAATCTGGCAAAAAGTTCATTTTAACTGTTGCAAATTATCTGCATAGATATCCCACTTTGGTGCTCGATTTCTCTTTTGCTGTTTCAGAACATAATATGCCAGCTTTCCTTTACAGTTAGGAGCAGGAAGAAGAAATAAACAAACTAAAATCTGTTTTAAGATCAGGGAGGGTTGGTGAATAAGTGATTGTGGAAAGAGGATACTAGGGAAGTTTGACTGAGCCACCTTAGGGTACGTGGAATTACACCTGCTGAGTGAGAGAGGTGGAGCTCAGGCAGGGAGGTGGTTAAATGCTCTGAGGTAAAACAGATCATGGAGGCCAGGAGTCATGAGGTCATCAAGTGAGCAGCCCTGAGGCCCAGATGCACTAACCCCCCCCTCCCCAAAAGTCCTTACCTTAGCGATCCCCATTGCTGCAAACCGATTTGGAGAAAGCTGGGCATGTGCAGATCAGGGGCATAGCTAGGTGGGGCCACGGGGGCATGGGCCCTCGCAGATTTAGCCCTGGCCCCCCTGCTTTCACCCCCCTGCTGCCAACCCTCCCCCGCCACATTTGACTCCTCCTCCCACTGCCGCCAACTTTCCCCCGCCACCGCCAGGTACCTTTGCTGGCGGGCAGTGGCGTTCCTAGCCAGGATGGCACCCAGGGCGGATTGCCGATGCGCCCCCCCCCCCCAGGTGCAGCGCGCCCCCTCTGGCAAAATGACACCCCCCCCGGGTGCACACCGCTGGGGGGGGTGCCGCAGCGCACGCCTGTCGGCTCTGAAAAGTTCGCTAACTTCGCTCGTTCACTGCAGCTCCCTCTGCCCCAGAACAGGAAGTAACCTGTTCCGGGGCAGAGGGAGCTGCAGTGAACGAGCAAAGATAGCGAACTTGGAGCCAGGCGCTATCCCCATGGACAGTACAGGGGCCAGAGGTTCCGGGCACAGTGGGAGCCCTTGTGGGTTACCCTCCCCTCCAGAGGGAGAAGTTTCTTGTTAAATTTTTAACACTCTTTGTTAAATAAATATTCAAGTTAAAGACGGGCGAGGACTGGTTGTACGAACTTGGGACCATCAGCAAATTCAAGCCTTGGAATACATTTAGCTTATGTTATAACACCTCGCTGCTGTATCATGTGATAATGGGTAACTATGGAAGGCACTGTCACTCACATGCTTGATTAAATATAGACGTATAGGTTCATGTTGATACCGAAGTAACATGGGTGAGGGAGTTGGGAGGGGAAGGAGGGGAGGGGAAGGGAAGGGCGTAAATAACAAAAATTTACAATTGTACATGATATTCTGAATTGCTTGAGTGATGACATATAGATTCGATGACTTTGTGTGATATTTGTTTTTGTAACTTGATGTTATCCTTTCAATAAAAATATTTAAACATAAGTCCCTAATACAAATACTTAGGATAATAAAGTAAACAGAAGTTGGATGGAATAGTAACACACACTCCCTATAGGCAATAGCCACCTGTAACCCATAAGAACATAAGAATAGCCATAACGAGCCAGACCAATGGTCCATCTAGACCAATATCCTGTTTCCAATTGTGGCCAATCCAGGTCACAAATACCTGGCAGAAACTCAAATAGTTGAATAATTTCATGCTACCAATCCTAGGGAAAGCAGAGGCTTCCCGAAGTCTGACTCAATAGCTATGGACTTTTCTCCAGAAACTTGTAAAACCTTTTTTAAACCCAGATAAGCTAACAGCTTTTTCAACAGCTGCCGGCAGACAGTTCCAGAACTATGCATTGAGTGAAAAATTATTTCCTACTATTTATTTTGAAAGTATTTCCGTATAATTTACCTGAGTGTCCCCTGATCTTTGTACTTTTTGAAAGAGTAAAAAACTGATTCAGTTCTACATATCGGTCTAAACCACTCAGTATTTTGTAGATCTCAATCATATCTCCCCTCAGCTTTCTCTTTTCCAAGCAGACCCTAACCTCTTTAGCCTTTCCTCAAATAAGAGGAGTTCCATTCCCTTTTTTCATTTTGGTCGATCTTCTTTGAACCTTTTCTAATTCCGCTATATCTTTTTTGAGATATGACAACCAGAACTGAAATAAGTCTGTAGGGATTTGAGGAATCTGAGAAAAAGGGACAAAAGCTGCAGTAAGGATTACTCCATTATATGAGCCCAACTGTATTCCCACATTAATTGGCTGTTAGATTTAGGGAATGCATGCTTGTGCTCTCATAATCTTCCACCACATGCTGTAGCACAGATTCAGACAGAGATTCATGGCCAAGATTAACTAAAGCTGAGGTAGAGGTGGACCCTGAACCCTGGAAGCATTTGACTAGAGAAACATGGCAGACTTTAGAGAATACGACAGTGATGACAAATTCACCTTATGATGCAGGGGAAATAAGTAATGCCACACTGGGAAAAGACCAAGGGTCCATCGAGTTAAAATGTCAGGTACCCATAGATTAGCCATTAAAGCCAGGTGGTATGTTAAATGCAGATGTCCAGTTCTAGAATTGCCCTTCACATGTCTAGGAGCATGCTGGGCACACTTCCAATAGCTACCACAGACTCTACAATTACTGTGCATTAATTTTGACCATTCATACACTGTACCTGCAAAATTTTAATGCACTCTAATAAATGGGACCGTTAATATTAGAGATCTCTTCATCAAGTTAAGAACTGGTGGTGTATTCTGTGAGGAATATGTATTTCCCATGAGATACCTGCAACACTTGTCCGTCTCTCTTTTTCTCTCTCTGTCACTCACACAAACACATTTAAAGTGAAAAAATTCCCATTAAAACAGATATGGCAAAAATGCACTTTATTGTTAAGATTTGCAAAATGAAAAACAGATGTTTTCTCTATCCTTAGTTACAACTAAAGATAAGAGAAGATAATCTGCAAAGCAGGGTGCATTATCATTTTTTCCTTTGATCTCTACTAAAACATTTGGTAGATTTTATGGCTTTTGTTTGACATTCATTACAAGGAAACCTTCCCTGAAGGAGCTATACATACTGTACTTTTTCACTGTATTTCACTTTCAGGAGTCACATGCCATGCTGCTGGAAACATAAAACAGTCATCCACTGTAAATTTAGTACTACTGGTGGCTGCAAAAACCTTGATGTTGTTCTACCGTACATATGTTTCATTGTGAATTATAGTGTTTAGCACAGAGGTTTTTATTAAGCAGATATTACATAAAATCTATCAATATTTCAAAAATCATGGGATTTAACACCATGAATAAAACTATGGTACAACTAATTGATTTTCTGTATATTAATGGTAACAGCAAAACTAATCAGGGCTTGTTGGCATTTTAGTGATTCTTACAATATAAATACATTGTTAAAATTTCAGGTGTTCCACTTTAATGCTCTTAAAAGGCTCAGATCACCCAAATTCTGCAACTTTGGCACTCAAAATTAATTCTGGCCACGTAACAAACTAATCCCCCCTCCCTTTAACAAAGCCACACTAGCGGCTGCCAGTGCGGTAATGCTGACACAGCACATTCAAAGTAAATAGGCTGTGTCAGTATTATAGCGCGTCTTTGTAAAAAGGGGAAGGGGGTAACTTTGAGGCCTCCCATTTGTCTAGAAAAACAAATGACTCAACCTTACACACAAGCTTTATGTGATTTTTTAGGGTCACTCCCCCTCTGGAATCACATCATATATTACCCTTATACTATACAGACCATCGCACTTCTTCCAAGTGTCAGCCGTCTCTTGATCTCAGGGGTGCGCTCACCATCGTGATTAATTTTGGAGCTAAGAAACAGGAAATCTTTGACAACTTCAATTTCTTCATTGTTGATCTTGATGTCAACGTTCACATTTTTTGCCAATGTCATGATCTTTGTCTTTGAGGCCAAGGTAGCATAACAAAAGCTCTCCTATTTTGTTTACATCATGTGAAGCAAGTCCCTTGAAAAAGACATCATGCTTGGGATTGTTAGTGGCAAAAGAAAAAGAGGCCGCCCAAGAACTCGCTGGATAGATACTATCAAGGAAGATACTGAAATGAACATAGCAGAACTGAAAGAAGCTGAGAGATCGGAAAGCATGGAGAACATTGATCCACTGAGTGACTAAAAGCCATACTCAACTGATCTGATAAGGAAGGAAGGACTATACAGACCTCTCATTATCACATTTAGATATGCAAAGTCACTCTTCTAATGTCACCATCTATAATTGGGCGGTAAGTATCTCAGGTGCTTATTGTGTTCAGACTTGTTTTTTCTATCCTCACAGGCAGGGGCTGCGGCCTCTTCACTATCCCTCCAGATGTACTGAAACCTCACTTTTTTTTTCTTACAGCCTGGATGACAAGACAACCCCCTACCCCCGTCCCTTCATGGTCTCCCAGCCCTGCTGTCCCTTCCTGGACTCCCAGCCCTGCTGTCCCTTCCTGGACTCCCAGCCCTGCTCTTCCAAGTAAGTATCTCAGGTGCTTATTGAGAGGCA